>NC_053164.1:28705570-29338070 GCF_016835505.1 Polypterus senegalus
GCCATATTGTCTGTTGAGTTATTTATTACAATTTGGGGAGACAAGCATAATCACTTGTTATTAAACTACCACCACAACTTGGCTGTCACAAATTCTCTGTTGTATTTGAATCTGTAGTCTGCTTACCAATAGTCACAATCCTATGGCCAAGTCAAACCTCATAATTATGTTTAGCATAAACAGAATTTTTCCCACTTTTTAAAGAATATCCAGATAAAGCCAGTAAGTACAACTTTATCAATATAAAGAAAGCTGGCTTGACATAAATTTGTGTGTACACAGTGACATAATTCAACAACAGCTGGATACATTTTCATGAAAATTGGAGGATAAATCAAATCTAATAGTGTCAGGTTTCTTTTGTCAAACTTCCCATTCCATTTCAAACTGAAGTTCCCTGTGTGTCAATGTTTTGCACCCAGGCATCACTGGTCAAACTGCTTCTACTCATTGGTAACGTATATGTTGCTTGCTCAGATGAGTATGAGGTAAAACTAACAGATACTAGAAAGTAATATCCAGGCAAAAGCAGCTCTAAACATAGTTATATCTCTATAAATAAAGATAAGCCTGCATCCATTTGCATTGATGTTTGTTCTGGCAACACTGAAAAATGACTGTGCACATTTTCATGAAACGTAGAGGATAACTCAAGTATTAATTCCCTTCTATATGATGTAAGAGACAAACTTTAAAGCTGAATGGTTAACGAAGAACGTCAACAGTCAGACTGGGGTGGCTCAGGAACAGAGCAAGTGGCCATGATTTTAACAGCATGTGATAAAGGAGAATCCATATTTATCCCATGGATTCCTCTCATTCTGTTAAAGCACTTCTTCAATTTCAAAATGGGATAAAGTTATCAGTGAGTCAATGTTTTTCAAAATTCACATCTCTGGTCAATCTGTTTCTCTCATGCACACCTACATGTTGCTTGCTTGGAGTTTACAGCAAAATTTAGGGGCAGCCTTGAAAAAAAACTTTATAACATAATTTCAAAGTGTAAGAATGCACATTCCAATGAGAAATGTGCGATCACGGAGGATTTTAAGAAAGTGAATTTTAGGGAGGTGACCCTAAATATTTTCAGTACGTTTCTCTGACGACCAAGGGATTTAATGTCCACAACCACTGTTACACGGAGATCAAATAAGCCTCCCGTTCCTTGATCCAGTTCCACCTCAGTCAGTCAGATCACCAGTCTGTGCTCCTCCTTCCCATTCAAAAACAGAAACTTAAGATCATAGAGCCAGCTGCTGAGGTGGTGCAACTCTGGACAGCAGAGGCAGCAGAAAGTTTACTGGACTGTTTTGACTCGTTGGACTGGGACGTATTTAAAACCTCCTCTTTTGATCAAGACAAATTTGTAACTGTCAACACAGACTTCATTAAGGAATGTGTGGAGGACAGTCCAGTCATTTCCAGATCAGAAGCTGTGGTTTAACAATGAAAGTCATAGGAAGCTAAAAGGTTTGCACCATTGTTGAGCTCGTGACTGTTGGGTCTCCGCGGCTGCGAGAAATTAGTTAGCCGGGGATATAGTGATGGAGGTGGGCCAGAGAACAAGGGACGGTGAGACTGCATTTGTAACTTCTACATTTAATCTCAGATTTTAAAGGATTTATTTATTGTTGATGGTTTTAACACCACTGGACACGTGATTTTATGGATTTATTTATTGAACTTTGACACTGCACTTTTTGATTTGAGTATTGTTTTAAATAAAAGCACTTTATGGAATATATCCCCTGGCCTTGAGAGATTTGTCCCTATTTGTCAGCTCATCTCGGTGACATTATCCGTTCAGGGTTCCCGAACAGACGATGAGAGCATGGAAGAGAACCCGCATCGTCACAAGCAGTTGTGGCAGATTACAGTTTAGCTGCACTTGCAGTGTCTTACAAATGTATAAGTGCATCCAGGCACTAGCTGATTATAAGACACTGGTTGTTACTAGATGCATTTCTCATCCACTTTTTATACCTACTATGAGTGTAACAACAAAGAGCCTCTGGTGCAAATTCCTTCCGAACAGCATTACTTTCACCATCACTGTATTAGACGTGGGAAAGTGTTTTGCTAAATCAGCGGTAGAAAGACAGCGGGCATAAATTAGCAGGAAAGTTTTAAAAATTACCAGTCATCAGTTAAATAACATTTTTTTTCAGGACATAAATACATTTTCTGCAAAGGAAACAATGGTTCCAACGTGTTTTAAAAATACAACTATCATTTCAGTGCCCAACAAAAGCAAAGTGGAATGTTTTAATAACTATTGGGCTCCAATTATTATGAAATGCTTTGAGAGACTGGTGCTGGGACACTTTAAGAGTATTATTCCAGGCAGCTTAGACCCCTGGCAGTTCAGTTAGAAACACAATAGGTCTACAAGGGATGCTGTAGCTCTTGTAACTGCACAGCACTTTAAAACATCTGGATAAAAAGAGCTCTTATGTTGGACTTATTATCTGTAGATAACAAATCTGCCTTCAATACTGTAGTCTCAGAGCATTTGGATCTTGGATTTTCTGACTGGCAGACCCAGCATGAACAGTATGGATCAGTATGTCTATGCTAATTCTGAACACTGGGCAGTGTTCCAAATTGTTTGTTGTGCTCACCCATGACTATATGGTCAGATATACAGTAGCTCCAATACCATCAAAAAATGTGCTGACACGATTAAGCAGTCTATTGAGAGATTAGGTTCCTGTCAGAGTGGTGTCACTGAATGCCAGCAAGACTGAAGAGGTGATCAATGATTTTAGGAAGCAGCAGTTAAAACACACCCTCATTTACATTGGGGGAGAGACCATGGAAAGAGTCAACAGTTTTAAATTCCTGGGGGCTACCATCACCAATGATCTTAGGTGGGCAGACTTTGTCAGACATCTGATGAAGACCTGAATGTCTCCAGCAGCCCTCGTTTTTTATAAATATACTGTAGAGTCCATCCTAACAGGCTGCATAGTGTGCTGGTATAGCTGCAGTTCAGCTAATGATATTGTAGAGGGTGGTGATAACAGTGTAGATCATCATTAGCCCACGGATACCATCTTTGCAGGATATTATTTCTCAAGCGCTGCCTGAAAAAGGCAAAACAAATCAAATCATACAGGAATCCAGTCACCCTGCATGATCATTTTTCTCCCTCCTTTCACTAGACAGGTGCTGTGGAACTAATAACACCAGAACTATTTCAATTTAAGAACAGTTTCTACCCACAAGTAAAAAGGATGCTGTACTATCATATGTAATAAAACTATGCAATCAACTGCTAAATCACTTATGATTCTTGTTTGCATAATGTGTTATTTACTGTGATTATTATTAATATTAGACTTCGATTTGAACTTTTTATTTTCCTGATATTTTAGGCTGATTATTTGGTCTGCAAAGAACATTAAACAAGTAAAAATTCTGCTGTACATTGTACACGTGACAATAAAAAGACCTTGACTTTAACATTTAAAGAGGGTTGTAAAGTGGCACGATAGACTATATGTTAACTAAGAGAGCTGATTGGGACATGATAAAAAATAGCAATCATTGAAGAAGGCTGTTTATATTAAAAAGAAACATCTGAGAATATGAGATCTTTAAGTCCGAGGCCTGAAGAAAAGTAAGAGTATGTGCCAAGGCTGAAAGTCAGGAGGTTGAATTAATTGGAGTGTTAGAAGCTAATTGGTTGAAATGTTGGCAGTAAGATAAAATGTGGTTTCATGAGCATCTAGTGGCCAAGAGACACAAACAAGTGGGGAAAAAATGCTGAGGTACAGATGGCAACTGAGGAAAAGAGAAGAGGCCATTAGTTGCTAGACCATGAGAACTCAAAGAGATGGGAGATTGCAAGTGAAGTGTAGGATGAATGAAGGAAAGATAAATGAGTTCTGAATTGCAAACTGGATGGCAAAAGAAAGGCAGGATGTGTTGTGCAAAAGGATTCCTGCCTACAAAGAAATGGGTGACCCACTAGAGTGGGTCACATCAAGTAATGAAGCTTTTGGAGCAAGCATGAAGAAAGCAGTTGAGAGAGTGCTAGACAAAAGGCTCAGATGACTTTCCAGTTATCAAAATACAATTTGGTTTTATGTCTGGGAGGGAAACAACAGGTGTTTGTTGTTAAATAAATGAATGAAGGCAAAGAGAGGCAGCATTATCTATTTGTGAATCTGAAAAAGACATATAACTAAGTGCTACAAGAGGAGAGGGAGGCTTAAAGAAAGGTACGTGCATACAAATGGTTAAAGTTGACTGTGATATCAATGTATTGTATGAGAAAGTATGAATGATGGTCAGGACAACAGATGAGGATAGTGAGCATTCGAAGGTGAAGGTGAAGCTAAACCAGTAATACATTGCTTTTCTGGAAAGTGATGGAGAGAGTACCAGAAAAGTGCACTGATTGAAAAGTCAGGCTAAATTGATGGAGAAAACACTAAAGTAGACAGCTAGTTTGGAAGCTAAAGGACTTATGGGAATGCAGGAAAGACCAAAGCGATTGTTAGAAGTGAAGGGAAAGGAAATGTGGAAGAGGTGGGTGCATGACTATGTGACATGCATGGTAGAGCAACTCAATCCTGTCCACAAATTGTTGAAGGTAGGTGCATAAAAAGATGCAGCGGTGTGAAGATAAGAGTGCAGGTGATGTGTGTGACCTTTATTTGTAAAAACTGTGCGAGAATGCTTACTGAATTATGTGAAAATTCAGCTATTTGCAATGAAATTATTTTGTATAAAAAGCATGGCAGTTCAACTACTTAGGTGACATGTTCAGTACAGACATAAATGTGGGCACAAAAGTACTCAGTTCTGACATCTACAGGAGCTTCTGTGGGTATGTGAGGAAGATTAGATTATAAGGGAGTGAGCCATGGCCAATGAAGGCAGAAAATGAAGCAAAGATGGAAAGAACAGAGATGAAAATTATCAAATGTATGCGTGGAGTGCCACAGATAGAGGAAGATGAATAAGGAAGAGGATTACTGGGTGAAGAGGTGCACCAAGATAGAGGTGGGGGGGAAGTGGCACACAGGGAGGCCAAAGAAAGATGTGGTTGGAAGTGGTGATAAACAGTATGAAAAGAATGGGTCTCACCTCAAAAGATGCCCAAGGACACAAAGTTAAGAGAGGAAACAGACCTGCGAGGAAACAAGCTATCCTAAGTAAACCTGGAAATTGGCCGTTAAACCCATGATGATGATGCTGTTTTTGTGTAAGCTTATAACAAAAATGTTAAATTGGTTTCTGTTGAAAATGTTTAGTTATTTAGATTAAGCACCAGGAGACAGACAACCTCTGCTTCTTGTGCTCAACATCAGAGGTGTTAAAAAATGAAGTACAACTACTTTGTTACTTTACTTAAATACACTTTTCATCTATTTGTATTTTACTTGAGTAAATTTTGTTGAGTTACTTTTACCCCACTAAATGTTTAGGTCAAATTGTCAACTTTTTACTTCATTACGTTTATTAGCTAGCCTTTGTTACTTGATACAAAGACTAAACTATCATAAATTTATAAAAGAGACCTATCAGGTGTGCTGTGAATCTTTCAGCATTGCTCAGTCAGACACAGCCATATATCATTCAAAAATAAAAGCACAACAACATGCCTCCCACTGCTTATTTGGTAGGTCGCTCCCATGCTTGCTGCTTACTGGTGAGACGTGTAAATTGAATAGTCATATGTGAACACAGCGCCTAAAAATATCTCTGCTTACAAGAATTCGTCATGAAATTTAAAGTATGTTGAAGTAAACCTTTTTCTCCTCTTCATAAGCTACCTTATATGGAACCTCTAAAGTCCAAAAAAGTGCCATCTTTTTATTTGGTACAGGCAAGATTTTATGGGAACAAACAATAACTTGAGACCACAAGTTACAGTGCATCTGGAAAGTATTCACAGTGCATCACTTTTTCCACATTTTGTTATGTTACAGCCTTATTCCAAAATGGATTAAATTCATTTCTTTCTTCAGAATTCTACACACAACACCCAATAATGACAATGTGAAAAAAGTTTACTTGAGATTTTTGCAAATTTATTAAAAATAAAAAAACTAAAATCTTAAGAGTGAGTCTGGCCGTAAAGATCACTGGTTAACTGGCAAAGACAGACTTGGGATTCCAACAAGACCTTGTGGCTTGCGAGGAATGGATGAAAATAATCATAGGGACAACTTTTCTTTCATTAGAAAAGTGATATTTCCTCTGCTGTGACAATGTTAGGTATGTGACATTGAACAAACACTGTCACCTGCTGACTAGAAGAATATCAACACACTGATTGAAAAGGCCACCACAAATATTTTTTTGGTCGCTGGCCAAAACAATACTCCCCCTGCTCCCTCCACTACGCAGAAGGATTTTTTGGAGTGGTGAGAACAATCTTCCATTGTAATGCAGCAACTTTTTTTTTTTATATAAAGTATTTTACTTCAAGAAAATAAGTATTAGGTTAGTTACTTTAAAAAGAAGGCAAGGTTCCCTTTGATGGAAAAGTAAGCAAGAAAATACATATGAAAATACATGTGCATTTGTCCAACAAGTACGGCTGGCAGTGAGATGTCGCCTTAAGCCAAAGAAAGTAAATATGTTAGTGCTCTTAGTCGAGAGTCTACCTAGCCAGTGAGGAGGATGACTGGCAGTGGTTATGGATGGTAAGGATATCGTCCATTTTGGCCGCAGTACATTGCTTATTTTGATTATGATAGCTTAGTCATTGACTGTTGTTTGTGTCATACCAGCCCCTGTACAATTTTTCCTTACAACGCCTAAAAGGCAAACAAAATTTGTATTCATATGTTCAGTTCCAATAAATGGCTCTTCCTCTTTATGTGGTGTGTGTGTATTATTAAACAATTACAAGACTTAATCTATAATAGGGTATAAAATGAACAGAAAAAGACAATTACATTTTAATCACAATTAATTGTATGAAATTAATGGTCAATTAAAATGTCATGATTGCAGCAGCTCTACCTGTGCTTATAGATTTAATATCATTTGTAAAATCATTTAAAGCTTCTATAGAGTTAGAATACTTTTGCAAGGCATGATTATTTTCAAGTGCAAAGAATTATACAGAATCTCGAACAGGAAGCACTACATTAGGTTTTCACAATGTATCTGCCATCATCTCTTACTTTTTCAGAGCCACATTTTACAAAAGCAACTCCAGTTCGCTTTTTGAGTAGAAAAGTAGCAAATGCCTTTTATTATGTGTTTGTCTTACGTTTACAAATAACAAACAAATATGAACACGTATTAACCAGAATAATTTATTAACTAGATTTCAGACAGGAGTGCCTGGATATCTTTTTGAGAGAGATATATGCTTTCCTTAATAATAAGCTTCATAAGAATTTCTGAAGTTTTATTTTAGTGCACCAGATATTCTTTATTATTAAGATTTACTGTTTGATTACTATGTCACTTAATGCACAGAAAACATCATCCTTAGATATCCAATTCTATTCAAGAATATTAAAAGTTTAAGACAGCTGTTTAAATATTTTTGTGTTTGGTTAGTAAGGACAAAGCTTCATATATAAATTTGGATCAAAGGTTTCAAGTCATAAACTTTAAAATATGAATACATAGTTACATATAAAATGCAACTGGAAAGGCTTCTGTATAATCCTAAATCCTTAGCAGCAATGGGCAAAACTCTTATGATTTTTTTCTTGGAATACAAAAGTAGATTTTTACATGAATAGCAAAAGGTTGTAGTAAATTCATTTAATCTCAATTATAACTGTATTTAAGGAGATACCTGGCCATAAACTCTACAAAAAAACAGATGGTTAATTGATTTGTCTTTTGGAAATAAAATTTTAAACTGGCACAACAGAAACCTGTCTAACCTCTTTTTCACGTAAATCTAACATAGTAAAGCAAACTTGAAAAGCACGTTTTTCAACACATGACAAACAACAAAGGGAAAGAGACAAACAGGGTGACAAAAGCATTACTGCTCCAATTTCTGCCCTTTTTTTTTCTTCCCCAAACTTGAACAATAAATTCCTTCGAAGGAACAGATGTAGATTAGCTAGATAAAGTGACAGCTCTGCAGATTACAAGGTTACTGAATGGCAGACATAATAAACCTTTTACAACATGGCAACATATGCTTAGTAGAACTGTAGCTTGTTGAGATGGAAATGTAAGCAATATTGCCTTCTTGGGTTTTTTTTTTTCCTTAATCAGTTCCCAATTACAGAAATGTACAAAAATGCACACTCATTTTTTTTCAATAAGGAGTAATATTTTTAGCTAACACCAACATCTAACATAAAAACATGTCTCATCAAAAGCAATGAATGAAAAGGTACATCACATCAAAAAAAAAAAACATCACATTTCCTTCTAAGACATCATTCCATAAACTGTGAAGAAAAACTTTTGTCTTGTTTGCTATTAAACATGTCCCTTTAAGCAAAAAATCACCTTTAACTTTTGTCATAATCACCAGACTATTATAAATGTAACAAGCGCTAATAATTCATTATGCATTTATAACATTGCATCTTGGTTTAACCAGTCTCTAAACTTATAAGATATTAGTATTCAAAAGGTGCCAGACAGGTATATTAAACTCAACTGATTTTACCTTGCACACATTAAATATTCTTTCATTTATTTTGAAAAAATAAAGTGTACTTTCTGTAAGAATTGTTTTATACAGTATCTGCAATAAAAAATTACAATTGTGTTACAACAAATATGTATAAATGACATATAGACAGAATCATAACACAAATGCATGAGAAACACTGCATTGAAAAAGTATTTAAACCATTTATAATATCGCTTACACTGGCATATTTATCACAATGACTGGTTTCAAATGTTTAGAGAAAATGTAAAATTAGATAGATGGAACCATAGTTAGCATAAAAAAAAATATAGAATTTGATGCTTAACATTTTTAAGTAATAAAGTTATACAAACAGTGCTTCTTTAATTTATATGGAGTACCTGCACCTTTTGGCAACCCTGCACAAAGCTCTTTGATTGAAAGTAGATGTAACCCGGCACACAAACTTTCACAGACACCCCAGGTCTTCAATCCAATGTAATTGCACTGCCATAAAAAAAGTACCACCAGTAATTTGGTTCCACTTCACGTACTGTATCCAAAACTTGTACTGCCCGAGTGAAAATGAATTGTCCCATCAGTTACTTACTCGAACAGCTGTCCAAAGTTATTTGAAAATTTGACTTGTCTGTCAGGACACAGCCAGCCTTGATTGTAGGCAGCAATGTTAAATTTATATCTCACCATATGTTGCTCCTTACCATGATAATAATGTATTCTACTCTTCCCTACTCTCTCTTCTGCTCTTTTTCTGGTTTTCTGGACTGATCATTTATGTTAGGTAGAATGCCTAAAGGGGGCTGGGCGGTCTCGTGGCCTGGAACCCCTGCAGCCGTCTGGAGTTTTTTTGTTATTTCTGTTCTCCCTGGCCATCGGACCTTACTTTTATTCAATTTTAATTAGTGTTCTCTTATTTTAATTCTTACTTTATCTTTTTTTCTCTTTCTTCATCATGTAAAGCACTTTGAGCTACATTATTTGTATGTAAATATGCTATAGAAATAAATGTTGTTGTTCGCCACAAGGTATGTAGAACACAATGCATTAATCAAAGAAAATTACAGAAAAGCTCAGGAAGAAGTTGCTGAAACTTCCAAAAAAAAGGATTACGAAGTAATTTCAAAGGATCTGTAAATCCACCCCATCAGAGAGCCATTACCTCAAAATTTAAAACATTTGGGAGACAGCAGGTGAATCATCCTAGGAAAGACCTGTCTGCCAAAATTATCCCAAGACTACAGTGACATGTCCAGACTCATTTAAGATGTCACAGAGGATCCCAGAATATTATCCAATGAACTACATGACTCGATGGCCTTAGCTTAGGTCAGTGAATATGACTGAACAATAAGAAACAGATTAAGTAAAAAATGGGGCTTATGGCAGAGGAGCAAGTAAGAAATCTCAGCTATGCAAAAGCAGCCCCAGGTCCCACTGTGTCTGGTAAAAAGCTAATGCTTTGTTCAAAAGTAAGAACATCATATCTTTATATATAATACGCTACCATGGCTGTTCGTTTGTCTGTCCAGGATTTTAAATCACCTGTAGCTCGCAAAACGTTTGACCTGTTGACCTAATATTTGGTACACATATACTACATGATGTCTACTATCCACTTGCGGGGTGATGATTGACCTCCAAGGTTATTCCTCTTTTTATTTATATTTTATTTTATTGTAGAATCAACTCTGGGCAGCGACCAGCAGGGCGGCCGTGCGGTGCATGCATACGGGCACTGTTCTCATCCCTACCACCTTTGCCGTCACTTCCCCTACCTCTTTATATCTTAAATCATTCTTGAGGCAGACTGAAGACTTAAGTGTCAGCTTAAGTGAAAAATTAAGGAAAACGTTACTAGGTAATTGCAACACAAACACTGCCTTAATCAGATTTAACGCAAAAAGATGCTGACGAAAGAAGAGAAGAAGCAGGCTGCTAGTGGGGAGAAAAGAACAGCTGATCAGGAAGCAGCAGGCACATCAGCCTCTGAGCAAACGAATGCTACATTTTCAGAGAAAGAGAATGAAAATTAGGAATGCTCAAGTCAAGTGTATTCACTGCACATTATCATGCAGTGCGCTGTTACTGGTCTACAATAAAACATGAGGGTAGTAAGTAGTATAATGATGTGGGGATGCTTTACTGCTTTAGCATGTGAAAGACTTACCCTTTATTGAGGGATTCATGAATTCTGCACTTAACCAGAACATTCTTGGGTTGACTGTCCAGTCACCTGTACACAACCTAAGCATAAATGGGTCATACTTCAAGACAAGGACCCAAAAAACAAAAGAAAATATATAACTGAACGGCTTAGAAGAAACTGAGCTAACAAAGAAAGAAAAGTGACCAAAAAACCTTTAACAGAACTATGAAAGACTGATATCAAAATAAACAAAGCATTTCATTTCAATTATTGCTGCTAAAATATACTGCAACCAAGTAAAAAAACTACTGGGGGCAATTTCTTTTTCACATGGGTGATGGAGAACTTTATCCTTGAATAAAATACCGATTTAAAAACTGCACTCTGCACTTCATGGAGGTTCTGTTTCTTAAATATTATGTCCTGTGTTAAGTTCTGAAGACATTCATTGTGTAAAATATGCAAAAACAGAATATTAGGAAAAGGGCAAATATTTTTGCACAGCATTGTAATTCCAAATGCCTATTTATTAAATATTAGGAAGAAAGACTTTTTAAACGAAAAACTTTTTTTTCAGCAATATTTCCACAACAGACAAGAACCCAGACATTTGAATGCAGTAAGACTTAATATTTTTTTTTCTTTCTTTTAAATAAAAATTTGGAAGAAGGGAAAATATAAGGGTGGCTATATCTGCAAATACATTCAGTTTACTAAGAACATAGCTATTAATACAATAAACACGTGCTACCCTACATCGTATTGCATAATTCCGCACAAATTTCATCACCCTAGAAACTGGTGGGAATGTTTTCTTTCTATTGCTAATTTCATCCCATTATGAAAGGATACCTCAGGGAACAGAAGCCTTTTTTTGTTGTCTAATGGACTGCAGGTTTCAACTTGGTAAAAAACCAAGATTAATTATGCCATTTCACATTAAAGTATTTCACTCAGTTGAAAGATAGCAATTATTTTTGCAACCAAAATGCTGGATAAGAAGACAAGGTATTCACCATGTTTGTTAAAGCAACTTCCACTCGTATAACAAAAAGTACCAAAACTGTCTTCTCTTTTCCAAATACTTAGTGAGAGGTGTAGAACACCACAATTTTGTTTCCAAAATCATCCTTGAGACACTCCCGGTCATCCCATGTATTTGTCAAATTCTATTGAATAAATTCGTGATTAGACAAATCACATGAGCTTATGGATGCAAAATAACAAATCAAAGGGTGCTAAATGGTAAAAACATTGGGGGTGACTGGCGGAGAGGTTGAAAAATGGCCAAACCAATGCTCAAAAATAAAAGTATACTTTGGTACCAACAAGGCTGTAGCTGACAGGACACTAAATCTGATTATTTCAAGCAGTTGTACGTATACAGACAGACAGATAGTTAGTTAATGGAGAGGTGTCACCGTGTATATGCCTAATCATACCATCCAAGGCTGTTAATATTGAAGTTTCTCAACTTTAATGACCACCAGGTTAGTTTGCTTTTTCCTGACATCAGTTGTGCAACAGCTCAAGCCAAAAAGGTTATGGTTTCAGCAATGAAATGTGCAAGAAGACTGGTCTTGCAACCTTTTCTGTTGAACCCGGCCAGTCTTTTGTTTGTTAGTCCCTTTGAAGCACTGTCTTGATATAAAATGGCAAACGTATGCCCTTCTTCAATTAAATTCCCTTTGCCTTCAGTTGGTTTTTCCTATCGCATATTCCTTTCCTTATCTAACTCATTGAGCTATTTAAGCGTCAACATTTCTCCTTTTTTTTGTAAGACGCGGTTTTATTCAATTATTCTTGTCTTTAAGAGTGTTGAGGAATCCTTGTTCTCATGGTTCTTTTTTCCAATGTCTTTCTGTTCCAGATTGGAAGTTATCAGAATGAATATAGAACCCCCCCCCCCTTATAATGGTGGCAAGCCGATTTCTTTCCAATCATGGGCAGGCTAAGGCATCAAGACATTTGGCGACACTTATGATGTCCCCGGACGTGAAACTTTTAAATTACTGAGATGCATTTTTCCAGCTGCTCCTTCTTTTTCTATCTTCAAATCAAGTTAGCTTTTAAAGCAAACGGGGACCCAACATTCTGTGCATTTTCTTCCCGTCCCTTTGGTAACTTTTCCTGTATATTATAAATAGAGTTTAAGCCATGCTTCTGCTAGACCTCTATTTTTATGTTCAATTTGGTAACATAATCTACCTTCTTTGTTCTCATCTCGTGGCAACTGATATTTAACAATATTCCCGCATTCCCTAAAAACCCAAATTATCAGCATACACAGTTTAATTTTGTAAATGTCCTGCACCACAACCCTTGTAAACTTTATGCTATGTATTGGGTCGTGGGGTGGTTTATTATTTCTTACTGCTACTGTTCCAAATTTTAAAGACTGATTATTTTTCTTGAAAAACACAAATAAAAATGTAATCACAAAAAATTAGTGAATAAAGAAATTTGTGTGTGTTACATAAAAATCTCTTTTTATTTGCACTGATTTGAAGTAAGCTATTGTATCCGTTTTACTGGAGTTATTTGTTTAATTGAGTACCATGCCACTGTTATGCTTTTCCTTTCACAATTCAATTTTAAAAATGTAAATATGTTCTTTTTGCTTTTTAATATTTTGTTCCATTTAAATGTTCTAATTATTTACGCAATTTACTAATAAGCACACAAATGAATAACACTAAAATAACAGCCCTTTATCATTCAGTGCTGTCTGCACCTACTGGAAGCTACTCAAGACTGAACTTAAGGGCCACTGGTATAGTGGATCTGGTGAATGACTACTAAGACATGCAAACAGTTTTTGACTCGCCATGCTGTACCTTCAGTAAAATGATTCACTAGTTAACAACATTATCTTTCAACACAATAAAAATCTCAAACATACACAGCACAGAAGTCTAAGGGGAGCACTAATGGTAATGGTACTGGAATAACCACCTCAGAGCCCGGACATCAGCTTTCAGCAATTGAACTTGTATGGGATCACTTGGGCAAGGAAAAAAAAAAAAAGCAGACACAGTCAAAAGAAGAGTTATACAGCCATGTCCCAAAGTGAATTATTTCAATCTGGCAAACAAAATAATACCAAATCTTGACACATTTCTTTATACTGAAGTTTAATTTCTGTTTAATTTGATGTTATATTGGGTTTTTGGCCTTGCTGCCTAGATAACTAGCTTTAAAAAAAAAAAGTTTTGCCCAATATTTTAGTAGAGTTGAGAGATTAGTAAGTTTTAAAGATATATATATCTATGATAAGAAAATGTTTTTCTTTGGATGGTTATTTACAATCAGTTCATTTTGGATGATTGAATACAAGGCAGCCAATATAAGAATAAATCAAGAAACTTTTAATAAGGTGGGAAGTGTCTGCAACCTTGCAATAAATAAGGGTACTGTATAAAGAACAGACAGTTTACAATAGTAGCTGCAGGCTGTTCACACAGTTAGAACAACTCATCGCAATCCAAGCTGAATATTTAAAAATCGCTGTAGGTATTCTTTTCAGTAAACACATTTTTATTAAATGTCTATAACAAATAAAGTCCCTAACACCACAAAATTTAGCAGGTGTTTCTAAAGTATGTCTCCTCTATAAAAAATCCATCCATCCATTATCCAACCCGCTATATGCTAACTACAGGGTCATGGGGGTCTGCTGGAGCCAATCCCAGCCAACACAGGGCGCAAGGCAGGAAACAAACCCCAGGCAGGGCGCCAGCACACCACATCTATAAAATATATAAACAAATTATTCACATGTATAAGCATTCCTAGTAATCTTTTATTGCCTGCCTGTTAAACTAGAACATCCTGACTTCATTTACACCAGCACAATTAACTCTTTCAGGGCTGATGTTGACTTTTGTCAAAAGGTGGCGTTGACGATGGTAATCAACCATAAACTGGGACAAAACCAACCGTTAGGTTTTAGTTGGACTCTTGTTGCTAGAAGGAAAGTTAGCTTCACTGGTTTGACCGAGATTTCCTGCACTTGGCGTGAGTTGCAAGACGCAATGGCAAAAATGGCACTGATATCTGGCGAGAGATCAAAGCGAATGTGTAAAGCAATTTACTCCGCGGATGACATTTTGCCTGTTATCCCTGAACTGGACTATGACTTGTCGAACTCAGATTATGATACGAGTGATGAGTTCCAACTTCAGCTGATTGGTCCACAGCTATTCGTGGTGCTGAACAGGTTCATGTAGCCGACACGCCTACAGCAATGTTCGCCAGTGAGGACTGCCACTTAACAATGATAAGAGGTAGAAACCAGATTGTAATGTAATGCACTGCAACCGTGACCACTGCTGCCCCAGCCACGTGAAGACAGCCTGGCAGCATGCAGCAACAGACGTTTTATGTTGATTTCAGTGTGAAACCATTGCTTTTTAGAAACAATGTTTTTTGGAAGGAAAATTCAGCTCTCAAAGGGTTAAATTAGAAAATGTGATTCTATATAATATTTAACTTTACACTTCCATGATACCGGTTTTCAAAATGACATTTTGTATTTCAAAAATAAGCTCTGTTAAAGGAAGCAAAGTGGATTTTGAAATTTGACCTTTGCTTTGTTGTAATTAATAATTTTAAAATGGCAGTAACTCAACTTAATGAATTAATGCTTAATTGCACATGATTAACTGGAATATAATGATGCGAGTGAAGAACAGATGAATGAACCATCTTCTCTCATAACTAATAAATTTATAAGGGAATCACGTCTGGATCTAGCACTAAAATAACGCAGCCACATCAGAATGGTCGGCGTTGCAACTCTCCAGACTGCAACTTCGACGAGGCTTTTTGAGGGTAAACAGGGCAAGCGCAAAAGGAGTTCATGTGGACCAACTTTGAAGGAGCAGACGAAGGAATCCAGAGCCACCTTGTTTCAGAAAAGCAAAACGTGCCAGGACACTGTAAACCCTAGCAAAGAACTGGAATTGGGTAAAAAGAGGACAAAGTGCACCTGGGAGGAGTGGAGGAAGAAAAAGAAAATAATGTTTGTGCTGGTATTATTACTACAAAGAAACCTTTATCAAAGTAATTTACTATAATAAAAATCTTGCTTTTGAACCCGGGACATGTGTCTTTGTGGTTAGGTCTGGGGTGCTGGAACGCTGCTTACAGACCACAACACACAAAATAAGGTTACCATGGAGAAAAAGAAAAGCACAATACATGTTGATGATTCATTCATGAGGTCAAGCAAAATAACCCTGAAAAGACTCTATGACACCATTTTTACTGACCAGTCAACAACAAGACAGAAGGTTATTGGTTTCAAAAAGCACAAACCATGAAAAATACACAGAGGTTGCATTCAGAATGATCCAGACCACCCAAAATTCAACTGTCCATGACATAAATTTTGGAGGATATAACATATTCTAATGCCACTTCCTATTATTAGAAGAAAATGTTTAGTTATGTTCAGTGTCTGTTTTCTTCACTGCAACACAGCAAAATGTTTGAACTATATTGATTATTTATTTTAATGTTTTTCCAATTTGACTTTTTAGATTTTGAACTAGAAAAGGACACAGTCAGCAGACTTTAGGGTATAAGGGGAATTTACTGAAGATAAGAAACAGTTGCCTATTTTTCCCTTCACCAAATTGAACCAATGGCTGCCTGTACAACTTCCATTTCATATGCGCCCTACGGAGAACACTTGTGATATGGGGTCAGGCAGGTTTAGCCATTGAAAATACTGAAAAAGCAACCACATGCATATATGTAAGACTTTTAACATACATAAAGTTGTGAGTCAATGGAAAAAAAATTAGGAAAGAAACAGTACATGAGAAGCAAATAAATAAATTAATAAGAGAAGGCAGTATTTAGATGAAAAGCATCTGATCAAAACTATTTTTCATTAGGTTTCATGAAGGTTTTATGGGGTTGGTCTACTGGAATATATCAGATTTTATCACAAACACTGTATGGTAAAAAATATTTAAGGATGTTATAAGGTCAATGTAATATGCTAGCATGCCAGTTTTATAAGTTTATGAGAAAATCTTATCTATAAGACCACTTTTAGTAACATTATAATATTCACATCAGTCTTGCATGTATTCACCAATTGAATGTTTGAAAGAAGTTATTCCCAGTTAATGATTCAACACAATATTGCTAACAGTTTCATTTCTTGACATTTTACCCTTTTTCTTACAATGCCTGACATTATTTTCCATCAAACTTTTTTAAAGGCATTTGTTTCAAACTAAGAGAGAAAAACGTCTGTGCTGCACATGTCACAAATTAGATATTCACGGTCTGTTGATAAACTACAAATTGTGCCGTGAAAAGCATGCAGGCATGCAAGGAATGTCTCTGGTACCCAGCACTGGCAGCTCACTCACACACTGATTAAATATTTATTCATGACGTGAGAGACATCACAACAATCCCGTATGGATCAGTAAAACACCTCTTACTTATCTGTTCTGCAGAAACAAACAAGAATTAGCTCTATATAGCAAACTGATGAGTTACTTATCACATAACTACTGCCTAGAGAAGAAGCTGCTGGTATTTGGTTAAATAACTTGTGGCAAAGCATTGAACAGCTGCTACAATTTGTGATGGCCTCTAAGCTTATGAATGACTTTATTGAACTGAAACTTTAATACTAGGGGCGTTGTACCGTGTTAGCCATTATGAATGCAGTGAGAAGTTAAGCAAAATGACACCTTTTATTGGCTGACTAAAAAGATTACAATATGCAAGCTTTCAAGGCAACTCTGGCCCCTTCTTCAGGCAAGATGTATCAAGATGTAAACTTGAAGATTTAATACAAATTATTTGAAAAATTAAATATAAGACAAACACACTGGTAAGAAAGAACTTTATATTTTGCTTGATAACATTAATAAATGCAAGGATTTACATTTATATACAAGATGGACAATCGGGGGGAAAAAAGATATTACACAAATATAGGTGGTCAAATCAGACAAATATTAATTCATTCACTTACACATAGAAGCTACTAAGTGAAACATAAGGCCACGGGGACTAGAGCCTATCACAGCAGAACTAGGTATAACGAAGAAGGGGGGACACTCACTAATACAGAAGTAATTCAGAAATAACAATTAGAATAACTTATGTAGGATGTGTAAGGAAAACCAGGGTAACTAGAGAAAATCTATATATACTCAAGGGAAAATGTCAAAACTGCAAATACAGTGTTCTCCATTACATTTGGAAGAAAGACACGTTTATCTTTAATTTACCCCTTTGCTCCACAGTTTAAAATTATAAGTCCAATAATCAGACGTGAGAAAAGAGCACATTACAGACTTTAATGTAAGGGTATTTACATACATTTGGTCACACCGTGTAGAAATTATAACACTTTTTATACATGGCATAACTGATGTACTGTACATCAGTCCAAGCATCTGTCCACACTGATGTTAACCGAGATGTGTAATGTCTGGTAAAAACCAGACTTTGAAAACATGTTGTTGCAAAAACAGCTTTTAATGAGTTGGTTTAAATAAAATTGTATGGAATTCTCTTGGAAATCACTAATTCAACAGTGCATATATAATAATGTTTTAATTTTAATATTTAGCATTTATTTTAAGCAGTAGTGTTCA
The DNA here is from genome assembly GCF_016835505.1 of Polypterus senegalus. Classification (NCBI taxonomy): domain Eukaryota; kingdom Metazoa; phylum Chordata; class Cladistia; order Polypteriformes; family Polypteridae; genus Polypterus; species Polypterus senegalus. The sequence continues at coordinate 28,723,953 of NC_053164.1, forward strand.
GTTACAGGACAGAAAATATCAGGGAATTAAATTTAGAATGTGCACATGCGAAGATAAATCAGGTAGTTCATGACATTCTTAATTAACCCTGTGCTGAAATTCCCCCAAGATCATTAACTCCGCTTGTTACAATGTGGGGACATTAAAATACAAGAATTGCATTTTTATTTTAATATTTATGAAAGCCAATACTAGTTTACTTAAGTGATAGTTGGGTAACTACTTAATGGATATACCAGTATTTTAAAGTTGTGGTTACTATTAGTTTTTAAATATTTTATATTGTATTGCAGAAAAAGGCACAATATTAATCACTTAAATAAAAGAAAACGTTTAATAATAAGCCATTAAATGGGAGTTGTGTTTTTGCCGAGGAATCGAAAGGTACTAAGTATCATATATTTTCACTATCATTGGCATTGAATACAAATATTCTGGTATCATGACACCCCTACTTATGAGAATTTCCAATATTATTCAATGTAGTTTTCCTTGTGAACTGTTACTATAATTGGGTAGTTCTTTCCTAGTGTAGGCAGGTTCTGTTACCTGGTATAAGCATCTATAGCCCAAGAGCCATCTCAGGCTGGCTGTTATTAGCTCCATCTTCCTTCTACATATTAACTTATTCTAACATACAAGTAAATATACATTAGGTCTTGACAGTTTATAATTGAAATATTTAATAATTTCCAAATGTTGTGAATTTAAAAATACCACAGTTTTCCATTCTACCAATGTCTATTAGATCTCCAACCAAATCAATGAAAGCAATACAACAAAATCGTTACTTATTATAAAATTGAAGAAAAAAATAAAAGAACAGAAAAAGGATGCTGTTTTCATGTTCAGAATGGAATTCAGTAAATTTCAATTTTTAAATCAACAATTTAATGTGATAACACTGCTCTCAGTGCTGGGTAAGGTCCTTGCTAGGGTCGTCCTCAATAGGATCCGTGATCACTTGCTCACCTACCAGCGACCGGAACAGTCTGGTTTTACGCCTAAATCGTCTACCATCGACCGCATCCTGGCACTGAGGGATCTCATGGAGCACAAACACGAATATCAGCAGAGTTTCTTTGCAGCCTTTGTCGATTTTCGCAAAGCGTTCGACTCAGTTGATCGAGCTGCCCTGTGGGACATCCTGAGGGTTTGCGGGATCCCCTCAAGATTGCTGGATATCATGCTGGCCTGTACACTGGTACTGTGAGTGCTGTGCAGAGTGGAGGCAGGACCTCTGTGTTTTTCCCCTAGTTGATTCTGGGGTTCATCAGGGGTGTGTTTTTGCTCCTACTCTGTTCAAAGCATGTATGGACTGGGTGTTGGGCAAGGTCGTGGGGTCCAGCGACTGTGGGACATCTGTTGGTGAAGAAAGATTTCACGGATCTTGACTTTGCTAATGATGCTGTGATCTTCGCAGAGTCAATGGAGGCTCTGATCGGGACGCTCTAGAAACTGAGCGAGGAATCTGAGAGTTTGGGCTTGAGAGTGTCCTGGATAAAAACCAAGATCCAGGCCTTTAATGACCTCTTGGGCACAGCCATCAGCAGTGTGTCTGTTTGGGGAGAGAGTCTCGACCTTGTTGAGAGGTTTACTTACCTTGGCAGTGACATTCATGTCTCTGGTGACTCTTCCTATGAAGTCAGTAGATGGATTGGGAGAGCAGGGGGGGGTCAGGAGGTCGTTGGAAAGGGGTGTGTGGCGCTCTCAATATCTATGCAAAAGGATGAAGGTCCAAGTCTTTAGAGTCCTGGTGAATCCTGTCTTGCTATATGGCTGCGAGACATCAACGCTATCCAGTGACCTGAGACGAAGACTGGACTCCTTTGGTACTGTGTCTCTCTGGAAAATCCTTTGGTACCGTTGGTTTGACTTTGTGTTGCTCATGGAGTCCCAAATGAGGCACATTACCTGCATTGTGAGGGAGCATCAGTTATGGGACTACAGACATGTGGCGTGTTTCCCCGGGGGTGATCCGGCTCGTAAGATCATCATTGTTGGGAAACTGAGTGGCTGGACCAGGACAAGGGGTCGCCCATATAACACCTGGCTACTGCAGATAGCGGGTTATTTCTGGAGGGTGGGACTGGACCATGGGTCTGCCTGGGGGGGTTGCAAACTGGAATCCCGAGTTGTTTTGTCGTGTAGTGGGTATGGCAATGCACTGTACCAGTGCATGCTCCCCAACTTGACTTGAATTTCATGTGGTAGTAAAAGTCAGTGCTTTGTACTAAGTACTGCCAGCCCTACAATGGATAGAAAAATAACATTTAGTTAATTTTTGTTATATGCAAAAGTTGATACAGAAAATGGTGTCTTTTAGCATTATCCTAGTCTGGAACTGCCATGTTGCACTTGTAGAAGAATAGCACCAGGAAAACAGCAAGCCTATCCAGAATGCATCAATTGTGAGTCCCTAAAGTGGACAGGTGGCAGGGTCAGAATGAGCTGTAAAGTTAAAAAATAAATAAATAAATAAACTCTTGATTAACATACTATATGTGTGTGTAAATATATGCACTTTAACAGAACTATTAGTATTCTGAATGTTGTGCATAAACCCTTTCCATAGCTATTGTATTTTTTTTTAAAAAGGCCATTGTATTTTTTAAAAAAAGGTCACTCATCAGTGTGAAAAAAAAGAGGTAGTTGTTTGCATGCTGTATTTCTCAAAAAGATTATGACGTAAATCAGTCAACAATGATTACACTCTGCAATAGGGTATTTTTCTCCAAATCATCTTTGTTCATTGAGAAACCAGTATGTCCCCAATCAAAATGGAAAAAATTTCAACAACATAATTTAATAGGGAACACACAGAAAATACTGAACAAAAGCCAAGAAAATTCAATGACCTGAACTGCATGAGAGGAAAAACAGTGCTATGCTAACAAACTAATTGAGAACAAAAAGTAAACTTAAATTTCTCACTGTTAACATATTAAATGTATTCACCCAACAGTCATCCAGAATGACAATGATCTCAAGACACTTTTTTTTTTTTGTAATACAATCTCAATCTAGACACATCACAGCACGTTTTGTATGAGATGTGAATCCTTTAAAGTATGAGGTAAGGCAGGTTTGGTAATTTGCTTAAAATCACGTGACGAGCAACTGGTGGGAACCAGAAAACATTATTTAAACACAGTACAGCTACAGTGATTAAAAACTGTCACAACTCTTTAAGAATGAATTAATACATGATGAAATGAATTAAAAAGATGTCACCAATCCCATCTCAAATACAAAAATAATAATGAAAAAGCTAATATCTTTAAAATGAATACTGAGGCCTAATTAATATATCCTATGACCAGGAAATCTACATTAAACAGCTGTTCCAAGACCAGCTTATATGACACCCGACACATGCAGAGTACATCTGTCAACCTTCTGAAACGTGTTGCTTTTGAAACCTGGCCACCTCTGGAGATGATATTAGTGGTATTTTGAAGTAATTTCAGCATCAGATTTGCCAGTCATGAACAAGTTTAATAAACTATCCAGTGCCAGATAAGGTACTTTTTTTTTTTTCTCCACTGCCATAAGAAGCAAAATTGCTGAAACTGAACCATCACAAATACTCTGCAATTCTCAGTTTCAACATTCCAAAAATGAGAATGCACAGCTTATATGCACCTAAAATCTGAACTGATTTACTGATAAAGTACTGTTGAACATATAAATACAAAAAAAATGTTTTTAAGTTGGCTTGTATTTCTTCATAGTGCATCTGTTATAAAATATTAAAATTAACAGTGATTAACAGCATATTTCAGATTTGCATAGCTCAACTACTAAACAGTTCTCAATATTTAAACATATATATGCTGGACCAAACTTTGGTATTTGTAAGCATTACTTTAGGATTACTTTAGAATGTTTTGAAATCACTTTTATATATATATATATATAAAATGCTATATATTATATAATTCTGGTACCTCCTGACTCATCGGCATGAGAAACCCCCAAATATGATATACTGTTTGACTTGTCTTGATGTCCAGTTGTACAAGATCAAGTGTTTTGGTGTTATACCCTATTTTTAGCCTTCTAGACCCAAAAACCTGTGCACACCACATCAAGTGATCCTAAGAATTCACCTCCAATGGGACAATAACAGTTAAACTCCTTTTTACAAAAGTAAAAAATTAAAATGGGGAATGGTAACATGGAGTGCCATTTTATGATTTTTCAAGGCTACTGATCACAAATGTGTTATTTTTGATATTGGATTCTTTACTGGTGGCAAATTTCAAATATAATCATGGGGTTTACCGTTTTAGATTATTTCAAGATCAAACCTTTTGCAAGCCTCTATCAGATGGTGAAAAATTACAAATTTCTAATACATTTGAGAATATTTAGAATTTAAACATTTAAATTAAAGAACACATTTTAAAATTTAAAATATATGATTCAACTACTCTCGTTTATTTTGTACTTCTACCTCATTAAGTAAATCATTACATTTCTTATGAACATTCCTAATTTGGGTCATTTATACTAATTTAGAGTTTTTTTACCTCGATTATTTTTGGCACATTTTTTGTGCCATTACATAAAGCTGAACTATAATCCAATTTACTATTAATTTATGCTTTTCAATTAAACAATTTTTTAAAATGTGTGGGCATGTTTTGAAAATTAACTAAAAAATAGATAAATGAATACATAAAAGAGTAACAAAATGTGAGTAGAGTTAGCTCATCAGTAAGTTCTGTCCATTCCTTGGCTGGCAAGCCATATGGATACACATTGTTGTTTATTAACTTGTTTAAATAGCGTTGCTTCGCATTCCAATTCACTTTGTCTCACTATAATCCCATCACCTTCTCCTTTTCTCTGTCTATTTGGCTTCACTTGTTCCTTGTTGTACACAAAATAATACAATCCTCCAAGGATGCTGTCCATATCCTAATAAAATGTGATGTGATAAATCGCTCAGAAAAACAGGAAGCAGAGGTTGAAAGTGTCATCCACTGCCAAGCAGCAGTCACATATTTATCCAATAAATCGTCCATTTTTGTTGTGTATTTCACTACCAAAGCTCAGTTTGCAGTCTCAATAAGCTGCTTCCTATCATGAGTGTCACGACACTGAATCCCAGGCCCGAGCAATACCTATGTAGAGCTTGTAGATGTTTTCCAAGTGTATATCAATTTTTCTCCAACACCTTAAAGACAAACATTGACAGTTTCCAATCAATGTGACCAAAGCTTCCAGAACAGGCACCAGAACCCTGCAACCCAGAACTGAATAACTTAAATCCAAATGGGGAATAAAATACACATATCAGCTGTTGCAGAAAAATCTGTTTACTTGCTACAGAATAATACCCAAGAGTCAAGTCACTGGTATCATGCTACTTAAATCATAAACTTACACAATCTAACATAACACCTGTTGTGTCACCAAATTACTATATGTACCACACTTTCCACCGCAAAAATAAATCATTGCTTTCTCATTAGGAGACTGAAGAGCTGCACAAGAGAAAAAGGCATTTTGCTTCCAAGAATGATGTATGTGGTGCAGCTGGAAAATTAATCAAGATGTGCTGCACTGAATTGCATCATCGGACATAATATATATTCATACATCATCAAGGACTCTTGAGAGAACCTGTGCTAAAATGTTAGGCTAATTAATCACACTGTGTGGGCTCAGTTGGGAAAAAATAAAAACAGCTATAAATGTAACCCAGGATTACTTGCAGTTTGAAACACAGCAGTGGTGAATGATACCAGCATAATCAAGTGTATTTTAAAACATTTTTTTTTCTATAAATGGTACTCACATCTATCTTAATATCATCAACAAGGAAACATATATTGTGGCATGTCGTCTGCTCTGCAGGGGCCAGGAATCCCACTTTAGTATTTCATTTATTGTGTTATTTCATTTAACACTCACTTCTGGAATTTCTAGACAAGGCTTAATCCTTCACCCCACCCTCCACCACTTCACACTGTGGAAGTTAACCTCTTAATCACCAAGGACATTTGAATCAAACAAACTCAGAATAATTAAAACCATATATATGTCTAGTTCCCACTTTTGCAGATATCAATAACTTCATTTCTTAATTTAAGATCAGTATTTTGCAGAACACAAAACACCACTGGGCTAAAAGCACATTTTCCTACAAACAAAAATAAAAACAGCTTTGAAAGCCAAAAAGGATTTAGCATGGCTTATAAAACAAACCTTTAAGAACGCGAGGAGCTAACCAAAATATGCTTATTCTGAAATGCCCCCAGACAACAACTAGGAAAAAATCCAGGATTTTTAATCCTATTTTGTAATTCAGTCCATCCATCAACAAAAGCCAGTCTCTAAAGTAAGCATATCACGGATGTTGCTGTACATCACCATAGAGTGATGTCATTGCTCATTTTACCCTTTGCGACATGTAAAATTTTGCCAAATCAATATGCGGACAACAATACAAATTTCCATACCAGATCGGTCAAGCCCCAGGTTAACAACGACCGCCACCAGTACTGTTAGCCAACAGGGTGCTGGCAGAAACCGGGCTACTGTTGGCCAAAGATGAAGGAGAAAAAGAGAGAGAAGACATGTCCGGAGGCAGGAGCAGGGCTGTGGAGTTGGTAGATAAATGCTCCGACTTCGACTCCTCAGTTTCTAAATCTTCCGACTCCGACTCCTCTGTATGTATATACTATGCTAATGTATTTTCTATATCCATTGAAGGAAAGGAAGGCAACATACATGTCATTTCACCACAGAACTACTGGCTAGGAAGCCAACACTCTACTATAATGCCAGATTAAAGACAAACACAATGAAAACAAGGTTTTGTTTATTTTTTTTTTTAAACAAGTGTCTGGATAGTAATAGCAGGCATACAAATCAGGAACAGGAAATGTATTGGTTCAAAAATACAAACCACATTCTTTGGTAGTTTTAACTTTTAAAACAAAAAAAAAAGCTTAACTATATGAACTAAAAACAATATCTGGAAAACCTATATTAAACTTGTAATACAGTTATAGTTAAAGGAAAGGAAATAAATATGGCAGCCTCCATATTCCTCTGACCTCGGGTTCCCTTTAAAGTGTCTCTAGTCCTGCAAAAAACATTTACCTAATTATCAACGAGAGTTAAGGCCCCAAATGCAGCGATCCGTGGCCGAAATTGCCACCGACCGATGTGCGTGTACAATCGCGGCAATTGATTGGCGGCCGCAGATTGCGGGTGTCCACATGGATGGGCAGATCCAGCTTGCCGAAAAATCTCGACCACCGCCCCCATCCAAAGTAATGTGATGCCTCTGTCTGCTGCAGTGGCTGTCTTCCCTGTCAGCCAGCCGGAAGTTTAGTGTATTGTGTCACTCACCGGCCAGCTGATCAGCAGAACGAGCCTCTGCTGGAGACAGGTAGGGAGATCTGTGTTCTCGGCACATAGCGAAGGGGAGCCGACGGAGCTGAGAACACACCAGATGATTTTTCAGGCGTTTGACGCGTGATGACTCGTTGAACGGCGAAAAATCGGCAGTGCATCTGTAAATGTATGGGGGGCTTTAGGCTAGGTTCACAGTTCCCTGTAACAGTGGAACACGACACAATGGAAAGCAGTGCCGCACCTTACCTGTGCATTACATCCCATATAGTGACGCATACAGTCAATGAAAAGCATGCTTCATGGTTACTTGACATGTTCGTTTTGTGGTAACATTATGCACTGCATGCATTGGGCTTTATTCTTACAGCAGAGAAGTAGTTCATTATGACTGTTTGTGAATTGGGACATTTCAACTTACTTTTTTAATTCCTATTTAAATTTAGTAGGAGTCGGAGTCGGTTAACTTTTTGCCGACTCCGACTCCACAGCCCTGGGCAGGAGGACAGGAGGAAAGTAAAGAGTGTGGAACTGAGGGTAGGAACTTTGAATGTTGGCAGTATGGCTGGTAAGTGGACAGAGTTAGATACAGTATGATGGAGAGAAGGAAGGCTGATATATTGTGCGTGCAAGAGACTAAACGGAAGGGGAGTAAGGCCAGGTGGATTGAAGGTGGATTCAAATTGTTCTATCATGGTGTGGATGGGAGGAAAAATAGGGTAGGAGTTATTCTGAAGGAACAGTATGTCAAGAGTGTTTTGGAGGCGAAAAGAGCGTCAGACAGAGTAATGATTATGAAGCTGGAAATTGGAGGTGTGATGATGAATGTTGTTAGTGCATATGCACTGCAAGTTGGGTGTGCAATGGGTGAAAAACAAGATTATTGGAGTGAGTTGGATGAAGTGATGAACAGTGTACCCAAAGAAACAGAAAGTGGTGAATGGAGCAGATTTCAATGGGCATGTTGGTGAAGGGTATGATGTCAAGGAGAGGAATGAAGAAGATCAGAGGATAGTGGACTTTGCCAAAAGGATGGACATGGCTGTGGTGAATATGTATTTTAAGAAGAGGGAGGAACATAGGGTTACGTACAAGAGTGGAGGAAGATGCACAAAGGTTGATTACATCCTATGCAGAAGAGTTGATCTGAAGGAGATTGAAGAATGCAAAGTGGTGGCAGGGGAAAGTGTAGTTAAGCAGCATAGGATTGTGGTCTGTAGGATGACGTTGGAGATCAAGAACAGGAAGAGAGTGAGGGCAGAGCCAATGATCAAATGGTTGAAGTTGAAAAAGGAAGACTGCAAGGTTGAGTTTAGGGAGGTGAGACAGGCACTGGGTGGCAGTGAAGAGTTACCAGACGGCTGGGAAACTTAGTACACGTTTCTCATTGGTTGACTAAAAATACTGTATGGTGAAATCAACCCTAATCCACCTCCTTCTAGGTAGGGTGGGGGGTGATCTTGTGGTCTTGTATGCATGTTATCATCCAGTTGACACTTGGAATAATCATCAGAAGGTGAACTGGATGATGCAGATGATGTTGTTCTGTTTGCTTCATCAGGCCGTGATCTTCAGCTCTCTCTGGATCGGTTCGCAGCGGAGTGTGAAGCGGCTGGGATGAGAATCAGCACCTCCAAATCCGAGACCATGGTCCTCAGCCGGAAAAGGGCTGAGTGCCCTCTCAGGGTTGGGGGAGAGATCCTGCCCCAAGTGGAGCAGTTCAAGTATCTCGGGGTCTTGTTCATGAGTGAGCGAAGAATGGAGCATTAGATCGATAGGCAGATCGGTGCAGCATCCACAGTGATGCGGGCTCTGCATCGGTCTGTCGTGGTGAAAAAGGAGCTGAGCCGTAAGGCAAAGCTCTCAATTTACCAGTTGATCTACGCTCCTACCCTCACCTATGGTCATGAGCTATGGGTAGTGACCGAAAGAACGAGGTCGCGAATACAAGCGGCTGAAATTAGTTTCCTCCGCAGGGTGTCTGGGCTTTCCCTTAAAGATAGGGTGAGAAGCTCAGTCATCCGGGAGGGGCTCAGAGTAGAGCCGCTGCTCCTCCGCATCGAGAGGAGTCAGATGAGGTGGCTCGGGCATCTGATCAGGATGCCTCCTGGACGCCTCCCTGGTGAGGTGTTCCGGGCACGTCCAACCGGGAGGAGGCCCCGGGGAAGACCCAGGACACGCTGGAAGGACTATGTCTCCTGGCTGGCCTGGGAACGCCTTGGGATTCTCCCGGAAGAGCTGGAAGAAGTGGCTGGGGAAAGGGAAGTCTGGGCCTCTCTGCTTAAGCTGCTGCCCCCACGACTCGACCTCGGATAAGTGGAAGAGGATGGATGGACTGGAGATGGCTGCCAGCATTCCTTATGTTTGAGCACCACCGCGCCCCTGTTGCTTTTGAAATTAAATAGAGTTGGCCAGTTCTGAGCGTCAACGGGATGAAAACATATGTACAAGACCACAAGACAAGCACATTACTTCACTTTTGTTCATTTATTTATTTTTTATTTTTTTCTTTATATTTACGTGTGACTGCATCTAGTATGTATTATAAAATGCATAAACGTATAAGCTGCTGGAAGACAATTTAATTACCGTAGATCCCGTTATATAAGCCGAGAATTTCGTCCTAGATTTTTGGCTTGGAGTTTGGGGGTCGGTTTATACAACGAGTATCGTTTCAGAGTCAAGATTTCCAGCGCAATGCCGGTTTTGCTGAAATCCACCATCTCCTGATGTTCTTATGGAAGGGGACTCTCCTTCCAAACAATAACCACCTTTCATTTCATTCTCCTCCTCCTCCTCCATTCCTGCAAGCCAAAGATGTCGACTTAAATGGTGAGTACAGTATGAAATTGTTGTTTCTGGTAGGTTAGGCACTTTTTATAACATTTTGGTTAGTACATTAGAAAAATTATTGGTGTTTTTGGTAAATTATGCACATTATACAACCTTTTTTAATTATGAAAAGGTTAAGTAAGTGTTGCTGTGGGAGGTTCGGAACGCATTATCGCTATTTCCTTACAACTTACAACCAACTTGAGTTACAACCAGCACTCGCGAACGAATTAAGTTCGAAAGTCAAGGGTCCACTGTATACGTGTATCAGTAATTCCACAATTAATCAGTTCAGGACTTTACTTTGGAAATCTACTGTAGTTTTGAATATAACACTTGCACCTACTGTTTTCATTTTTAAGGCAATTTTGCATCCATCTACCCATCTGAACCTTGCAACTTTTAGTTTGTTGATTAGCCTTCTCACGGAATGGCAGACCAAAATCTTTTTATAAGCTAGCTAGTTAAACTTTACTATAACGATCTCAAGAAACGGGAGCTTAACAGTGTTGTTTAAAATTGACCCCTTCAAACCTCTCTGCATAAACATTGTACGACCATCTTACCAGTAAGCAGTGAACTACATTAAGCGAACACTTCATACTGAATTCCTTTAAAAGTTATGGTTGGGAGGTGGTTTAAGTGGGAGATACACCTTTGATCTAGACAATTTAGAGTCCTCCTACTTGAAAAGTAGTTCTGAGATATTTTAATTTATTATTTATCCTAAGTAAATTAATAAACTTTAGGTGTTCCAGAGAGATCTCTAACTAATTAGAAAAATTATCACCTTCAATTTACCTCTAAGCAGTATTCTTCATTTAGCACCGAAGGGTCACAAACAAACTGCACTTTCCTGGAAACAGCCCGCAATGTGGGTGCAGGTGATCAAATACCCAAAAGGTACTGGCAAATATCATGATTCATGTTGTGTTTACATGACATACTAAAACTGAATATGTAAAACGTTCTATATATGTAGGGAGAAAAAATATTTGTCTTTCAATAAACCATATTACCTCTTAAAAGAGTTTCAAAAATGCAAGCAGTGTCAGCATTTTACTTCTCTGGGCAATTATATATGACAGGAAGAAAACAAATCCACTTTATATTTACTGAACAAATTATTACATTGACTAATAATGTCTATTAAATTATGATGAACTTGGCAAATTAAACTTTAAAACAATAATTAAGCATTCAAGTAGAATACTAGCTAAATATTAAATAAAGACTAGAGAAAGAGCCTTCTGTTTTCGATCATATGAACTCAGGAACAGAAACAGTGAAATTACATTAATCAAGTACAATCTGTTATGAAGTCTTACAAAATGCTTAAAGCTTTCATTTCAGTTTCCAAATATCAGCTTTTCATTACGTACATAGAGCAGCTGTGCGAATGTATGAAATAATTCCAGTTTCAGTACTATGGTGTGAGCCTCAAAAGTATAGTGGTCAAAAGCAGCAGAACAAATAAAAATGGCAAGTTGGTTAAGGAAAGTTTTCTCCAGCTCAGTCATTTTTATTCTATTTACTATAAAAACAATGTATATCTTCTTAAATTCTTATGAATAAAGCTTCTTTCCTCTTTGACACATGGTTGGCCTACCTTTGACTATTTGTTATGTTGCATTCTATTACTGAATTTTACATTTTGATGTTTGTAATCTAGCTATTTTTTATAATACATGTATTTTTCTTGTATTGTTTCCTTCTTCATCTATAAAGCAATTTGGGTTGCAACATTTGTATGAAAAAGTGTACCATAAATATATCTTATTTCCTTAAGATTTATCCTGATGTTGTCCTGTAAAGTGCCACACTGGTAAAAACTAGAGTTTCAGGTAAGTATACAATCATGGCTGAAATTATCAGCACCCCTGGAATTTTCCCAGAAAATGCACCATTTCTCCCAGAAAATTGTTTCAATTATAAATGTTTGGGTATACACATGTTTATTCCCTTAATGTGCATTGGAACAACACAAAAAAACAGAAAAGAAGCAAAATCTGACATCATGTCACACAGAACTCCAAAAATGGGCCAGACAAAATTATTGGCACCTTTTCAAAATTGCGGGTAAATTGTTTCATTTCAAGCATATGATGCTCGTTTGAACTCACCTGTTGCAAGAAACGGGTGCTGGCAATATAACAATCACACCTGAAGCCAGTTAAAATGGAGAAAAGTTGACTCAGCCTTCCTGTTGTGTGTCTGAGTGTGCCACACTAAGCATGGAGAACAGAAAGAATAGCAGGGAATTGTCTGAGGACTTGAGAACAAAAATTGTGGAAAAATATTAACAATCTCAAGGCTATAAGTTCATCTCCAGGGATCTTCATGTTCCTTTGTCCACTGTGCGCAACATAATTAAGAAGTTCACAACACATGGCACTGTATCTAATCTCCATAGACGTGGACGGAAGAGAAAAATTTATAAAAGACAGCAACGAAGGATAGTCTGAATGGTGAATAAACAGCTACAATCAACTTCAAAACATATTCAAGCTGTTCTGCAGACTCAGGGTGTAACAGTGTCGGCTCGAACTATCTGTCGACATCTGAACGAAATGAAACGCTATGGCAGGAGAACCAGGAGGACCCCACTGCTGACAAAGAAACACAAAAAAGCCAGACTGGAGTTTGACAAAATGTACCTGAGGAATCCAAAATCCTTCTGGGCGAACGTCTTTTGGACAGATGAGACCAAGGTAGAGCTTTTTTGGTAAAGCTAATCATTCTACTGTTTACAGAAAACGGAATGAGGCCTACGAAGAAAAGAACACAGTACCTACAGTCAAACATGGTGGAGGTTCCAAGATGTTTTGGGTATGTTTTGCTACCTCTGCAGGGCATCATGAAATCTGAAGACTACCAGAAGATATTGGGGAGCAATGTAGGGCCCAGTGTCAGAAAGATGGGTCTGTGTCAGATGTCATGGGTGTTCCAGCAGGACAATGACCCCAAACATACCTCTAAAAGCACCCAGAAATGGTTGAAGACAAAGCGCTGGAGAGTTCTGAAGTGGCCAGCAATGAGTCCGGATCTAAATTCGATTGAACACTTATGGAGAGATCTCAAAATTGCTGTTGGGAGAAGGCGCCCTTCAAATCTGAGACCCCTTGAGCAGTTTGCAAAAGAAGATTGGTTGGAAATTCCAGTTGAAAGGTGTAACAAACTTGTTGATGATTTTAGGAAGCGCTTGATTTCAGTTATTTTTTCCCAAAGGGCGTGCAACCAAATATAAAGTTGATGTTGGCAATAATTTTGACCAGCCTGGTTTTTGAGTTTTGTGTGAAATGATGTCAGATTTGGCTTTTTTTCTCTGTTTTTTTGTGTTGTTCCAATGCACATAAAGGAAATAAACAGGTGTACAGTATACCAAAACATTTGTAATTGCAACAATTTTCTGGGAGAAATGGTGCATTTTCTGGGAAACTTCCAGGGGTGCTGGCCATGACTGTAACTAATAATGTTCATAGCAATACAAATACTTCTAAGAAGTTAGCATATGCAAATTCCACAATAGCGTGTCACAACTATTTTTGCTTTCGCAAATGTCTATGACCATGTTTGGACTAAAGCTCCCAAATTAGCCAAAATTTCAGATCTAAATGCTCAAATATATTCAAAAATAATTTTAAAAAATTATAAAAATTTTAGGTACATCATCTCCTGCCACTCTCATGGAGTGTATTTCTAACGGTTTGGTCAGAAACAGGCACACCAGTAGCTAAATGGAGGTCATTTTGTAGGGCTCTGGCAAATGCTCCCCCTGTTCCTCCTAGCACAAAAGAGCAGATACTGGTCCTGCTGCTGGGTTGATACTCTTCTACAGCCCTGTCCAGCTCTCCTCATGTAACCGCCCGTCTCCATGCATCTCCTCCATGCTCTTAAGACTGTGGTGGGAGACACAGCAAACCCTCTTGCCATTGCATGTATAAATGTACCATCCTGGAAAAGATGGACTACCTGTACAATCTGAATTGGCTGCTGGTACCGCCTCATGCAACAGTAGTAAAAAGGACACCAGCAAAACTCAAAACGAGAGAAGATTCAGCCAGGAAAGATAAGGAGGGAGCAATTGTCTGTGGCCACCACCTGCAAAACTATGCCTTTTTTCGGGTTATCTTGCTGTTGCCTCTCCAGTGCACCGGTTTTCACTTTCATTTACACCAAAGCAGGTGAACTTGTTTCACAATCGCTTATGCCTCCTAACTGGACAGACCGGTATCACTGAAGCTTAATTGACTTGGTGTGAGACTGCGCTGATTAAGTGGCAGTGTATAAATGAGTCATTAAATCGTGGAGAGAGAGGAACCAAAAAAAAAAACAAGACTTTGTAATATTTGCATAAACATAATGAGTTATCATGGGGAAACCATTGAACAATTAGGGAAATGCAGCCAAACCATCTAAATGACTGAAATACGTAATTATTCATATCATCAAGACATTATTATAATGAGAATTGACATATGTGGTGAATATGACATAAATATTTATATTTTACCTCTCTATCAAGACCACAATTGTTGCATATTTGCACTGAATTCTTAAGTAACTATCTGACAAGTCAGGAATATCTCAGTAAACCTTCATTTGCACACTACGCTGGAAGTCATTAAAAGACTGAAAAGGCACTAAATTCAGATTTCATATAGTGTGAATGTCCATACATAAATCATAATGTTTTTGCCAACATAAAAAGGCAATTTGTGTTGGATTTTTCCTAATGTAACTGAGAATTTACTGAACTCATATTGCAATAAGGGCACCTAGCAAGAATGCAGCTACTTTTGTTAACTATAAGCACTGACATTTCATAAACACACAAGTTTTTGCAATTTTAATGGTGCCATGCTGCACTTTTGAACTGTTGTGCAGGCGTTATGTCATTTCATGGGGGCCAAAGCTTGTCCACTGTGTTTCGTTGCTTAGCAACAGTCAATGCTTCAGAGGGTACAGATACCCCAGCATCACGATCGTTTGTTCTTTCTTCATGGTGCTCTAAGCAATACAGGGTCTCACCCTAAACCAGTTGTCAAGGAGGCCTAAAATTAGTTTGGAGTTATTATACAGTGAGTTTGGATAAATGTCTATGCAACAAAAAAAGAAATGTTATTATTCATTTATTTTACCCACTGAAAAGTGCTGTCTGCTTCTATCACATTACCAAAAAAAGAGCATCTACCTGAGCTACAGAAGAAATTGAGGTCTCTCTGTTCTATTGTGGTTTAGGTCCATCATATATTTTGTGTTTCTTTTTTTAATAAATTCCATTTGAATTTTGCTTACTTCAAAATGCAGTTAACACTGATTGTTTACTCGTATTAAGAAGATACTGGGATATGGAGATGGACAACAGTGCTGAATTTTAGAAAAACATAAGGCTGTGCATCTCAGAGTTATTGTCAAGTGTGGTATATGCAGTAAAATGAAATGCACACTTCAGCAAATGTATGATGGTGGCGTTATAATACATTTTTCTTTAATAATTCTGTCACTATATCTGGACAACACTGTTAAAGGATCCATTCCCATGTGCATGCTAAGTTTTGCACACAGGGGCTCAGCATTTAGAATTGCCAACCAAGCATTGGATTAGATAGACAAAGACAACTTGAGGATTGTATAGTCAGCTTAAAACACAGAACAGTATTTCTGTCCTCTGTCAGTACAAAATCTTCTTTCCTTGTTGGGAGAATGAGAACCGGCATGTAGGCATTATGTTATTTCTGTATTTTGTAGAGGAGTAAGGCCTACTTGCCCTTGTTTGAAAACAGAGAAGACCAGCAAGTGAAGCAGACAGTACCACCGTCTGAAAACCCTCTCAGCGTGGGGACGAAAAAATGGCAGACTGCGTAGATCCAGATTCTCACACCTGGATAAAAGGCTGTCATATGCTTCCCGTCTGTAACCGCGTCAACCGTCAGTAAATGTAAGCTAAAGTATATTTTTCTCATGTGATTCTTATACCGCCATAATCACGACAGGAGGGATATCTTCTTTTCTGTCATATTACTATATTGTTTAGAACAAATTTCCAGAGAGCTAATGTCTCTTAAGGAAACAGGTGGTGTGAATGTCACGACTTTGATAATGTCAAACATAACATCATAATAGGTAGTGATTGGTAGCACTGGATAAACCGGTATGAACTTGAACATTTCCCTGAAAATCATGTTGATGAAAATAAAGGATGGGGAAGTGTCCTTTGCCAATGCAACTTGGCTAAAAACAAACAATGATGAGTGACAAAGACACAAGATAAAAGCTGCAATCCACAAGGCAATGAAATGGTTTTCACAAAGTGATTGAGGAAAGAAAAAATGTAGAAGCTGCTAAAATAAAGGGATTATATCACAACTCTGCAAACTGACACAACTTATCACCATGTTTTCTGAGCAGTGCTACCACTTACAAGAAAATGTACCTGAAATTCCTAACAGACTTAAAAAAAAAAACATTGAAAGAGGAAAAAACCTAGAATAGAGTAGCAGGGAAATATCCAGACAATGGCTCAGGGCAAAACTTCCTACCAATAAACTACAAGAGGACCTCTGAAGTAGATAGCAATGCAATGTTTATAATCAGTTTGAATAGATTTCCAGATTAGAAAACACTGTATACAACTATTTTTAGAAAAATGTGTGGGAATAAAAAAACATTTAGAAATCTGACTTATGTTCCAACAATACTATGTTTAGAATAGCTATGCATGCGATAAAAAAAAGCAAAAAGAAATTCTGCGTCTCAAGCACTTAAAAAATATTAATTCCTAGTTAAGTAACGCCCTGAGGCCATTTTCTAGTGAATCCTTACAAACTCCACTTCCTCTATTAAAATGTTCTTTTTGGTACCTCCTACATGGTTAGGCCTCACTACCTTATACTTTAGCTACTTATCAATAGTCTTTTACAGTTAACACTATTTAGGAAATTGCATTCTTTCAGTGCCTTGTAATAGTTTTATCTTCACATAAAAGTATTATGTAGCTCCTAATAAGACCACATAAAAGAACTAAGTATGTCATGCAAGGCTAAAGGTCAGAAGGAAAGAATGCATTTTCAGACATTTAATTAGTACATTGCTCATGTGAACAATAAATGTCTTGTATAACACTGGAAAAAGGAGCAAATTAAAAGCACCAATTTGTTATACACTACTAAGCATCAAGTTATTAAAACATCAACATAGTCTATAAAAGAAACAACAATTCTACTACAGTTTAAATTTAAAACTATACTAATACAACATAAACATTTCATGAATATAAAATTAGAAGTTCACTATACATATATTCTAATTAGGGAGGCAGGCAATTAATTAATTTTTACAAATAGGACTGTCATTTAAAATAAAACCCTTTTGTTATGGAATTTGACACCTGAAGTGTGCAAGGTCTACTGTCCACAATAAAAACCAAAAAACATTTGCCAGTTATGTTGAGAAAGAAAGCAGATGCTCAAACATATTTATTCATTTAAACATTGTTAACCGGCTTTAATTTACCCAGCATGTTATAAAAGGAAGGCTATACAAGCAGCAACAGGTGCAAGGTTAACGCAAGCGTCCCGAAACACAATCTCAATCACCACCACAAAGGGACTTATTCACATTGAACCAATTTACAACCACCACAACTAGGAACATTAATGATTAACCATTGTTTGATGAACTTACATGAAAAGTTTAGAATGAGCGAATAATGGATGATATGATTCATGTAGACTTGTGTTGGGAAACAGCTAATACTGAATTATTTTAGAACTGTTGTTTGTTTAAATACACAGGAGGATAGTATTTATGCTGTATGTCAGATCATTTCACAGCTGGAAGAACAGACACCTTCAGCCAAAAAAAAACCAAATTTATCATCCTAAATGCTATATAATACTGTGCTAAAATAATAAAACAGCAAATATACAATGCATTGTCACAGATAAAACAAGCATGATGCTTGCTAGGTGGGAGTGTAAAATCCTACCATTTTGACAGCACTAGCCAGTAAAATGGTGGTGACCACAGAAATTCATTTAGATTGTGAGTACAATGATTGAACAAGACTGGCCAACATGGCTGACAATGACATTACCATTACCAGCCACACAAGAAGAGGATAAGAAGTCAGATCAAAATGCAGCTAACCATGGCTAAAAAATATAAAAAATGACTTTTGGACTGTGCTAACAACCAAGAGGTATATAATTATAATGTGGTATTAAAGAGATGAAATCTGACAGGAAAAAAAAAAAGTCTGGTAGCACTGGAGACACAAACTTTTCCACCCAGATAAACAATGGGGGCATGTAGGCATATACAGCAATATATACAACATTGTAGCCACGTTATGTTTTATATTATTAAGCAGACTGCTTCTATTTAATAATTAAGGGTTACTAAACAATGAAACAGGATTGACTATTGAATATGAAATATGATCAAAATGTACATTCCTGCCCAAAGGACACGACCCAGACTAGAATTGCTGATTAACTGTGCATACTGCATCTCTGTTGTTAGTCATTAATACTAAAACAGAAGTAATATGATAGCTGTCATTTGTTACTAACACTCGCCTACTCTGTTTCTCTTCTCAGTACTCACAGGAGGCACTTGGTGCCACTGCTTCATTGCCAAGTTGTTTGCCTGCCCATAGAAAAGTCATCTCTGATAAAGAAGCACTGGAATCATGGGGTACAAGTGTCTTTTCATCACATTGGCCAGTCCAGCACTGACTCAGCAGTGAAATGGCCAATGGGGGGAGGCAACTGTTTGGCCGAGGTCTCCAGGACTCAGAACAAATCTGTATCCTGATATGTGATATAATTATTCTTGCATTTTGCTTTGTAGCTTGTACTATTACTATTGTCCTATTGTATTGTATTTCTGAGGTGGCACTAACAGATTGGCCATCTAGATCTGTGAAGAGGATTACTTGTGTTCTGTTTTGTGTATTGTATTTACCCAATTTTTTGACATTCGTTGCACACCCAACCTACCTGGAAATTCTCTCTGAATTGACTTTCCAAAGATTTCTTCCATTTTTTCCCTACAACGGTATTTATTTGGGAGTTTTTTCTTGACTTCTGAGGGAGACAAGGCTAGGGTGCTGTCAAAAAGCAGGGCATTTTAAAGCCCATCGCAGCACTCCTTTATAGATTTTGGCCTATACAAAAAATAAATTGTTGTTGTTTTAAGTCTTGTGATGGAATGGAATAAAGGCATATGAATATGTATAGGGAGAATATATGGCATTCCAGCCAGGAATAGTCTGATCAAACAATCTTACGCTGAGGAATTTAAACTGTGGGTTTATGCCAAAAATATTTTATAAAGCAAGAAAAGAGTTTGAGTGAACTATTGGAAAATTAATTCTTAATTGAAATTCTCAAGAAAGAAACAAGAAAACAACATACTTAATAGAGCAAGCAAGTCATCAGCAGAAAAAGGCTTGTTATTGTGATAATGAATACATTCAGATTTTCATTACAGTGTATTGCTGCAATATTCAGGGCTGATTCCTGCTGGCATAGGCTCAACCTACCCAAAATATTGGAATGGTTAAGTGGGAACAGAAAATAGATAAATGACACCTTGTACATTTGACAACTCTGGAAATCTTGTACATATATCCTCCTAAACAATTTAATTCTTCTAATCATTTTACTATTTACAGCAAATAAACATCATATGACTCAGATTTCTATTTTTGAAGTTTTCTCAAGTGCTGTTTCATGCCCAGATATCAGCAGCTGGTGGAGAAAAACCACAGGCACTGCCTAGTAAGTGAGCTTCAATTAATCTCAAAGAGCTTAGACAGAAAAGGGCCAAGCTATAAATTGGATTATTTTGGGCTTTTCCTAATAGTGACCGCTGAAATCCAATAAGATGTACAAATGAGCGGATAATGCAGCAAAAAAAAGTTTCATTTTGCATCATCTTGAGTGTTATTATGTCATACCATTACAAACTTTTAATCAAATGGGTAATTTTAGGTTTAATTTATTTTATTCTTCTATAAACATCTCACTTAACCCAAATACTTTTCTGCCTATAATTTCTTAATACTTGACCAATAAATAATTACTTCAAAATAAATAAATAAACACACCAAAAAAAATTCAAAAATTAACTAGGTTATATGGAAATAATTTACCTTATGTTAATTTGTAATCAACAAACTCAAAGTTCAGTTTTCTAAACTTTTTTGAAAAAGCTGATTTTGGAGTATTTTAGCTAAAAAAAATTGTTAGCGGTAACCGCAAATATCCTCCACAATTTTTATGGCTTTTTTCATGGCAATACTGTACTATAGAGAGAACAGGAAGCAACTGCGGCTTGGGATGGTGAAAGAAGCCAAAAATTTGAAACTGCAACTCTCAGCAGTCCCTGCAGTGGCTCTGATTGGTCTTCTGCTGAGGGTGCTGGGGCTGTTCAGGTCAAAGGATGTCAGCGCGGCTTTTAAAAAGGGGGCTGGTGACCATAAGCAAAAAAAAAAAAAAAGAAGTTTTTGTAATTTGTGTTTCAAGTTGCTGCCTGTCTGCCTTCTGTTGGGTTACCTGTACTTATTCATTTTGTCCAGGATCGTTTTGTGCGTCTGGATTGTCTGCCGTCTGCCTGTGTACACGAGTACACATGTGGATTCATGGCCATCCTGCAAAGAAAGGAGCGCTCCTGAACCCATCTTCACCATTTCAGAAACTACAGGTAGGACTATCTGTACATTCCCATTCAACGTGCGGATCTCTGGACTGTCTATTTTCATCATTACATTTCATTCGTTATTGTTTTTCATGAAATTTTTCATGATTTACTGTGCGTGTTTTGTTTGTGCTTTGTTATATTTAATGTGTAATCACTGTAAGGGGAAGAGGGGTGGTATTGTTGTTTCCTTATTTAATTTGTTTTCATTACATCCTCTATTTGCTGTTTGATTACCGGTTTGCTTTGTTTTTGTCTCCGTTTTCTGAATGCGCATGGGACGGGTCAAGGCTGGGTACGTCCCTGAAATCTACACCATAAAAATAATCACAGTTTTCTCGATGGTGTGAATCTTAGCGACAGCCCCTTGTTAGCAGGGGGGCTGAACGCACCCCTAGAAAACAGAGACACTCCTCAAAAACCCCCTCTTAAAAAACGCTGATAGATTACCTTCAAATTGTTCCCTTACTTGCTGGGCTTACTTCTCGCACAACACTACGTTTACTTAAAAGCATGAACAGCACCTGTCCTTTTTGGCTGATTGCTTTGTTTCTCTCTCCTCCCTCAGACATTCTCCGCTCCTGATGGGGGTTGTGCTCCCCTATGATGTTTGTCTATTCTTTAATCGATAACTAACTGCATACTGAACTCCTTTTACTTCTGAAAGAGACATGTTTGTTTAAATTGTTTGAATAAACGTCCTGTCTCTACAATCTCCTGTGTTTCTGTGACTCAAGCATGACGCCCTGCAGTACTGCAGCCTCACTGTTCCTGGGATTGTGCCATTGCACTAAGACCATCCTGCAATCATCAGCGCTTAACTCTGTGTGCTTGCGTGCAGCCAGTTCAAGCGCAGTTGGCTTAGTGATTCATCCATGGAGTTTCCTCCATGGCGTCAGTTGCACTTTGTACATATTGTTCCAGTAGTTTTTAAAATAATTTTTACAATTCATTAGCAATGTGAAAATGATCAGTGTTGCAGTAATTGTGATGCTCTTTGCATGAAAACAAAATGTGTTCCATTAAAATTTCACTTTTTCTTTGTGAATTGTGACGTTTACTTAAAGTGCAGCAAAAAAGTATTTGGCGTCCAGGGATGCATTAATCCCCAAGTATGTGGCAGTTTAAGGGTTAAAGTCCCAAGATGCCGGTGAAGCGAGCTGCACCGTCTAAGGCTTCTGGCACGCGCTTGCATGAATTACAGTACATATAGCGGTGACATTGGTATTTTACATTCTAGCCCTGCGGGAGACACAGCAGTACAGTATACAGGTTTACCTTTACATTCTTTATTTTTAGGTAATGTATTAATCTGAGTGTGAAATTAAATTAAAGTGTTTTGGGGGCATATTTAGGGTTTAAACTATGAAAATAGGCATTTTTTTTAACCACATCCGAATTTCGCAATTTTTCACAATTTGCAGGTGCTCTACAAATTGTAACCCCTGCAAATTTTGGGGGTGTTACTGTACACACATTTGTATAGTTTATATCCTTGTGTCATTGATGGAACTTAGACATGTTTTTAATGGAAAAACTACTCAAAACGACCACTAAAAATATAAAAGCCCATGTTTTTCAAAAATGAGCCAACAATCCAGAATCTGTAAATTTACAACAAACGCTTTGTTACACTAGATATGTCAAATTTTGCCTAAAAAAAAAAAAGTATTCAATACACACAATGGCAAGGTGGATTTTTAAAACACTAAACAGAAAGTTTATATTGGCATGACAATTGAAATGTAAAAAGTTAGAGAAATATTGCAAAATTCTAACAAAAAATATCAATAAAGATTATTAAGTGTTTAAACAAAATAAAAGCAAGGTTGTAAGAGTCAATCATAGAAAGACTTGTTTTGCTCGCACACTTCCTCCCATCCCCACCCCCATTAACCCCAAAAAACCGCACCAAAGGGCGAACAATGCTCCAGCCACTTCACATCTCTGCCATTTGCATTGTTCATGGTCCTGCGGGGGGGAGCATTATTTTGGCTAAACGCATGCTGAGGAGATGTGGTCTGATCAGCTGCTGCCTTCTTCTGCTGCTGAGCTGCGTGTTCTGTTTGTTGCACTATGCGTCGATCATTTAAAAGCCTGTACAGCAGCTGTTCTTTTGTCTCACTGCCTTGTCTCACATGACGTTAAAGTGTCTCTCGTGGGACGTCAAATTGTCTTCCGAGAAGATCATGCATCGTTTCCTTTTAAGCCTTCCAAGATTTTTTTTTTATAAATAGAGAGATAACATTAATGTTAAATTCACTTAAGGTTATTTAAATCGAATATCAGTTTTTCATAGTTAGGCTATGGTATAATTTTTTACCCCCTGTACGTTAACATGAAAAAGAACATTATCTATTCCTGTAAAAACCTGAGTGTTAATTAAGCCAGTTAAGAAACAGTTTCACTAATGTAAGCATGAACTGTCAGACTAGTTTGCAAATAGAACATTGGCATACAGTTTTCTGACCATCTCCTGATCATTCTACAACTTTTTATGAAACTTTGTATGACCATATTAGAGGGAAATAAGACAAGTAAGCCTTAAACAGAACTTTATTAAACAAGAACTCTTCTTTTATTTGTAATATCAAATACTTCTCCATTTTTGTGTAAATTGTTCTGTTGTGAATCTTACTAAAACTTTTTAAATGGAGATACTTGGATTGTGGAATTATTTGAACATGTGTCACATTATTGCCTGAGTTGTTGTATGAAGTAAGCTAAAGCTGCAGAACCTTGGAAATTTTGAACAAATGCAACTACAATGGTTATTTGAAAATTATGACATAGTAGTAATATTAGATTTCTAAAGTGAAACATTTGATTATTTTAATACAGACTTGAAGTCAAATTAGGACATAGTAAAATACTCCTGGAGAAGAATACATATATAATATATAATAATATATGATCATGGCATCCCTAAATCACAGGAAACAGAGATTTTCTAACACTGCAGCATTGTGCACAAGGCAGGATCAATCCTGGAAGAGTTGCCTCTTCCCCACGGTATGCACAATTGCACTTGCTAATACAAGCACAGCTTAGAGATACAATTCAACCTCAACTGAATGTATTCTGTCATGTAAATAATAATAAATAAAAAAAAAAAAAAACTTAAGAAAACCAGCAAAGACTCCAACAAAAAGCATAAACCTGACAGTTAGTGATCAGAATGGATCTGTGGAGCTGTGAGACAACAATATTAACCAGAGCACTACCTGTTACAGACTAACACTAACAATATTTCATGCAATGCTGCAGCAAATACACCCACACATTTGCAATTTCTTAACTGCACCTCTTTCAAATAAAAGAAAAAAAAAACCAACAAACTAACAAAAGCACTCCATATTTACCATCTGTGTGTTCATGGAGAGGCAAGAAATGTACGTTTTTCAGCTAGACCCTCCCTGCAGAGCATTATTTATGTCATCATCTTTGCTGGGTCCCAGCTGTTCTGAAACAGTAGCTTGCAAAGGAATAAGGAAAGGTGTGATATTAGGATTTCCAACTAGTATTACAACTTTTTGACAGATGAGTTGGCCTGTTTATGTATTATTTTGACCAACATTCAAATCACATCCACAAGATACCAGAAGCATTCCTAACATGTTGCATTACTGATCACTGCTGCACATCAATTTTCTAAACCTGTTTTATATAGGGAGACGTTTAAAATGATGAGGTCACAGGGCCATAGGGTAATTTGCTACCTCAAAACGCCTGGTAGAAATGCCTTCTGTGTAAAAGTTGCATATTCTCCCTTGCGACTACCGTTTTTTTCTCATAATTCAAGGGCATGCTTCAGTGATGATTTAAGAGTTTACATCCACTCCCACATATGCAGTACATGTTCATATATGCCTTGAACAAACTGTCATCCCATCTAAGACCAACTTCTGATTTGTGAGTGTCAGGATAAGTAGGTACAGGAAATGGACAGATGGTGCAACTTTCAATACATAGCCTTGTGTTTGTAAAGACTGCACAGAAAACATTTGCTTTTCCTAAAGAGACCAACGATAACCATATACATGTGTAAATGAGACAGGAGGAAAATAAACTTTGAAAGGTGAATCAGCACTACTACCTTATATTCACTTCTTATGGCAAGCATGAAAACAAAATCAGTTTCATTCGCTAACAAATTGGTACATTATTTATGATTTATAAAGCAGTAAAAAAAAAAAACAAAAAAAAAACCTCCTTATTTTAAACCTGAATCACTTACAGACATATTTCTAATGCTGACACACAGATGATGCAGCAAATAAATGATGAGTGAATTAGTGATATTAATACTATTAGCAGCCTCTGAATCTACAGGTAAAAATTATAAAATTAAACCATATGGAAGGGGCTTAAACTGCACAGTGCCTTACGCTACACTATTACATATTCCTCCGTCAATTTTAAATCTGCTTAATCCAATTCATAGCATAGTCCAAATAAAATATAAAATTAAAAACAAATGAACATAATGCTGAACCTCAATATCATGCAGTATCATTAGAAAAACACACACTCACACTCTCTCACATTTTTAACAATTAGCATTTTAAAACAAGCAAAACAAAGATGTACTAATCTAATAATGCATACATTTATAGATGTTTACTTACTAAAAATACTCTAAATGTATTGTGATGCTGCTGTCAACATGCATTTGCAAAAGTAAAATGTTGTACCCACATTGAAAGAAATATGGAAAAGTTTGTTCAGCAGTTCCGCTGTTGTTTTTAATGTTTGTTAAATATAGTCATATTAATATATATATGTGTTTCTTTTTTACAGTGCTTTGTATTTTTCCATTGTTTCAATTTTGTATTTCTGTGCAGTGGTCTTTGCCTGTCACATTTCAAAGAGCACTATTTAAGAGTAAACCGAATCTCTCACTTGCACTCAAATGCGATAGCCAAAATCCTCAACACTCAACAAAAATAGTTCAAGAGGAAGTCTATATTTAACCTCTAAATAATGCTCTGTGACAAAAAAAAACCCTGACACACACTCTAAAGGCCTCATGACTAGGCACTGGTAGTAATAATGCTTTATCACATCCTTTAGTGATTCCAAGACAACAGACTTCAGACAAAGAGCATCTACTGTAGAGGAAATGACCAACTTGACTACGAAACATAGATAATGGCTGTTAAACCAGCTACTTTTGTTTAAGTGCACCAAATGCAACCTGTACATTCAGAACCCATCCTACACCTCACTTCATTACCCTTTTTTTGCTGTAAAGGTATACAAGGATCAGCCCAACTCTTCACTCGGTTTAAAGCTACGGCCAATTCTAAATCAGGGAAGAAACAACTCCATGAAGGCCGCAGGTTTTCATTCCTACAGATTTTAATAACTGCTAGCCAGCTGAGGTTGCCAATAAAACATGCTATTTAAGCAGGCTTCTTCAGCCTTCAGCATCAATTTACACATTAGTGGGATTAGAGCTAAAATGTCCCAATAATACATTTCTCTTCTGCATAAAATTCTTGATAACTATTGCCGCCAAAAAAATGAACAACACTTCAGGTGGGGTCTTCAGGCAAAATTCAAAAATCGATATTATTAGATGTTAGGCCCTGGAAAATCCATCCCTCGCCAACTTCGTCTAATCCTGAACTACACCCTGGTTCTGAAAAGGAAAAATAAAACATTTCTGCAGCAGTCAGAAAGTCGGCCTACCACTTATAGTCTGATCCATCCTCACTTACACTGCTACAGAAATACTCTCTCATAGCCAGGTACTTTAGTGTACAAAGCTGAAAATGATCCTGCCACAGAAAGAAATGCAGCTGAACACAGTGATGACTCAACTACACTGGCCAACATCATGGATACCCCGTTATCATTACTTTCCACTTACCAGTCCACCAGACACATTAAATCCTTGGATACCAGCCTTCCCCTTATTTTAAGGATGAGCTGTGGTCAATGCTTTTTAAACTTTATAGAGTCACCTAATCTCTAGGCCAGAGGTCACTAACAGGCGGACCTCGGTCCGCATCCGGACCGCAAAGCTGTCTCATACGGACCTTGACTTACAGCCAAAACAAAAGGTTATCATTTAAACATGATGGGGCGCTTCTATTTTTAACCGGCGCAGCTTTTGTAATCTTTACGGTAATGGTGAGGAAATACACAGTATACGCACTAAGCCATTTCACGTGATACCTCTCATCCAATCAAGTCTGCGGATTCTAGTCGGTGAACGTTGTTTTACGAATCTATGTACGCAAACAGAGGAGGGATTTTTCAGAGATACGGTCGAAAAGAAGAAAGATAGTGAAACGTGTGTTAGAGGCAAGGTCAGGAACCGAAACGTTCGAAAGAAATGTAGCGATAAAAATAAAGACTACTGAGAGATACTGTGAGACTGTGCTGGATAAAGAAGAGACAAGTGACACGGCGAAAGGGACAGAAATATACGGAGCAAATGGCGCTCTCTAAAAGAAGGAAAGTGGACAGCGAAAATAGGGTATTTAATCCAGAATGGACAAACTCATTTCTGTTCATACTTTCCACTGGAAACACTAAACCTGTGTGTCTCATATGTTCAGAAACCGTGGCACTTGTAAAAAGTGCCAATGTGAAACGACATTATGAGACGAAGCATAAAGATTTTGAACGAACATACCCACTCAAATCTGAAGTGAGATCACAAAAATTCATTAGCCTCAGCAAAAAAGTGTGGCAATGAATATAAGAGGGGAAAAAATGGGCATTTAAACCTGTTACATTGTTAAGATGTGTTGAGATTTGTTATCTGTGAAATTGGTTGAGACTTGAGTCAAAATGTGAAACAGAAAAAGGGAAATGTTAAGCTTTTTCTCCATTCCTTTTGTATTCTTCTGAAGTTTAGCACTTTATTTAAGCATGCACAGTTTTCATAATTTATTTTTGTCTTATTTTGAAGTGCAGCCCTACTTTTGTTTATTAAATTAAAGAAGAAATTATACACTGACAGAACAAAAAAGTACATATTTGCAGTCATACATAAATGTTCAGTTCTGTGTTTGAAAATAAATATTGTCAAAAGGATTATGAATTGTACTAAACTAATTTGATTTGAAAGTCTAGTATTAATTACATGCAGATGTTGATACAACTACTAGGCTACTTAAATAGACATGATACTAAATAGTTAGACAACATGATCTTCAGACGGACCGGACCTTTGCTTCAAGAAATTTTCTCTGACTGGACCTCGATAGATTTTAGTTGAAGACCCCTGCTCTAGGCTATCTGTGAAACATCACCAGCAGTCGCTTTGCAAATTTACATTCTTTCAGCTGCATATGCGCTTCAATCAACCGCTCTTTATTCTCTCATTGTCTATTCTGTTCCTGTCACATTTAGGCCCATTCTATTGTATTGTCAATTAACAGTTTTTCATCTACTAATTGCTTACATTCACTTGTGTGGGCTTCTAAATGTTTATCTCTTTGTAACATTTCATGTTTTGGTTGATTTTCCACTGCACATACCCTGTTACTTCAATGTATATTGCACTTTTCCTTTTAAAATATTGGGCTCTGTAAAGGGCACTACATAGAAACTGGTCACCTGGACAAAGCTGGCAGCACTGTGAGGTTTATGTTTTTTGATTTCTCCGGTGCCTTCAAAACCACCCAGCCATTCCAATTAAAGAGAAAGATTGGAGATATGCAGGTAGATGAGCCTATGGGGTCCTGGATAATGGACTAAGTGTTGGCCAGACCGTAGTTTGTGAGACTCAAGGACTGTGTTTCTGATATGGATATGAGCAACACCAGAGCACCACAAGGAACAGTCCTGTCTCCTTTTCTTTTTACTCTGTACACTAGGGTTGAGCAGTACGTAAAAAATCTCAGGTCAATCGTCTTCACCGCAAACATTGTGATAGTCAGTATTATCGAGTGGTTTGAGTCTGAGGCTGAATCACCATTTTAACAGAAAAAGAGATTAAAACCTACAAGAACTGCTGAACAGCAATTTGGCCACTGGGTGTCCTCATTGCTAACTACAATGCATTGTTAACACGGTACGAAAATAATCATCGTCTAATACAGAAAAACACAAACCTGCAAATGGCTGGCTAGCAAGAAGCCAACCTTGCTTATCTATCAACACTCCACCTTCAAAGCAAATGTTTTGGAAAAGCTAGACAACAATGAGCTGAAAACAAGATATTATTTGACACAGATGGAATAACAGTTTAGATAGATTAGATAGATAGATACTTTATTAATCCCAAGGGGAAACTCACATTATGCGATTGCTCCATCTTCATGGAGAGGCCATGTGCTATCAGCCGAAATGAAAGTCTTGGTAATGTTATTTTTTTTTGTATGTAGGCTTGCAATAGCACCGATTT
The DNA here is from genome assembly GCF_016835505.1 of Polypterus senegalus. NCBI lineage: Eukaryota > Metazoa > Chordata > Cladistia > Polypteriformes > Polypteridae > Polypterus > Polypterus senegalus. The sequence continues at coordinate 28,753,231 of NC_053164.1, forward strand.
GGGTATGTCACAACCAACCACCTCCTGAATTTTGCACTAAGCTTTGAACATCCCTATAACACATGTAGTAATACACTTCTCCACCACTCTAACATGAGGTAATATTAAAGCAATCTACACTCATGTAAATCAGCATAGACATAAAGATCATTTCAAGAAGTGTGGATGCGCTGGATTATGTGAACTGCAAGTAATATCACAGGATAAACACACTGGTGGACATGGATGTTAAGTGTATTTTAGCCAGCAAAATTCCCTGATGACGGTGGGGCTAGAAGGGTGACTGACAGTGGAGTGTCACACAAGCATGCTGAAATTTGTAACCCATGCGACCCTGTAACATTGACGTTGCACGTTACACGCATAGGAAGGTTCAAAGTGGCAGGTGGAGACTCCCAGAGAATTGAATAAATAGAGTCTCACAGAAGATAAGGGGAGATCGTGGAGATAGACCCAGCACACAGCGGTTAGTTTCAGTACTTGTCACTTTACAAAGTGTTACAGCATGAATGTAATTCTTCTGAAAGTACGGCTCTGAATCATTCATTGTTAAATAAACAGGCCTGTTATTGAGCTTTATTCGAATTCAGTGTGTATGTCTTACAATATAATTCCTGAAGTTGCTGCAAAGTGGCCGCAATTATATGCAACTTACCACTTCTCCCACTTTTAATATTATCGTCATCATCATCATTTTTGTTGTGAAGACTTAGTATCAAACAAAATAAAAATAAAAACACAAAACATCATCATGGGTGCCATAAAATCATGATGTCACACATTATCAATCCTGGCCTCCTACTCCTCTCTGGAAATTAGAGCAGCACACTTCATAACTACTTCTTATGTCCTAGTCTGGTATAGGACAAATTCTTATCCTAGTCAGACTTTTAGATCAACAGGTGCTACTTTATTTGTTGCCAAAGGTAAATTAAAATTTCATAGAAGATCAACAAGTAATTATATGAGAGGGAGAGAATTTAATAAAAACAACACCCAACACAAACCCACATATACATAAGAACTTTTGGCTTGAATAATAGGTAGCTGCAGCTGTCACTGACAGGACAAGAAGAGGGTCAGACCTACTGAGATTGTACCACACATTTACAGTATATTTAAAGGTCGTTAACATCTAAATAGAGCAGGTCCAGCTTGCCGTTTCCACGAATGGAACAGGGTGACAGACATTTGTTTCCTTGTTTTAACTCAGGAGAATTCAGAATGATTCACCATTGAGGTATTGTTAACTGAGTGAATCACTTCCATTGCTGACATCTTTATTTAAAGGTGGCTTTTTAAATATTTGAGATACAATTGGTTAGCTATCTTTTGGGTTTCCCCCCCAATTGAAGCACAGGCAGGGGAAGCTACTTGCTCAGCATCACACGGTGTCCATAGCAGGACCTGAGCCAACAACCTCAGGGTTTGACGTCCAAAGCCTTAACCATTATACCACACTGCCTGCTCCCACTCTGAATTCAGTCTACATATCAATGGCTGGATCACATATTTAGATTTAACTGTACTGTACTCGCTTTTTTTAACCATTGCTAATTATAAATTAGATAAAAAACTTTATTAACCCCAAGGGGAAATTCACATACTCCGGCAGCAGCATAGTGAGAAAAAACAATATTAAATTAAAGAGTAATAAAAATGCAGCTATAACAGACAATAACTTTGTATAATGTTAACTCAAAAAAAGCTCCAGTACATTACGATGTATGCAGCTAAAGTTATCGGGGCTGATGTAGATTTGACTAGTGTGTGTCAGAGGGCGATGTTAAAGAAACTGGGAATCATCTCAACTGATGACAGTCATCCATTACATGTAGAACTAAAGTTCAGTAAATCAGGAAGGATAGTCGCTTTGAAAACCCACATAAATTGCTCCAGGAACTCCTTTCCTCCTAGTGCCATACGACTTTTCAATAAGAAATATCGGAGATAATGATTAAGGTTTTGATAGATATCCTGTAACTTTTTTTTGTGTAAATATGTATTATCTAACTGCCTTACCTTAACCTTTCTTGTTTCTATTTGTCTGTTTTATTTCATTCTGTTTGTTATTACATGCAACTGAGAAGGCAAATTTTATGTTTTCCTTATGTAAACATGACTAAATAAAGAAACCTTAAACCTTTAAACCCCCGCCAGGTGGAATTGAAGAGTCGCATAGTGTGAGGGAGGAACGATCTCCTCAGTCTGTCAGTGGAGCAGGACGGTGACAGCAGTCTGTCGTTGAAGCTGCTCCTCTGTCTGGAGATGATCCTGTTCAGTGGATGCAGTGGATTCTCCATGACTGACAAGAACCTGCTCAGTGCCCGTCGCTGTGCCACAGATGTCAAACCGTCCAGCTCCGTGCCTACAATAGAGCCTGCCTTCCTCACCAGTTTGTCCAGGCGTGTGTTTTTGCTGGTGTTCAGTTGTAGGTGGTTTGAGTCGCACCATTTAACAAAGTCCTTGATTAGGTTCCTATACTCCTCCTCCTGCAGCCCACGATAGCAGTGTCGTCAGCAAACCTTTGCACGTGGCAGGGCTCTGAGTTGTATTGGAAGTCCGATGTAAATAGGCTGAACAGGACCGGAGAAAGTACAGTCCCCTAGGGCGCCCCTGTGCTGCTGAACACAATGTCAGACCTACTGAGGTCTGTCTGTAAGATAGTTAGTGCAATTCTTAGAAGCAATTCCGAGACACTTGATAAATACAAGCACGGGTTATCAATTTAAAAGACAAACTGAACACTATGTTTGATTCAGTATTAAACATCCATATGTCGAGTTATTTTTGGATGAGAACCATGCATATTTCATGAATTATGTTCAACGTGTTTAGATGCTGAAAATGTACTTACTGTTATTTGTGCCATTCAGAGGAAAATGTTGGCTAGATTACATTAATATTACTGCTAGTTAAGGGTTATTAGTGGATAGAAATAGATACAACTGGCTCCAGAGGCTAAAAAGGTTGAGAACCACTGCACTAATCTATTGCTGCCCACACTTCCAGACCACCCACCCACACTCAAACGTATCATCGGCCAATGCGGAGTTACCAATTAACCAAACCTACATGTCTTTGAGATGCAGAGGGTACCGTAGTACCTCGAAAAAGACCGCACCCGCACACAGTTGGAAAACGTGCAAAGCTCACATACAAAGTGTCTGATTAAGATTTGAAGCCTGGACTAAGGAGGGAGTTGGGGAAAGGGTGAAGAACACTGCGTCACTGAATTTAATATCAAGTGACTATGTGTGATTTTTATATTCACCACAACAATATTAACAAGAAAATAATAATGAAATGACAAATAAGGAATAAACAACGCTTTACCGAGGGTCGCTCTGATTCGTTTCCACGATTTAGGATGATGTAGGATATTTGACATTGGTCTTATCATCACACTCATGCTGCTTTGATTGTATTCCTAAAACGGGCGCTCTGCAGTCTCGTTTGCTCTGCCGGAGGTTTGACCTGGAATGAGTCTCGTTAATCCCTACGCCGCGCGACTGCGGCGAACTCTTCTCCGCCAGCACGAGGAAAACGCACTGCAAGCGCCCTACTATTACCCCGGCTGCAGATGTGCACAGCACGCCTTTTCGCAAGCTAAACATACTCGAGCCTCGCCCACCATTCTCCACATAAATTGTTCTAACTTTCATGTAACACCCAAAATAAGCGTCTCTCTTCTCACAGTAGCCAAATCGCCCCTTCCCAGTCTAAGAACGAAAAAAACATCTCCTACCTTCAGCACGGTCCAGTTGAGCAGTAACAACAACGTGTAAATATCTTTTTTTTTACTTTCAGTATAATTTTCTTTTCTTGTGTAGTTCGCTTTGTTTTTGTCAAGTGTCCACTCCTGTTCCTGACTAACAGTCCCACACACCAACCACCATGTTTTGAGGGCGGGCCCAATACTCACATCCGGGAAACCGGAATCACTCCCACTATCCCGGCGACTATTTCCATGGAGACCGACCCCTTAGTAACCATGACTGCCAGTCGGGAAAAGCCAATGTGTTAACTGCTCGCCTACTGCGTCCTGAAGATACTGCATTTTATTTACTTTCCTATCCATTTATTTCATAACATTTCCAAACCTGCTTAATCCAGTTCAGTTTGGCGGAAGCTTTCAGTCCTGGACTGGACATCGCAAGGCCTAAAACAGCCTAAACTCACGAGGTGGGCAGGGATGTGAAAGGAAAACCGCATTACTTGGAGAAAACCCACGTGGACATGGGAGTTTTCGTAGTCCACCTGGAAAACAATCGATAGGGGGATTCATTACAGGATGGAACTGTGAGGCCACAGCATTACCTACAGTATCCCGCTGTATAAAATGAGTGATAGGCTATTCCAAGTAACTATAGGCCAGTAAGCTTAACATGCATTACAGGTAAATTCAATGGAAGCGATTATTAACCCTTAAATACTCGCAGTCGCACCATTTCTCATCTCGTATGTACTCGCGCTGTGTACTTTATGCACCACTGTTAAATGGCGATTTATATGCACGCTGTGAGGTTATAATATAGAATATTGCAATAATTTTAAATTGTACACGTTTTTAATGTAATTTAATATCATATTACTTAACAGTATGACCCAGTCAGGACTATCTTAAAATAAATCTGATCCATTTCTCCACAGTTCATTCGTCACAGGTAACACTTTCGTCCGCTGCAGGATTTGTACAAGTATCACATTTCACTTCAGTTGTTGAATGTTCTCTGTAGAGAAAGCCATTGCAAAAAGAGCATCTCATCATTATCATACATACTTAAGTACCCGCGCGGTGTATCAAATGTACCAGACGGAACTTGCGGCAGTGCATCCACTCATAAAACCAACGGGGGGCACACTGGAGAGAAAGCATTGCGACGCTGTACTTGTAGCGAAATAAGCTGATGATAGATGGCAGATGCTGGTGGTAGATTCAAGTAAAAGGACGTTGGACAAAATATAACTGAGATTGGTGTTCAAAATAACCAGCGGGAGTAGTTAATGGTTAAAAACTGGAGTTTTAGGGAACAGTCGGCATGGGTTCAGACTGGGGAGGCCTTGTTTTGCTAATATGCTGGAATTCTGTGAGGAAGCAACAGAAATACGATCAGATCGAAGCATATGATGTTATTTATCTCGATTACCAGAAGGCTTTTGATGAGGTACCACTTGAAAGGTTAGCAATCAAACTAGCAGAAGTTGGGATTTGAGGTGTAGTCTGTTGGTGGGTACAAACGCTGGAGGCAAATGCAATGGCGGAATTTAATATTTAAGTTTAAAGAGCTGACAAATCATTTTTTTTTTTTATAGTCGCATCCCATAATATGAAGTTACAATATGAGGTTTATGTCTGTCTTACATGAACACATTTCAAACTTTGAAACTTCAAACTTTTAGGATTGTTTATTTTTGTATTCTAATTGTGATAAAATAAACTCATTTTTTTTCACAAGTTACAAATTGTATGGGTGGCACAACATGAAAATGCATTCAGGATCTTAGTTAAATGATTTGAAAGTTGGAGTGTGTTTTGTTATTTATTTTCTTCATCAAAGAGACAGATATCACTTTTTTGGTTTTTAAATATTTTGTCGCAATGGTATGTGTAACATAGATGTTTGATAGATTTGCTCATACCATCATGCTGCTGTTTGTACAGACAGGCACTCATGCTGACTACATTCATTCCTAATGCTTTCTTTTGAATATTTGTGAAGCACTTTAAACATTGGGAAGGTGTTATATAAATAAAATACAGTATGTTATTAATAATCCTTGTATACATAATTTGGGTTGCTAGTGGCCCATGATGTCATGTGTACAGTTTTCATAAGTTCATACAATAATACAGTGTGGATGCAGTTTCCCAGATACTGTATGCCTCATTTACTTATTCCATAACAAATTAATACCAAATATATAACAAAATTAGTTTAAAATTTAAATCATTTATTTACCTAAAGCCTATAGGGTGACTGGCGACCATAAGTGTGCGTTGGACTGAATGGCCTATTCTCATCACAGATTTTCTAATGTTCATTGTGCAGCTATGCTGTCTGTCTATCTGTCTGTCTATCTAATGCAGTGCTCATCATATCAATCTGTCAATCTATGAATATCTGGTAGTAAAATATGACTAGATCAGCATGAAAGTTGTTAATGTTTTTCATATATTATTGATGTCTTTTAATATGACTGTAATTGTATTTTAGGTTTAAATAAAGGGCTCTTTAAAGTGATCTATCTGTCTTCTCCCTGCTATGTAAGGCTTCCTAAAAATTCCTACCCTCATCATTCAGTGGCTTCAGGACCTCGCATTATCCTCTCCTCTTTGCTGGGATACACTTTTCAAAAATGTAACATTTTCACCAAGAAATCCCATGCTTCAGCTTAGTCAATTTAAGTCTATACAACAAGTAATGTTTCACTCCTCCTAAACTAAATTTAATGGACATTAGCTCAGATCCCTTCTGTCTCTTTTGCTTCTGTGATATTCTATGGACATTTATACATAAGTATTGTGTTTGTTCTCCTTTTCTGGTATGCAGGTCTGTAATCTCTCGCTCATTCTCTTTAATTCATATTCCTCTCTTGCCACATATTTTTATTATCTTAGATTTTCTAGGCCTTGCTGTTGTCTGCATCACAAATTATAGGAGCATCCAGCAAATCCATTCACAATTGGGATTCTGCTGCCTCCACAGTGAAATCTTTTATGTTCAAGGACTTGGAAAGGAAGTCACTCCTGAGGTGAAGTGTGGTGTTGTGGTCAGTTGGTGCTGCTGCAGTTCCTAACGGTATCACACAGGACATGGAACAGAGTGCAAGGGATAGGTAAGGAAAAGTGTGTGGATTTCTTTTGCATGTTGATTGCTTCTCATTTTGACACATTGATTTCTTTTTAACTTTAAACAAAATAAAAATTTATCATAAAATAATATAGCTTTTGATCTATCATATACATATTTTTTCTGTCTACCTATATATCTGTTTTTTTTTTATTAGTTTAATTTTAATCCTTTATATTACTGTTTGTAATTTTGGAGTCTGACTAATGAAGATAACATGTTTCTCTTTGTATTGAAGTGAGAAAAACTGTGCCTTTTACAGTTTGTTTAATAAGACTCATTATATTTAATTTGTGTAGATATTAGGATTATTACTAGAGGGCTTTGCTCGCCAACGCCCATATCCGCTCTGTGTGCCAGCTACTTCACATCTCTGCCGCTCGCGTATGTGGATTTCACTTTTACCAAACAACAAAACTTTTAATTCTCACAGATAGCCCTCTTCATTGAGAAGAAACACTACTTTCCCCTGATGGCAACACAAATTAGACGATCTACAAGTCTCCGACTTAAAGTTTAAATACAAACAATATCTACATACATCTGTCATATCACTTATGTCCATATATTCAATCTCTTTTCGCTTTCACCTTTTTGTCAATATTGCATTGAATTTTGATTCCGTGTTTGGAATTACATTGTGGCAACGCAACGTATAACTGCCCGTGAGTGAATATCATTTCTTTCTTTCTACATGAACTGTGTCTGACAATAGCATTCGCATAAATGAGAAATGATTGAACTGTGTGTGTGGTTGTAAATGTTTTAGATGTGAACAGGACTTTTCCAAATCTCTTTGCAAAGCTTGAAATTTTCTCTCATGGGATTTCAGTTTCACCAAAAAACCAATCTTTTAATTTTCACGGATATGCCTCCAACTTAAAATTTGAATCCAAACAATATATTCAATCTCTTTTCACTGTTCCATTATTTCACCGAGTAATAATTTCTGTTTCTTTGTGCTAATGCGATCTTTACTATCATTTTTTTGAGACTTTCGATTTTTCGTACTTCCATTATCTCTAACCTGCTGTGCATGTGTATCGTGCCAGCGTTTTTGAATTCATTAGGACGTTCTACTTTGTCATCTACTCTTTGTCTTTTATTTCCGGCCCCGGGCATGGTTAAATCTCTTGGCACAAAGTCTCGTCTCGCGGGACATGAAAGTATCTCTCTGAAAAAGTCACGTCTCGTCTCTCTTCCCAAGAATTTTTTTTTGTTATAATAGAGAGATAGGATTATTTAGATACAATGCAACTATTAAGTGAATAAACTGGGAAGGATAACATTATTTTTGATAGTGTATATTTAAACAAGATGTCCTTGTTTGGGCAGAGGATAGTACATGACAATGACTGGGCATCATTTTGAAGAGAGAAAAGACACTAGGAACTCATGCAGGTAGGATTGAATAATACTGGGGGTAATGCAAATGTAAGAGTTAATGTTAATATAGTGTAATAATGATTAGGTTGTGTAAGTTTAAGCACAGATAAACAAACCAGTGCATATATCCTTGTAAGAAGTTTGAAACCTTTCCATTAACATGTTATATTTAGCTAAAAGTAACTTCATTGGCAAGTAACAAGAGCATTGGAAATTATCAGTTGTCAGTTTCTGCTGATACAGCTATTGCTATCAGGCACCTAGCCACCCAATAAAGGAAAAGGATTGCCAAAGACATTAGAAATGGCGTAGAAAGAGAGACATCACAAGAGGAGAAGAGAGAACAAGTGTCATGTCAGGCCTAAGAAAACATAGACTGTAGCAACCACAAATTAATTAAACCAATTAGCCATCTGATTAAGAGCTTGCTGTGTAACTCTGACTGAACTGTGCAGATTGTACATTTTAATCCACTATTTTATTTAACACTTGGGTGCATTTCTAGTTTATTTGCAAATAAACCTCAATTCAGATTAAAATAAAGTTTGGGTATTACCTCACTGAAAATGCCTTGTTGTTTATCGACACTAGCAATCCTAACCCAGGTCACACATGTTAAAATGTTGTGTAATATAACGAGCTGTGCTGGATCACAATAAATCCTTTTAAGGGGAGCGAACTGGGAGCAGGCTGTGATCCTGGCGGGAGAAGGCTTTTACTAGGGTGTTCAGAGGTTTATCCTCTGCAGTGGGGGATACTGACAGCAAGTCTGGTCTGGGCCATTGTTAAGGCATTTCAGAGGTTTAGTGGTGGAATCCTTTACCACTTATTAAGGATTTCAATGGTAAGTATTACAGGGTGTATAAGTAAAGCAAGGTTAATAATTTAGGCATTTTCAGGATAAAATTGTCCAGTAATTAAAAAAAAAAAACTTAAGAGGCTAAAAAGTTGTGTTGTGGACACTTTCATATTTTTTAATAAGCACTAAACTTCAAAAGGGACATTACAGTACTTGTATACGGATTACATCAGTCGTAACTGACTGCTATTGTCGCTCACAAGAATTATAGGGATAATTACTGGGTGATGATTGTTAGTTTTTTATATACTGCATTTTATGCTCTTTATTTTTTCTCTGCAGTATTTTATTCTGGTATGTTGGCATGACATCCTCTTCTGCCAATGTTTCTTTTATTTCTATTTTAAAAACTGTATTTTGCCATAATATACATTTCCAAGTTATGCTGACCATTTGCTGGCTTTGGCCTTATACACTTACTGTATCCACACAAAACAAATCCAAATTAAATGAGTGTTTAAAAATAGCACAGAAGTCTATAATTCTTCCAACATAAGCTTGTCATTTGCATTATAATAGGGAGTGAAAACCAATCAGTGACTGTGACAACACAGCAAACTTGCTGAGGCAGTACTAAATTCACACTGGATCAGACTTTACACTGGTAACCAGTAATAAGGCTAACAAGGCAGTACTAAATTCACACTGGATCAGACTTTACACTGGTAACCAGTAATAAGGCTAACGAGGCAGTACTAAATTCACACTGGATCAGACTTTCCACTGGTAACCAGTAATAAGGCTAACGAGGCAGTACTAAATTCACACTGGATCAGACTTTCCACTGGTAACCAGTAATAAGGCTAACGAGGCAGTACTAAATTCACACTGGATCAGACTTTCCACTGGTAACCAGTAATAAGGCTAACGAGGCAGTACTAAATTCGCACTGGATCAGACTTTCCACTGGTAACCAGTAATAAGGCTAACGAGGCAGTACTAAATTCACACTGGATCAGACTTTCCACTGGTAACCAGTAATAAGGCTAACGAGGCAGTACTAAATTCACACTGGATCAGACTTTCCACTGGTAATCTAGTTCTGGTTTTGTTTGCATTCATTTTTTTTCTTTTGAAGGTTTCTTGACGCCATTCTTAATTTTTTTTTCTGTAAATTTGGCTCTCATTCTATGAAGTCTTTCAAAGTCAGATCTCTTGTATCTTGTACTTGCCTCAGATTTGTCTCTAATCATCGTCCTTGAAGATGTCACTCTTTCACCATTAGAGATAATCAGGAATCTAGGCATTACTCTGGACTCCTTGCTTTTATTGATCAAACAGCAACTCAGTCCTGTCATTTCTTACTTCAACTTCTAAAATGAAGGCTTCTGTATTGGAAAACCCTTGAGACAATGAAGACAGATCAGATTCTATGTCTGTTATAGTCCTTATCACTGATGACTTCCAGATCACACAGCCATTGCAGCAAAATGGCAAATTCTTGACCCCAGCCCGCCACTTAAATATACTCTCTCGCCTGGCCACAGATCCTCAATTGTAGGCATGCCTTGAGTGAAGAAGGATCAGCTATCCGCCTCCTTCAGTCCAGTGCCTGTTCCAGGAGTTCAGACTGCAATCGGCTACCCGGTGTACTTCTGCTTGTCTGTTAACCATCCAACTTCTTGAAGACGTACTAATACTGGACAGTGCGTCTCTGTTTTTGCTCCAAAATTGTGGAACGATCTCCTTTTAACTATTCCAACTGCACCCAATTTACTCAGTCTTTTAGAAACCTACCTTTTCATTAAATATTTTGGATCTGCTTCATTTTCCTCCTACAGGATAGCTACTGTTGCACTGACAAATAGTTTAAGTTGCTGTTTTTTGTCTGTCTAGCTAAAGGTATGATTATGTAGTAGTTCTACATTCTATGTGAATTTCCCCTTAAGATTAATAAAGTATCTATCTATCTATTGTGGACTGGGACCCGGACACAGGCAGACGGACAACATAGTTCCACCACACACTGTTTATTTAAACTACTATTTACACAAATTACGTGCACTCACAACCCCAGTGCCTCCAGCACCGATTCCCCGAATGTCCAGGCCACACTCTTCCAGTCACTGTGCCTCTCTTTCGACCGCCTCCCGTCCTCTCCCGAGCTCTGTCCTCTTCCACCCGACATCCACTGCTGACTGGAGGGAGGCGGCCCCTTAAGTAGGAACCCGGATGGGCTCCAGCTGCTTCCTGGCAATCAGTCCTGGCCACACCCCAGTGTGCCGGAAGTGCTGGCTATGCACCCGGAAGCCGTCCGGGTGTCCCCTGTCATCTTCCCCCCAGCACTTCCTGGTGTGGCGGAAGTGTTCCTGGGCTGGCCACGGGCCCCAGGGTTGGGCAAGCCCCTACCCGTGGCCTCCAATACAACCAGGGCGATCGCCCCCTTGTGGTCTGGAGGAGGCACAAGCCCTCCTCTGGTCCTCCTGGGCGTCCCATCTATCTATCTATCTATCTATCTATCTATCTATCTATCTGTCTACTCTCTTGTACTCACATTTTTATCTTATTCTCTGTTGCTTTTCTCTGTTGCTTTTGATGCTTGCACCTTCATTTTTGTGTGTGTTTTAGTGTTCTTCGTAAGTCACTCTAGATAAAGGCATCTTCTAAATAAATAAAAAATAATAATAACAATAATAATACTGTCACCAGTGACCACTTGGTAGCTTTTTAACAAAGCCATGATGACAATGCAGTCACTTATTAGTCTTGTTATGATGCAGTTACCAAGGCTGTATTAAAAGCTTTATTTCTCCTCATGTCATTTTCAAACATTTGCTTTGATTATTTGAATTTCTTTTGCTTTTGCCTGGATAAGTTCCCACTAATCCAGAATTGGAGTTTGAGAAAGTAGGGGATACTTTTCATCTTTCCTCTTAAAGTCATGCATGATAATTGACGAGTCCAAATGAGTCAAGTCTGAGTTGAGGGTATGTGAGCGCCTTTCAGTGAATTCACTCAGTCCTTAAACAGCCTAGTCCCTCTCCTCTGGCCTTTTCTAGTGCTGATATGTCTTTTTTGTAATTTGGAGATCAAAACTGTACACGGTACTCCAGTTAAGGTCTCACTAGTGCATTATCTGTCTTTCAGACATTATGATATATAACCTAATGTTGTGGTCCCATTCTTGATTTCTTCTGTATGCTATCTTGATGTAAGTAGTGATGAGCCCACCTTCTCATAAGGTGTACTTTCATTGTTGTTTTATTTCAGCCAGGGCTCTTTATGTGGTTGGGGTTCAAATGTATGTTTTATGTCCTTTCTGTTCATTGTTGAGCCATTTATTTATGTTATTGTTACTTTTGTTAATGATCTACTGTATTTTCTTTGTCTTGTGGGTTGTCTCCCAGTTATCGTCGAGAACTGTGGGAGACCCTCAAATTTCTGGCATTATGTGGTGTACAGTGTTTGCACCTATTTAATAACTTTACCTGACTGACTAGTCTTGCTTACCCCAAATGAGAGCCCAAGCCTTCACTGAAATGTCTCCATTTATGTCTGAGGTCAGGCCCGCCGCCAGAAATATTTGGGCCCCAGACAACTGGGTACGTGTGGGCCCCTCTGCCTTCCCCCGGGTCCCCACATGCCAAAACCTTCAAATACGTATACAAAATGATCGAAATGTAGTTTATCCGACAGCAACAATGCTGCATTTATGAATACCATACTTGATGAGTTAAGCCTTCTCGCACATCAAAGTTTGACTGCGAGAAGGAAAGCCAGTGCTAACGAAAGCTCGTAGCGGAATTGAAACAATACATTAATGAGATAGGCCTATGTATTATCTAACGTGTAACGGTACAATTATACCAATGCAATGAATAGGAGTAACATCTGAACATTTTAATATATACTAACACTTAGGGTTATCTACATGGTGTACAATCAGTATGGTAACTTGCTGTATCAAACTTCAAAGTTTTCAAAAAATCCGGGTGATCCAGAATCTTTAGTGATACACACAAAACCAACGCACACTCGTCACTGCTTTAAAAGCAACAATAAACACCCAAGCGAATGAATTATCAAACTACGGAGACGGACTTGTGCTACACCATACACATCAACATCTACGATAGTACACAACAATATCGCTGTTGTCTGAGACAGAGCAGCGCCTGTGTGTGTGAAACGGAAGTATTCAGTTACAGTGGCGAGGTCAATCCATTATCCACATACCCTGTACAACAAACATACTACTCAACGTCAAGCTCAAGGACGTCAGCGTCGGCTCTCCTTTGTCTTTGAGAAGTGTGCTTCACACGACACGAGCACGATATCTACTTGCGTGGAGCGTGCAGCTATTAAAACACTCACTTGTATAGTTGTAAGCTAAATGATTTAACTTTTCTATTGCATGTAACTTGAATAATTGTCCAAATATATATCTACGTGCACAACATCAGCATAAAAAAAATCAAGCGTTAAGGTCCCGGACCAGAGTCCCGTTTGTCCCCCCCTGGCGGCGGGCCTGCTGAGGTAATAAAGATGGCTTGCCAAACAGCACAGTTACACGTGCTATAAAGTCTGCCTCTGGTTAAGCACTCTGTGATTGTACTAAACCCTGAATCGATTACATTTGGGCTATTATTCTATTGATCTCCTAAGGGATCCCAGTTCTTGTACTATGCATCCATTGTCAAGCCCACTGAATTAAGGTTTGCATCAGGTGCAACCCTTGGTGGCATACCAGCTTTTCTCAGGGTATGCACTCATGCATATGGCCACTTCAGAGTCACCATTTAACTTAACACACACCTCTTTGGAATGAAGTACACAGTGAATTCTCACACAGACACAGGGTGAACGTGCAAACTCCATTCAGACAGTGACCAGGCTGGCATTTGAACTGCAGACTCTTGATCTTTGAGGCAGCAGCAGCAACTGTTCCTCAGTGCCATCCCTTCTTGTTTCAGATATTCATTAAATAAACCACAGTTGTGGAGGAATCCTACCCAGCATGCTCAGTCAGCAGCCAGTAAAAGCAAAGTGTTTGCTACATTGTGATCCCTGTATTTATTGTGCATCCTGGCATGGAAAGCTCAGTACCACATATTGCCATGGTTACATCTGCAGCCTCTTAGAGGCTCCCATTCATCTCCATGGAACTGGCTCCTATTTTCATCAGTTTAAAAAGGGAGAGAGAGAGAGAGAGAGAGAGAGAGAGAAAGAAACACAGGCAATTGTATCAGGAAGAAGCAAAGCCGAGCAAAGACAACAACAGCAGCAAAACAAACACATGGAAAATGAGGCGCTGGCACTCCTACTGCTGATAAATCAATGGGTGATTAAGCAAAAGGACACAGAGAATGACAGCAGCCTTAACGCCACAGTTTGACAGTGGAAAACATAACTGTGAAGGCCTACGTGTACAACAAGCCTTGGTGCCTTTTGTCTTCCTGCTTTGTCTGCAATGCTCAGCTTTACCAAAGCAGCTGAGGGCAGTGTGGAAACTTCAGACACGACTACGTTTCTGCAGGCAATGTCAGAGGGCAAAGTCCAGCAGGCTCGGCTCGTTTTAGCTGCACTGGAGGATTCTAGTCTGAGTGGCAAAACGGGGCCATCCGGGAAGACCTTGCTGATCTTTTCTGTCCTGCTGCCCCGACCTTCTGAGAGACTGCAGTTTATGAAGATGCTACTCGGTAAAGGTGTGCCGGTCAATGGGTGTGACTCCCTCGGGCGGACTGCTCTCAGCCACGCCTGTGAATGTGGCTATGTGGATGCTGTAAAGTTGCTGGTGCAGTATGGAGCCGATCCAATGTTGCCAGATTGCCAAGGAAACACACCCTGGATGTATGGTGCAATAACTGGGCATAAACTTGTGCTTAAATTTCTCTTAAAGGAATTAAAGCGAATGAGGATAGACCCAGATCAAGAAATGACTGGAGTGGCACAGCAACAGAGACATGGCAATTGTGGCCAGACACTGAGGTCTTATATGCTGAGCAAAAGATTAAAGTGGAAAAGGAAAACAAGAGATGCTGAGCTCCTCCACACAAATAAGAGGCAGCAATGTCTGAACTGGTGGCAGGACAGCAGTGATGAGGAGTTGGGGGCAGCGCATGTCATAAGAAATCCTTATGCAAGAGATGAGAATGCGGACAATCCCACCCATCAAGAGAACCCAGGCCAGAAGGAACATGTTCTTTCTATTCAGCCTCCTTCTGAGAACTTCTTCTTGCTGATAAATAGTGCTGTAATCCCAAATCCAGCATGCAATAATTTGGAACCTTCTCCCATGAACAAAATATGGCCGGACCTCTTCCAGAACTTCATGGAGAATCAAAGATTAAGAGAATGTCCCATGCCACACAGCCTTGAACCTGTTCAGCCTAATGCAACCCAAGGCCAGGGATCCATGGAAGAAAGCCAGTTCCGGACTAAAAGATTCCCTTCAGAAGATGCATGTTGTACATCTCAAGAGGAGAATAGCTTCATCAAAGGCCTTCCGCCTTCTCCATGCAAAATGCAGTCTAATCTGAGCTTGGTGAATCATATCAGGAAGCCCAGCAAGTCATCCGTCGACCCTTGCCTTTACTCTCATATGCCAGAGCAGTATCACTACCTGTTGGAAAAAGAACCTCAGATTGGTCCCATTAGACTTCATAGAACCCAACAGAAGGTGGACCAGGCACCAAATATGACTATATTCAAGAACAGCTGCTACCTTGAAGATGGCCTGTGTGACCTCACGGAAAAGCTTAGCAACTGTGAACTGCAGCAGGATGAAACATTTGCCACCATGTATTCGAGTCAGAGTGCCCAAACTGCCACCTACCCACCAAAAAAGTCACTTCTTCTGTGGCAGGCCAAGACATCCGTCAGTAGCACTCTGGCCTATGTCAAAATGCAGCAGAGATTTACATCCCTGGAGTTGAATGATAATGACTGAGGGCTGGAGGTTTGTCTTATCTTTTGTTGTGCCCCTGACAAAACCAATTAACTTATGAGATCCACAAAGATGGTGGAAAATACAGCTGTACTCATTCTTCAATGATGCCACTTTCATAACTAGATTTGGACAAAAAGGCTTTGGCAAGATTCTAAAGGTCCAGCAACAAAAAACAAAATGAAGATGAAGTCAGTCCTCCAATTGAGATTATTTACTCCAAGTTAACAAATCTGGCTTCGCTTCTAGGGTTGGCAGGATCCTGTAACTGAAAATGCAAATGGGGACATGGTTCATTACTGACCAAGCTTCCTGGATTTAAATCGTACCCAGTGACTCTCTGAGTGATTTGCACATTATCCTTTGTTTCGGGGTTCTTTTTCCTTTGAGACTCTGGTCTTTCTCCCAGAAACGTTGCATATTAGGCTAATTCTAAATTGGTTCATGCTGTGTTTTACAGCCACAATACTCTACTTGAGAATGTTTTGAGAAGATCTCTACTTGACTTAAATATAAAATTTTCAGTCTGCGTTCATTACATTTTCAAATGCTAGCGGTTATTTTAACTTAGATATATTAATAATAAACCACACAAGTAATCCACGCAAATACACACAATACTTTGATCACTCAGTTATCTAAAATACAGGTTTCTTCCTCCACTTTAGGAAGATTCGGTTTATGACAATTCACGAATGTGCACAATCCCATGTGCACAGCTGGTGCTAACAGTAAGACCCGATAATTTGAGCAGTCATTGGAGTACACTTCGCCGCCGCCTGGGCATCTAGGCAGGGTTGGATGTTGGTGATGTGCAGTCTCAGTTATTTCCATGGCTGAAGCTGCAGCAAGGATGCACAGCTGGGCAGGGCTGGATGTTTGAGGGTGTGGCTAGATGTTGGCGACATGCAATCTCCAGTCTCAGTTATTTCCGCAGCTGATACTCAGGCATTGAGATGTTGTCTGAGCAGCTGCAGAGAAGAGTCTAGCTGTAGACTGTTATATTTTGGCCAGGGTTTTTTCTCTTGCTGGGGTTTAATTCCATGTTTTATGTCCTTTTTCTTCACTTTATGTTAATGTTACTTTTGTTGATTATTTGCTGTCTTCCTTCTTTTTTTAATTGTCTGTGTATCTAACCTCTTTACTGTATGTGCCTTGTGTTTTGTGAGGTGGGACCACCTGCCAGACACTGCTCTTGGCACTATAACGGTGAGGGTTTTCCGCAGTTCCTAGTGGTTCATTTGAGTGCTCTAGGGAGTCAGTTACATTGCTTGTGTCTTTTGCTAGCAAATCTTTGACCGTTTTGCTCTGTTTTTTGACTTTTTCATTGTTTTTTTATTGGGACAGTCTTTGCTTTGGATGGTCTTTGCTGGCAAATCCTTTTTGTGCTCCACAGATCTTCATGTTAATAGAGAGCATTTTCGTTAATAATAAATCTTTTATTCGAGAAGGATTCTACATGGCCCTTTGTGTTATTAGCCTGTGTTTTTTTTTTCGATGGGATTTCCTCCTCTAATGGACATTTTTGGAACTGTTTGGGACTTAACATTCTTGGGAAATCTCAAGTGGCATAACACAGACCATCCTGTGACAGCCAGATGAACGGACGAGGTTTGACCCGCAGGAAGCAGTGAGGTGTTCTTGTACCTTCAAGTGCTGCGGTTTACTAATCTTGTCACCAATTCTTCCCTCATTTTGCAGGTCCAAAACAGATTGTGAATAGTTTGGAAAATCCTAAAACCACTTCTTTGAATCTGAAACTAAAAAAGATAATCTGGGTGAAGTGCTTTTTAAAACTTATTTAATGAAGAAAATGGGTTTGTTTTGATGGCTAATATTATTAAACTAATTTTCTCAATTTTTATGTAGTTTGGGGTTATTCAAAAAAGTTTAAGTATCCTGAAGTTTTTAATTTAAATTAAGTGTAATTAGGGTGAATGAATTCACTTGGGAATGGGTGGTCAGGAATGGATTAGCTCATTAAAGCAGAGGAAGCCTGCAGGGCTCTTTTATTAGCACCCTGCCCGGTGAATTACCATACAATTATTAAAATGTCCGCTTGTGCTGAATGTCACTCCTTTAAGTTACAGTTCACATTTTGCGGACTGTAATAAAAATCACACGTTAGCCTGAACAGTTTTAGTTTGTATAAACTGTTGTTAATATTTAAAACGGGGAGATATCCTACATTTACTTTTACTTTGAAAACTTACATACACTAAATAGCAGATACTTTGTAATGTCTACTTGAGTAATTGTTCTCAGTGGCAAATGTAACTTTTACTTAATTCACATTCCTATAAAGTATCTACTTTTACTCAAGTATGGCTCTTAGGTATTTCATACAACACGTGTCCATGTAGGTTTGTGGATAAATGGGCCTGCCTCTCCAGAGTTGTCCTAACTGCCTGGGATTCTTGGATTATGCAATTTTGAGAATATGTTATAATTCTGAAAGTGGATGGCGATAAAGGAAAGGATATTTACCTTTGGTCATGCTAAACTAGCTTGAGAGTTTTGGAGTAGTTTAGACTTTGATATTTTTAATACTGTTTTTGTTTGCCATTCTGTTTTGCTGCATTGTTATTGAGAATGTATCCATGGAAAATGTGTCTACCACCGTATTAATGAAAGGCGAGATGTCACAGTAATGTCTTTTTTGGAAATAAGAAGTAACAATTCTTTGTTAAAAGAAATAATAAAGTATGGCTTTCCTTAGGAATTATAGATTCGTGATCCAGCTGTCCTGTCTGTGATTTTCTGGCCTCTCAAAATTCTTAACGATCATTGGATCCATCGACCATTGCTTGTGTTACGATTTCAGTTTCTGCTTTATGCTTATGACCTTTGTTACCCAAAGCCGATGTCACATTACACATCTTCTAGTCATTGAGTTTGTCAAAGTTCCAGAACTTCGCCAGAACATGCCACTTAATTACACGACTGAGAATCGCAGGACATGTCCAATTTAGCGACTGATTGCCAACTCTCCAAGCACAGCCGCGCTAGCCTCTTTTTCTGATGGCCAATAACGGGCTGTCTGATGAAGCTGCAGTTGTATGAAGGGTTATCACGCATAGCAAGTTCAGCCACAATATTTGCCAATTTGATATTTGTATGTAAAAAAGACATCTGACTGATGAGCGTCTCTTCTGTTTGTAAGGTCCAAAACACCTACGTTCTTTATTACTCATCTCTGCATTAGACATATTGTACTTCAGGTTGAGAATTCCTTGGCTGTCAACTCTCATGCACACACAGCCTGGCCCTACGGCTAAAGACAAAGTTGAAATGGTTTGATTTTATCATAGCAAGTAGGACTGAGTCACTGGGGGTGTCGGACTAGACCAGGGGTGGCAAACTCCAGGCCTGGGGCCTCATGCATAACGCCGTGCGTAGAATTCGTACTATAACATGACGTAAGCACAAAAGCCAAAATGTGCTTACGTACAGAAAATTCCAGATACAGGAATCTGTGCATATTCCAACTTCCGTGTTCTTTAGCTACATAAATCCCGGTCAGCGTGAAAACTAACGCACGTGCACGCGCCTTCTGTCCCGCCTTGTCTCCTCCCAGAATTACGCCTCTTTGAATATGCAAATCAATATAAATAGACCTTAAGCTCTGTTTTCTTTGAAAAGGAAATGGGAAAAGTAAGAGGGAAAATAGAAGAATTTCAGCGAATACCAAGTGGAGGCAAAAAAAAAAAAACGTACTATTTGTGGGTTCATACAGTGAAATAAACAACAAAAGGAAGTTGATCAAGTGACATAGCGTGTCGGGAGAAACAAGCTCAAGCTCACAAAGTCACACAGTGCCCGTCATAAAAAAGAAGTCAGATATCAAAGTAACCGTGAAAAGGCGAGTTGTAGCCCAACGTCTTAGTGTCATATGAAAGCTTATTCGGGTACAGAGAAAAAAAGGCACAAAGTAGGAAAAAAGCACGAAATGTTAACTTCAGTCTCGAAATATCCACTTTAATCATGTAGTTTATTTTGTTATTAAAGTAGAACATCATAAACTTCATCTTAAATTCATTTAATTTACTAGTTTCTCAAATCCCATCGTAACTAAAGTAGCACATTAAATGTTTTGTTTTGTATTTGATCTTCTATGTGCTCTATGTGTGAGTCACTATGTGCTTCCGTTCTTTCTCCGACAGGACACAGAATCCATTACATTCGTGATATTTCAGCTCTCTGAATAATTAAAATACTGACATGTATACGTGATATCATTTTCATGATGATTGCAATGAAAGCATGTTATTAAGAACACAATGGCGCAGTGATTGTTCATATCTCATACAAGATGTTGCTGCGCCGTGCGCGACCTTCGATGAAATACTTTATTGTAGCAGTACTGTCTCTTTCAAACGTACTAACCTTGATTCCTGTCCTTAATTTTCTTTCTCCAAATACCCAATCGCCACACAATCAGCTCTGTAATAGACGTTAAGCCATCTGTAAGCTAACGACGACGATTCTTCAAAACTGTTAAGGAACATTGAAATATCTTCATAGTACGTGTTTAATTATTCTATCCTTCTATCCTTCCAGTGTCGCGCCAGCCTCAGTAAATATGGATAGATAGATAGATAGATACTTTATTAATCCCAAGGGGAAATTCACATAATCCAGCAGCAGTATACTGATACAAAGAAACAATATTAAATTAAATAGTAATAAAAATGAAAAGAATTAAAATAAAATTAATGTTCGCATTTACTCCCCCGGGTGGAATTGAATATACAGTACGAGGCAGGAACAATACGTGAACTTGCTAGCGCTGCAGCACCGTGTCCTCCCATGTTTAATTATTAATAATACAGATTATTTAAATGAAGTTGAAGTTTTATCTGTATAATATAATAAACATTTTGCTGCATTTCATCTTAACAATGATCTCGTCATCATATGTAAATACGTGCTTTATAAAGTGGCGCAGGTTGTGAGATATTATAACTGTAGTGCAAGTTTACAGTGAGGTGATTGTACTTATAAGTACCAACAGTTCTACAAGGAGCAATGATTGAGTGCATTTATAGTTATTGGGATAAAACTGTTTCTGAACTGTGAGGTCTGTACAGGAAAGGCTTTAAAACGTTTTGCAGTGGCTGAGGCAGCGTGTGCTTGATGCTGTAATACCGATAATTCTCTTTCCGATCAGCTGCTGTGATTCACACTCAGATACAGTGATATAAATAATCTGAGTGGTGCAGTGAGAGTAATATGGAAAAAGATGATCCGCTGTGGCAACTCCTAACGGGAGCAGCTGAAAGAAAGAAGAAGGTGCAGTGAGAGTAACAACGCTAAAGCAGTTATGGTATTTGGAATACTATGACTATTCCCTGGACCATTATATTGTTACGAGTTAATTACAATCAGATGCATTACACTAATAAACAATACGCGGTTAGTTTCAGTGTATTTATAAAGCCGCGTCATGAAAATAAAGAGTAACCACACTGGAACAGTACCATTGCTTTGATGCTGGGTGCCGCCAGTCTGCAAAACCGAGCGGAGAACTTGCGTACGACAAGGCATGAGGTACCGTGGAAAAGTGCGTGGCTTTACGCCAAGTGTAGGTTTTATACATCGCGATTTGAACGTGGAAAAGTTCTTACGCAACATTTCTGTGCATATGCACCGTTTATACATGAGGCCCCAGGTGACGCAGTGGCTACAGGTTTTCATTCTAACCCTTTTCCTAATCAGTGACCAATTTTCACTGCTAATTAACTTTTTCTCCATCACTTCAATAGCCCTGTTAGAAGAGTTCAGCCCTCTGAATTGATTCCTTTCTTCATTAAATGACAGCCAAGCAGAAATGAGATGTGAAACGAGCTAACTGATGACCAGCTAAACTGGGGTTTCAAACTCCAACCAATTTCACTCCAATCACTTTCTTAATGAGAAGCCAATTCTTGCTGTTAATTAAACCCGTTATTTATTTCCATGGCTTGTTGCTGCTCTCATTCTGCCACAGCACACATTTTGAAAACTGTTGTTTTTCTGTTCTTTCTAAGAGCACCAATGTGTTTCCTGAAGAGGCATTAGCTCTCTTGGAAATGTGTTCTTTTAAAATTGTGGCATATTAAATAATTAAACAATATCATAATATACCAGAAAAGGCGATATCCCTCCCATAGTGATTACGGCGGTACAAGAATCACATGAGACAAAATATCTTTTAGCTTACATTTACTGACGTTTTACGCGGTTACAGACGGGGAGGCATATGGACAGACTTTATCCAGGTGGGAAATCTGGATCAACACAGTCCGCCATTTTTACCGTCACCACGCTGGGAGGTTTTTCGACAACTCTTTGTGTCGACACAGCCTCGAAGGGTCTGGCCACTGTCCAGACCTGTTATACGGTTCTTCTTCAACTTGCTGGTCGTCTCCGTCCCCAAACAAGGGCTGAATTCCTCTTCCACAAAATACAGAAATATCATAGTGCTTAATGCTGATTCTCATTCTCCCAATAAGGAAAGAAGGTTTGTGCTGATAGAGGACAGAAATACCCTAACCTGTGTTTAAGCTGACTATACAAGCCTCCAGTTGTCTTAGGCTATCTAATCCAATGCTTGGCTAGCAATTCTAACTGCTGAGCCCCTGTGTGCCACAGTTAACATGCACATGTGAATAAAACTCATAACAGTATTGTCCAGATATAGTGACATAAAGAAAAATGTAGTATAACACAATGTCAAAATGTTTTGGAGATCAACCTTACCAAGACCATCACCTCTCTTTAATATCAGATATTGTGTGATGGGCACAGGGGAGCTGGTCGTGTGTGTCTCATTATTGTTTGGCTGCTAATTAAAGAAAAAGAAACAACTATGGGGCCAAGTTAATTAAAAGAGTCAAGTTAATTAAAAGAAGTAATCCGCAGAAAAAACTGGTCACTAATTAAGAAGATGGTAAGAATGAAAACCTGCAGCCACTGCGGCGCTCGAGGCCTGGAGTTCACCACCCCTGGCCTTCACAGGATCACGGCAATGACTGCCTCACTAAGATTATGGAAATGAAGGCTACAACTGAAAATTGCTGGGAAAGTCGTCAAATGTGACACGGCCTCACGCAAATAAGTAAATAAAGCTAACAGTAGTACAAGTGTTTAAGAAGATGTTCTCGTAGGTTACCGTAATTACACTTTTCTATAATCATGTGATTTTTTTCAGTCAGGACAGGTTCCCTTACAGCATTCCATTTTCTGTCCAGGCAGTCAGTCATTTACTTAACAAACCCAGCCTTTCCTGGAGTCTATTATGGCAGCTGCTCTGCTAACCGGAAAATAGCAGACTTGGAAATAATAAAATCAGGAGATGAGAATTACCAGAGTCAAAAATGATCAAAACTAAAGTTCTGAAGCTAATTTCCAAAGCCCTCTATGCAAAATCAAAGTGCTGACACTTTACTCGGTACACACAATCAAAGGTTTTTTTAGAATTGCGTCCAGAAACTTGGACACGGAACAAAAATACACATAACATGGTGGTGCTAAAATTGTAAACAAATGAAGAATTCATAATATTATTAAGATAGTAGTCATTCAAGAAAGCACATATCAGGAATAGTTCTAAAATAAATAAAATCCAGCAGCAGGTCTGACCACCCTAGATAGGTCTGTTACGGTATCTCTTTGTAAGCTCACACACACATAAATGTACAACGGATCAGTTTGCACTGTCTTTAAAACACAAGATAAAGCAGATGGAACCAGATGAACCTCCATGTTACATCCTGACAGTTCTTTGTGGAATTAGTGTAAATTCCAAAAAAGGGTCAGTAAAAGATGGCAAGATGCTTTTGACCTACTCAGCTGGCACCTCTGCAATCACCACTGACTACCATTGCGTCTTATTGCAGAAGCAGCTCATCCAAAGATGGAAAGAATACGCAGCAAGGATAAGAGTAAGGTGGAAAGGACTCAGAACTGTCTCCATAAATGTGGAATGTTCGATTGCTTTTATAGAAGTTGGTTGAACTTTTACATGATATAGTGAGTCACGGACTGTTCCTGGTACTGCAGAGAGCCATCTTAAATGTACTTCAGATGCTATTTAATGCAAAATAGTTTTCATCTGATTTGATCAAACTGAGTGATAAAAGCAGCAGAGGGTCTGGAGACTCATCAAGGAGTTGTGAGCACATTACAATTAAAGACAATAAATGTGAGCCAGATTTTGAAAAACGGAGACCCGGGTTCGCTTCCCGGGTCCTCCCTGCGTGGACTTTGCATGTTCTCCCCGTGTCTGCGTGGGTTGCCTTCAGGTGGGTTTCCTCCCACAGTCCAAAGACATGCAGGTTAGGTGGATTGGCAATTCTAAATTGTCCCTAGTGTGTGCTTGGTGTGTGTGTGTGTGTGCCCTGCGGTGGGCTGGCGCCCTGCCCGGGGTTTGTTTCCTGTCTTGTGCCCTGTGTTGGCTGGGATTGGCTTCAGCAGACCCCGTGACCCTGTAGTTTGGATATAGCAGGTTGGATAATGGATGGACGGACTGAATTTGTCCACGTTACTGCCTAGGAGTGGTTACATCATCCTGCTGATGTTTATTCTTAAACTCAGCAGTAAAACGGTGAGCTTTTCTTAACCAACGTCTAACGGCATATTCTTTTTTTGGATACAACAAGCTCAACCTGCTTTATTCAAATGTTAACACCTTAAATTAAACTCTGGACAGGTCTGACCGTCTTGCTGCCACCTATAGCCCTGTCATTGATTTCAGCAGTTCTCCAGTTTCCAAGCTATAAGTTCATATTTGTGTTTAGGAGGAGAGTTATTGTTTGGTTTATTATTTATATATTCTCTCTCTCTCTCTCTCTCTCTCTCAATCTTCTGTAAAGTACTAATTACCCCATTGGGGACAATCAAAGTACATCCATCTAAACCCCTGAAGCCATCATGCTAGCTAACATTGCCATATTGACAGTCTCCTTCAGTTCTCCCTTTCTGTCACTATCATGCAAATTGAGTTACTGAAACCTCTTTAAATGACAGTTTACAGTCACCTGTCAGTGTCAACACATCTGGACACATCTGGAAGGCCCTTATTCACAACTGGCTGTGGAATGCTAAAGGAAACCTTGAGCTATGCCCAGGGCCATCTTACCAGGCTCATAGACCCCCGGGCAAAATATTGAGCTAGGGCCCCTCTTTTGATAGTGTGGGACGCCCCTTCACTGTATATTCAGGGGGAGCAGCCATGGACTGTGCAATACCTCCCCCTGGACGCTAGATGGCCGCCCCCCTGGTTTGGAGTGGTGCCTCAGTTTCCCGCAGGGCTCCATGGGAATTGGAGTTGGGTGCAGCCCTGTTGGGTCCCGCAGGCGCCACCTGGGGGTGCTGCAGCTGGGACTCCTGAGCCCGTATGGGCAGCGTATTCGCCACACCCAGAACTTGGCAGTCAATCACCTGGAGCACTTCCAGGTGGACTATAAAAGGGACCAGCAACCACCACTCAATGGCCAGGGTCGGGAGGAGGAGGAGTGGTGGTGCAAAACAGGAGTGTGGTGTGCTTTATTTTGTGTATTTTGGGGCTGTTCTTTGTTTTTACAAGTGCCTCTGGTGTGAGTCTGTGTCGGGTCAGACGCCTATATAGCGCCTTTTACAATAGCAAAACAGAAACATACATGCAGTAGGCATCAGAAACATCGTGGGCCCCTATGCTCCTGGGGCCCCTGCCCAGTGCCCTTTGTGCCCATACGTTAAGACGGCCTTAGATATACCAGCTCCACACAGATGGCTGGAAATGGCTGAACTGGAATCTAAGTGGTGGGAGGCAACAAAGCTGCCCAATCTGCCACTGTAGCACCCAGTGCTAAACTTACTTTCAAGTTTTATTAGAAGACTAGCAGATTACGCAGTGGCTTCACTCACTGAGTGGAAGAGAAAAATGTGTGGATCTCATGAGGCAACAGCATTAATGACCCAATTCTATGATTTGCCCACGCATTTTAAATGTTGGCATAAAGCCAGACTCCTCGGTAGCAGCCGTGGTGCTAAACGATGTCATCTGAAAATACGAATTGTATTCCCTAATGTTCTGTAGAAAATGAGTTGAATGTGGATTTGCGCCAGAAATAAGAGATAACAACGGTTCAGGTGGATGCCTTAAAGGTGTTCATTTCACCTTGCCATCTGAACAACACATCCCACGTGATTCAAATGTAACCCTCTGTGCTTGGCAGTACTCACACATGATGTCCATTTCTCCTGTTGTAACTTTTGGATGTAGGCAATAATCTTTTTTAATGTTATAATTGAATCCCTCCATAAACAGACCCTGACGGCCTGTGTGATGTGGTAGCCTGTGAATACTGCATCCGTTGAATTCGATTCTGTTCAGCACGTTGTTCGGGTGTTTGTGAGGCCCTCGATTGTGATTGTCGTATACGTTGATCAGCGAGTCTGCGAGCCTTCTCTCTCGATCTGCTTCAGTCTCACACTTGTCTGTGTAACCTGACTGTTGTGGTCATACGTAGTTTCTGTTTCAAATGCGAGTGCGCGAGTACATTATACCATATTTACTCGTGTACCACGCACCCTCGTGAAAGACGCGCACCCTAATTTTTACAAAGAAAATCGTGAAAAAAGTTTTGCCCCATGTACGACGAGCGTTGTGATTGTATAGGAAGCGTTTAGAGAGAGAGAGAGCGCTGTCGAGCGAGTGAGAGAGAGAGAGCGCGAGTGCGCAGGTAAGTGAGAGAGAGCGAGCGAGCGAGCGAGCCCAAGCAGAAGAAATAAATATTACAGAATTACATTTCCTCGTGTATCACGCGCACCTGATTTTGTAATGCTAATTTTCGAGAAAAAATGTGCGCGTGGTACACGCGTAAACACGGTAATATGTTCTGTGGTCATACGTAATTTCCGTTTCAAACACGAAAAGAATTTTATATATATATAGATAAGATAGACTGGCGAGCTTTGTTGGGGACTAGCAAGCTTTGTCGGGCTGAATGGCCTGTTCTCATCTAGATTGTTCAAAAGTTTTAATGTTCTAACAATAACTTAACTTAACATTGCATTAATATTCCTAATAGACTTTAAGCAGTGTCTGTTAAATATTCACTCATTTTTAAAAAGCTTCATTGTGAATTATGCAGATATTAAAATTGCGAGTATTTTCGAATCTGTTTGTCACACTATAATGCTGTTTATTACTCCTCATTTTTGTATTACTCCTAATCCTAACATTCCACTAAACCTTTTATCCTCATTTTTGGTAGAAATTCCATGTTTTGAATCCATTTCAATTTGAAAGTATTTTTGGTGTTTATAATAAAAATAGAGGTGGCATGGTGGTACAGTAAGAAGCGCTGCCATCACCTGGATCCACTGTCCTGAGCTGCTGTTCATGTGGAGTTTGCAGTTGCATGGCACTCAGTTCTACCATGATAGGCTCTGTCCCCCTGCAACTCTGATTTGGATTAGGTGGGTTTGAGGATGTTATATTATGAGACGGCAGAGTGGCGCAAACAAGGAGACTTGGGTGTTACGTTCTGTGCGTTCCCTGCATGGAGTTTGCATGTTCTCCCGGTGTAAGCATGAGTTTCCTATGGGCTGCTCTGGTTTTATCCCAGAGTTCAAGGACATGCAGGTTAGGTGGACTGGGGTTGTGCTCACCCTGCGTTGGACAGATGGCCCATCCAGGAACTGCTCCTGCCTTGTGACCATGCTTGCCAAGATGGGCTCCAGCTTCTCCTGCATAAGAAGGTTAGGAAATGGATGGATGTTATGTTATGGACAGTCATTTAACCGGACACATGTCACTTCTATATGAATATTTCCAAAATTAATATATCATATTCTTTACGCTAGCAGGCAAAACAGAGAACCAGAACTCTTACCTATTGCTGGAAAACTTCAGATGGAGCTTTGTGATGGCTTCAGCTTGTTAAACATCAGTTTTCAAGAAGCCAGGGTCAATATATCTCAGCAAAAAAAAGTCCCTTTTTCAGGACTGTGTATTTCAACAATAATGTTTTAAAAATCCAAATAACTTTACAGATCTTCATTGTAAAGGGTTTAAACAATGTTTTCCATGCATGTTCAATTAACCATAATCAATTAATTAACATGCACCTGTGGAATGGTCGTTAAGACCTTAACAGCTTACAGAAAGTAGGCATTTAAGGTCACAGTTCTAAAAACGCAGGACACTAAAGAGACTTGTCTACCGACTGTGAAAAACACCCAAAGAAAGATGCCCAGGGTCCCTGCTCATCTGCGTGAACGTGCATTAGGCATGCTGCAGGGAGGCATGAGGACTGCTGATGTGGCTAGGGCAATAAATTGCCATGTCCGCACTGTGAGACGCCTAAGACAGCGCTACAGGGAGACAGGAAGGACAGCTGATCATCCTCGCAGTGGAAGACCACGTGTAACAACACCTGCACAGGATCGGTACATCCGAATATCACACCTGCGTGACAGGTACAGGATGGCCACAACAACTGCCCGAGTCACACCAGGAACACACAATCCCTCCATCAGTGCTCAGACTGTCCGCAATAGGCTGAGAGAGGCTGGACTGAGGGCTTGTAGGCCTGTTGTAAGGCAGGTCCTTACCAGACATCACCAGCAACAACGCCGCCTATGGGCACAAACCCACCTTCGCTGGACCAGACAGGAGTGGCAAAAAGTGCTCTTCACTGATGAGTCACGGTTTTGTCTCACCAGGGGTGATGGATGGATTTGTGTTTATCGTCGAAGGAATGAGCGTTACACCGAGGCCTGTACCCTGGAGCGGGATCGATTTGGATCGATGGCTAGGGCCATTCCCCCCAGAAATGTCCAGGAACTTGCAGGTGCCTTGGTGGAAGAGTGGGGTAACATCTCACAGCAAGAACTGACAAATCTGGTCCAGTCCATGAGGAGGAGATGCACTGCAGTACTTCAAGCAGCTGGTGGCCACACCAGATACATACTGACTGGTACTTTTGATTTTGAGCCTCCCTTCATTCAGGGACACATTGTGAAACATTTTTAGTTTATGTCTTATGGTGTTGACTTTTAGTGTTCATACAAATATTTACACATTAAGTTTACTGAAAGTAAAAACAGTTGAAAGTCAGAGGACGTTTCTTTTTTTGCTGAGTATATGTATGAGCATTGTCGCAAGAACGAGCCAAAGACATCAAGAAAGGTTTGGGGCAGCCACCTGTATAATATTCCCTGGCTGCAAATGGGTAAGTTTTAGGAGCTGTTTACAGGTTTGAGTCCAAAACAGAACTGAGGCAGGTTGTCAAAGATGTTGTCAAAGATGGCGGACTTTATTTGCAGAGACAGGAAGTGACACCATTAGAGGGCCCGGAACTGGAAGTGATGTTATTAGAGGGGCCAGAACTGAGAGTGATGTCATCAGAGGCGGCGGCACCAGAAGTGACATCATCAGAGGCGCCAGAACCGTGCAGGATTTCCCTTGGATTGTCTGCAAGGGATTGAGAAAGAAAGTCATTGCACCTCGCCACCACCTGGACTGGTGTTGGAATTACAGTTATTCTGGCCCTTTAGCTGCCTCCCAATTGCACGTGTGTGACAGCATTTATAGCAATCTGTGTGTTTAAGGCTCCAAAAATCAGGTTCAGAAAATGGAGGTGGGAAAATTTTAGTAGACTGGCATTTCTGATTCTCCCTGTATATTTGGAAGTGAAATGATTATTGATTCCAAACATTGGAATTTAAGATCTTCTGTCCTTAAAAGGAATTAGACATAGGGGTAACTTTTAGGCACACACGTATATTTTTTTTAGGTGTTTTGGGGCACCTGAGAGGTAAGTGGCTGGATGCATCCATCCATTATCCAACCCGCTATATCCTAACAGGGGTCTGCTGGAGCCAATCCCAGGGCGCAAGGCAGGAACAAATCCCGGGCAGGGTGCCAGCCCAACACAGGGCACACATACCCACACCAAGCACACACCAGGGACAATTTAGTATCGCCAATGCACCTAACCTGCATGTCTTTGCTGTGGGAGGAAATTGTAGAGACACGGGGAGAACATGCAAACTCCACACAGGGAGGACTGGAGAAGCAAACCCGGGTCTCCTAACTGTGAGGCATCAGCGCTACCCACTGCGCCACCGTGCCTCCCTAACAGCAACAACCTTTATTTCTATAGCACATTTTCATACAACAATACAGCTTAAACAAGATATCAAAGAGAAAGTTACAAGAAAAGAAAAACAAGTAAAATTAGGCAATAATATTAAAGAATGAGTAACAGCAAAAATTAAGGTCAGATGGCCAAGAGGACAGAAAAGACAAACAAAAAAAACCAGTTAGGCTGAAGGGAAAAAAAAACAAAAATGCAGGGGTTTCAGGGCCAAAAGACCGCCCAGCCCTCATTGGGCATTCTACCCAACACAAATTGGGTAGAATGCATTAAGGTGACTACGGTAAAAAACAGCATTGCAGCAAAATGTCAAATAATACAAAAATAATTCTAATTAATAAATTCTAAAACTATGTAAAGAAACTAGCTGAAATACCCAGTGTTGCCCGGGAGGAAAATAAAGTGTTTTTTTTTTTGTAATTGTTTGAGAAAAATATAATTAAAAAAAACCTACAACTTTAAAAATAAAAATAAATTCGCAAACAATGAAGACTCACTAATGTGCTTGTATGTATGTTATCATCCAGTTGACGCTCGTAACCGGCCAACTCGATTTCAAATCAAAAGCAGCAGGGGCGCGGTGCTGCTCAAACATAAAGAATGCTGGCAGTCACCTCCAGTTCGCCCTCTGGTGGTCGTTCCGAGTGCCAACTGGATGATAACATGCATACAAGACACAAAGATCACACCTTAGGGCTGATTTCATCCTACAGTATTTTTAGTTGACCAATGAGAAACGTGTGCCAAGTTTCATGAAAATCGCTCCAGCTGTTCAGAAGTGATGCTGGAATGAATATACATACACACATGCATATTTACACACATTGACTTATATATATATATATTGTGAAAGCTGGCCCGGACACACACAGACGGACATCTTAAGTTCACCCAACACGCCGTTTATTTACAATATTTACAAGTTTGTAGTGCATCAACCCCAGTGCCTCTTGCACCGATTCCCCCAAAGTCAAGGGCTCACAGTCTATGTGCCTTCTCTTCCTGGCCGCCTCCAGCCCTCTCCCCAGCTCTGTCTCGCTACCTCCCGACATCCACCAATGACTGGAGGGAGGCGGCCCCTCTTATGGGAACCCGAATGGGTTCCAGCTGCTTCCCGGCAATTAGGGTTGGCCACACCCCTGTGTGACAGAAGTGCCAGCTGCGCACCCGGAAGCTGTCCGGGTGTCCCCTGTCGTCTTCCCCCCGGCACTTCCTGGTGTGGCGGAAGTGCCGGGCTCCCGGGATAAATAGGCACTGGGGCGCCGCCTGGCGGTGGCCACGGGTCCCTACAGGGCTGGGCTTCCAAGCCCTCTACCCGCGGCCCCCAACATAACCAGGACGGACGCCCTCTCGCGGTCTGGAGGAGGCAGAGGCCCGGAGCCCGGCCGGGGACCCCAATATATATATATAGATATATATATATATATAGATATAGATATATATAGATATATATATATATATACTGTATATATATATATATATATAGATAGATATATATATATAGATGAGAATAAAAAACAATGAACAACTTAATATGAGAAAGAAACATGTAGTTTGTAAGTTTTAGTTATCATTATGACATCTGCTCAGGATGGTCCTATACTGTCAGTGCACTAAACTGACCTCTCTGGGATCTCTTCTTGATTTAGAGGAGCATCAACCTATCATGGAGTGTCAATACAGTCACCCTGAGAGGAAATCTCATTCATTTTGGTCATTACCCAAAGCTCATGAACATAAGTGAGAACAGGGATGTAGATCAACTGGTAAAGCGAGAGTTTTGTTTTAAGACTCCACTCCCACTTCACCACCTAAGAACAGTACAGCTTCTGCAAAACAGCTGCCCACACTCCAGTCCAACTGGTCATCTCACGCTCGTTCCCTTTTTCTGACTATTTTTAAGAAGATCCTGAAATACCTGAACTTCTCCAGTAAGGGCAGCCCGGGAGTTGAGGAGGCTCAGTGTTCTTATTAAATGAGTCTGGAGGTAAGGGATGAAGGTTTAGAATAGGAGAGCATCCTAGAAGTCCAACAGCCTGCATGCATTTTAACGTAAGCAGTCTGGGAAATCAGAGCAGACCATTCAGTCCATCAAGCTTATTTGATTAGCTAAGAGTTAAGCTGTCCCAACATCGTGTCCAAATGCTTTTTAAAAGTTTTCAGGGTTTCCTAATTCAGTAGCTTGTTCCAAATTCTCTCAACTCTTTGCATGAAGGTCTCCCCCACCTCTGCTTTTACTACTAGTTCTACAAAGAGGTTGGATCTGTGGGGTTTCATGTGCAAGACATGGGAGGGGTATGTGGAGAGTTGTCAAAGGTCAGGGGCTGGATACCTGAGATCATCCCCTGAAGCTCTCCCCACCAAAATCACACCACTGCATGAGAAAGAGAAAGTCTAGTCGTGTTAATCCAAGGTTGAATGCTTTTTCATCTTAAAAAAATTGTGACAAGAGCTGAAAATTCAGCGCAACAAGCTCATCCACCAAATTCATTTAGATTGCCCAAAATAACATCAAGTCGAAACTGGGACATCCCTAAAGTCCTGCTTTGCACCAGACTACTTGGTAAAACTTTGTCCCCAAGCACAGAACTTTCCCTAATCCTAACCTTTCATCCATCAGTCTAAATGATTTAGAAATTGAGTATAATTTGTCACAGACGGCTGGGGTTCTTACCCGGCCGGGACGCCTAGAAGGTCCGGAAGGTGGCAGTAAAAGCTTCCGGGTCAGGAGGACACAACCGTCCTGGAGCAGGAGAGGACCACGGGAGAGGAGGAGAGACTTTCCAACTCGTTGGGACCCGTGGCCACCGCCAGGGGGCATCTTAAGCCTCCTAGAACCTGAGAGAACATTACTTCCGCCACACTTGTCAAGATGGCAGAGGAACCTGCCAGGGACGCCTGGAGTGCTTCCGGGGCAAAGGGCAGCACTTCCGCCACACCAGGAAGTGCTGCCGGAATATCGTCATCAGCCACCTGGAGCACATCCGGGCAGGAATAAAAGGCGCCGCCTCCCAGCAATCTGGGAGCTAGAGTCGGGAGAGGGAGCAGGATGAAGCTCCCAGGAGGAGATTGGCGGCCAAGGACTGAGAGAATGAAAGTTCATTTTGGGTGATTATTGCTTTGTGCATTGTGTGGTGTTTGGGACTGTGTTTATTAATGAAAAATAAACGTGTGATTTTTATAAAGATGTGGTCTCTGACTGGTGGTGTCCGGGCAAGTCTCACAAATTATAAGGTCAAATTGTGATTTGTATATAAAAAAAAATATAGTTTTAGTGTTACATCCTTTCAAGAATTAAACTCGTGGTCAGTTTTTAGACAAAACAATAGTAAATAAACATACTTTCTTTATAAAAATTCACCATATTTTGTTAAACAAAGACGCCGCACTTGGCAGTACCAACGCCAGTGTGCTAATGTGAGATTTTGGTTTTGGGCTCTGGCAGCCAATATGGATGAGGCTGGTTCAAGAATGGAAGTACAGGTATGTCCGGATGATACTGCCATCTAGTGCTGGAAATGGAAAGGAGCAAAGTATACTCGTTTACATCTCTAGAGGGGATCCTCTCAATTTCTATTCACTTGTTTCATTATTTTAAACCTTTTGGCAGGTATCCACAGAAATCCATGCCTCTAAAGGACCTTTTGCATCATTACCTAACAAATTTAAATGTATTTCTTTCTATTGTTTGTTCTTTACTATTTGTCCTTTTCCTCCCTAAATGACTATTTTTTTTAAACTAAATAACATTTTTATTAAAAGTCTCCTGTGTCTGTTATAAAACTTGAGGGACATAACGCAATTATTGTAGGTGAGTCATGTTGTTTCTCTACAGGAGACAATTTACAGTGGCCACGTGACTAAAACACCATAATTATAACTAAATGACAGAATTTGCTTTTAGCCCATAATTACTGTACTTCATCCTGAAAACATGTTTGTGTGACACACATTATGTAAGAATATCTTCATGGTACGTTTTGGCCTGGTCAGATATCCTAAAAATGGTTATTATCGGCCTGATGTTGAGGCTGACACAGACAGAAGCAGAGAGGAACTCAGACACGGGGACAGAGACCAAAGCCGATATGATATGAGACACATGGGATGTGAGCGTATGTCATACACTATTGTGCAAAAAAAAACAAAATGATGTAAACCAGCCAGGAATGCTTCAAGTAAAGTCATGTCATTAATTAATAAACTTCCACAGGATATCCTTCTGCTGTGAAACATTCTGACCTGTCGTTGCTTACACGTCTTAAACAACTATTAGCATACACTTAGTCATGCTGCCATTTCTGTACTGCCTCACACTGTGCTGTATTATCTGTATCTATTATTTATTTATTATATTACATATTCATTGACTATATTTATGCATCTAGATCACACAATACCATACATTGCATCAATGTTCATATTGCTTACTACATGTCAATATTGCTGCTACTTCTCTTTTTGTCTTGTCTTTGCACAATGTCTTGTCTTGTTTGTGTTTTAATTTTAATCTTAATTTTAAATTAAAATTTTAATTCTAAGTCTTAATTTTTTTATTTGCACTTCATGTTGTTACACTGTGGACCCTGAGCTTCAAAATTTTGTCTTATCTGTTGTGACAGATCGGGGGCGCTATCGCTCCCTGGAACCCCTGTCCAAGACTCCAAAACTCCAAAAGTTGACTTTATTTTCACAGCACAGTGCACAAAGCACCCTCTCCTCCACAATACTCATTCAAATAATCAATCCCAATAACAATAGACTCTCCACCACCCAGCTCAGCTCGCCGTCTGGGAGCTGTCACAGTCCTTTTATAGCCCCTGACCCGGAAGTGTTCC
This sequence comes from Polypterus senegalus, assembly GCF_016835505.1. Classification (NCBI taxonomy): domain Eukaryota; kingdom Metazoa; phylum Chordata; class Cladistia; order Polypteriformes; family Polypteridae; genus Polypterus; species Polypterus senegalus. The sequence goes on from NC_053164.1 coordinate 28,788,183, forward strand.
AATCCCCAGTTCATGTGAACCTTATTACTTCCGGGTCAGATAAAAAGTCCTTTTTCTTCACCCCGGAAGTACGTCACTTCTGCTGTCGCTTTGCCTGTGACGCACTTCCGGGCTATAGGGCACATATGACTCTCTATGCCTCCCTGCAGCTCCCTCTAGCGGCCCCTGTGGTATCCAGCAGGGCTGTGGATGAAAACTCCATTGTCCATGAATCCCTGCTGGTCTTCGGGGCACCTCCATGCTGCAGGGAGGGCTCCATCTGGCGGCCTGGGAGTATTGGCCGGGATGACAAGCCAGCCATAGACCACACTGTATACTTGTATATGGTTGAGATGACAATAAAGTTCGCTTTGACTTTTGACTTTGAAATCATGGTGTGACCACTCTGCACATTTCCTAAGGTCTGTTTGTATGCAGTTTCTGAACGTCCTCACGTTGTCAGCTCTTCTGTGCCTCTTAGAAAGCTTGCCACAATTTCACTGTGCAAACTTTATCCGTCTTAGGGCGGCACGGTGGTGCAATGGGTAGCACTGCTGCCTCACAGTAAGGAGACCTGGGTTCACGTCCCAGGTCCTCCCTGCATGGAGTTTGCATGTTCTCCCTGTGTCTGCGTGGGTTTCCTCCCACAGTCCAAAGATATGCAGGTTAGGTGGATTGGCAATCTTAAATTGTCCGTAGTGTGTGTGTGTTTGTGTGTGTGTGCCCGGGGTTTGTTCCTGCCTTGTGCCCTGTGCTGGCTGGGATTGGCTTCAGCAGACCCCCATGACCCTGTGTTAGGATACAGCGGGTTGGAAAATGACTGACTGACTTTATCCATCGTACCTGTGATTCCGGACTTGCTCGATGAAGTCGAGATCATATCATCCGTTGCAGGATTCTCTCCTCCTGTTTTTATGGTTCTGACTATGTGTTTGAGGTGATTGTCATGCTGCAGAATGAAGCTGGGATCAATCAGATACCTACCTGATGGAGAAGAATCTGCCTGTTCTTCATGGCAGTGAAAGGCCATCAATTTTGATCAAACTGCTACCTCCCTTTGCTGAAATGCACCTCCAGACCTGCAGGGACCAACCACTACACTTCACTGTTGCCTGCAAAAAATCCATCTGCGTACCATTCTCCAGCCTTTCAATGGAGAAACTGCCTTCTGTCTGAGCCAAAAATTTCCCATTTTGACTCATCGGTCCAAGGCACCATCTTTTCTGCACCACAGACCTTGTGTTTCAGGTGTAGGCAAGTCGTTTAGCATAATGATTAACTCTGCCATGACGACCACATCTGATAAGACTTCTGTGGAGTGTAGATGAGGATACTAAGGACAGAGTGGCTTCTGCCTGTCCTTCACTGATAGCGGGGCTGGACATCTTCCATATTTGAAGGAATTCAGCTTGTTTTTCTCATCTGCTGCATCCTGTTTCTGTAGCTGACCTCTGCGTTTCTGGTCCTCAAACTTACCTGTTTGCTTGAGCTTCTGCAGAAGAGCACATCTGGAAACACTTGTCTGCTTGGAAGAGACCTTGATGATACAGGCTGAGCACTTTCTGTCTTGTTGCAATAGTGAGTTTTGTCATGGTGTGAGAACTGCAGGTTAAACTGCCACATCTACCAGAGCTTTGCCTTTTCAGTATGGCTGTGCCTTACCCAGTTTTATTCCGTCTACACAGCTATTTCTGTTTCAGTTCATCACTTTAATTCAGTCTACACACGATGTGTGTCCTTGATCATTAGCCCGATAATCAAGCACTAAGCTGTATGCCAACAAAGATCTCACACTTTAACTGTAAAGTACTTGATTAGTATGTTAGTGTTCTTCTTTAAGGACATTCACATATCGTATTGAACTGCTCAAAATATGCTCTTTTCTATTGACAAACTAATCCAGCAGACATAAAATAACTGCCTGAGAGAAATATTCTTATTAACTAAAGTGTCTAAGACTTTTACACAGTGCTATATTTCTGTATATAAAAAGAGAGAGGAAGAGGACTGCAAGACAAGGAAGGAGGAGGACACAGATGAATGGACAGACTGAGCCATCACATATAGAGGAATATAGATATATATATTCAGAGCTGGGAAGCTCCACCCGGTTGGGGCACGTGGCCACCACAAGGGTCCGCCCAGACGTTCCCAAAGTCATGGATAGCAGCACTTCCGCCACAACAGGGAGTGCTGCTAGGCCAGGAGGCAAATACGCCCGGTGTGCTGCAGGAAAATCATCAAGAAGCACCTGGAGCACATCTGGGTACTGTATAAAAGGGGCCGCCTCACTCCAGTCGAGGAGCCTGAGTTGGGAGGGAGCGAGATGAAGCTTATGAGAGAGGAGTGGAGGCGGCAAAGAAAAAAATAAGAGGAAAGGAAGGACTGTGAGTGATTGGTGCACTGTAATTGTAGAGTGTGACAGATGGGGTGCGCTATCGCTCCCTTGAACCCCGGTCCAAGACTCCAGACACCAAGTAAAAGTCCAAATGTTGACTTTATTACTTCTGCACAGTGCACAAAGCACCCTCTCCTCCACTATCCATCCATCCATTTTCTAACCCGCTGAATCCGAATACAGGGTCACGGGGGGTCTGCTGGAGCCAATCCCAGCCAACACAGGGCACAAGGCAGGAACCAATCCTGGGCAGGGTGCCAACCCACCGCAGGACACACAAACACACCCACACACCAAGCACACACTATACTCATACAAATAATAATTACAATAAACTCTCCACCACTCTCAGACGCATTGCCACCCTTTCCACCCAGCTCAGCTCGCCGTCTGGGAGCTCCCACAGTCCTTTTATACACCCTGACCCGGAAGTGTTCCCAATCCCCAGTCCATGTGATTCTTTATCACTTTCGGGTCAGGTACAAGTCCTTTTCTTCACCCCTGAAGTACGCCACTTCTGTCGTCGCTCCTCCTATGATGCACTTCTGGGTTATAAGGCACATATGATTCTTCGGTCCTCCCTGCAGCTCCCTCTTGTGGCCCCTGTGGTATCCAGCAGGGCCGTGTATAAAAACTACATAGTCCATGATTCTCTGCTGGTCTTCGGGGCACCTCCATACTGCAGGGAGGGCTCCATCTGATGGCCTGGGGGTATTGGCCAGGATGACAACCCGGCCATATACCACAAGAGGAAAATAAAACGTCTGTATTTTGGACATAAGCTGTCTTGGTGTCTGTCCTCGTCGAGGCTGGTTCTCACAACACTGACAGAGAAAAACTCAGGAAGCCTTGTGTCATGGGGCCAGATGTGATTCTTGAACATGAATACACTTCTGGGGACAACTCATTAAAAAATGTTTGTAGTGAATAGCGGCAAAATCTGCTCCACAGAAAAAATGACCTGTGCACTTTAAACTGGGTTTCAGGGAGAGAGCAGAAGAAAAAGAACAAAAGACTTGATGCTGAGAGAAAATAAAAGCTAAATTGCCATTATTAATTCAAGAGCTCTGTAGCACAGGGTAAGTGAAGTTTCATGATTAATGTGTACATTGTAATGAGCTTTGAGATAGAAGAGAAAGACAGACACACAGAGACACACACAGCTACTTGGCTCTACATGTATGAGAAGCGCTTCTGTCTGCTATGATATCTTTCTGGACAGTTTGATTATTGCATCACCATATGGCATAACAGTAAACAGAGTCTAAATAAGCATTGTGGTCTACGGCTATACAATGTATTTAATGCTGTGGCTTAAGATAAATAGATAGATAGATCAAGAGTGGCATTTGGAGGTGGCAAGTGGGGCGACTGCCCCATGCCCTGCCCCTAAGGGGGGTCCCACTTTTGAGGTTTGCGTTTTCCGTTTGAGCGGATTTGTCAAGTTATATTCTCCAGTGTATGTATATATATATATATTGTGGTAGATAGGGGGTGCTCTCGCTCCCTTGAACCCCTGTCCACGACTCCAAACACCAGGTAAAAGTCCAACAGTTGACTTTATTAATTCGCCACAGTGCACAAAGCACACTCTCCACCACTATACAGTACTCATAAATCACTAAGAAACAATCAATAAGCACAATACTACAATCCTCCAGCTCCCAGACACGTTGCCACCCTTCCACCCAGCTCAGCTCTCCGTCTGGGAGCTCCCACAGTCCTTTTATATCTCCTGACCTGGAAGTGTTCCCAATCCCCCAGTCCATGTGATTCTCAATCACTTCCGGGTCAGCTAAAAGCTCTTCTCTTCAACCCGGAAGCCCATCGCTCTTCCTATGACGAACTTCCGGGTCATAGGGCACAAAGAAGTCCTCGGTCCTCCCTGCAGCTCCCTCTTGTGGCCCCCATGGCATCCAGCAGTGCTGTGCATAAAAACCACATTGTCCATGATGCCCTGCTGGTCTTCTGGGGACCTTCATGCTGCAAGGAGGGCTCCACCTGGTGGCTTGGGGGTATTGGCCGGGATAAACGGCCGGCCATCCTCCACATATATATATATATATATATATATATATATATATATATATATATATATATATATATATATATATATATACACATATATATACAGTATATATATTTGAGATGCTTCTAAGAAGAACCCTTTTAAAATCCCTCTTCAAGGTCAACTCCCGTACATGGACGTCTTTGAAAACATTCCATAGTCCACATTCATCGCTGAAAAGGGTCGCCAGTATAATCCCTTCCTAAAATAGGTATAACACATTAGTTGCTGGGTTGGCGTCTCCTATCTATAGAAAAATTCATTGCATCCAGATTAGACTACGAAGATGTCATCAACGACTTTTCCAACCGGAAGGCAAGAAAAGTGGATAAGAGATTTCAAGATGATTCCTCTACATTAATTTCACACTTCCTGTCGAAACACTGAAACTCACATTTTATTTGTAGGCCATAAACATGTCCGAATATTATTGCACAAAAACATGTATCGCTAATGATAACCGGCTGCAATGACATCAACGTGAATTATGACTATGACATCCTGCGTATCGAGACTCAGAGTATACTTGCAATTTGGGTAGGCCTACTTTTCTAGAAGAGGCCCTGCTAATTTCCACAAGACACCGCATCGCATTTCGCATTTCGTGGTATTGTCATGAATTATGAATTGTGCTTTAATAGATTATATTGTTATATTTTGATAAAGTCTTAGTTTTATCTCTCTATTATAAAAAAAAATCTTGCGACAAGACGTGATCTTTGGAAGAGAAACAGAGAGACACTTTCATTTCCCGGGACACAGACAAGTCATGTCATACTTACAACCTTTGGAAGCAAGTCCTGTGATACACATGCAGAGCAGCTTAGAGAAAATGGAAGTAGGAAAATTTGAAAGACTCACAAAAATGAGAGTAAAGATCCCATTAGCGCAAACAAATAGGAAATATTACTCTGTGAAATAATGGAACAGCGAAAAGAGATTGCATAATGTTTGAGGATGTATGGGGGACAAGAGAGACAAGGCGGTGAGACTAAAGAACAGGTGCTGTGCAGGCTTTTAAACATTTGAAGTGCTGCATGAAATTCAGATGAAGTGGTACGGCAGCAGCAGCAGCAGCAAGTCGGCAGCTGATCAAGCAAAGAGGAGGCAAAAAAAAAACAATTGTTATTTGTTTCCCATTGTATCACCATTTAAGAGGGGTTTGGGAGGAGTGACCGCGTCTTCTTGAGGTGCGCTCAGCACACCTCTTCACAATGGAGTATAGCGCCATTGGGGGGTTGGTGAGTGAAGCCCCCTAGTCTTGCAAACATTTAGCTGAATACTGTAATGAGAAAATCCACTGTATGTTACTTTTATTAAATTTGCTTTATTTGTCCTCAGGGGATCATCTGGCTTTTTACAAAAGCTCTTTAAATAAATAGATATACTAGAACAGGAAGGGCAAAGTCAGTCCTGGAGGGCCACAGTGGCTGCAGGTTTTTGTTCCAACCCAGTTGCCTAATTAGAAAACAATCCCTGCCAATAATTTAATTTAATGGTGGATCGGCTCGGAGTCCGTTCTTATTTGCAGTGGTGATGGACAGGTTGACAGACGAGATTAAACAGGAGTCCCCGTGGGCTGTGATGTTTGCTGATGATATTGTGATCTGTAGTGAGAGTAGGGAGCAGGTTGAGGAGACCCTGGAGAGGTGGAGATATGCTCTAGAGAGGAGAGGAATGAAGGTCAGTAGGAACAAGACGGAATACATGTGTGTAAATGAGAGGGAGGTCAGTGGAATGGTGAGGATGGCGAAGGTGGAGAAGTTTAAATACTTGGGATCAACAGTACAGAGTAATGGGGAGTGTAGAGGAGAGGTGAAAAAGAGAGTGCAGGCAGGGTGGAATGAGTGGAGAAGAGTGTCAGGAGTAATTTGTGACAGACGGGTACTACCAACAAGAGTGAAAGGGAAGGTCTACAGGACGGTAGTGAGACCAGCTATGTTATATGGGTTGGAGGCAGTGGCACTGACCAGAAAGCAGGAGACAGAGTTAAAGATGCTAAGGTTTGCATTGGGTGTGACGAGGATGGGCAGGATTAGAAATGAGTACATTAGAGGGTCAGTTCAAGTTGGATGGTTAGGAGACAAAGTCAAAGAGGCGAGATTGTGTTGGTTTGGACATGTGCAGAGGAGAGATGCTGGGTATATTGGAAGAAGGATACTAAGGATAGAGCTGCCAGGGTAGAGGAAAAGAGGAAGACCTAAGAGAAGGTTTATGGATGTGGTGAGAGAGGACATGCAGGTGATGAATGTAACAGAGCAAGATTCAGAGGAGAGGAAGATATGGAAGAAGATGATCTGCTGTGGCAACCCCTAACGGGAGCAGACGAAAGAAGAAGTTAGCGCTTTAAATCTGCCATGTCAGGTCATTCTTATGTCCTAGATTTTTTTTTTTTTTTTTTTTTTTTAAATTTATTTTATTAATTTTATTACAATCCATACATAGCAATCAAGTTTTTACAAAAAAAAGAATTATGTTAAGAACAGATCGATCCCCACCCTGAGAGAGAGAGCAAGCCAAACGTGTAAAATTTAAGGTTTGTAAAATACCTAAATTAATAAATTCTCTGTGCTTTATAAACTTATTTTAAAATATTACTGATTAGATCCTGCCATGTTTTGAAAAAGTCTGTACAGATCCTCTAACTGAGTATTTGATTTTTCCAATTTTAAATAATATAACACATCAGTTTCCCACTGACTTAAAAGAGGAGAGTTTGGGTTCTTCCAGTTTATCAGAATAAGTCTGCGTGCCAACAGTGTAGTGAATGCAATCACAATTTGTTTGTCTTCTCCACTTTAAGACCCTCTGGAAGAACCCCAAACACAGCTGTTAATGGGTTAGGAGGGATTGTGAGTCCAAGGCTGTCTGAGAGGTAATTAAAATTTTTGTCCAGAATAATGTTAATTTGGTGCAGGCCCAGAACATGTGACCTAGTGAGGCTGGGGCTTGGTTGCAACGTTACAGGTTGGATCATGCCCTGGAAACATTTTGGAGAGTTTTAGTCGAGACAGATGTGCTCGATATATAATTTTGAGTTGTATAATTGTATGCTTTGCATATGGAGCTCGAGTGAATTCTCTGCATTGCTACTTTCCACTCCTTTTCTGATATATTAATTGAGAGATCTTTTCCCAGTGTCCTCTTGGATCTTTGAAAGGAAGGGATTGTAAAATGATTTTATATATTGTAGAGATGGAGTCTAATCCTTGAAATTGAGCAATATTTTTCCAGCGTGGATGAGGGTGCAAGATGAGGAAAATCTGGAAGGTTCTGTTTAACAAAGTTCCTGATTTGAAGATAGTGAAAGAAATGTAGCTGGAATGTTAAATTTGGAATGTAATTGTTCATAGGATGCAAAGGCGTTGTCTATATAAAGATCTCTAAGCAAGTTAATTCCAAATTTTTCCAGATATTAAAACTGCATATGTTTGTGAAGGTTGAAAGAGGTGGTTCTCTTGCAGGGTGCCACAGATAGAAGCTTCTCCGTCTTAAAATGCTTTCTACATTGGTTCCAGATTCTAAGTGAGTGGAGCACAATTGGGTTATTAGTGTATTGCCGATAACGTGGGTTTATTGGAGCACAAGCAAGGAATACAAAGAAGTACTGCAGGATTTTACTTCTATTGCGGTCCATGCCTGTGTATGTTCTTCTATTTGTGTCCAGGTTCTTATCGACTGTATATTTGCGCCCAGTAATAAAACTGGAAGTTAGGTAGAGCCATGCCGCCTTCTGCCTTTTGTCTTTGTAGGGTCGCTCTTTTGATGCGTGGATGTTTTGAATTCCAAATAAATGAGGTTATTGTTGAATCTAATTGCTTAAAGAACGATTTATTAATGTATATTGGGATGTTTTGAAATAAAAAAAGGAGCTTAGGAAGAATATTCATCTTAACAGTGTTAATTCTTCCAGCTAGTGTGAGATGAAGGGTTGACCATCTATGCAAGTCTTGTTTAATTTTTTCCATGCAGGCGACAAATTTTGTTGATAAAGAGCTTTATGTTTACTTGTGATGTTTACCCGAGGTATTTAAACTGTTCTGCAATGATAAAAGGTAGGGTGTCTAATCTAATATTATATGCTTGAGAATTCACTGGAAAGAGTACACTTTTATTCAGATTAATTCTGAGACCAGAGATCTTTTGAAATTCTGTGAGTGCTGCTAAGACTGCAGGCACAGAATTTTCTGGGTTCGATATATACAGTACCATGTCATCTGCATATAATGAGATTTTCTGTTCCAGTCCTTCTCTGCTAATCCCCTTTATCTGATCAGTATTTCGACAATGTATTGCCAGTGGTTCAATGGCAATTGCAAACAGCAGTGGTGACAAAGGGCATCCTTGTCTTGTGCCACGTTCTAGTTTAAAGTAGTCTGAGCAAATGTTATTGATGCAAACTGAAGCTTCTGGGTTAGTATACAGTAATTTAATCCATGCACAAATGTTGGGCCAAACCCAAACTTCTCCAAAATAGTAAAAGGTATTTCCATTCAATCATGTCGAATGCTTTTCTGCATCCAATGATAATAATATTTCTGGGGTGTTTGATTTAGTTGGTGAGTATATTACATTAAACAGGCTCGAAGATTTGAAGATAAGTGTCGGCCCCTAATAAATCCAGTTTGGTCTTGTGATATTACGAGGGAGCACTTTCTCCATCCTTCTAGCTATGATTTTAGAGAGTATTTTAACGTCGTTATTCAGAAGTGAAATTGGTCTGTATGATGCACATTGTAATAAGTCCTTATTTTGTTTTGGAAAGACAGTGATTAGTGCTTGGCGAAAGGTTTGTGGAAGAGATTGGTTATCTCTGGCTTCTGTAAATGTTGCTAATAGGAGGGGAGCTAGCTGAGGGAGAATTTCTTGTAAAACTCTGCAGGGTAGCCATCAGGGCCTGCTGCTTTTCCACCTTGGAGTGACTTTATAGCATCTAGTAATTCTGATAATGCCAGAGGTTTATCAAGTTCCTCCACACTAAAAGCGTCAATTTGTGGTATCTGTAATGTATCCAGAAATGCATTAGATTGTATATTGTCTTCTTTAAACTCAGTAGTATATAGGGATTTATAGTAGTCTCTGAAAGTGTACATTATATTTTTGTGTTCGATGATTTTATCTCCGTTCATGTTAGTGATTACGAGATTGCGTTATACATCTTGCTTGTGAATTTGTTGCACTAAAAGCTTATTAGCTTTCTCTCCATGTTCATAATAATGATGTCTGGATTTGTAAATTAGTTGTTCAGTTTCTTTAGTTGTCAAGAGGTTTAATTCTGAATGTAGAGCCTGCCTCCTCTTATGTAGAGTCTCGCTTGGTAGTCTGGCATGTTCTTCATCTATTTTAGTAATTTCGCTTTTTATCTCTGCTACTTTCTTCGCTTCGGATTTATTTCTGTGGAAAAGATATGAGATAATCTGTCCTCTTAAGAAGGCCTTAAGAGTTTCCCAGAGTATTCCTTTCTAAGGATATAACTCATATTATTTGAAGTCTAAAACAAATGAGTAATTCTCAGTCCTTCACTTTTTTCTCTTCACTTTCCTTCCAAGTATTTAATTAAACCCAATAGCGCATGATAAATACACACAGGTGTAAATGGAAACAAGCTAAATGGAGAAATGCTGTTTTCTTTTGTTATTTGCATGTACAGTAATTACTAATAAGGAGCAATTAAAAACCAAGACTACATCTGTTTAAGACTAAAATAAGCAATAAGGGTTCAAAATCTTAATAAGCGAGACAACTAAAGTGAAGCAGAAGTGTTACTTGAGCAATAAGTGCTTCTTATTAAGCAATTGGATTGAAGCAAAAACCTGCAGCCACTTAGCCCTCCAGGAACGACTTCGCCCACCCCTGTACTAGAAAACAGTAATAGGTGGAGCTTCTGTAATAGGCTGCTGTTTGGTTAAATTAGACAGCAATGTGAAATTCCTTCAGTTATTTGTTTAGATGTACAGTCAGAAGGTGGATGTGGTGCAGCTTCATTGATGCTCCTACTGGTGTCACTATGCAGATTTGCTGATTCAGGTGTTTTCAGTACTGAAAGCTGCATCTCCTGTGACTTTTCATTATCAGCTCTCTTGATGGCAGTCCTTTTCACCTCATTTTGACGGGGCGTGACACAATGTCTACCTTTATTGCATATTTTGAAATTCATTGATTGTAGCTGCCAGTTCTTTCAACCTTACATCAACTTCAGCACTATCATCATAACCATAATCTACCTGTATATGCTACACCGATCCCTATCCCACTTGGACAGAGGCAGTAGTGCTGTAAGAATTATGTTTCTGAACTTCTCTAGTGCCTTCAACACCATCCAACCTCTGCTCCTTAGGGACAAGCTGACAGAGGTAGGAGTAGATTCATACCTCGTGGTATTGATCGTGGACTATCTTACAGACAGACCTCAGCATGTGTGTCTCGGGAACTGCAGGTCTGACATTGTGCTCAGCATCAGAGGAGCACCGCAGGGGACTGTACTTTCTCCGGTCCTGTTCAGCCTGTATACATCAGACTTTCAATACGATTCGGAGTCCTGCCATGTGCAAAAGTTCGCTGACGACACTGCTATCGTGGGCTGCATCAGGAGTGGGCAAGAGGAGGAGTATAGGAACCTAATCAAGGACTTTGTTAAATGGTGTGACTCAAACCACTTACACCTGAACACCAGCAAGACCAAGGAGCTGGTGGTGGATTTTAGGAGGCCCAGACCCCTCATGGACCCCGTGATCATCAGAGGTGACTGTGCAGAGGGTGCAGTCATGTAAATACCTGGTAGTGCAGCTAGATGACAAATTGGACTGGACTGCCAATACTGATGCTCTGTGCAAGAGAGGACAGAGCCAACTATACTTCCTTAGAAGACTGGCGTCTTTCAACATCTGCAATAAGATGCTGCAGATGTTCTATCAGACGGTTGTGGCGAATGCCCTCTTCTACGCGGTGGTGTGCTGGGGAGGCAGCATAAAGAAGAAGGATGCCTCACGCTTGGACAAACTTGTTAGGAAGGCAGGCTCTATTGTAGGAATAAAGCTGGACAATTTGACATCCGCGGCAGAGCGACGGGCACTGAGCAGGCTCCTGTCAATCATGGAGAATCCACTGCATCCACTGAACAGGATCATCTCCAGAAAGAGGAGCAGCTTCAGCGACAGACTGCTGTCACAATCCTGCTCCACTGATAGACTGAGGAGATCGTTCCTCTCTCACACTATGCGACTCTTCAATTCCACCCCATGGGGTGGTAAACGTTAAAAGTTAACATTATACAAAGTTATTGTCTGTTTTACCTGCATTTTTTCACTCTTTAATTTAATATATTTTTTTTTATCAGTATGCTGCTGCTGGAATATGTGAATTTCCCCTTGGGATTAGTAAAGTATCTATCTATCTGAACAACAGAGTGGCCACACAGAACCTGCAACAACAGACCAGTAGTCCATTGAGGTCTTTGAATGTCAATTTATAATTTGATTTCACCAAAAGTTTTTTTAACCTTACAGCAAGCACACACACACACAACATATATTTGTATTTTTAATATGGTTATTTTTAGGACTCTTAGGGACAGTTCATCATAATCATACATTTACTCTCTGTCAGATGGATTTAACAAAAGCACCATTGCTCTTTGCAGTTCAAAAATCACAACCTCTACTGTTAGAACTTCCCTCATGAGGCACTGGATAGGTTTAGAAATGTGTCAGTCAAGTGAGCTGTCTAAATGTTCCCACCCACTTTTAATCTGAATTCACTTGTGGTTGTCATCAGATATACACTCAGCAAGACTACAGGAAGGGTGTCATAGAGTGAGATTGACAGAGGGCTCTCAGAGTGACACAGGACAAAGATAAAGGAGCTGCTGTATGTGTGGAGGGGATGCTTTGAGACTCTCTAACAGAGCGAGAGAGAGAGAGAGAGGGAGAGTGGGGGGACATTGAGGCACAGATTCACAAAGGAACTTTACCCAGCAGGGGGCACATGCTCCCTTTTTTTGCAGCTCATACTTTGAACCTCTATATATATCTAGTAATAATGCAAAATAGTAAGACAAGAGAAATACTGTATGGCACAAATGAAAGGATATATTTAAATTTCTTCAAAATTCAGCTTTTACTCCTACTATAAATTGTAATATAATCATTTTATACACACATACAGACAAGGAACAGGCAAGTGAAATGTATAATTGTCTTACAGTTCTTTAGTTAGGTCTTTGACAATTGCATTTTCCAATGTTGGTGGAGCATGGAGGTATTTTTCTTGATGCAGAGTTGACATCACATCTTCTGGCTTTCAGCTTTTCTGACAGGCTTTCATACCCACACTTTTCCTGAATATGGATTGGCCTCCTTTTGCCCACTCTGCCTTCTTCTGTCATGCTGGAACAGTGCACCTTCTCCAGTCACTAACCTTCATGAACATCACTTAGATTTTCACAGCTGCTGGAGAAGATTTGTCTGCTTTCTTTACACAGAAAATGTATGTATGCTGTGTCACCCACAAGCGCTTAGGAGGCAGTCAACAAGCCCGGAGGTGAGTGAAATATCGCGAGACAAGGGGTTGATATACGGTACTAACGCCCCTCTTTCTCTCTCATCAGACAAAAAGAAGAAATATAAAGTACCTTCCCTACTTCCATGTTCCCAAGATGGTGTCCAACTGTCACTTCCTCCTCTGACTACCAAGAACCACATCATTTCCGGTGCCTTTGCCATGACATCACTTCCCTGTCTACCCCGATGACCTCAGTTCCAGCACCAAATCACTTCCAGCTTACAAAGATGACGTCACTTCTGTCTGACAGCCATGACGTCATCTCCTGCCAACTCACTTCAAGTCAATTCAAGTTGGGGAGCATGCACTGGTACAGTGTGTTGCCGCACCCACTACACAACGAAACAATTCAGGATCCCAGTTGGCAACCCCCCCAGGTAGACATGCGGTCCAATCCCACCCTCTAGAAATGACCCTCTAACTGCTGCAGCCAGGTGTTACGTGGGTGACCCCTTGGCCTGGTCCAGCCACTCGGGTCCCCAACAATGAGGATCTTACGAGTTGGATCACCCTCGGGGAAATGCGCCACATGGCCGTAGTGGTGTAACTGGCGCTCCCTCACAGTGCAGGTAATGTGCCTCATTCGGGACTCCATGAGCAACCGCTCATTCGACACAAAGTCAAACCAACGGTACCCAAGGATTTTCCGGAAAGACACAGTACCAAAGGAGTCCAGTCTTCATCTCATGTCACTGGATAGCGTCCATGTCTCACAACCATATAGCAAGACAGGAAGAACCAGTACTCTAAAGACTTGGAGCTTCGTCCTTTTGCATAGATATCAGGAGCGCCAGACTCCCTTTTCCAGCAACCTCATGACCCCCTATGCTCTCCCAATCCGTCTACTGACTTAATAGGAAGAGTCACCAAAGACATGAATGTCACTGCCGAGGTAAGTAAACCTCTTGAAAAGGTTGAGACTCCTTCACCAAACAGACACACTGCTGATGGCTGTGCCCAAGAGGTCATTAAAGGCCTGGATCTTGGTTTTTATCAGGACACTCGCAAACCCAGACACTCAGACTCCTCACTCAGTCTCTCGAGTGCCCCCATCAGAGCCTCCATTGACTCTGCGAAGATCACAGCATCGTCAGCAAAGTCAAGATCCGTGAATCTTTCTTCATGAACTGATGCCCCACAGACACTGGACCCATGACCTTGCCCAACACCCAGTCCATACAAGTATTGAAGAGAGTAGGAACAAAACACACCCCTGACAAACCCCAGAATCAACTGGGAAAAACACAGAGGTCCTGCCTCCACTCTGCACAGCACTCACAGTACCAGTGTACAGGCCGGCCATGATATCCAGCAACCTCAAGGGGATCCCGCGAACCTTCAGGATGTCCCACAGGGCAGCTAGATCAACTAAGTCGAACGCTTTACGGAAATCGACAAAGGCTGCAAAGAAACTCTGCCGATATTCGCGTTAGCACTCCATGAGAACCCTCAGTGCTAGGATGCAATCGATGGTAGACTTCTTAGGCGTAAAATCAGACTGCTCCGGTCGCTGGTAGGTCAGCAAGTCACAGTCAGGGCGGCTGATGGAACGGTCCATACGGATCACAACTCACTTCCGTCCACAATTTTTTTCTCTGTATAAAAGCTCAATTTTTCTGATGTATGTTGTTGAATGACCGTATAGTACTTTGACCATATTCCTGGCTTTTTGCATTTTTGGACATTATACAGGAACAGTCTCTAACTCTTTTTTGCTGTTTTGGAGTGCTATTTTTTATCACAGCTGTAAGTGCCATGGTGGAAGTACTGGCATTATGACTGGGATGGAGGGTGAATTCTTGCCCAACCAGAAGGCCAACATAGAGGATGATGATGATATATTCCTATCCCAAACAGTATAAAAAAGAATAGTGTATTCTCTGTGAGATTCTGTACATTGTATCCCCCAGTATGAGAGAGGGCAGTACTTGACCACAGTCTGGACACCTGCAGAGTTGCCTGGGACTTGTAGTTTTGAAGGGCAACCTTATTGGGGTCCTTGGATGCTGCCAGTTGGTGCTGTTGGGAATACTCCTTCCTGTTTGGGAGGCTTCTGTATGGCCCAGAAGTGGTTCTGTTACGTGAGGCCGTGACTCCGGAAGTACTTCTAGGTTTAGCATAAAGGGAAGCCATCTTGCTTTAAGAATTGAGTTAGAGTTATGAGGCAGAGGGCAATATTCAACTGGAGGAGCAGAAGGAGACATTGTGCTTGTTGGTGATTATGATGTAGACTTTAAAAACTGGAATAAGAATGTACTGGTGTGATTGTGCCTGGAGTTTGGGGTTTGGTGACACCCTCTGGAGATCACAGTGCTAAACATGCCATAATTATTAAAAACAAAAACCATGCCCACAAATCACAATATTGGATAGTTATTTTCCAGCTCTGGTTAACAGAGGTAATATGTTTGCGATATACACACTCACAGTAGAATGACTTGAGCTTGCAAAGACAGACAGACAGACCACTTAAGTGAGGAGACAGATAGACCCTGGGATCGGCCTACAGACGCTGAGGGGGCACATTTTAGTTTAGATATTCAGATATCATCACATTGCAATAACCCTGAAGAAATGGGTGAATAATATTGAAGAAACAGACTCTTCACAGAGATCTTTACTTACAAAGACCCCAAGCCTTCTAAACTAAATTTCTAAAGGTGGATCTTTGAAGAGAGACTTTTATAAAATTAACATCCTACTGCCACCCCTTCCCAAGGCATATATGCTTCCATATTAGTCAGAGGCAAGACGGAGAACAGCAATCAGAGAGATCAATGAGCTTTTGTTACTATGCAGACGGTGTGGTCTTTGGCCGGCTTGTCATTCCGGTCAATACCCCCAGGCCACCAGATGGAGCCCTCCCTGCAGTATGGAGGTGCCCCGAAGACCAGCAGGGAGTCATGGACTATGTAGTTTTTATACACGGCCCTGCTGGATACCACAGGGGCCGCAAGAGGGAGCTGCAGGGAGGACCGAAGAGTCATTTGTGCCCTATGACCCGGAAGAACGTCAAAGGAAGAGCGATGTGCTTCCGGGGTGAGAAGAACGACTCGTACCTGACCCAGAAGTGATAGCGAATCACGTGGACTGGGGATTGGGAACACTTCCGGGTCAAGGAGAATAAAAGGACTGTGGGAGCTCCCAGACGGCGAGCTGAGCTGGGTGGAAGGGTGGCAACGCGTCTGGGAGTGGAGGATTGTTTATTATGGTGTATTTGAGAATTGATATGAGTATAGTGGAGGAGAAGGTGCTTGGTGCGCTGTGGCAATTAAATAAAGTCATCATTTGGACTTTTATTTGGTGTCTGAGTCTTGGGCAGGGGTTCAAGGGAGCGATACAGCCCTAATCTGTCACAACGGTAAGTGCAAGTCTTCATAATACGTTTATAGGGTTGCTTTTGTCACATGTACAGTACACAGAGTAAACAGAATACAGTGAAATTCTTACTTGCATGTGATAATTTTGATTTCAGTAATACTTTAGAAAATAAAAACTTCTCTTGCTCGCTGGGTGTGAAATACGACGATTTTTCTCCACTTTGTTATTTTTTGTCCTCAAGTTAATTTTATATATGCTGAGTAAATGCTTTGACAACTTATACTAGAATGCTAACTCAGGCCTGTCTTCAATTAACTAAATCCTTTAAGCTTCAGTTTATCGTTTCAAACACATTTTTTCACAATGAACGTGTCACCCAACTAGGTGACCTTCTTTTTTCTATTGTAGACTAGCTGAAGTGCCTGGTGTTGCTCAGCTGTATTTGTAGAATGGGTTAAGCCAGGCTAGAAAGAAAGTGTGTGTTTTTAAATGCCGACCCTTTTGTCAATGCAGGCTGAAATGCGAGTGTCCCATCTGGCAGCTACTCCAGCGTTTCTCAGCCTTTGCTGGGTTTTTGGCAAAAGTGGATATAATGAGGGTAATAGAAATAAAGTTGATCCATTAGGCTTGAAAGTCGAGACAGAGGTGAAGAATTTAGGGCTAATTATTTACTCTGACCTGAATTTTAAATCACATTAATCCAATTACTAGGTGTGACAGATTCAGGCTCGCTCGCACCCTTGTACCCTCAGACTATACGTCAGACACCAGGTAAAAGTCCAATAATGATATTTATTATAATAATAAATTGCACAAAGCACGCTCCTCTCCACAATTCTCAATAAACAATACAATAATTAATAAACCAATCCTCCACTCCCAGACGCTTAGCCACCCTGCCTCCCAACTCAGCTCGTCCGTCTGGGATTTCCCATAGTCCTTTATACTCCTTGACCCAGAAGTGTTTGTCCATCAGTCCACGTGACTTTCTATCACTTCCGGGTCAGTTAAAACTAAAACAGTTTCTTCAACCTGGAAGTACGTCATTCCTCCCATTCACGTGACCAGGACGCACTTCCAGGTTATAGGGCACATAGCGAGGCTCGTAGACTCCTATAGCGACTCCTTGTGGTCCCCAAGGTATCCAGCGGGGCTGTGTGTAAAAACTACAAAGTCCATGAGGCCCTGCTGGAACTCGGGGCACGTCCATGCTGTTGGGAGAGCTCCTCCTGGCGGTCTGGGGGTGAGGGCCGGGCAACTCTTGCCGGACATCCATCACATAGGACAGTATTTTTTCATTTAAGAAATATAGCAAAAATTAAACCTCTTATAACTTTGCAAGATGCTGAAAAATGAGTTCACACCCAAAAAAGACATCAATCGATTGAAACGCATGCAGATTGGAGCTGCCAGAATCCTAACTTGGAAAAGAAAATCCAAGCACATCTCTCCAGTTCTGATGTCACTACACTGGTTACCTGTGTCATTTAGAACTGACTTTAAAATACTGCTAATGGTGTACAAAGCCTTAAATAATCTGCTCCATCTTATATTTCACAATGCCTCTCACCTTACACTCCAAATCTTAACCTTAGATCTTCAAATGAGTGTCTGCTTAGAATTCCAAGAGCTAAACTTGAAAGAAGTGGTGAGGCGGGCGGCCTTCTGCTGTTATGCACCTAAAATCTGGAATAGCTGACGATAGAAATTCACCAGGCTGATACGGTGGAGCACTTTAAAAAACTGCTAAAAACACAATATTTTAACATGGCTGTCTCATAGCTTCATTTTAGTGTAACTCTGATATTCTATACATGCATTTAATTATCTTTGTTTTTCATGGCTCCACAATCCGTACTAAACCCTCCTTTCTCTGCTGTTCTTTTTCCAGTTTTCTGTGTTGCCGATCTGCGCCTCCACCACCTGATCAAAGCACCCTGATGCTCCTACATTGATGGATTGAAGTCCACACGACCATCACTGTCTAAATCTTCCACATGAAGCTGGAATACAAGGAGGACTGACTGAGATCATTTATGTTAGGTAGAGGGGGCTGGGTGGTCTCATGGCCTCGGACCCCCTGCAGATTTTGTTTTTTTTCTCCATCCCTCTGGAGTTTTTTGTTTTTTTTTCTCCCTGGCTATCAGACCTTATTTTATTCTTTGTTAACTAGCATTGCCTAAGTTGTATTTCTTTATGTTGTCTTTTTTTCTCTTTCTTGATCCTGTAAAGCACTTTGAGTTACATCATTTGCATGAAAATGTGCTGTAGAAATAAATGTTGTTGTTGTTGTGGGTGGCACGGTGGCGCAGTGGGTAGCGCTGCTGCCTCGCAGTAAGGAGACCGGGTTCGCTTCCCGGGTCTTCCCTGTGTGGAGTTTGCATGTTCTCCCCGTGTCTACGTGGGTTTCCTCCGGGCACTCCGGTTTCCTCCCACAATCCAAAGACATGCTGGTTAGGTGGATTGGCGACTCTAAATTGGCCCTAGTGTGTGCTTGGTGTGTGGGTGTGTTTGTGTGTGTCCTGCAGTGGGTTGGCACCCTGCCCAGGATTGGTTCCTGCCTTGTGCCCTGTGTTGGCTGGGATTGGCTCCAGCAGACCCCCGTGACCCTGTATTCGGATTCAGCGGGTTAGGAAATGGATGGATGGATGGAAGTTGTTGTTGTGAGTCACTGCCTTTGGGTTGGACACCAAAAAACAAAGCCAGTTAAACGGTTCAAATCACACTTGTTTAATCAAGAGGGCACAAAAAAAAAAGATTTATTGTTTGTAGTCACATCTGTTTTGTTGAACCAAGAAGAACCAAAGCACCACCGCCATCACTTCAGTTTCCTGATGGGTGTCATCAGTGAACATAAACAGGTAAAACTGGGTGCCAAAGCCGTAAAGCTTGAGAACTCCTGATCTACACTACTTCTCTATCGATTTCACACTTTCCTAAGTTGACAGTTTGTTCTTTTTGTGTCTGATTGGATTCCATAATTGCAGAAAGTCTTTGCTGGGTTAAAACACCATTTCTTTTTGTCTCCTGGTTTACTGTGGTTTTCTCCCACATTAATAAAATGGATGGCTTGTTGTATAATTCAGTTCATCGACTGCAGAAAGCTTCTACAGTAGCTGAGGAATTGCAGTTCACAGACATCCCTACAGATTTCAGTATTATTACAGGGGACACCACCAGTGGCCGAATCCAATAATATGTTAAAGATGAGTCAAAAATGATTTAAATTGCTACAAATTACTATGCTGTATGGGCATTGTCAGGGATGCCAGGGGCGACGACCCGGCGTCCCGCCCTGAAGGACCGGAAGAGGGTCTACGCCCGCCCTGGATCACGTGGGGGCCGCCACCCTGGTTGCTTTGGGGGCCACGGGTAGAGGGGCTTGGAAGCCCAGCCCTGTAGGGGCCTGTGGTCACCGCCAGAACAGCCGGCACTTCCCCAATGCCTTGGGAACCCTGGACCTCAGCACTTCCGCCACACCAGGGGCCGCCTCCCTTCATTCGAGGCCGGAGTCGGGTGGAGGCAGGACAAGGCAAGAGAAGAGAGAGTAGAGGCGGCCCGAAGAAAGGCGTTGTGTGGCCAGGACTTTGGGGGGTTTGTGTGCACATAAGACTTGTAAATATCGTAAATGAACGTGTGGTGGTGGAAAAAGAACATGTCTGCCTGTCTGTGTCCGGGCCACGTCCACAGCATCAAAGCCTAAAATCCTAACTGCCTCATCATAAAATGGACTTCAATGAATATTTACCATCAAGAAATAGTAAAAGTTACTAATGCTGTCCTCAGTTGTTCCCTTTCTAGCATATTCTGAATAGCAGCTTGGCATGTACTGAAACATCCTGCTTTGTCATAGCTTATCTCTATCTCAGTTAGTAATGATATACAGGGGCATGATAGTATTGGGGTGGCACGGTGGCACAGTTAGGAGACCTGGGTTCGCTTCCCGGGTCCTCCCTGCGTGGAGTTTGCATGTTCTCCCCGTGTCTGAGTAGGTTTCCTCCCGCAGCCCAAAGACATGCAGGTTAAGGTGCATTGGCGATCCTAAACTGTCCCTGGTGTGTGTGTGCGTGCCCTGCGGTGGGCTGGCACCCTGCCCGGGGTTTGTTTCCTGCCTTGTTGGCTGGGATTGGCTCCAGCAGACCCCCGTGACCCTCTAGTTGGGATATAGCGGGTTGGATAATGGGTGGATGATAGTATTGCCTATGCAAAAAAATATAAGGTTTTAATTTGATAAAAAATGTGGTTTCATTTGTTAGTTTCAGAATTATTGTCATGTCATGTGTACACAGTGCAATGAAATTCCAAGCTGCATGTTTGAGTAAATTGAAGCAGGCCACCAGAGTCCTTGTCCAGCAGCATGAATCTCACTTCATTTGTTATGAACAACACTGGGGGGCTTCACCCCCTGCTCGCTTCGCACGCCAACCCCGGCCTGCACTACGTGCCAGCCACTCACGTATGTGGATTTCACTTTCACCAAACAACAAACCTTTTAATTCTCGCAGATACGCCTCTTCATTGGTAAGAAACACTGCTTTTCCCAGATGCCAACACGAATTAGACGATCTACAAGTCTCCGACTTAAAGTTTAAATCCGAACAATATATTCGATCTCTTTTCGCTGTTCCGTTATTTCACAGAGTACTAATTTCCGTTTCTTTGTGCTAATGCGATCTTTACTATCATTTTTTTGAGACTTTCGAATTTTAGTACTTCCATTATCTCAAACCTGCTCTGCATGTGTACCGTGCCAACGTTTTTTTGAATTCTTCACGACGTTCTACTTTGTCATCTACTCTTTGTCTTTTATTTCCGGCCCCGAGCGTGTTTAAATCTCTTGGCACAAAGTCTCGTCTTGCGGGATGTGAAAGTATCTCTCTGAAATAGTCACGTCTCGTCCCAGGCTAAAAAGTCTCATGTCATCACAGGATTTTTTATTATAATAGAAAGATAACATCACAAAATAATAGCTAGTGGAGAGCAAAGCAGCCACATTTATTTTCACATAGTTTTGCGAAATTGACACTAAATTTTGTTTTGTGTTAATTTTGCCACCATGAAGCTCAATAATAAAAGGATGTTTTGGAGTTTTGTTTCCAGGGGGTGGTCGAAATAAAGGACCTATGCTCCTTAAAAGTTTGGCAACACTGTACTCCCCTATTGAACCCGTATATTTCTCATAAAAAGGTGTAGATGAAAATAAACCGCCCCAGTGGATATGGGGATCACGGGTGCAGAGCTTCGAAGCTCAACCCTGTAGGTGCCCGTGGTCACTGCCAGGGGGCACCCCAATGCCTTCGGAGCCCTGGACCTCAGCACTTCCACCACACCCGGAAGTGCTGGGGGGAAAAAAAGGATCGGGGGACACCCGGAGTGCTTCCGGGTGCACAGCCGGCACTTCCGCCACACTGGGGAGTGCCAGCGGGAGATTGTCGGGAGGCACCTGAAGCACATCCGGCTGATTATAAACGTCGGGAGTGGAGAAGGACGGAGCTCAGGAGGAGAGGCAAGGAGGTGGCCTGAAGAGACTGGACTTTTGGGGGACTTCTGTACATATTAGAATGTATAATAAACGTGTTGTGGGTGACAGAAGTGTGCCCGCCTGTGTGTGTCTGGGCCGGCTTCCACGATATATAGTCCTAAGCATTCATATTTTAAAACAATCAGGCAGTTGTGATGAGAAATCTAATTTCTTTATTTATTGAAATGTGATTTATATTTTGAGAAAACAACACTAAAGTGTTTTCCATCAGTTTCCAATGAATATTCTTCAACAGTACTGAGGAGAGTGAACCTGTATCGAGGCTTATAGAAACGTTTAACTGGTTTACTGTTTTAAACAGGACACGTTTTAATGACATTTATAAAATGGTGTACTTTTTTGCGAGTGTCAATTTTTTCAATATTTTAAGGATTGCAAATGCACAAAGAAAACACAGAACATGACAAGATGCCACTCAGCCCAAAAATCCTATTCATCAAAAACAGGAGCCGAGTTTTGAAAGTGCCTAAAGATACCTGTAAAAGAAAGAAAGGTTACCGTTACAATCAGTGTGTCTTGATCCTAACGTTGTAGCAGTAGGGGGCGCTATCGCTCCCTTGAACCCTCAGGTACCACGCCAAACACCAGGTAAAAGTGCAATAATAATTATCTTTATTATTATAATAAAGTGCACCAAGCACCCGCCACTCCACACTATTCATAAATAATAATACAATCCTCCACTCCCAGACGCGTTGCCCTCTTACCACCCAGCTCAGCTCAACGCGCTGGTGTTTCATTGTCCTTTTTATAGTCCACGACCCGGCAGTGCTCCTTGACCTGCAGTCCATGTGACTTCCTAGCACTTCCGGGTCAAATCAAAACTCTTCTTTCTTTGTCAGCCCGGAAGCACTTTATTCCACCGTCCTCATGACTGGCAAGTACTTGCTATACGGGCTGTAGGAAAAGCCAATGTCTCTGTGTCTCCCCTGGTGTCCCCGACGTTATCCAGCAGGGCTGTGCACTACAACTCCAAAGTCCATGATGCCCTGCTGGAATTCGGGGCATCTCCACATTGAAGGGAGGGCTCCATCTGGCGGCTTGGGGGACTTGGCCGGAATAAACTGCCGGGCATAGTCCACACGTGTAACCATTTAAAGACAAGTAATAATACAGAAGGTGCAGTTGCACAGGGTTACATTACTCACTAGACTACACAGAATGGTTAGAAAATGGCAGACATGCTTATAAACTTTGAAGGAAGAATGCACATTGTGGGCAGTAAAAGTCTGATTGTTAACTTTTATCACAAATCCAAGGAACTAGTGGTGGATTTTAGGAGGACCAGGCCCCTCATGGACCCCATGATCATCGGAGGAGACTGTGCAGGGGGTGCAGACCAATAAATACCTGGGAGTGCAGCTGGATGATAAATTTGGACTGGACTGCCAATACTGATGCTCTGTGTAAGAAAGGACAGAGCCGACTATACTTCCTTAGAAGACTGGCGTCCTTCAACATCTGCAATAAGATGCTGCAGATGTTCTATCAGATGGTTGTGGCGAGTGCCCTCTTCTACATGGTGGTGTGCTGGGGAGGCAGCATAAAGAAGGACGCCTCACGCCTGGACAAACTGGTGAGGACAGCAGGCTCTGTTGTAGGCATGGAGCTGGACAGTTTGACATCCGTGGCAGAGCGACGGGCACTGAGCAGGCTCCTGTCAATCATGGAGAATCCACTGCATCCACTGAACAGGATCATCTCCAGACAGAGGAGCAGCTTCAGCCACAGCCATTGACAGACTGATGAGATCGTTCCTCCTCCACACTATGCGACTCTTCAATTCCATCCAGGGGGGTAAACGTTAACATTATAAAAAGTTATTGTTTGTTATACCTGCATTTTTATTTTTATCACTCTTTAATTTAATATTGTTCTTTATCAGTATGCTGCTTCTGGAGTATGTGAATTTCCCCTTGGGATTAATAAAGTATCTATCTATCTATCTATCTATCTATCTGAAATAGAAGAATACAAAGAATGAATGAGCAGAATGAAGATCTTCCATCCATCCATTTTCTAACCCGCTGAATCCGAATACAGGGTCACGGGGGTCTGCCGGAGCCAATCCCAGCCAACACAGGGCACAAGGCAGGAACCAATCCTGGGCAGGGTGCCAACCCACCGCAGGAATGAAGATCTTTCAAGTAATAAATACTGTACGCCATAGAAGGCGTTGTATTGTATAGCGAGACCAAAACAAAGGCAGATGGCGCACTCAGCTTGAGTCTAAAACACCCATCTGCTCCCGTCTGGAGAGGCACCTGTGCAGGATGTAGTGTCATGTTCAAGAGTACATCTTGTAATTGTAACAGTTTACTTCCTTCTGAAAATGTACAGTGGTTAGAACAGACGACTACATATACACTACCAGTCAAAAGTTTTAGAAAACCTCAGTAATGTTTCATGAAATGAAGGCATAGAGCAAATAACCAAAAGTCAAGAAATCATCAAGTGTACAAAATTGTATTCATGGAAATGCACACAGTTTAATATCTTAAATGTTTGATGAAGTCAAGGCATAGAACAGATAAACAGTGGCAAATAAAAAAATAAGTCAAGGATTTGTTAAGTGTACACATTGTATTCCTCACATTGCCACCTTTTCTGGTATAACAGCCAAACTGTGGTGACCTTTCTTGACTCAGAATGCCAGTTGCTCTGTTCAAGTCACCAACTCTGCCTCCAGCAAAAGAACTCCAGACCATCACACTTCCTCCTCCACGTTTGACAGTTGGTGTCACACACTGCGGTACCCTCCTTTCACCAACATGACCGCATATAAACACCCTGTGTGATGAACCAAAGATTTGAAATTTTGATTCATCGGTCCATAAGACTTTCTTCCAGTCTCTGCAGTAGGCCACAGCCGGTATTTCAAGGCCATATTTTGTCCTTTGAGGGATGGCTTTCTTCCTGCCACTCGCCTTGTCAAACCTGCAGCACAGAGTCTCCTCTTCACAGTAGACGCCGACACTTGCTTTTTTCGACCTGCACTGTTAAGCTGTGCTTGAAGCTGTTGTGCCGTGAGGGGGTCTGTGATCACACAAGCTGGTGACCCTCAGAAACTCGTCTTCTGATTGGGTTGTGACGTTGGGTCTGCCAGATCTTTCTATCAGAGTTTCTTCCAGTTGCCTTTGGATTGTGTAGGACACCACTCTGCTCAATGAAACTTGGATATATTTTTCAATTTTTGTAAATGAAAGGCCTACCCTTCTAATGCTAATAATGGTCTGTCTCATTGTATTTGTTAGTTGCAGTTTTCTTGCCATTATCGCTGGACTGTTGTCCAAGCAGTACTTCAGAGGGTGTGCTAACACAGTCTGTTCCAACTCTGCTTTAAGACAGACTGAGGGATTTTAAGTAATCAACAGAAGTCTGGACACCTGAGCAAATTGTGTGCCTCAGCTTGCAAGGCCTCATTTCCTTTTATTGCTTCAGAACATCTGCAGGTTGTAACCAATTAGTTGTTCCCTGAAGAAGGCCCATTTGTAATATTCTGATATTTCCTTTTTTTTTCATTGTTTCCTAACCTAAACTTTAATATTTAAACCTTTGGCAATTTACTGCTTACCTTTACACCATTTTAGATCATTCATTGCATTTTCTACTGATTACATTTGATGAAAAACTGGAGTGTTGTAAAATTTTTGACAAGTAATGTATATGCTGTGAGAAAGGCACTATATAGCGCCCGACCCGGCACAGACTGACGCAGAGGCACGTGTAAAAATCACACAGGCTTTTATTTTCTCTTCCCCGTGTCCCACAGGCCCACTTTAAACACAAACAATTCTCCACCTTGCACCACCACTCCTCCCAGGCAAACTCGTCCTCTTCCTCCCGATTCCGGCCCTTTAGTGGTGGAGGCTGGCCCATTTTATAGCCCACCCGGAAGTGTTCCAGGTGCTTGACCACCTGGTCCCAATGGCACCTCCGGGTGGGGCTGATGACTCGTCCAGCCGGGTTCTTGAGTCTCGGCAGCACCCCCTAGCGGCCACCCCAGCTCCCAACCAAGCTGTGGAGGACCTCATGCCCCATGGAGCCACGCGAGAGACATCGGCCAGGGAGGCTGCCACCAAGCGACCTGGGGGAGGTATTGAGCCGTCCATGGTGGCTCCCCCGGGACATATGCAGCCGGGGCGTCCCGGCCGGGCATGGGACCCGGCTGTCCATCACAATGCATATCACTCTTGTACAGACAGAAGAAATTCTCCTGTATGTGTGTTTTTACCATATATTATAAAGAATCAAATGTTCAAATATTCTAGCTGGCTTGTACGAACTAAAGGGCACAGATAAGGTGTGTAATACGTACAGTATAGAGAATGAAGGAGGCATCTGCCATATGAATAAGGAAAGTGAGACTCTTAGAGGAACTGAAAGTGAAATCAGAAACAGACCGTCACAGTCCTACTGAAATGGCCAATGAGTATAGGAAAATGGCAGATGACATCAAAAAATTCCAAATCCTCTTAATCTGGTAAAAGAGACACTCAAATTCAAAACCTGCTTATTAAATATTATTCTTTTACTAGTAACACTCGGACCAAGAAAGTGGTGCATGCGCCTTGTATGAAACACAGCACTCTAAGACCCTTTGCCAAGCTTGCTGCAATGTCCTTCACTGCCATCTGATGTAGCTCCGGCTCTTCTTCTGACAAACACGCTGCATGCCTGTGTAGCCATTGTTTTCTTGTCAGCTATGCTGCTCTGTATGCAAAGCACCCAAAGCCCAATAAAATGGCAGAGGAGGCCTGCACCTCCAGTCCATTGGTTGTGTATGACGGAGTATTGCTCCGAGTGTATGACTGGTGCTCAGTCGGCCTCTTGTAAAGTGCTTCACTATCACCAGAGCCTGCCGCAGCGCTTTTATGTCAGTTCCTGCCAGTGGTGTGTGGTTGAATCATTGCTTGCATACAGAAGGACCTGAAGCCCAAATTTGTCACTGAGGTAACCCACATGCCAATTTCATGGATCATGTTATGTGTTAAGCTGCCAATTTAAACCAAGATCAAGGTTCAAGATCCAGACAGACAACCTTTAGCATTATAAATATACGAAGGGGGACCCAAAAATTATTGGAATAGTTAAAGTAAAACTTTATTATATAAAAGCTATAGCAACTCCATTTTAGTCACCATCAATATACTCTCCCTGAGATGTAAATGCAACACACTTGTCAATGCACTTCTTCCGCTCCTAGAAACATTTGTGGTACTCATCTTTTGTTACCGAGTCTGAAGCCTCATGTGATTTTTCCTGGATTTGTAATATGTCAGTAAATTGTCTTCCCTTCAGCCTCAATTTTAATTTCAGGAACAAACAAATGAGATCTGGCGAATATGATGGTTACAAAGCTACAACCACATTATTTTAGGCCAAAACCTTTATTACTGATTACTGGTGTGTGCAGGTGCGCGGTCATGCTGCAGTAGCGTGTACAGGTGTGCTTCAATGGCACAAAATGCAGTTTTACATGCACTTCTGCTCCAGACTTTTTGCTCCACAGACGTCTCAGCAGTTAAGTGTAATGTTGCTGATCAGCAATCTGCTCATGGAGAAACTAGTTTATTAATAAGTCCATTAATGTCAGAAAATACAGTCATTATTCACGTTTGATGACCTGACATGCTTTTTTGGCCTGTAGAAAAAAAAAAAAACTTTGGCGTGACATCTGGAGAGAGGAAGGAGGAAAAGGAAACCTGGTGGTGAAATGAGGAAGTACAGGAGAGTATACAGAGGAAGAGGATGGCAAAGAAGAAGTGGGATCGTCAGAGAGATGCAGAAAAGAGACAAGGGTACAAGGTGATAAGAAACAAGGTGAGGAGAGAGGTGGCGAAGGTTAAAGAAAAGGTGTATGATGAGTTGTATGAGAGGTTGGACACTAAGGAGGGAGAAAAGGACCTGTAGCGATTGGCTAGACAGAGGGATCAAGCTGGGAAAGATGTGCAGCAGGTTAGGGTGATAAAGGATAAAGATGGAAACGTACTCACAAGTGAGGAGAGTGTGTTGAGCAGATGGAAAGAGTACTTTGAGAGGTTTATGAATGAAGAGAATGAGAGAAAGAAGAGGTTGGATGATGTGGAGATAGTGAATCAGGAAGTGCAACGGATTAGCAAGAAGGAAGTAGGGACAGCTATGAAGAGGATGAAAAATGGAAAGGCCAGTGGTCCAGATGACATACCTATGGAAGCATGGAGGTGTTTAGGAGAGATGGCAGTGGAGTTTTTAACCAGATTGTTTAATGGAATCTTGGAAAGTGAGAGGATGCCTGAGGGGTGGAGAAGAAGTGTACTGGTACTGATATTTAAAAATAAGGGGGGTGTGCAGGACTGCAGTAACTACAGGGGAATAAAACTGATGAGCCACAGCATGGAGTTATGGGAAAGAGTAGTGGAAGCTAGGTTAAGAAGTGAGGTGATGATTAGCAAGCAGCAGTATGGTTTCATGCCAAGAAAGAGCACCACAGATGCAATGTTTGCTCTGAGGATGTTGATGGAGAAGTTTAGAGAAGGCCAGAAGGAGTTGCATTGTGTCTTTATGGACCTGGAGAAACCATATGACAGGGTGCCTCGAGAGGAGCTGTGGTATTGTATGAAGAAGTCAGGAGTGGCAGAGAAGTATGTAAGAGTTGTACAGGATATGTACGAGGGAAGTGTGACAGTTGTGAGGTCTGTAGTAGGAGTGACGGATGGTCAAGGTGGAGGTGGGATTACATCAGGGATCGGCTCTGAGCCCCTTATTATTTGCAATGGTCATGGACAGGCTGACAGACGAGATTAGACAGGAGTCCCCGTGGACTATGATGTTTGCTGATGACATTGTGATCTGTAGCGATAGTAGGGAGCAGGTTGAGGAGACCCTGGAGAGGTGGAGATATGCTCTAGAGAGGAGAGGAATGAAGGTCAGCAGGACCACCAAGACAGAATACATGTGTGTAAATGAGAGGGAGGTCAGTGGAATGGTGAGGATGAGAGAGTAGAGTTGGCGAAGGTGGATGAGTTTAAATACCTGGGATCAACAGTACAGCGTAATGGGGATTGTGGAAGAGAGGTGAAGAAGAGAGTGCAGGCAGGGTGGAGTGGGTCAAGAAGAGTGTCAGGAGTAATTTGTGACAGACGGGTACTACCAACAAGAGTGAAAGGGAAGGTCTACAAGACGGTAGTGAGACCAGCTGTGTTATATGGGTTGGAGACGGTGGCACTGACCAGAAAGCAGGAGACAGAGCTGGAGGTGGCAGAATTAAAGATGCTAAGATTTGCATTGGGTGTGACAAGGATGGACAGGATTAGAAATGAGGGCATTAGAGGGTCAGCTCAAGTTGGATGGTTGGGAGACAAAGTCAGAGAGGCGAGATTGCATTGGTTTGGACATGTGCAGAGGAAAGATTGGGTATATTGGGAGAAGGATATTAACGATTTAGCTACCAGGCAGGAGGAAAAGAGGAAGGCCTAAGAGAAGGTTTATGGATGTGGTGAGAGAGGACATGCAGGTGATGGGGTAACAGAACAAGATGTAGAGGACAGAAAGATATGGAAGAAGATGATCCGCTGTGGCAACCCCAAATGGGAGCAGCCAAAAGAAGAAGAAGAAGAAGAAAAAAAAATTGCAGAGAGTGACCTGCGTAACAGTAGAATAAACACCAGAAGTACGCATGTCGATCATCTTAACACAATGCCATTTGGCAGACCGATTAACAAGACATATGATACTGAGTGGCATAGTTGATAGCTAGAACCGACTCATGATCTATTGACCAATTTCGGGAGTGTTTGGGTCCCCCCATATAGATATAAATTAAATATTAATTGTAAATCATCTAATTATGATAATGCTTGTTTTTCCTTTTTTTATTATACATTCCTGAAGTTTCTTTTTAGTATTGTGCTTTTGCAGTCTGTGAGAACAGTATTTCTTTTGCCCCGCCTATTAAAATGCTGAAAAAGATGCTTCCAGAGACTTCTTGAGTGAAAGCCTGGCACTTGGAAACACCACAAGCACTAGATTGTGGAGACACTGGTGACTGCTCAAGCCTGGGACTTTAAATTATATCCCTCAATAACTTTTTGTTCTCCAAGCCTACTTACGCTCTAACAGCAGCTGGAGAAGGTAACATCAGGAGCATCACGAGCACCTCAGCTAACAGAGCATAAGAAGGAGAAGGAGAGACAGGTAGAGAGTCTTAACCCTGCAGCGGCATTCATTCTGCCAAATTCCAATGGGGTTATCCAGCAGTGCCGGAAGTGGATTGTATGCCGAATGATACTTTAATGCAAGCTAAGCATATAATTATTATTTGAGATTTGATTAGTTTCTGTGGTTATGGCTACTTTGCCAATAATAAACCTTCTCAATGAAGCCCAACCATACAGTTATAAACCCAAGAAGCAGATGGTATACTTAAAGATAAAAGAACCATAAAGCAATTCATCTGTTGCAATAAAGTAAAGTGTGAATGGCCTGATCTTTCTTTTTACTTCCATTTAAATGAACATTTGGTGATGGGATCAAAACTTTACTACTGAGTTACGTTCACATTCTGAGGAGGTTCAAAACGTCAAGAAAAGCTGTTTTTAGCATGGCCTCTGTATGTGTGCCTGGGTGTGTTTGTTTGTGCGTCTGTGGAAAATCAAAATAAGAGTTTTGTGTCTTAAAATGACAATTTTCATTGGAAAATTGATTTCTTTTGCTTTGTGTAGAGCTCTTGGGTGAATACATCCCCACAAAGACAGTACATTATAGAACAAGCAGTTTCCAGGAGATGTGCCCTGAAGGCCAAAACTTATGTACAATGATAACTTGACCTGTCTTCTTCAAACAACTTCCACCATGTTTGTTTTATTAAAGGCTCCAGGCCTATCGTTTCTGGTCCAGCACTTAATCCCCATATCCTTTAAAAACAGTTTGACCTGCTGTATGTCCAACGACAACGGTTTGTTTTAACTGCGATCTTTGCCATCTGCTTTGTTTAGTCATCAGACCAGACCTATTGATTTGCAGAACTTTTTCATGAGTAGCTTTTGAGATACACAATTTATTTAAATATACAGGTACACACACACACACACACAGAAAGAGTAATTTATAAGTTAAGATAACTGACAGCTTATTTGCTCTCCCAGAACACAGGCTGGAAAATGAAGAGAAAGAAATGAACACACACAACAGATCTGTAAAGGTCGACGTGCACAGAGGCATTAAGCTTCACCTGGACCAATCTGTCTATCTATGCAGCTTGTTAATTATAATAATAATTATTATTATTATTTTCCAACCCGTTGAATCCGAACACAGGGTCACAGGAGCCAATCCCAGCCAACACAGGACACACACACACCAAGCACACACTAGGGACAATTTAGAGCCGCCAACCCACCTGACCTGCATTTCTTTGGACTGTGGGAGGAAACCCACGCAGACACGGGGAGAACATGCAAACTCCACACAGGGAGGATCCGGGAAGTGAACCCTGGTCTCCTAACTGCGAGGCAGAAGCGCTACCACTGCGCCACCGTGCCACCCATTATTATTTTCTCACTACTCAGACCACTTTTCATAGTGAGTGGGGAGCCACTTCGACCACCACTATTGTGTAGCATCCACCCGGATGATGCAACAGAAGCCATTTTTGTGCCAGTACACTCACCATAATTGACCCAATGTGTTTAGTTTCAACTTAATATTATTGAAACTGTTCACCTGATTCAATTTCACATTCACTTTACTCTAAGTTTATTTGTGTACATAATAAGTACTGTACTATAAAAGTTAATGTACAGTAATCCCTCCTCGATCGCGGGGGTTGCGTTCCAGAACCCCCTGCGATAGATGAAAATCCGCAAAGTAGAAACCATATGTTTGTATGGTTATTTTTATATATGTTAAGCCCTTATAAACTCACCCACACTGTTAACATTATTAGAGCCCTCTTGACATGAAAGAACACCCTTTAGTCAAAAGTTTAAACTGTGCTCCATGACAAGACAGACATGGCAGTTCTTTCTCACAATTAAAAGAAAGCAAACATATCTTATCTTCAAACGAGCGCCGTCAGGAGCAGAGAATGTCAGCGAGAGAGAGAGAGAGCGAGCGTGACAGAAAAACAAACAATCAAAAAATCAATATGTGTTGTTGGGCTTTTAAGTATACGCACCGTGATAAAGCAGCCGCAAAGAAGAGAGCAATGTGAAGGTAAGTCTTTCAGCATTTTTTAGAGTAACCTCCGTATCTTCTAAACAAACAGCCCCTCCGTCAGGCGCAGAGAACGTCAGAGAGAGAGAGAGAGAGCCCGCGAGATTAAAGCAAACAATCAAAAAATCAATACTGTACGTGCTTTCATTTCTTAGAGGAGCGTCCATATCCTCTAGGCAAACAGCCCCTCTGCTCACACCCCCTCCGTCAGGCGCAGAGAATGTCAGAGAAAGACCGAGAAAAGCAAACAATCTGCTCGGGGAAGCACATCGTATATAGTTGAGGAGTTTTAGTTAATATTTAATACGTGCTCTGATTGGGTAGCTTCTCAGCCATCTGCCAATAGCGTCCCTTGTATGAAATCAACTGGGCAAACAAAATGAGGAAGCGTGTAGCATAAATTAAAAGACCCAATGTCCGCAGAAATCCGCAAACCAGCGAAAAATCCGTGATATATATTTAGATGTGCTTACATTTAAAATCCGCGATGGAGTGAAGCCGCGAAAGTCGAAGCGCGATATAGCGAGGGATTACTGTACTTTATTGCATATTATTGTGCAGTACTGCAGTCAGTTTAATTGTGTTGAAAAATCTACTGCTGAGTGATTTCCTGCAGCATACCCATAGTGAAGTTCACATGTTAGTACTGTATACACCATTCCATACTGATTTTTGTTTAAGTATACCAGCTGCTTCTTGGGTTCTTTGGGTTATTTTGTCCCTATTGTGTCTTTGATGGTACTATAAGAGCAGAGTGTTGTACCGTGTTAGCCATAGATTGCTACAGGAGAGAGTAGGGTGAAATGACACCTTTTATGGGCTAACTAAATAGATTACAAATGCAAGCTTTCGAGGAAACTAAGACCCCTTCATCAGGCAAGGTGCTGTAAGAAGACCATTTGTGGAGTGAACTGCTGCCTCTCATTGAATATTATAAAAACTTTGACAAGAGCAGGCCATTCAGTCCAACAAAGCTCACCAATCCTATCTAAATAATTTCTCCATAATAACATCATGTTGAATTTTGAATAACCCCATAGTCCTACTGTCTAACACATTTTTGGTACCTTCTTCCATGTGTCTATAGTTCTTTGCGTGAAGAAAAATGACCTAGTGTTTGAACAAAATTTACCCTTAACAAATTTCCAAATGTGTTTCAGTGTTCTTGTTGGACTCAATTAATTAAAGTAACAGCCTCAATCCACTGGACTAATTACCTTCATAATTTTAAAAACTTCACTCATATCATCTCTTAATCTTCATTTGCTGAAACTGAACTTTCCTAATAACTCATTCCCTGCAGACCCAGTATCGGTCTAATTGCTCTTCTGTGGACTTTCTCCGGCACTGCCATGTCCTTTTTGTAGCCCGGAGACCTAAACTGCACACAGTACTCCAGATGAGGCCTCACCAGTACGTTATAAAGCTTAAGCAGAACTTCCAATGAGTGTAGTCTACACCAGGAGTCTCCAAGTCCGGTCCTGGAGGACCAGCGTGGCTGCAAGTGTTCATTCTCACTCTTTTTTAAATGAGTGCCCTGTTTGTACTGCTGATTTTGAATTAATTTTAATTGAATTGCTTTTTTTTAAAGATTTGTTCCCCTGAATTTCTTCATCGTTCCTCTGAATTGCTTCATTTCTTTCCTTAAATGGCACCCAAACAGAAATGAAATGTGAAGTGAGTGAACCAACAGAAGATAAACTAAGTCAGGGCCTCAAACTCCAACCAGTTTCACTCCAACCAGTTGCTCAATAAGGAGCCGAGTCTTGTTGTTGTTTAATTCCATGGCTTGTTGCTGCTCTCGAAATTGTTGATTTTCTCTTTCTAAGAGCCCTGTTAAAATGTTTTGGGGACCTGAGCAGATCGACATTCCTGTGAACTTCATTTTTCTTTATTTTCAGATATTGTATAATGGGCACCAGTTTATTTTTTGGCTCATTTTTTTTATCTCACTATTGTTTGGCTGCTAATTAAAGAAAAAGAAACAATTAAGGGGTCTGAGTCTTCAAGAACAAGTCAATTAAAATTAAATCAAAAGAAGTTAATTAGCAGCAAAAACAGGTTGCTCATTAAGAAAAGGGTTAGAATGAAAACCTGCAGCCACGGTGATCCTCCAGGACTGGAGTTGGCAACCCCGGTCTACACAACATGCTATATAAATAGGATTCTGTCAGCCTTCTTAAAGGCTTCTGTAAACTGCCTGGAAGTTGATAGTGACGAGTCCACTACGATGCCCATGTCTGTCTTGTAAGGGGTACTTGCAAGTTTCAGACCTCCCATTGTATATTCAGATCTAACATTTTTAAATAGTGTATAGTCTTTTTTTTTTTTTTCAAACAAATTAATCAAACAATGATACAGTTATGATTTATCATCAGGGTTTGAACATTTTAATTAGTTTCCAAATACAGGTACCCATGTACAGAACTGAAAAGTTGTCAGCTCAGATTTTCAGAATATACAGATTTTGCTAGAAAATAAGAACATTTTACAGAACTATTTAATTTAGGAAATAAATGCAAAATTAAAATGTTATATATGTTAACAAATGTGCAAGAACATCCCAGGTTATGGATCTCTGTGACTCTGACTACAGCACAGAGTTTGAAGAAAATGAAGGGATGAATGAACGATTATGATAGACGATACTACAAAATTATCCATTCATTTTCGGAATCTATTTTTTTTTCTTTCTAGACACACCAAGATGTAAATTATGTCATTAATTATGCAAAAAAATTGCAAACACATCCACTCACCCATCCGTCACTTAGTCCAGTTTGGGGTGCGCTACTGTTCATTTCAGGTCAGTTTAATTCCCCGTTACATTACGTGATTTTTTCCCAGAGGTCTCCAGTCACAGACTTCAATTATGTTATTGGTGAGTTGGAGCACACGCTGCTCGCCCTGTTTAAATCAAACAGGTCTGATTTGTTTTTAAATCATAGGGGGCGGGCTCTGTGTGAGCGCGGGAGCGGACAACCAATAAGCGCTCGCTCAGAATTACAATAAATGCCGTGCAGCTGCATTGTTATCCACCACAGTTCATAGTCGTGTAATTTCACACCCTCAGGCAACGAGAATGGCAAGTGTGTAATCGTCAACTCTGATATCCTCTCCAAATAAAATAATATGCACATCTGTTAATCAGAGTGCCCACAGAAAAACTTACGACACGAAGGGGTGTGAACACTATTAAAATGGTGACTTACGGTTCGATTTAATCGATCACAGCTCTGGGAGAAATGAAGCTGCAGCACTAATCACTGCTCCACGCTCAGTATTATTTTATTAAGGAGTCTGCACCATTGACGGCACTTGAAATCGTTCAATCTTCATTTTACATACCCCGAATTTGCATTTGAAGACCATACTGGTTGGCTAGCTGGGCGCCACAACCCTCGAGTCCCATTCATACCTTCTTGAGATGGACGATTCTGGCAGTAAGTTATTGAGAAGAATTCAAATAATTTTATTCTGGGCCCAACAACAGTTGTCTCAGCGGTTAACTCACACGTCACAACCCCAGGATCCTGGATTCGAGTCCTGGACGCCGACTTCTTGGCGTTTGCACATTTTGGTCATGTCAGCTGAATACCAACTTGACGACTGTATTTGCTGTTAAGGCTGGGCTATATACCGAAAATTGACACATACCGACAATAAAGTCCTCGCCAAATCAGTTTTGCTTATATTGGTATTTTCGCTAAGAGCTTTTTATCCTACTGTATGCTGCATGGCTGGCACCATTAAAAACTATAATACCCAGAGTCAACTGGGAGAACCAGTCACGTGATTCCCCCTCTTTCCGCCCGCGCTCTTCATTCAAAGCAGAAGCAGCGCGCCTTGCAAAAGACAGTGTGAGTTCTAACGCGGAATCCCAGCCAAGCAGGGATGAATCAGATACAAATGACAATGATTTTTTATATTGTAAGATGGAGTGTCGAACAATAGGTATGGTCGTATTTTGGCTGAAGTTAACAGGATACCGAACAAAAAAAAGTAAAATGTTAACTCTGCTAAAAATCCGTTGCGGCGATTAAATGTAGCACGAGCAATTTGTTTAATCGTAACCTATGGTGTGCAATTCGACCAGTGTCAAAAGGAAGACAGAGAGAAGCTGAAAGGAGCACTCGTGGCCAAAGTGATTTCTCAAAGCAGCAGTCTTGAACACAAACTTTCCCTAGCTAATGCCAGTCCATATGCAAAAGATCCACGCAGATGGAACGACACAGCTAATGTGAGTACTTACTTCATAACGAAGGACGCGGTCCGTTGCCTTCTACTGTAAAAATAAATAAATAAAAACGCAATATTTATATGTGTACATTATTTCTAGCATATTTTTTTAATTTATACAATTTTAATGACACGTATTTAATTTACATTTTATAAATATTTAAAGTCCGTTTAACAGTCAACGTTTCACTTTAATTTCACTGCATTGCGCAGTATGTTAAAATGTAAGCAATCGAAAGAACATCTTAGATGACAAGTGCTGTACTACAACAAAACCTGCAAGTTCATACTAAGCAAGTATGTTAGAATGTTCCATAAATGTTTAAATGAGCGTAATTCTCTTTAAATTTCCATGTCTTAAAAATGATCAAATCACATCATATGCAATTATACATAGTGCAATATGTAGTGAAACACTTAGTTACTAAACTCCAAGATTGTGAAAGAAGAATATATAAAAAAAATATTTGTAAGAGATTGAAATGAAGTGCGCGCAGGTTTAACAATTTTACATATGTAAAACATATTTCAGCATGTAATTTTAATAATAATTGTGACAAGAGAGCTATGACAACTAAACAATGTTAAAAAAGGAAGTGGCATTTTTAAACCAGGGTTGTTAAAAATTATTAATTTATCATCATCGATTTAAGTGTGTTAAATTATCGTGGTATTGATTTGGGGTGGTATTGCCCAACCCTGCACTCTTACAAATAAAATTACAATCTAAAATAACACTTTACTGGTTTGTGTGGTTTCTCGTGGAACTTTTCCTTGACAAAGAATCCATCCATTTTCTAACCCGCTGAATCCGAATACAGGGTCACGGGGGTCCGCTGGAGCCAATCCCAGCCAACACAGGGCACAAGGCAGGAACCAATCCCGGGCAGGGTGCCAACCCACCGCAGGACACACACAAACACACACTAGAGCCAATTTAGAATCGCCAATCCACCTAACCTGCATGGCTTTGGATTGTGGGAGGAAACCGGAGCGCCCGGAGGAAACCCACGCAGACACGGGGAGAACATGCAAACTCCACGCAGGGTGGACCCGGGAAGCAAAGCCTGGTCTCCTAACTGTGAGGCAGCAGAGCTACCCACTGCACCACCGTGCCACCCGACAACTAGTGTGCAACCCCAAAATAATTTTCTATAAAAAAAACTTTAATTTGAAAATATTAAACAATACTCCTCGTTGTGAGCAGGAAGGTCAGCAGAGACCACCTTTCAATTGAAAGGAAGCGAACCCGGGTCACCTAACTGCGAGGCAGCAGCGCTACCACTGCG
This sequence comes from Polypterus senegalus, assembly GCF_016835505.1. Lineage (NCBI taxonomy): Eukaryota > Metazoa > Chordata > Cladistia > Polypteriformes > Polypteridae > Polypterus > Polypterus senegalus. The sequence goes on from NC_053164.1 coordinate 28,825,772, forward strand.
CCACCGTGCCGTCCTCTGACAAAGAATCATTTTATTCAAATAGGGATTCTGTACATATGAAAATGGTTCTTTGAGCTCTGAAAAGTTTTCAAATACTGTATGTACACAAAACAAAAGCTTTAATGTATAATAAATACGGATACTGACAGATCAAGACGACCTGAACATGTGTTATTGTCTGCAGCAACAGTCCGTTTAAAATCATGAACACTGGTATTTCACAATATAAATCTGAGCCAGTTAATGCTCTAAAGTTCTTTCTGAAACCTTAATTTGGGTGGTGCTTTCGAGAACCAAAATGGCACCTCTGGCATCGCCCTGTTGGCACTATCTGTATCTTGATTTTTAAGAGTGTAGTTTCTGCCATGGCCACCCGTCCAGAACAGGTTTCTTCGTTCTGAACTGGATGCAACGGGTAACATATTGGGTGCATATCCAATTCCTGCCTGTAACTTGAACCCTGTCTTTAACATTTTACAATGAATAATAATGATAGAAATACTGTGGAATAAGTCTCAGTTTTGCTTATGATATTCACGCTTCCACATCCATTCACTTCTAAGTGCGCGCACTCAGGAGGCCGGAGCCGATTAGGACAGCCACAGTCGACAGTCCTGAAACAACTTAGGGCTGCACATAAATGCACTCCGGGATAGCTAAGAGCAGGCGATGGCTGTATCAATCAATCCATCCATTCTGACAGCGAAAACTTTGATTTGCAAATGTTTTTCTCAGCGCAAACTCGTTTGAACATGGAGAAAAAAGACAAACATTGATTAACGCAGAGATTTTGCTCTTCCCGATTTTCATTCGTTTGTTTTGCAAGCTGTGCTCATACATAACCTCTTGATGTTAATCCATCCATTGTCCAACCCGTTGAATCCGAACACAGGGTCACGGGGGTCTGCTGGAGCCAATCCCAGCCAACACAGGGCGCAAGGCAGGAACCAATCCCGGGCAGGGCGCCATCTTAATAGGACACACCAAAGTGAAAAGACTACCCTCTTCTGCCCTTTTTATACGTTGCCGTGAAAATGTATTTGCTCCCTTCCTGATTTACTTTATTATTACACATCGGGGATTAAAACGTATATGTAAAAAAAGTCTTACGTGTGGGCGGCACGGTGGCGCAGTGGGTAGCGCTGCTGCCTCGCAGTTAGGAGTCCTCCCTGCGTGGAGTTTGCATGTTCTCCCCGTGTCAGCATGGGTTACCTCCCACAGTCCAAATTAGGATTAGGTGCATTGGCAATTCTAAAAATGGTCCCTAGTGTGTGCTTGGTGTGTGTGTCCTGCAGTGGGCTGGCGCCCTGCCAGGGGTTTGTTTCCTGCCTTGCACCCTGTGTTAGCTGGGATTGGCTCCAGCATACCCCCGTGACCCTGTAGTTAGGATATAGGGGGTGGGATAATGGATGGATGGATATCAAAATGTGCCTGTTTGTTTATTCAGTTAGTCACATCAGTAAAAATGAAGTTTGTTATTTGCTTACTCAAGTGCCCTTATAGAACATTAGATTTTGGTTCATAAAACTAAGAACATTCAAAGTCAAGAGTCTGCAAAAATATATGAAATCAGGAAGGTGACATACTTTTTCACAATACTGTAAATAAATAATAAAAATGATTTTAATAAAAAAAAAATCGCAATGCAAATTAAACCAAAGCCAACAACTGAAATTTCACTTATGCCGGAGAGAAATCACAAACAGAAGATGTTAAAGAACAGACTGTTAAGTAGTTTTTTGAAAGCCATCATGCATTAGTCATTTTTAATCTGTGTGGCACAGCGGTCAGTGTTAACTGCCTTACATCACTTGGATCGCCCCGGTTTTGCTTTGAGTTTACATGTTCTTTCTGTGTCCATTCATACATTTTCCTTACCCGCTCATTCAGGGCAGGGTCGTGTGGGCAGCTCGAGCCTATGTTTGATTACTCCCGGACAAGGGCACCAGCCCATCCTAGTTGGGAACTGATGGAAATCCAGGTGGGCATGGGATAATATGAAAACTCCATTCAGAAGGCACAACATCCATACTCAGATCTCCTCTATCTCCTTTCAAGCTGGAAAGTGGAGATACTGCAGCACTGGTAGTGTGGTAATGTCACTAATAAAGTAGAAACCCCAATGAATGTTACATCCAGTGATTCAAACCCCCACAACACTAAATTACCTGTCCATCTTGTGAACGCGCTTTACTCTGAGCAGGAAGACAAATAAGCTGGATGCTATAGCAATAGGGAGCCAGACAGGAACAACGCCTGGGCAGGGCAACAGAAACACAGACAGACATCAGGGCAAACTTATTATCGTCAATCCATGGAGACAACATGCAGAGAGGACCCCAGAAGTGAACCCTATAGCCTCCTTTTTGAGCACCACCCAGCTTGTACAGTTAATTAAAATTGTTCTTTTTTTTTTTCCTGATCATCGAGTCCTGTTCACATTTACTTGCCTATTTTGTGAAGTGTGTTAATTACAATGCCACGGAGAGCTGAAGTGCTGCATGTCTAGAAACACTCCTTCTGCCATCGTATCCATTCTCACTTTCATTCGAAAACGTTCTGTTCAGAGCAAGCTCATTTGAACACGGAGGGAAATAGACAAGAAAAATGATTGGTTATCCGTTTTCTAAACATGTTTTGTATTTCGAGAGTTTCGGGGTCCAAAGCCGATCAGGATGTGGGTGGGATGGCAGGCCATCACTATAGGCAAGGCCGGGCAAACAACGACTTTATAACAGTTCATGGGATAAAACATCAATCCCGACACACGCACACAAAGAAAACATACAAGATCTACACAAGATACCACAACTTCAAAGCAAAATTTTTAAATTGTGAGACAGCAATACAACACACCGCACCACGTGTAAAGTTTCATTTAAACCCCTATGTAAAGTTGTTTTATAAATAAATAAAGGTCTTAATCAGCAGTTACCCTGTTTTTCTCGCCGCGGTTCTTTCCCTTTTTTTTAATTTATTCTTCTCAAGTTAACGTTCAATAATTGTTCATCACAGCTCAATTTCTTGCATGTGTCAGTTATCCGTCGTCCAGACGGGGTTGATTGATGACTGATAAACATTTTGTTTCCCATTGCATCTTCATGGAAAAAATACGCGATCTTTATCAAAAATCTTGACTTGAACGTCTCCGGGGCTGTTGGGTGTTTCGAATTCATCCAACCGACGCCCGGCACTGCTGTAGCGGTCATTGCCTTGCATGTGATCGCTCTGTTTGACTTCACTTTGCTTCGCGGCTCCGTACTCGACGGGGCCAGCGACCGGAATGTCTGCTGCGCTTCTTCGTAAATGTGGTGACGCGACGGTCGGTGTGTAGTCAGCCAGCTCTCCGGAGCCTTCTGGAATCCATTGAAAAGGTGACGCTGGGGGCAAAATCGACCTTCTCTTTGCCCTCTTTTGAATTCGGGCTAACTTGTATGCAACTATATGAGCCTTGTCCAACAGAAGACCCGAAACATTATCGTTACTTTCATTTTTATTGTCCGTCTTATGTCCTGCTCCCGCTAAATGGATAGCAGAAGGTCCGCTCTCCAGGGTGCTGATATTTTTCTCCCGGGTTTCCAGGTTCTTATGAACAGGGTTCCAGAAGAGTCCATAATAGAGAACCAGAATGACAGCCGCCAAAGAAACGCAAAGAAAATAGGCTAAAACAGTGGCGATTCGCACCCATTTGCTGTTTGCACGGACGGTTACGTTGGATCTTTGATCCCCGGAATAGGTAGGGCCCCCCGTTACTTTGCCGTTCTTCTCCAAATCCCAGTGGCTGGCTTTCATTGCGTACGCGTGTGTTATTGCAGAATGTGCTCGTGAGTAGACGGAATTAGACTTTTTCCACCTTTACACAAAAAGCGCGTCTTTCATAAGAATATCCACTCTGTGATTGCGATTTGTTCCGTCTTTCCTCAGATTGAACACAAATCCATTTAATCGTCCAATTTAAAATAACAGAGGCGCTTAAAGGTCATTCCGTGCGCACGTAATCGAGTCCCGCTGCCAGAGTCAGTAATTAAAAATGGTATCCCCTCTCGACAATTTAGAGCCAGAGGCGTCCTAGCGCCTGTAAACTCACCTTTTTTTTCTCATCAGGTGCTTCGTTTAGGCTGCTAGTGAAAAGAAGCTGTTTGTAAATACGGGACTGAAGAAGGATATTCCTTAATAATCAAACGGTTCATTTATTATGCGTCCTGGATTAGACTGAATGGCAAATTTCAGACGACAGTGCCTTATAACCTGGCTATCCCACAAGCACACGCGGCTCGAATCGATCACCGTATTTAGGAGGGGTTTACAGCAAGAGAGCTTACAAACCACAGCCCACTACAGGAGGGAGGCATTGGGACGTGTAACCAGTACGGTGTCTGAATTTCACGAAGTTTGTGGAGCAGATGAGGCTTTAAACGGGAGCAGCCGAACTCGAACGGAACTCCCGTCCAGCGTAGGTCCACCTGCACTACGGCACGTACAGGAGCGGTGAAAAGTTTGGACACCCCCGGAAATGTTCATGTTTTTGATTTTATTTAAATCAAGATACCATTACATTGATTTAAAATAAAGCCAAGCCGTTACTAATGTTTCTAACATTACTGTTTAAAACGAGTGATTTTTAATTTATTATTTACATATGGATAAAAAGCCCCATTTCCACCAGCCATTCATTCAGTGCGCCACAGTTGTCTTTTCACTGTTGTAGAGGACACGGCGTGTATTTAAGGATTGATGCTAACTGAGCAACTCTAAGGCGTTTGTTTGTCAAACTACACAAACTCGTGTCCTTGTAATATTATGGAGTTGGACATCTTCATCTTTTCGTACTGTCGTGGTTACACTCAATTTACTCTCTTCTCTCAAAGCAGTAACAGACACATTTGTATGAAATCTTCAGTTTCTTGGCAATCTGTCACATAGAATAACATCCATCCATCCATTTTCTAATCCGCTAAATCCGAATACAGGGTCACGGGGGTCTGCTGGAGCCAAACCCAGCCAACACAGGGCACAAGGCAGGAACCAATCCTGGGCAGGGTGCCAACCCACCGCAGGACACACACAAACACACCCACACACCAAGCACACCCACGGGCCAATTTAGAACCTCCAATCCACCTAACCTGCATGTCTTTGGATTGTGGGAGGAAACCGGAGCGCCCGGAGGAAACCCACGCAGACACGGGGAGAACATGCAAACTCCACGCAGGGAGGACCCAGGAAGCGAACCCGGGTCTCCTAACTGCGAGGCAGCAGCGCTACCACTGCGCCAAGAATAACATTTATTCATCAAAAAAAAAAAAAATGACTAACATGTTTCTTGGGAAAGCTGTTTCATTTTCAGGTTTAAGGGTCCTTAATCTGAAAAATACTCCAGGGGTGCTGTACCATGGCTGACCTAGCGCCCTGACCTCCAAAGTTTATACGAAAAGACAATTTCTCCTTGGGAGTTGATGCAGTGCACCAAATTTTGTCCATTTTTGAAGACAGAACTGAACTTGAGGAATGCAAGTCCTCTGCAAAAAAAAAAAAGGCCGTTCATTTTACAGTGTAAAACTGTTATATAGCAAAGATAAAATGGTAAAGCACTGTAATAAAACATACAGACCAATATTATCAGTTTTATACTGTTAACTTGGTCAGTCAATCATTTTCCAGCCCACTATATCCTAACACAGGGTCACTGCCGGAGCCAATCCCAGCCAACACAATGCGCAAGGCAGGAACAAATCCACCACAGGGCACACACACACACACACACACACACACACCAAGCACACACATTAGGGACAATTTAGAGTCACCAATGCACTTAACCTGCATGTCTTTGGACTGTGGGAGGAAACCCACGCAGACACGGGGAGAACATGCAAACTCCACGCATTGAAGCCAGGGAATACAGAAAAAAACAACAAAAAAAAAAAACTCCAGATGGGTGGAGATAAACGTGGCCACGAGACCACCCAGACCCCTCTAGGCATTCTACCTAACATCAATGATCTCCGTCAGTCCTCATGGTTGACAGGCTTCACATGGAAGAACTTGATGATGACGGTCATGTGGACTTCTGGCCTTTAATCCTTCAATGTAGGGACATCACGGTGCTTTGATTAGGAGGTGGTGGTGCAGAAAAAGAACAGCTGAGAAAGTAGGGGTTAGTATGGATTGTGGAGCCACCATGAATGATAATTATTTGAAAATACAGAGAATCAGGATTAAGCTAAGGTATGAGAAAGCCATGTTAAAATAATGATTTTTTTTAGCAGTTTTTTAAAGTGCTCCACCGTATCAGCCTGGTGAATTTCTATCGTCAGCTATTCCAGATTTTAGGTGCGTAACAGCAGAAGGCCGCCTCACCACTTCTTCTAAGTTTACGTCTTGGAATAATAAGCAGACACTCATTTGAAGATCTAAGGTTACAATTTGGAATATAACGTGTCAGACACTCCGATATATAAGATGGGGCAGATTATTTAAGGCTTTGTAAACCATTAGCAGTATTTTAAAGTCAATTCTAAATGACACAGGTAACCAATTTAGTGACATCAGAACTGGAGAGATGTGCTCAGATTTTCTTTTCCTAGTTAAGTTTCTAGCAGCTCCATTCTGCACTCGTTGTAATCGATTGATGTCTTTTTTGGGTGGTCCTGAGAGGAGTGCGTTACAGTAATCTAGTCGACTGAAAACAAACGCGTGAACTAATTTCTCAGCATCTTGCAATGTTATAAGAGGTCTAAGTTTTGCTATATTTCTTAAATGAAGAAATGCTGTTCCACTGACCTAACAACTGACCTTTCCTGTTCCTTTATGCCTGTGAAGAAGCTGAGGAGGTGCGCTCTCCAAGAGCCATGGAGCTTCAAGCTTTTCCGTCTCTGAGGCATCCTAAGACGGCAAGGTGGGAAGCGTACTGTCAGAACAAACACAAGTCTGCTGTCCCAACAAAATGTGTGCACAAGACAGGACATGAGTCCGGTAATCTGCTTTTTTTCCCCCACTACATTTTATCTATATTGAAATATTAAATGACAGGAAGACACACTTTAAATCAGGACTAAACGCCTTTCTTCTTGAGTCATTGGCACAAATTTAAAAATCTGTGAAACACTTGAGTTTTGCTGAATTTCAGGTTTGTGTGAATCGTTTTGCTCGTCAGTACTGTAAAGGAAAAGCTAAGCTGAGAATAAACCATGGATGGATTTTATGAAGAGTGATTTTTATGACTGCAAATGGCAACGTAATTAGCTAACACGTTTCAAAATAGCCTTTTAGAGCTTACTTTCTTCATTTGCTTCATTTAATGCAATGCCATAAGAAAATGTCTCCGCAGCAGCAACATAGAAGTAAGTCAGGAAACCACCGTGAATTAAATATTTGTTAGCTTCCGAGCACATCCATTTAGTCATAGGCAAATGATATTAAAAATAAATAAATAAAATCATTCCGATCCAGGCGGATGATCCCATATCTCCTGTGAATCTACAGCACTGCATTGTGTGCATGAAATGAAAGAGTTTGACATTGTATGGTATTAGCAAATGTCTGACACTCTTTTCATTTTTTACTTTCATACACCAAATCCTCTCGACCCAAGAAGACCACTTCAGGATTTCAGCATTTCAGAGGCAACATGGGTAACGGGAGGAAGATGGCAGAAACCAGCCTTGGATGAGGCGTCCAGCTACTGCAGGGCAATTCGTTTCATACTCTGCCATATTTTGAATTTCATTTCAATGCCTCTGAATAGGATACGATTTTACGATAACATACCGTATATACTTGTGTATAAGTCGGGTCTTGAAACCTGAAAAATCGATCATAAAAATCAGACCCTGACTTGTATGCCCGTTCAATAATGTGGCACTTTTTTACATCTTCTTGCCTCCTTGTGTTTCTCAGACGCATCAAATTTTGTTGCAGCAGCGCAGTTACCAATTTCTTTTGCTACTTCAACGACATTTAATTTAAAACCAGCTTCCTGTTTTCTTCTGATCGAACGCTCCATCACATATAAAGGATGCTCTTACGATAAAGGTGTATGAGGGTGTGAGATACAAAAAGCACAAAACAGTGCAAACGTCGCTTTCGGAATAGTTTGGGTATTACCGTATGGTCACAATACATAGAATAAAAGGCAGTGTGCTCCGTGGTTACACTCTCAGGTGTGCGTTAGCATATCGTAATTTCTTGGACCAATAGCGTGAGTTTTCCCCATTCGACTTATACGACCGAAATTAGAATCCATCCATCTGCTAACCCACTGAATCCGAATACAGGGTCACGGGGGTCTGCTGGAGCCAATCCCAGCCAACACAGGGCACAAGGCAGGAACCAATCCTGGGCAGGGTGCCAACCCACCGCAGGACACACACCCACCAATTTAGAATCGCCAATCCACCTAACCTGCATGTCTTTGGATTGTGGGAGGATACCCGCGCAGACACGGGGAGAACATGCAAACTCCATGCAGGGAGGACCCGGGAAGCGAACCCAGGTCTCCTAACTGCGAGGCAGCAGCGCTACCCACTGCGCCACCATGCTGCCCTTCCGAAATTATAAAATACCAGAAATTATACACTAAAATCAAGTCCCAACTAATTAAGTCAGAACTTATCCAAGAGGATATACGGTACTTGGCTTCCTATAAACCCACCCACTCATTTTTCTAGCCTGCTTATCCAGGGTAGTGTCAGGTGGGGTTATCTCAGGGATCGTTGGGCACAAAGCAGGAACACCACCTGAGCTGGGCGCCAGTCCGTCAATGTCAATTTATTTATAGAGCACATTTAAAACAACATAGGAGTGCTGTGGCCAAAGTGCTTTACAATAATAGAATAAAAAGAAAACATATAAATAACACAAATAGAAATAAAATAAATACAAATAATGTTATATAATCACAATGAGGAAACCATCAGTATTACTGAAGGTCACAGAAAGCAAGTGAATAGAAATGAGTCTTTAATCTCGTTTTGAACAGTTCAATTGTAGACGACTCCATTATGTGATGAGGTAAAGAGTAACACAGGCGAGGAGCAGCAGTAGCAAAGTTAGTTTTACACTTGGTACGAGGGACAACAAGAGACAACTGAGCAGAAGATCTAAGCACTCTAGATGGCTGGTGTAAAACACACAATTCAGATAAATAGGCAGGAGCAAGTCCATGTAAAGATTTAAAAACTAGCAAAAAGAAAACTGACAGGCAGTCAGTGTAAAGAAGCTAATATTGGAGAAACAGAATCAGACTTTCTTGCCCCAACCAGGAAGCGAGTGGCAGCATTCTGGACCAACTGTAACCTGCGTATCAGAGATTTGCTAATCCCAGAATACAGCGAGTTGCAGTCATCAAGGCGAGAGAAGATAAAAGTCTGAGTAGCTTTCTCAAGATCTCTAGAAGATAAAGGCTTGATCTTACCTAATAGTCGAAGCTGGAAAAAGCAACTCTTGACTACAGAATTAACTTGTTTCTCAAAAGAGAGGTTACTGTCAAAGATAACACTAAGATTGCGGACTTGAGGTTTGCAAAAGACAGAGAAAGAGCCGAGACCTGCATGTTGCGCTGCGCGACTATCATTTAAAAGCCTTTACAGCAGCTGTCCTTTTGTCTCACTTCCTTTTCTCGTGGGACATTAAAGTGTCTCCGAGAAATAACTTGTAAATAGGGCGTGACGCGCAAGAAGTCTTGCAGGACTTCAAAGTGTCTCACATCTCGACCCAAATTTTTTTACATAATAGATGTATTAAGCAAGAATTTGAAAAGAAATTAAAGTGTTTTGGGGGCATATTTAGGGTTTAAACTATAAAAAAGTAGGCATTTATAGGCATTTTTTTTTTTTACCACATTCAAAATTTGCGGTTTTTCACAATTCACGGATGCTCTAGGAACATAACCCCCGTGAATTTCGGGGGTCGACTGTAAAACTGGGACCTATACATTAACAACTGAAAAATGATGAATGACACTGAATAAACTGTTAAGAGCAGGATATGATTAGCAGTTCAATGTGATAAAGAGTACAATGTGTCTCAAACCACAAAATAAGGAGTCACGGTCATTCATGTATTTCATTCACTTTTTATTGCATTGAATATTCATCATTCCCTGAAATTTGGCGAGATTACATCTCTCAGGCCTGATCTCTACTGCAGACACGTTCTACGGGAGCAGATGACGCAGAATAATTAGATACCGACGTGCAATTTGAGCCAAATAGGGGAACTGCTTCTGGTTGTCCTTCCAGTACAGGAGGGGCTCAGACTCCTCAGTATGGCACGGGGGGCTTTGGTACCTTGGGTACACCTTCTACGGTGCTGCTAACTCTGTAGATGTGGATGGGACTTTTGTGTCCATAAATACAAGAAGGTTTTGTTCTCTTTCTTGGTGGTGAAGCGCAATCCTTGGTAGTTGCTACTTTTGGTGAAGACAGTGAAAGGGACTTCTTAATTAGAATGTCGTCGATGTTTTGTCTTTCTCCACCCAAGCACCAATCACGTTTAAATCTTGGGGTTGCAGGCCGCTGAAACCACTCCGTATTTTCAAACTGAGCCTGACGTTTCCCAATCGAGGAATGTATGGCTGTCACCATTTTACTTGGTTTTACTGTTGCTATAGTATGGTGAAGACCCCAGACATTAAATAATAGCAACTGGAAAGGCAAAGACGAGGAAGTGGAACACAAGTGCCAGGCATGTTTATTGTTATTAAAAAATTGATTCTGTTTAGTCTTCTTGTCCCATACATAATTTTATATATGGAACAACATAAACGGAACCAATTTTTGTTGTAAACTGGTACATAACCAAACCTCCACATTTATTAGCATCATGTATGGTTCTTGTGTAGAAGTGTTGTTCACGTGTTAATATTTTTGAAGTGCTTGGTCCACAACCAGTACAAGTACTCGCCTTCAGAGGCCATTTACAGTTTGATGTAGTTTGGCTGGATCCATGAACTGGGCTACCACAATGCTTACACACTGCTTTGTGGTTACCTGAAGTTGTAGGAGTTGGTCCACCAAAATGATCCTTCACAAAGGTCTTTCCAGAAATGTCAGATTTCTCAGCTATTTCCAGTTTAACAGAGACTCCAACTCTATATGCTAATATTACAATCCGGACGGAGTTCAAACAGAAATCAGATCCTCCATGCAGTCCAGGATCCAACATGAAAAACAATCCAAAGTCAACCAAAATCTCCCCAATCTCACACCATCAACATGGGCCCTAATTGACTTTCATTTATACTCACAGGTTATGAACCTTCACCTTGCAGGACACGGTTTTAATTTAAGAAAATGTTTGTGGGGACATTATTGTGAAGTGTGACACATGCAAATGAGACAATCAAATTTCAGATTTTACTTTTTATTTGTAAGTGATTTGTGAAATTAGGCATACAGGTGCATCTCAGTACATTGGAATATCATTGAAAAGTTAACTTATTTCAGTAATTCAATTCAAAAAGAGGAAACTCATACATACAGTATATAGATTCATTACACACACAGTGATATGTTTCAAGCGTTTATTTCTTTTCATTTTGCCGATTATGGGCTACAGGTAATGAAAACTCAAAATCTCAGAAAATTAGAATATTATGCAAGACCAATAAAAAGATTATTTTTAATACAGAAATACGGATTTAATACTCTGTAGGGGCTCCTGTTGCACAAGTTACTGCATCAATGCGGTTTGGCATGGAGGTGATGAGCCTGTGGCACTGCTGAGGTGTTATGGAGGCCCAGGATGCTTTGATTGCGGCCTTCAGCTTGTCTGCATTGTTGGGTCTGGACCAACCAAGCACAGTGATACCATGGTCATTAAACCAGGTATTGGTACTTTTGGCAGTGTGGGCAGGTGCCAAGTCCTGCTGAAAAATGAAATCAGCATCTCCATAAAGCTTGTCAGCAGAGTGAAGCAGGAAGTGCTGCAACATTACCTGGTAGACGGCTGGGCTGATTTAGGACTTGAGAAAACACAGCAGATGACATGGCTCCCCAAATCATCACTGACTGTGGAAACTTCACACTGGACCTAAAGCAACTTGGATTTGTGCCTCTCCACTCTTCCTCCAGACTCTGGGACCTTGATTTCCAAATGAACAGCAAAAAGGGACTTTGGACCACTGAGCAGCAGTCCAGTCCGTTTTCTCCTTAGCCCAGGTAAGACACTTCTGACGTCATCTCTGGTTCAGGAGAGGCTTGACAAGGAATGCTGTGACAGTTGTAGCCCATGTCCCGGATACGTCTGTCTGTGGTGGCTGTTAAAGCACTGACTCCAGCCACAGTCCACTCCTTGTGAATCTCCCCCAAATTCTTGAGTGGGCTGTGCTTCACAATCCTCTCAAGGCTGCAGTTATCCCTGTTGCTTGGGCACCTTTTTCTGCTGTCACATTTTTTCCTCCCACTCAACTCTCCATCAGTATTCTTGGATACAGCACTCTGTGAACAGCCAGCTTCTTTAGCAATCACCTTTGTGGCTTCCCCTCCTTGTGGTGGGTGTCAATGAGTGTCTTCTGGACAACTGTCAAGTCAGTAGTCACCCCATGATTGTGTGGCCTACTGAACCAGACTGAGAGACCATCTAAAGGCTCAGGACTTGGGTTTTTGGGTTAATTAGCTGAGTGGAGTGGGACACCAGGAGTCTACCATATTGAACTTTGTCACAATATTCTAATTTTCTGAGATACTGAATTTTGGGTTTTCATTAGCTATAAGCCATAATCAGCAAAATGAAAAGAAATAAACACGAAGTATATCACTCTGTGTGTAATGAATCTATATGAATTTCACTTTTTGAATTACATTGCTGAAATAAATTAACTTTTCAATGATATTCTAATTTATTGAGATGCACCTGTAATATATAAAACATACATTACACCTGTATTTCTTTTATTTTTGTGATTTAGGGGATTCATAATATGTAATGTACTGTAAACTACTTAGCAAAGCAAGTCAAAGTATCTTAGAAAGTGGAATTTATTTGAATTCAACTCTGTTTCCTGACATCCCAATTCAATTTCCCTACTGGTTATTGCAATTCTAATTCCTGGACTGGACTTTGCCATGTATTCTCAATTCAATTCATGAATGGCGCCAACCCTGACACTTTGCCCACAGCCGTAGAAGAGTACAGCAGGCTCCACTGCTGGCTACAGGAGGCATATGATCACCAAGAAAATGTCACATAATAGGTTAAAACCTTTCTCAGAAGCAGCATGAATCCATGGATCCACACTGCCTTGAATCAACACTCAGGCTAGCAGCAGTAATGCAACGCTGTGGGAAATGATTTCTTTGGCACACATTAGGCTCCTAAATATCATTTGAGGATCATTTGGATACCACACATTACCTAACAATTTATATTTCTTTATGGCCACAGTTTATTTTTTAATGATTTACTTTTAACAGTATTTACATGTCACATTGTAAAGCTTGCATCATCTGAAATCATTTCCATGTGCAGGACAGTGATTGTTGTGGCGTGAGGGCGTTTTTAGCTCAGGATACATTAGTTTTGTTGTTTCCGATTGCTGTAGCTTGGCACGTGCAGTGGTATTCAGTAATGTCTTAACAGTGATTCAAAGGTAATCTGTCCCATGTCCATTTTTGGCTCATCTCTACTGCTACGGTAAGGTCAGATACTTTTAGTTTTTTATTCTTTACTTTCATTCTATTGTGATAAGTAAAACAGGAGACATCAGACAGACAAGCTTCTCTTCTGTATGCAAGGTCCAAAAACACCTGCCCTCTGTATTCCTCAATACATTATATGCACTGTATTTCTGGAATATTCATTGGTTGTCAGCTCTCATGAACATAGAGCCCACGTCTACGAGTAAAGACAAAACCAAGCCTGCTCCATTTTGTCTGGGAGAGTCATGGGCTAGTTGGAGTGGAGTCACTAGGTATGTCCGACTGCATGCCTGCTTAAAACTTGCTAAGATCATTCAAAATGCTAGAAAAGTTGTCTAATGTGACATGGGCCTTTCTTCTTTCGTCTCCTCCCGTTAGGGGTTGCCACAGCGGATCATCTTCTTCCATATCTTTCTGTCTTCTGCATCTTCTTCTGTCACACCCATCACCAGCATGTCCTCTCTCACCACATCCATAAACCTTCTCTTAGGCCTTCCTCTTTTCCTCTTCCCTGGCAGCTCTATCCTTAGCATCCTTCTCCCAATATAACCAGCATCTCTCCTCTGCACATGTCCAAAGCAACACAATTTCGCCTCTTTGACTTTGTCTCGCAACCGTCCAACTTGAGCTGACCCTCTAATGTACTCATTTCTAATCCTGTCCATCCTCGTCATGCCCAATGCAAATCTTAGCATCTTTAATTCTGCCACCTCCAGCTCTATCTCCTCCTTTCTGGTCAGTGCCACCGTCTCCAACCCATATAACATAGTTGGTCTCACTACTGTCCTGTAGACCTTCCCTTTCACTCTTGCTGATACCCGTCTGTCACAAATTACTCCTGACACTCTTCTCCTCCCATCCCACCCTGCCTGCACTCTCTTTTTCACCTCTCTTCCACAATCCCCATTACTCTGTACTGTTGATCCCAAGTATTTGAACTCATCCACCTTCGCCAACTCTACTCCCTCATCATTCCACTGGCCTCCCTCTCATTTGCACACATGTATTCTGTCTTGTTCCTACTGACCTTCATTCCTCTTCTCTCCAGAGCACAGGTGTCGAACTCCAGTCCTGGAGGGCCGCAGTGGTTGCAGGTTTTCTTTCGAATCGTCTTCTTCATTAGTGACCAGTTTTTGCTGCTAATTAACTTCACTCAAGCCCCTTAGTTGTTTCGTTTTCCTTAATTAGCAGCCAAACAGTAATGAGGCACAAAACAAGCCATCACATGACCATCTTACCTGTGTCCATCACACATTATCTAAAAATAAAGAAAGGTGAAGGTCTCAGTAAGGTTATTCTTTCAGGTCACGAAAAAATTGACTGTGATGGAATTAAATAACGGGTTTAATTAACAGCAAGAATCAGCTTCTCATTAAAAGATTGGTTGGAGTGAAATTGGTTTAGCTGGTCATCTGTTAACTCGTTTCATTTAATTTCGGCTGCCATTTAATAAAGACAGGAATAAATTCTGGGGACTGAATCCTTAAAATCAGGGATAGTAAAATGAAGGGAAGTTAATTAGCAGTGCAAACTGGTCAGTGATTTGAAAAAGGGTCAGAATGAAAACCTGTAGCCACTGTGGCCTTCCAGGCCCGGAGTTTGGCACCCCCTGCTCTACAGCATATCTCCACCTCTTCAGGGTCTCCTTAACCTGCTCGCTACAGATCACAAAGTCCACGGGGACTCCTGTCTTCTCCACTCCTCAGGCATCCTCTCACTTTCCAAGATTCCATTAAACAATCTGGTTAAAAACTCCACTGCCACCTCTCCTGAACAACTCCATGTTTCCATAGGTATGTCATCTGGACCACTGGCCTTTCCATTTTTCATCCTCTTCATAGCTGTCCCTACTTCCTCCTTGCTAATCTGTTGCACTTTCCGGTTCACTATCTCCACATCATCCAACCTCTTCTCTCTCTTGTTGTCTTCATTCATCAGCCTCTCAAAGTACTCTTTCCATCTGCTCAACACACTCTCCTCACTTGTGAGTACGTTTCCATCTTTATCCTTTATCACCCTAACCTGCTGCACATCTTTCCCAGCTTGGTACCTCTGTCTAGCCAATCGGTACAGGTCCTTTTCTCCCTCCTTAGTGTCCAACCTCTCATACAACTCATCATAACGCCTTTCCTTAGCCTTCGCCACCTCTCTCTTCACCTTGTGCCTTATCTACTTTTTGCATCTCTCTGACTATCACTTCTTGTTTGCCATGCTCTTCCTCTGTATACTCTCCTGTATTTCCTCATTCCACCACCAGGTTTCCTTTTCCTCCTTCCTCTTTCCAGATGTCATGCCAAGCACCCTTCTTGCTGTCACCCTTACTACATCTGCTGTAGTTTCCCAGCTGTCTGGTAACTCTTCACTGCCACCAGTGCCTGTCTCACCTCCTTCCTAAGCTCAACCTTGCAGTCTTCCTTTTTTAACTTCCACTCCTTGGCTCTGCCCTCAAGCTCTTCCTCTTTTTGATCTCCAATGTCATCCTACAGACCACCATCCTATGCTGCTTAACTACACTTTCCCCTGCCACTACTTTACAGTCTTCAATCTCCTTCAGATCAACTCTTCTGCAAAGAATGTAATCTACCTCCTCCTCCACTCTTGTACTTAACCCTATGTTCCTCCCTTTTCTTAAAATACAATTCACGACAGCCATGTCCATCCTTTTACCAAAATCCACTATCCTCTGACCTTCTTCATTCCTCTCCTTGACACCATACCTACCCATCCCCTCCTCGTCTCCTCTGTTCCCTTCACCAACATGCCCACTGAAATCTGCTCCATCACCACTTTCTGTCCCTTGGGTACACCGTTCATCACTTCATCCAACTCACTCCAAAAATCTTCTCTCTCACCCATTGCACACCCAGCATGCGGTGCATATGCACTAGCAACATTAATCAGCACACCTCCAGTTTCCAGCTTCATAATCTCTGCCTGACACTCTTTTCACCTCCAAAACACTCTTGAGATACTGTTCCTTCAGAATAACTCCTACCCCGTTTCTCCTCCCATCCACACCATGATAGAACAATTTGAACCCATCTCCAATCCACCTGGCCTTACTCCCCTTCCGTTTAGTCTCTTGCACACACAATATATCAACCTTCCTTCTCTCCATCATATCTGCTAACTCTCTCCCCTTACCAGTCATACTGCCAACATTCAAAGTTTCCTCCTCTCCTCCTGCCTCTGGACACGTCTCCCCCCTCTTCTTCTCCTTCGGTCAACAGTAGCCCAATTTCTGCCAGCACCCTGTTGGCTAACAGTACCGGTGGCGGTCGTTGTTAACCTGGGGCTCGTAATTTGTATTGTTGTCCGCATATTGATTTGGCAAAATTTTACAACAGATGCCCTTCCTGACGTAACCCTCCCCATTTATCCGGGCTTTGGACCGGAACGAAGAAACACAACTTGCCTAGAGGCTAAAGTGGCAGGCCTTTAAGCCACACAGATGCCAGGTCAATTCTCAGCCCTGGATCGAAGCAAGACTCTTCACCCAGCAATTCCCCAAAATGTGAGAATACTGGAAAAGCTGTACTAAAATCTGCTAATCTGCATTATCATGGAACATGGAAAGAGGGACAAACAACTGATAACCTACCTTCAGATGATAAAATATTCGGATATGAAGCAAAAACAAAGAAAACATAATGCAAGCTTAACACAAAAAATAAACAATAAAATTGTTACTTTATTTTCCTCCAATAGGAAACAAGAAAACTCTTTTCTATGTGCAGAAAAAGAAACTGTGCTTTGGTTTTCAGTATTAATACTGAACAAATTAGACCCCTACTTATTTCTCCCCCCTCCCCACCCAGGTACAGAAAAAATAAAAATAAAAAATCAAATTGAAAAATAAAATGTACCAAAAGAAAAAATAGAGATATAGATCACATATGACCAAGCAAACCACTCACTTTTAAAGATGTAAGAAAGGGCATTTTGATTTCTTTACAAATGTTATTATCTTTCATTTTCTTAATAATTAGAAGAAAAAAAATAAACTAAACACTCAAAAAACACTCAACCCGACCAGAATGTCCCTTCTTCCTGGGAGCTGCACTTGTCAGACATCAGTCATCTGCACTCTTTACTTTAAAGAGCAGTATGTCATCTTCTGCTTTACAATTACACAAGAACTTAGGATCACAGGTAATGAGCGTCTCCTTCCCAGCACTCTCACCTCAACCTGCCGACAGAGAACAGGGGTTACTAAAAATTCATCACTTAGCAGGGTGGATGTGGGCAGGTACAGTGAAAGTTCTACCTGCCTCTGATGTCTGCTCAGTGGTGCTTATTATTCAGAGTGAAGAAGAATAGGTATACCTTAAATCAAGTTTAAGATTTTACAAGGCGGACTCTCAGTAATCAAAAGTGTAGACACATACATATGGATTCATTGGCTACCACTAACCTCAGAATTCTGACTTACTTGAAGCTTAAATGGTGAAACATGCCACAACACCCAAATAATTAAAAACACTCAAGTCTGTGCTCTGCACTACTTACAGCTCACTGGTAAATTCTGATCTAAACAAGATCCATTATGCTTATAATGCCTGTAATTTATCTACTGGCTGACAACCAAAAGTGCAGTTAGAGAGGAAGTGAATTAGCTTTATGAGAATAAAAGACAGCCAAAGCCCCCATGGCAATGGGGAATGGAAAAAAAAATCTGCAAATAAAAGCCTTAAAGTAACCCCAAAGGAGAAGATATCAGTTGTTTCTGATATCAAACAACAAACAAGGCAGCAAGAAAAAGTTTAAAAACATTAAAAAGGTGATGTCGGAAATGGGGGTGAGGGGGTTAAGTCATGCGCAGCTGAGCTGAGAGACAAAGATCAGTCAAGGAGGTGTCGATGTCTTAAGCCAGGCACTGGAGAATTCAGCCACGTTTATCCACAAAGTGACACTGCTTACTCCCAAGAAAGTGAATTTGAATCCAACATGCTAGAAACTGTGAAGTTAACTTAAACTTTGTTACTCATCCAAATTGACAAACAGACAGGTGGGTTACACACAAACAAGCAGCAGGAAGAAGTAATGCAGGGCGATAAGGATTCACGCTATGAATGCAGCATTAACGTCACAAATCAGGAAGGTAGGAAATGAATTCAGGGCAGTTCAAGGAAAGGAATATGCAGGGATAAAAGCAGCCAAATATTCAAAGTTCAGCCAGTTCTAGAGAGTTCTTACGGAAAGCCACAGCCTGAAAGCTGGTAATCTGAACCACACCTGAAGAAGGCTGACTGGCCAGAGAGGAGGAGACGCAGTCTGATGTAGGTTCTGTGGTCACTTGGAGCTCATCTGCAAAATGAGAAGAAAACATTGACAATACATCAGTTCTAATAAACTGGGGAGTGTACATGTGGCTGATGATGGCCAAGACTGACCAACACATCACTACTATAGTCACTGTGGGCGCAGTAAACATAGATTACCAAATTGTAGCTGCTGTCACTACATTGTCAAGACAATTTTTTTTGAAAGACTTATTTATTGTTTATTTCAAAACATGCAATATTTTAACAGGCAAGTGACAAGAAACCACTGATTAGTCAGTCAGTCAGTCATTGTCCAACCCGCTATATCCTAACATAGGTTCACGGGGGTCTGCTGGAGCCAATCCCAGCCAGCAGAGGGCACAAGGCAGGGCACCAGCCCACCACAGGACACACAGGATGCAGGATACCCACACCAGGGACAATTTAGGATCGCCAATACACGTAACCTGCATGTCTTTGGACTGTGGGAGGAAACCCACACAGACACAGGGAGAACATGCAAACTCCATGCAGGCAGGACCTGGGAAACGAACCCAGGTCTCCTTACTGTGAATTATCAGTGCTACCACTTCGCCACCGTGCCGCCAACCACTGATTAGCTTGATACGAAATTATATAATAAACTTAGTGAAACAACTATAATTATTAACATAATTTTCAGCTGAAGCCGCTTCTAATTTGAGCACACAGGCTTCTTAGCAAGAGATCCTGCCCCAAGTATCTCGGGGTCTTGTTCACAAATGTGGGAAGAATGGAGCGTGAGATCGACAGGCGGATCGGTGCGGCATCCACAGTGATGCGGGCTCTGCATTGGTCTGTGATGGTGAAAAAGGAGCTGAGCCGTAAGGCAGGGCTCTCAATTTACCAGTCGATCTACATTCCTACTCTCACCTATGGTAATGAGCTATGGGTGGTGACCGAAAGAATGAGATCACGAATACAAGCGGCTGAAATGAGTTTCCTCCGCAGGGTGTCTGGGCTTTCCCTTAAAGATAGGGTGAGGAGCTCAGTCATCCAGGAGGGGCTAAGAGTAGAGCTGCTGCTCGTCATCATCAAGAGGAGTCAGATGAGGTGGCTCGGGCATCTGATCAGGATGCCTCCTGGACGCCTCCCTGGTGAGGTGTTCCGGGCATGTCCAAACGGGAGAAGGCCCCGGGGAAGACCCAGGACACGCTAGAGGGACTATGTCTCCCGGCTGGCCTGGGAACGCCTTGGGATTCTCCTGGAAGAGCTGGAAGAAGTGGCTGGGGAAAGGGAAGTCTGGGCATCTCTGCTCAAGCTGCTGTCCCCGCGACCCAACCTCGGATAAGCGGAAGCGGATGGACAATTGTAACAGCCTTGAAAAATTGAATATTTTTAACTGTTTACATTATCTACGAGGTGTGATCAAATAGTACGGTAAATGTTGATGCAGAGCACCATCCAAGAGAAACACAAAACAATTCAATGCAGGTTCTGACAGGTCCATCCTAGAGCAGAGTTTGCGACCAGTTTCAAATTGTTTGATACTGTCAGTCATTTGTGAGCCACTGTTAAGTTCAAGGGTGTTTTTCAAGTTTGCCGTTAATGGATATCGAGCAAGACATTAATATGAAATTTTGTTTCAAATTGCAAAAAGCTAAGGAAACCCATTAGATATTGAAATCGGTTTATGGTGACACTGCACCGACACTTAAGACTGTTTACAAGTTGTTTGATCGATTTCGTAATGGATCTGACTCGGTCAATGACGAGAAAAGATCAGGACATCCTTCAACATCAATAACTGAAGAAAGTGTTGAAACGGTTTCATTCTTCATCATGACAATGCTCCTTGTCACACATCCCTTTTAGTATGACAATTTCTGTTGAATAAAAACATTACACTGTGCCCGCGCATCCACCTTATTCACAGGATCTGGCACCGTGTGACTTCCGGCTGTTCCCTAAATTGAAAATGACCATGAAAGGCAAACGATTTCAATCGACTGAGAACATCCAGACAGCCACGACAGCCCAACTAGAGACACTCTCGAAAGAAAACTTCTAGAACTGCTTCTCAAAGTGACAGGAGCATTGGGATAAGTGCATTCGAAGTGGAGGAGAGTTTTTTGAGGGAGACTGACTACTAGTTGTAAATCTTTTACTGCAATAAACGTTTCTTATAAAATACATTTACCGTATTTTTTGATCACACCTCGTACATCTGTAAATTTTCATATAGTTGATACTCCATGACATCCATCATGCTTACACTTTCATACATGTCTTTTCTTTCATCAAAGTCAACACTCAATCTTAAAACTACTAACACAAGCCAACCCGCAGCGTACCATACGCCACATAATCAGGCCAGTTTTTTTAATGATTTTTAAGCCCAGGGAGAAAATTAACATTTGAAAAATCGGTAATGTAATAAATCAGCAAGAAAAGCAACATTGTAACAATGCACGGAACGAACAAACCAACACACAATCGTCCGTGACTGAAAACTGGCGGACCGCCATCGCTCACTTGAGTCGTTGTTGTCTTTGCACAGTCCAGATGCACCTGTGACTCACGTAGACTTTCCGTGTTCCTGCAGGAGCATCCAAGAAGATGCACGTTTGTGGCGGATGCGAATTGCTGTATGTAGCGTGTAAAACAGTTTGCAATGGTGCACGCGGTCGTGCGTCGTAACCGAAAACTCGATTTTTAAAGACTGCTCACTTCATTGTGTTTTAACCTCAGTTGGAAAGGATTGTTTTAAGGATCCCATGAGATACCCCTCGCGAACCGTTTTACACGCCGCATATGGCGATTCACCTCCGCGAGAAAGATGCCTCTATGAATAGTCAACGTGGCTCGGAGGTGCCAGGAGTTGGTGGGCGTGGCTCCTTCCTGCGTGCACCATAGGTGTCTTGCTCGTCGGCGGCTCAGTGAATCCACGCCCCTTCCGGCGTGCTTTCCATGGTTGTCTTGCCTTAGTGAATTATATATATAGATTTTTATCAGAGCAGCAAGTCTTAATAAACACTCAATAAAGGATTCTTACAAACTAGACACTGGCCATTGTAAAAATCACAATTTTAAAAGAGAATCCCTAGGCATGCAGCACCTCAAAATGCCTTCACAGTTATAAATCTCATTGGAATTGACTAGGGTTATTTAAACCAGCTCGATCAAATCAAAATGCCTGAACAAATTTAAGTTTTATTAAGCAAATGATTTTGTCAAGGTTAATTTACCAAGCACGTAAAACATTCCACGTCTACAGCATGCAAATTGCCAGAGCATACGGTTTCTCCACATCTTAACTTCAATAACATCAACAGAAACAAACATAAGGGCTGGATATTTTGTTTTGCTTCTAGTGATGCCTCGATTGATCACCTGCCAATCTAAAATCGTTCAGTTTTAACTACAAAAGACATGAATTGTCCAAGCACAAAAAAAATGTTTTTAGCATCTTTTTTTTTTTTTTTGCTGTGAACTTCCTGTAAACAGAAGGCAGCATGGCAGACTTTACTAGAGAGAGATGACTGAAATATTAACATTAAAAAAGAGGAATTGGAGGAGTCGTCTTGTGCACTTAAAGAAATGCCAAAAAAAGCAACTTTACCAAATTCAGACTTTTTTATTTTGTCCTTTAATTAAAACATGCACTGCTTGTTGGAGTTTGGACATTGAGCGAGCTTGTGTTACGTACAGCAATCAGTCAGTTATTATCCAACCCACTACATCCTAACACAGGGTCACGTGGGTCTGCTGGAGCCAATTCCAGCCTACACAGGGCTCAAGGCAGGAAACAAACCCCGGGCAGGGTGCCAGCCCACCCAAGTACAGCAGCTCACATTTTTAATTAGAAAAAAGAAGAGATAGAGAAGAATTTGAAATTGCAGCTTAGTGAACAACAGGCTTGTTACCTTAACATCAAAATGTGTCTATTTTACTTGTAAACTTGTTAAGCATGTTAGCGTTGTATGTTTTTGATAAACTAGGGGGCTCCGCCCTCTGCTCGCTTCACTTGCCCACCCCTGGGTTTACTGGATATACAACGTAAAGAGATTGTTATTTAAATGGGAATTGTTACATATGCATTATTTTCACTTTTAACTTTAAGACTTTTGTAAAAACAATATTTGTTCTTTATTTACTGGCCCAGGCGTGGTTAAATCCATTTCTCACGGGACGTATAAAGCTGCTCGCGTTGTGAAGGGGGAGGGGCTAAACGCATACTAAAGTGATGCGGTCGGTTCAGCTGATGTCTTGCTGCTGCTGCTGGCGAGCTGCATGTTCTGCTTGACGCGCATTGCGACGATCATTTAAATGCCTGTACAGCAGCTGTCCTTTTGCCAGTTTGCATCTCTGCCACTAGCTGTGTGAAGAGCGTGGTTTGACACAACTATGGTAAGGGGGGTTGAAAGCACACTAAGGAGATGCGCTTGGATCATCTGCTAGCTTGCTGCGTATTCTGCTTGTTGTTTTAAGAGCTGGGCACACATGAAGTGTGTCTGCCAAAACCATTCCAGCAACTGTTAGGTTAGATGTTCGTGAACTTGTTTTACATTGTTCGTAGGGTGTGACATGCAAAAGTCACCGTGTCACGGGTTTTGCTTCTTAAGGTTGTAATGTTTAGTCTTGCGTGTCATGCAAGTGTCTCTCCGAGATGATCAGGTCTCGATCGCTTCGCTCAACACCCCTGGAGACGCGCTAGCTACGCTCCTGCCAGTTCGTGTCTCTCCCGCTAGCGTTGTAATGGGGGTGAGAGAGCTGAACGCACACTAAGGAGAAACGGATGGATCAGCTACCGGCTTTGTGCTGCTGCTGCCGCCGAGATGTGTGTTCTGCTCGTCGCGCTGCGCGTTGATCATTTAAAAGCCTGTACAGCAGCTGTCTTTCTGTCTCACTGCCTTGTCTCGCGTGATGTTAAAATGTCTCTTGCGGGACATCAAATTGTCTTCTGAGAAGATCACATCTCGTCTCCCTGCCAAGATTTTTTTTAATAATAGAGATATATTTTATGAACTTTTCATGCATTTGAGGCTTTATGGGTTTGTACTGTGTTGATTTGCTTGTGTGTATCAAACAGTATATAAGATTTGACTCAGTTGATAGATACACTGGGGAAAAAAACAAACCTGTGTAAATATAGTAAATACACATTTTTACAGCTGAAAAGCTATAGTGCAATTATGAGTAAAATCTATAAGTACATGTATATTTTCATTTCAGCAGCACTTAACGACCAATATCAATTAAGTGAATCAATGTGTGAGAATATATATTTTTGTGAGACAAATGGTGAAAACTGTTTGTTTTCATTTAAGCTTTGTTTTAGATAAGTAAATTACAGAAGAAATTAAACAATCTGACAGCTTGTAATTATGAGAAGCATTTTATTTTGTTTTGTTTAATGCCATACATATTTTATTAGTATAAACCAAGTATTTAAAGGGAATTTAATTTCATTATTTTTATGGTCACTGAACAATAAGCCTACAGACTTTCATTTTGTAAATAAAAAATGAACAGGTAATACCTGTGGTCTGTAGTTTATAATACAAAGTTAACACTTTAATATAGAACATAAGGTTTCTTAGTATAAAAGTAGTTTTTTTTTAAGAGACAATAATATGAGATCAGTGATGAGCCCTAAAAAAAAAAATTGAGATATGCAATGCTCCACATATTCTTCAAATTATTTCCCCTAAAAGTATACCGACAAGCCTGTGTTCACAAATTAGTAGTTATTTCAGCTCAATTTTACATTTTATTGTAGCCATCAGTAGTTGTTTCAATAAGTTCATTACCTATAACTTTTATAATATGAGATGATAACTGAAGCTGTATTAATTACCCAGTGGTTGCATCACAAGACTATAAACCACAAAGTTAAAGGTTTAGTTGCTGTGTTTTACTCTCTCTGGCCCATTGACAGTCACTTAACGTGCATGTGCTGTAAATGTACAAAACAGATACATAGATACAAAAGAACAACAGTTTCATACATGTTATGTACCCAGGGATAGCCAATTGCAATAACAAAGTAAATTATACAAATTATGGCTGATTAGCTGGATTTAATCACATAATGTTGCACTTTTAAATATCACAATGAAAGTGTCTAGTTGTAACACAGGCAACTATAAATTTCAAGAACATAGGTAAAAATAATGTCTGCTTCTTAAAGCTATGATGTTAAGGGTAAGCATACAGGGTATTAGGTTTTGCTGTACTGTCTGTCTAACTGTATTTGTGTTATGCACTGCAGTTGAAGAGGACTACTGGAAAAAAAAACTGTCAGGCCTTGTTTTTTCTAACTGGTGTTCTTTTGCACGCCTGTACTTCATAGCTTACACTTATATTTATTTGCTTGGCAGACGCTTTTATCCAAAGCGACTTACAAATAAGGTAAACATAATGGAGTAACATTAGGCTAGGGCCTAGTTTGTTCAGCTAGTGCAGCAGGACGGGTAACAAAAGTTGCTTGCCACAAATGAAAAGGTGTAAAAACTAATACATTTACAATCATAGATTAACAATCGATAAAGCAATTAAACTCGACCAAAAATTTGAAAGATCACAAAGTTTTATGCATTATTTATTTTTTTCCCAATCAATTAGCTAGATTACAGATAAAAAAAAATGTATTTAATTTATTTACGTTTTCAGCATTTGCAAAGCTGGCTTGCACGGAGGTTAAGAATAGGGAGCTTCAGGGATTAAGGCGGAGAATGTG
The DNA here is from genome assembly GCF_016835505.1 of Polypterus senegalus. NCBI lineage: Eukaryota > Metazoa > Chordata > Cladistia > Polypteriformes > Polypteridae > Polypterus > Polypterus senegalus. The sequence goes on from NC_053164.1 coordinate 28,851,397, forward strand.
ATTCTTTTACTAATATTCTAATATTAATAACCTTGGTAGAACGTTTTCCACACAGAGGTCTCCGAGTATACACAGCATGCCGCCACGTAATTTTGTTGAAAGCAGCACATTTTGGATGTTCAAATCCCAAAGCAGTAATATTCATTCAACACTAAACAAAGAGCATTACTCGACACCACGGATCCTGCAAAGCTGCCTTTCTTGTTCTTTCCATCTTGCAAATGGTACACAGCTACCCCATTGGCAATTGCACATGTAGATTTAGGGTCTGTTTCACTCCGCAATAGTTAATGATATTTAAGCAGCTGATGTCTAACAAATCACCTGAAATGCTACAAAGGTAAGTGGTAAACTGCCAGAGGCTAAAAACAAACAAGAGGGTAATCAGCAAAGTTGGGACACATGTAGGGATTGTTTGCGTTGGCTTTTAAGGCTTAATTAACTTCCACTGCTACAGAAAAGCTGGAAACTGTTAACCCATTACTTGTTCCCTGATAAAGGCATTTCTGTGTAACTCTAAAAATTACTTTTTACTTTTAGGTATTCTAAACTCTTTTTTTAATCTCTGGGAATGTATTTGCTTAACTTTGTACCATTTCAGGGTATTCACTGGGCATCAATTACAATGGACTGTGATGCCCCATGCAGGGATTTTTCCTGCTTGCACCCAATGCTTGTTGTGATAGACTCCAGCTTCCCCATGACCCTGCTCTGGATAAGCGGGTATGAATTTCATTGCACCATATAACTAGGAACTATGTGCACGACAGACTTGAAACTGAATAAGTTATGATATGCCATGTCTGTTCTCATCTAAATATTTAATCTTATAATTCCTTCTGAAGCGTTCTCCCTGGTGAAATCCTGTATATCAACTGTTAGAGTCTCATTACATGAAAAAGCATGCTTTATTATGCCCCTGAGACCTAGAAAATTAATTTACAAATTTCATTTAATCATAATCCTTAAATGTTGGGCTAGACCCATTACTTATTTAGATTAAACAGTCTCCAATTACTATCTTATTACTAAATATTACCTTAATAATGTTTAAGGTATAAAATTTTAAACACAGGCACAACCAATTTGGAGTTGCCAGCTAAAATAACACACTTGTCTTCAGTAGAGGACGAGAGACCCAACAAGAGAGTAACTCATGCTGATATGGTGGGAGGTATGATGGCTGTGACCATATTGGAATTCAAAAAAAGGACACAAAAAGATACCAGGCTATTGCCAACCATCCATCCATCCATTATCCAACCCACTATATCCCAACTACAGGGTCACGGGGGTCTGCTAGAGTCAATCCCAGCCAACACAGGGCGCAAGGCAGGAAACAAACCCCGGGTAGGGTGCTAGCGCACACACACACACACACACTAGGGACATTTTAGAATCGCCAATGCACCTAACCTGCATGTCTTTGGACTGTGGGAGAAAAATGGAGCAACCGGAGGAAACCCACACAGACACGGGGAGAACATGCAAACTCCACGCAGGGTGGACCCGGGAAGCAAAGCCTGGTCTCCTAACTGTAAGGCAGCAGAGCTACCCACTGCACCACCGTGCCACCCGCCAACCAGTGTGCAACCCCAAAATAATTTTCTATAAAAAAAACTTTAATTTGAAAATATTAAACAATACTCCTCGTTGTGAGCAGGAAGGTCAGCAGAGACCACCTTTCAATTGAAAGAGCAAGCCAGTGTGGGGGTCTCCTGTTGCTACACTCCTACTATTAGGCACCCTTGAAGGCTGATCTATACTTAACATAAATGGAAATTGTGAATTCTCTGTGCACAAAAGGTAACATGATCAAAGAGAAAACAGAGAAACACATATTTCACATTGTGTCTCTTTCTTCCTGTGAAGCACAGTGGCACTGTGGGAACTTTAAAAGGAGGAAAAAAGAAAAACCCTTGACAAAAACCTGTAGTGACTGGTGAAACACAGCGGTGGCAGTGGTTGCTGCCAGAAGCTAGAACATTACCACTATCACTTGTTTAAGATTTAAAGCTTTAAAGGAAATACTCAACCCAAAAATTATTATTTTTTTTTAATATGTTACTTGTTTGTTGTGATGGGCATATATTTTTTTTAACCTCATGTTCCCATGCAGAATGAGAGAAAACAGATAATATAATAATAGTGACCCATTCTGACCAATGGCAAACAATGTTAAAAACCCCGTGGAAAAAAGAAAAACTAAATTCTGAAGGGTTGCATAATCCACATGATGGTTATCCATATTTGTCATCCATTTGTATGCTCAAAATGTGCAAATTCCATGCATTTTTTGCTAAAATTCTGTTAATACTTCTGGAAAACAGAAAATACATATTCCCATAATATTCCACCTTTAAATTGATGATCTGCCTCTTCCCCTCATTCATTGATAATGAGTCCCATCTCCATTTTGCATGTTTTGAGCATACTAATGCATGATGAACATGTGGCATATGTGACACAAGATACGCGAGAATCACTTTTCTTTTCCATGGGCGTTTTTCATATCATTTGCCATTGGACAGAACTGGTCACCTCTACGTTCTATTATATTAAACGATTTTCTCTGGTTCTGCATGAAAAAGAGACTTTTTTTTTCTCAGCAACCACTACAAACTACATGGGGTAACAAAAAAAACAAACAAAAAAAAATTTGGTAGTGTATTAGTGATTATGGACTGTAAGAGCTCTCTTGTGAAAGTTCACTTGAATCACTTGTACCTTAGCTATTGGACAAAGCCTGGAGTGGATGATGCAGCTATTGAGGCTTATGAAGATGGCAAAACTATGATGATTATGTTTTTTGATTCCTTCACTACCTTCAACAACATAGAGAAATCACTGTTAAAAGGATAAACTCAAGAGATAGGCAAGTGAATGGGCCTATGACTTCCTGGATAATGGTCTATCTGTGGGACAGACCTCAATTTGCGAGGGTGAAGAACTAGGTCTCTGATGTGGACGCAAGTAACACTAGAGCATCACATGAAACATAGCTGAGACTATAAATACAACACCAGGTCATATCGCTTGCAGAAATTCTCAAATGATTCTGCGCCTATCAACTGTATATGCAAGGGGTGGGTGAGACAGAGTATCTTAGTCAAGTGGAGAACTTTGAAAATTGTGTGCAATTCAACATCAGCAAAACCAAGGAACAGTTTACTGCCTTAAGATGCACCAAACAGTCTCTACACCCAGTCGCAATTCAGGGAGTGGCAAGCAGAGGAACTGTATGAGAAAGGGCAGAGCAGACTCTTTGTCCTTGGGAGATTGTGCTCCTTTAAAGTCATAACTGATGTGTTATACTTTTTGAAATTGGAAAAAATCAAATACTCAGAGGATCCGTACAGACTTTTTCCAAAACATGGCAGGATCTAATCAGTAATATTTTAAAATAAGTTTATAAAGCACAGAGAATTTATTAATTTAAGTATTTTTACAAGCCTTAAATTTTACACCGTTTGGCTTGCTCTCTCTCTCAGGGGTGGGGATCGATCTGTTCTTAACAGAATTCTTTTTTTGTAAAAACTTGATTGCTATGTATGGATTGTAATAAAATTAATAATAAAAAAATAAATAAATAAATAAAGTCACAACTAAGTCCTTTACATGTTCTATATAGTAATTTTGTGATGGCCAGTGAGATGTTCTATACTTTGGTGTTTTGGGCCAATAACTTCACTTCAAAAGAGGCTACTTAATCAAAAATCTCCACAGGAGACAGGCTTGCTTATGGGATACACTCTTGACCCACTAGAGGTATTAGTGGAGGAGAGAATAAAGTCAAAACTGATGATCTGTGTGATGAAATGTTGGGCTTATTCTGCCAGTGCAATCCACCAGTGACTTTGCGGTGTGCAAATGACTGAACATGTCACTGCCTCTTTTATAGATATACATAATCTATTATATACAACACTGATTAGTGTAATCTGTCAACTTGCTAACACTTTAGTTTAGGTATTGCAAAAATGCATCCATTACTCAAAAATACACTTACGTAGCAAGACCTTAACAATGGCTTCTGTGGGTCTTCATAACACTTAAGAAACATCAGTAGATCAGTTATTCATCTCTGTGCAGGGCTGCATATTAAAATGCTGGTCAAATTACTTGTTAATATGAAGGATTCACTGGTTGTATAATAAATATGCAATATCAAGAGAAATATGTCTCATTTAAGCCACCTCAGACCACTCCAAAGTGAAGTTTTGTTAGTATGACACATTGCAGAGATGAATAAACATTTTACTGATGCTTGTATTATGAAGACCCCAAGGAGTGTTTCTTAAGGTCTTAATACATAATAGTAAATTAATAAATATGCGTTCTGCGGTGGGCTGGCGCCCTGCCCGGGGTTTGTTTCTTGCCTTGTGCCCTGTGTTGGCTGGGATTGGCTCCAGCAGACCCCCGTGACCCTGTAGTTAGGATATAACGGGTTGGATAATGGATGGATGGATAAATACGCATTTTTGCAGTAAATAAACTAAAGTGTTACTGTCTACTGTAACATCTCAAATACAGGATTATAAAAATACATTAAAACATATGTATTAATGTGCAGCCTGAAAAAATAAGTTGACTATACTATTGTCACTGCTATGGGCAAGGAACAGGGAGTGCTACAAGCTCATCTGAAAAATCAAGCCTTTCACTAAATTTTCATAAAGTCTGATAATCAGGAAACAATAGTGTGTATAAAACACAAGGGATAAAAGTTCTCTCTTTATAACACAGAATTGGACATTCTGGATAAAAAGGAGAAAGATGTGCCAGTACGTGTAACTACTGCATAAGAATGATGTGTTGCATAGTAGGAGCTAAATTCACACTATTTACAAATGAAAAGTACCTGTTTCAGTGTTCTGCAGAGCATCAGGAGAATCATTCATTTCATCCTTAAAAGTATTATTGCTGTTCTCCTCCTCATTGTTAGGAGTGCCAAGTACTTCATTATTTACAGTCTCTTTATTATCTAACTGCTTATCAACACCCTCCTCTTCCTTTGGAGATTCATTGTGTGCATCATTTTCCACATTTGGAATATCAACTTTATCCATTTCTTCAGTTACAAAAGATTCAGCTGCCTCTATAAACTCCTCTTCAGGGCAAACAGACACAGTTTCACTTGCCTCATTAAGCTTGTGGCATTTTGAAATGTCCGTTTGATCTAACTTTCCTTCTATAGAAACAACTTCCTCAGTCTCCCTTTGAGGTTTGCCAGGGCTAAAGCCATCCCCAGTGCTATCCAACCTGAGAGGGCTATCACCCAAACTACTGCGTGGAGACTGCAGATCCATCTGGTCTCCCCAGCTCATACCCTGGGGACATTCCTGAGGAGAAAATGGGCTCAGTGGTGGCTTTGTTTCTGAAGATGTCTGGCATGGCGGAGACCTTTGAACATTTGATATCTGCAGTTTAGGATTACTCTTCCTTTTTCTTGCAGGCCTTGGTCTTTCTTTCACCTTTGTGTTCATTGGGACAGAAACTGGTGCAACTTTTTTTTTTGTTTCCGCAGAGGATATAGGAACAGATGTTGAGGACTTTTCCTGCTGCTCTGCCTCCTCTTCCTCCTCTTCATCTCCTTCTCCTACCACTACTACTTCATCTTCTTCATCCTCCCACTGATCTTCATCATCTTCATGGCTTTCTATTTCAGGAGCACTTTCAGGTGGCATCATACTCTGTTGCATACAAAAAAAACGTTCAGGATGACACTTCAAAATTTCCCTAAACTACTATACAATTTAATTACATAAGAGATGTATCTTATTTTAATTATTGTAGATTTGGGGCAAACAAAAAATCAATTGACTAAAATCATCACCATATTGTCATGTATGTTATTTTGGGTACATTATTGCCAAGTAGATAAAAGATGTGTGTATTGATTTTTAACAGCATCTTTTCACCTACAAAATGTTACCTCAGTGCTGGTGTTTTTATGTTCTATCATTATTTTATAGCACTTTTGAAACTGCAGAGAATCTAGCTAATGGCAGGAAATGTAGAAATCACACCCGTTACATAAAGAGAAAAAAAATGTACTTAACCTATAAATCCATAAGTAATTGGACAAGCTGGCAGAAAGTTAATTTGAGCAACTTCACTGAAATCCAAAGTCAGATTAAATCACGCTAAACTTGCAAGATATTTATTATTTTCATACTGATTACTGCACTGTCAGAGAAAATTGTGTTAAAATATGCAATGTGCTATGGATGTTATATTAATCTCCTAGGACACCAATGGTAGCTGACAAACCATTAAGACTTCAATAAATACACACCATTGCACACATAAAACACTTTACCTTCTTGCTGGCAGAGTCTTCAGTTTTTAATTCTCCCAACATCTTGTCCTCCTCATTCTCAACCCATCGGTTGTCATGCATACTGTTGAAATGAAAATATCAGTTTACACATGGGGACAAAATCTGTATCAAACAAATGTGTTACGGTGTGATGACAGCCCAAAGTCTTATGTCTTTTCCTTCACAAATTAAATTAAACCTTACTGTTCAGGGACACAAACCTTTGACAAAAGAATCAAACTTAAATTTATAAAACTTTATAAACTTATAAAAAAGCATTGGTCCATTTTAGGTTACAGTCATGAACATACCCAGATAGTAGAACCACCAGTTAATCCACCTGGCATGGTTCTAAGATGTGAAAAGGGAATTCAGAGAGAATGTGTAGATTCCACATGGCAGCTTGGGTTGAAGTGAAAATCAGATTTTCTAGCAGTCTGACGCAACAGCCTTGACTGCTGAGCCTAACTGCTACCCACTCTGCTAATTTCGATTTACAAATCTATAAAAAAACAAACTACTGTATTCTGAAACCAAAAAATAGACTCAAGAGAAGTTTAGAAAGCTTAACTACAAATTTAAATTGCCCAAATAAATAAAAATGAAATCCAAGAGCCCTACCTGTAGTTATTTGCTGGTCCCCGTCCCTTCCTTTGGGGTCGTCCTTTAACTGGTTCTCTCATTTTGCTCTGAGGCATAAAGTCTCCAAACGTGGGTGCTTTGTGACGAGGTCTACCATCATCTACAAAAAGAAGAAACAAAGCTATGACTCATGTCATACAAGATTTATCTGGACACAGTTAAGTGAAACCAATAAGAGAGATGCCAAGCATACACAAATACATATTCTATCCTCTTCAGTTCAAGATAGTAAAATAATATACTGTAAAGCCAAATACACTGCAACAACTGATTTTGGAATTTATTCTGTGAAAATAAATCAACCATATAAGTATGTAGGAGGTTGCCCTGGGAGCAGCTGACTGACATTTCCTGTTCAAGACGACTAGAATTAGTGGCCAAAATGTGGTTGGTGCCTGTCTTCGCGGAAACCTTTGGAACAGATTGTGAAAACTGAGGGTTGGGGAGGCAGCACATTTCTTACAACAATGCCAAGAGGGTCACTGCATTTGACTGAAAGTTAATGGCATGCTAATGATGAAACAAAACCCTGGCCACAAAGAAGTGTCAAGAAGGCTTTGTTAAAGTATTTCACAATTCAGGAATGGTAAGCAGGGGACCCACCAGGGTGTGCTCAGTAAGGGCTCGTTTATACTTCACGCTCAGAATGCGTACACACCCGCATCATGGCTGCCACACGTTTCCAGCGTTCATTTGATGCGTCCTCTGAGCAGGTCCTCAGAAATGAATGTGACGCGTGCGCGAGTTGCAGCACCAGCAATAAGCCGGGGGAGTGCAGTGTGCTAAAAGATGGAATGTGACATCAGAGTCTTTGTTTACTATCTACATGTGACAGAAAGCTACTTTGCGGATCCTACGATCTCGGTGTGCATGCTTCGATGTTTGAAGAATAGTTCGAAGTGGTGAAGAAAAATGCCGACATACAGATGCATTTGTGGTGCTTTTATATTCAAGCGTCACATATTCTCAATCGTAATGACACGATAATTTTTAAAAGTCTCACATACCGTCTTCTGTGCCTTTTTTGTTTTTCTAGGGCTTCCTCCGGTACTGACAACAGCAGCAAACAGCAATAGATCGCCACACTGAGAACATTAAATGTATGATATTCCAACTCTCTGCACACTTATAATCCTTAGATTTATACTTGATATCACTTTCATGATGAAATGCATTGAAGTATGTATGTTACATTTTACAGATAAATCGGTAATTTCGTCTAAATAATGAATACTGTTAAGAATTACACACATGGGGTGACACATTGATGGAGCGGTAGTGCTGCTGTCTCGCAGGGAGTCACGTCGCTGATATTCCCTGCCTGGAGTGTACATGTTTTTCTGCTGGGTTTCCACAGTGTGCTGCAGTTTCCTTCCAAAGATATGCAGATTTGGTTACACTAAAATTACACCAGCGTGTATGTGTGTACTTGTATTCACATTGGATAAGCTGATGCCAGGGATTGTTTCTGCCTCATGCCCAGTGCCAGCTGAAGTAGACAAATCCCTGGACTGAAGGATTTAATCATTAAACGTCCTTTTCAGAGATATTGTGGTAAGATGTCATCGGAATTTAATGGGTGTTCCAGGCAATTCACAACACAACAAAGCCAAACCTGTTGCCACCTGGTGGATTCCTCCAGATTTACATAAAGTATGTACGCAAGTATCTCTATATATAATTTTCATTTGGATCTTGATCTTTGTTTGTCCGCGAATGAATTAGAAGAAGCACTAGATGGCAGTAAAGAGACAGCTAAAACATAGGCATTGCATTAAGAATCTCCTCCAGGCTTATACTACAGAATACTGTAGTACTCCAGTCACACCTCAAAACATAGACAATCAAACTAAACAAAATGTTGTGCTTTAAATTAACTAAAGAGATCTTCATTTAGATCTTGATCTTTGTTTGTCCGCGAATGAATTAGAAGAAGCACTAGATGGCAGTAGAGAGACAGCTAAAACATAGGCATTGCATTAAGAATCTCCTCCAGGCTTATACTACAGAATACTGTAGAGTCACACCTCAAAACATAGACATTCAAACTAAACAAAATGTTGTGCTTTAAATTAACTAAAGAGATCTTCATTTGGATCTTGATCTTTGTTTGTCCGCGAATGAATTAGAAGAAGCACTAGATGGCAGTAAAGAGACAGCTAAAACATAGGCATTGCATTAAGAATCTCCTCCAGGCTTATACTACAGAATACTGTAGTACTCCAGTCACACCTCAAAACATAGACATTCAAACTAAACAAAATGTTGTGCTTTAAATTAACTAAAGAGATCTTCATTTAGATCTTGATCTTTGTTTGTCCGCGAATGAATTAGAAGAAGCACTAGATGGCAGTAGAGAGACAGCTAAAACATAGGCACTGCATTAAGAATCTTCTCCAGGCTTATACTACTGAAGACTGTCACACCTCAAAACACAAGACATTCAAGCTGAACAAATTGTTGTGCTTTAAATTAACTAATCTTTATATATAATCTTCATTTAGATCTTGATCTTTGTCCGTGAATTCCACGCATGCGTAGACCACCTTCCAGTTTAGTACGTTGTTGTTACTCACGGATGTCAACAATGTGCCCGAATAACAAAAGGGGTTGTGGACAGTGTTACGCTGGTTAGCTCCTGAGGCCTGGTTAGAGAATGAGATTGCCGAAGATAACAGGTACATGCCTAAATAACATATGAATGAAAGAAAGACAGTGGGTAAAACGAATGACAACGTAACAGCACATTCCGGAAATTATTATTGTTACGTTGTAGCTGGCGAGTGCTGCGCGTCTCACAGTTGTACCGTGACTTGCTCACATGTCAGTGAAGTGATCCCTATTTATGCTTTAAAGAGCCTGGATACCTATGTGTCCCCCTTTTATAACCATTGCTCCGTGTATATTGCCTTACTCTTTGAATTGCCACAAAGCAACCTGCGAGATTGGAAAAAGATTGAGAAGAGATCGTGAGAGGAAACGACGGCGTCGTGAAAACGAGACGGACTGTGAACGGACAGAAGCAGAAATGCTCCTACACCACCACATAATTACGATTCGGACAGTGATTCCGAGTAGGCCGTTCCTATCGAATCAATATCCAAGGGTTTTCTTTTGTAATTTTGTTTCCCTTATAAAAAATCATAATGCTGTTCGACAAAGGGCCCAGATCACGACTGGCAGCCTCGTTTAAACAGGGAGCCCTTCACAGACAACTTTAACACGCGCAACGTAGTTGGGCGCACATGGCTAGTAAACAATACAATGCTTGCATAGCAGGAGCGTCCTCTGCAGCATGCGTCGCGTGAAGTATAACCCCGGCCTAAGGGGGAAGAATCATCGAGTTTGACTGGGGATAACAGTAAAAGGTTGAAGGAGTTTATTTTAAACAACACCTAAATTACATGCATATGTGAGCATTTAAACCTATATCTAAATAGGCATTTTTGATATAATGACAGAAGGGCAGTTCTCTACTAATGCAAAGTACTCCACACCAATTATAATGAAAACCAATTGATTCTGTAGCCTGCCAGGTCTGACATTAAGTATTCATGTTATAAATTTCATGATAAAGAAGAGATTAAACCTCCCAACTATTTCTACTGGTATTTTCAGCAACAGAACCTACAATTCTCCTGAAAAATAAAAACTACACAAAAAAGTTCACCTCTCCAACTGTCTTGGTCTTGTCCTTGCCCTTGCCCTTGCCCTTGTCCCACTGATTCTCCAGCCTCTCCTTTGAACCTGTGGTTTTTGAAAAGATAGCATCAGATCAAAGAAAAAAAAAAACAACAACAAAGCCATAAAATAAGCAAAGTAATATATTCAAACATGGAATAAAATTCAGCTCTTGCCTAAAAGCATATTGACCACTTGTGATGGTGCAGGTCAGCCCCACACTATTGGGTCCTTCCGTGGAGCCCCTTGAACACGCTACTGCTGCTAAGGGATGAGCCTAGCAGATGAGGTAACTCACACAAAGAAAGGGGATGGTGCTTAAAAGTGCATAACTCAAGTAAAAAAACAAAGTGTCCAAAAACTGTGCAGTGCTAACTTTTCAATACATAAATACATAAAATTAAAGATGCAGGTTAAAATCAGTCAAATAAATAATCCTTTACATTAAAATTAATAACATGGCAGGAATCTGTCCTTAAAAACTCATTTAAATACTGACATCTCCTTGTCTTAACCCTAAGCAGGTTCTTATAGCCAAGGAGGCGCCTAACCAACAGTTCAGGCAACCTGCTGCTCTGTTCTTAGGCTTAGGACCCTGTAGCCAACTCTGGCTCCAAGCAGGGAACCACACCAAGGCTCGGACTCCCGCAGCCAGGCTTGTATCCCTGCAGACCATGGCACTACCTGCAGGACGCCTCATTGAGCTTCTCATTCCCCTGCAGCCACTCTGCCTATCTCTGGTGAGTCGCTCCAACTGAGCAGTGCGTGCAAGTCTTTATAGCTTCCAGATTGCTCAGCTGAAGTAGTCATCATCCCCTGAGCATTGGCCACATGCTCCCCGAAGGGACTTCCTCCTGGCTGTTTGCCTTCTCTCTCTATAATTCACTTTTACCAGCTAATTCTTACTCCTGCCTTCTCTGGCCATCTTTCATCCTCCTTCCTTTTTTTTTTTGTTTCCTTACCGATTCTCCATGCAATTCTTCCCCCTTTTCTTGTGCCAGCTCTTTCTTATATGCCTCCATAGGCAAAGGCACAGTATCTCAATCGCGAAGGTTATGTTTCACTACAATTACTCCACCAACCACCCACAGCTGCATAAGCACTCACACATAGGGCCAGCCATATTTATTTATTTACTAAAATAGCTGCTTCTTCTGGGCTGCAGACTCGCTATACCACACCACTGTTTAATTTCTTTCTTGGTTGTTAACTACCATTAATCAAGAGTCTACTTAGAAACATAAAAGTTGAATTAATGACCAGAAACCAGAAATACTCACATGCCATCTGATTTCTGTGCATCCCATTCACGTCGCCACTGCCCCGTTGCATTTCGATGGCGAGCCAGCCTTTCCTGATCAATCTGTTCTCGTTCTTTTTTCCATCGCATGTACTCTGCCCTTTCCCTCCCAGTCATGGACATGGTCATGTCAGAAGATACTTTGGGAACAGGACGTCGGTTCTAAGGTTAAAAAATATAATTGTGGAAATTGATCCAATATTGCAGACAAAAGGAAACAGACTAAAACATAACAGTCAAAAACAACAAATGAATACTAATGAATACATGCAAAAACCCTGATTGCTTTTTATAATGGATTTTTTTAGTGTGCAAGAGCACCCTATTCTGCAGTAGCTTTGTGAAAATAACCATTATGTTTTAATCACCTTACTATAACTACAAACATATAAAAATGGAGGCACAAAAAACAAACAAAAAAAAAGGGAAAACCTCAACTTAAATGCTTTAAACTATGAATGTTGTAAAAAAAATTACAATACTTTGTTATCCACCTTGATAAAAGGATAAATGTCTATGGGTCCTTGGTTGCTACGTCCGAGTCCTTCCAACAGATGGCACAGCACACACATTAACATTTCTTTTAGACATTCCTTAACAAAGGCCATGTAACAGATACATGTGCATTGCATTTGTCAACCCATGAGTTGGCACATCACAAACATTTGTAGTAATGCATTTTATTGCTACAAATGTTTGTGATGTGGCATCTGTTGGAATGACAAATGCAAAGCAATTTTATTACTACATGCATTACAAAATAGATTCCAACAGATGTTATAAACATTAACATGGAGTTCTATGTTGATTACTTAGATTTCAAGCTGTCTTAGACAGTGAGCACAGCTCATTATAGATGACTTGATATTCACAGATATATGTGGTTTACTTTTACAGCTAATTAGTAGAAGAGTATTTGTACAAAAAATGTGATAATCAAAACAATTCAGATGTGTGGTATATATTTGACTATAGAATTTGAAAAAAAAATGATAGGAGCAATTTAGTTTTGTTCAAGTATGTATTAGATGTACTGTAGCACATACAGACAGAGGTGCTTTTTCTTCTGTAGATATTCCCACTTTTATATAGGATAGTCCACTAAAATATAATAATTTTATTTAAGATAACATACATTTGTTCAGTTACTATTAGTTTATTAAAATTTGGTGAGTACATACAACAAGTAAGCTGAAATTCCTGTACAACTCACCAGTTTTTGTTATGTATTAAATATCCTTAATGCTGGAAGTCTATACTAAAAGCTCATATACAGTGAGCCCTCGCTATATTGCGCTTCGACTTTTGCGGCTTCACTCCATCGCGGATTTTAAATGTAAGCATATCTAAATATATATCACAGATTTTTCGCTGGTTCGCGGATTTCTGCGGACAATGTGTCTTAATGTATGGTACATGCTTCCTCAGTTTGTTTGCCCAGTTGATTTCATACAAGGGACGCTATTGGCAGATGGCTTAGAAGCTACCCAGTCAGAGCATGTATTACATAAAAAATATATTAAATAAAACTCCTCAATGATATACGATGTGCTTCCCGCGCGGTGCTTGATTGTTTGCTTTTTTCTGTCTCTCTCACACTCTCTGCTTGATGGAGGGGGTGTTTGCCTAGAGGATACGGACGCTCCTCTACAAAATGCCGCTTTATCACGGTGCTTCAGCATACTTAAAAGCACAAAAGCACATATTGATTTTTTGATTGTTTGCTTTACTCTCGTACTCTCTCTCTCTGACATTCTCTGCCCCCGACGTTTACTTCTTTGAAGAGGAAGGAAGATATGTTTGCATTCTTTTAATTGTGAGAAAGAAATGTCATCTCTGTCTTGTCATGGAGCACAGCTTAAACTTTTGACTAATGGGTGTTATTTCATGTATAGGGGGCTCTAATGATGTTAACAGTGTGGGAGAGTTTATAAGGGCTTAAAATATATACAGTGGTGTGAAAAACTATTTGCCCCCTTCATGATTTCTTATTCTTTTGCATGTTTGCCACACAAAATGTTTCTGATCATCAAACACATTTAACCATTAGTCAAATATAACACAAGTAAACACAAAATGCAGTTTCTAAATGATGGTTTTTATTATTTAGGGAGAAAAAAAAATCCAAACCTTCATGGCCCTGTGTGAAAAAGTAATTGCCCCCTGAACCTAATAACTGGTTGTGCCACCCTTAGCAGCAATAACTGCAATCAAGCGTTTGCGATAACTTGCAATGAGTCTTTTACAGCGCTCTGGAGGAATTTTGGCCCCCTCATCTTTGCAGAATTGTTGTAATTCAGCTTTATTTGAGGGTTTTCTAGCATGAACCACCTATTTAAGGTCATGCCATAGCATCTCAATTGGATTCAGGTCAGGTCAGATGTAACGGGACATTTGCCTTCCAAAAAGTTCAACTTTTGTCTCATCAGTCCACAAGGTATTTTCTCAAAAGTCTTGGCAATCATTGAGATGTTTCTTAGCAAAATTGAGACAAGCCCTAATGTTCTTTTTGCTTAACAGTGGTTTTGCTTTGGAAATCTGCCATGCAGGTCGTTTTTGCCCAGTCTCTTTCTTATGGTGGAGTCGTGAACATTGACCTTAATTGAGGCAAGTGAGGCCTGCAGTTCTTTAGACGTTGTCCTGGGGTCTTTTGTGACCTCTCGGATGAGTCGTCTCTGCGCTCTTGGTGTAATTTTGGTCGGCCGGCCACTCCTGGGAAGGTTCACCACTGTTCCATGTTTTTGCCATTTGTGGATAATGGCTCTCACTGTGGTTCGCTAGAGTCCCAAAGCTTTAGAAATGGCTTTATAACCTTTACCAGACTGATAGATCTCAATTACTTCTGTTCTCATTTGTTCCTGAATTTCTTTGGATCTTGGCATGATGTCTAGCTTTTGAGGTGCTTTTGGTCTACTTCTCTGTGTCAGGCAGCTCCTATAAGTGATTTCTTGATTGAAACAGGTGTGGCAGTAATCAGGCCTGGGGGTGGCTACGGAAATTGAACTCAGGTGTGATACACCACAGTTAGGTTATTTTTTAACAAGGGGGCAATTACTTTTTCACACAGGGCCATGTAGGTTTGGATTTTTTCTCCCTAAATAATAAAACCATCATTTAAAAACTGCATTTTGTGTTTACTTGTGTTATATTTGACTAATGGTTAAATGTGTTTGATGATCAGAAACATTTTGTGTGACAAACATGCAAAAGAATAAGAAATCACGAAGGGGGCAAATAGTTTTTCACACCACTGTAAAAATAACCATACAAACATATGGTTTCTACTTCGCGGGGGGTTCTGGAACGCAACCCCCGTGATCGAGGAGGGATTACTGTATTTTGTTTCATTTCATTTTACTCAAATATGGTTGGGTAAAGAGCTACACTCATAATAAGTGAGTCATGGCTGAAATGCTTTCAGACTATAATTAGAAAGAACTAATGCCATGTGTTAGATGTGGCAGAATACACAGTATGCAAAGTAAGAGTAAAACAAAAAACCAAAAACAAACACAAAAAAATAAAATAAAAAAATTTCCACAAAATATCCATTTTGTTTCTCTGCTTATCGGTCTAGTTATTTAGTTCCAACGCCTTGGCCAGCCTCATCTACTACATAACTAAAGTGAAAGAATGTAGTACCGTCCATTCCTTTTCCCTCTCAGTTCCAGTCTTGACCTTTTCAAAGTCTAGACCACCCCAGTTTCGAAAATGCCGTCTGCTTCCTTCTTTACGATCCAGTTCAAGAATAGGACCAGAACGACGTGGGTCATCCAAAAAATTTCTTATGGGGTTTTTTTCACCAGTTCCATCACCCTACAATGGTGTAAAAGAAAAACATTTACCACTCTGTTGATTATGATATGCCATTCTTAACACTTTTGGAGGAATTAAGCGGTTAGGATTAGTTCACTTTGTTGGGCTGAATGGCCAGTTCTCATCAAAATGTTTCTAATATTTCTATGGTAACCTTAGTGTTATGTCTACCCCCAGAAAAACAAGTTAAAAATGTTGATTTTTTCAAAATAATAAATAATGGTTATTACCTGTAACAGAAACATGTAAATACCAACATGTCAAAATAAACACATCAGGAAAGGCATGCATGTCTAGTGTCCACTGTTGTACAGTCTCAGATTTAGTTTATGTGATTTGTGTGTCATGTTGTGAGACAGTTACTAACACACAGCTTGATGTTGCAATCAGGACAGTAAATGCGTGCTTCTCTGCACACACTTCTTGCTGCTTGAACGTGAGTGTAGACGGTCCTTTCCTGATCCGCACAATCAACACGCCCATTGCTATTGGAGGTTACCACAACACATATCTTAGTGACATCCACATTTCCACTCACACGAATGACAGTTTCTGCATTGTGAACAGTGCTTAGGAGACGAACGTCTTTATTGTCCTTCTACTAGATACACCCACTTGCACCACAGTGAAACTTATGGCAAACAAACTCACCAGGCATATCATGGTGATTCACAGTGCAGTATGCATCAGGTTCACGATCCGTGTCAATGTCTGATGACCAACTGAAATTGACATTACTATCATTTGATTCAACGAATGTTCAACTTTAGTTTGTTCTAAAACTGGCTTTCAGCTTCTCGCTTACATGCTAGTATGTTCTTGTTGAAGGCTTCACCTCACACACGAACATCAAGTTATTTTAGAAAGGCAAAACACATAGAAATACGATTTTTTGCAGCATGATGTTAATTTATCCACTGGATGGCAGCAGAATACTGTCTCAACAGATATTTGGGTATACCACTGTAAAGTGGATCATTAAACATCACCCCAGTCATAGAATTCCAACCCTGAGTCATTCTTTAAGTTAATGCCAAGGAGGTTAACAAGGTCTCAGAGATAGAAAGGATATGAAACTAAAGTCTGTAAGCACTAGGAACATGTAAAGTTTATTCTTGTATCTTTTTTCCCCACTCTGGCCCATATTGGTGTCATTTATAAAGCAACATTAACATTTACTGATACGAGTATCAGTTGGGGATAACCAACTCTTGGGACCTAGGGTTGTTTCTTGACTCAGTCACTGTCTTTCTACAATTTGAATTCTCTCTCCAAGTCAAATGGGTTTTCCCTACATACTCTGAACTTCTAGCATATTCCAAAGACATGCGCACTTGGTTTAACTGGCAGCTCAAAAATCAGCTGTGTGTATGCAAGCATATTCTCTCCTAGAATGTACTGGATGGGCTGGTTGATGCTTTGTCCATAACTGACATAGGATGTAATCTCATCGGGCCTGAAAATGACAAAGCAGGTTCAGTAAATGGGTGAATCAATTGGCTGAAAAATAGCAGAATTCAATGAAATTCCACTTCTACTTTTTCGATTCCCACTTTAAAATGTCATAAAGTTGAATTTCAATTTGTTGAAACTAATTAATGTTAACAAGTTATGTTAATGTTACTTCTTTTCTGTCATTCAGTGAAAAAAATGTTCAATGCCATTTTTGAAAATATACTCAATACGAACTTAAACTGAAATGATAATGCTAGCAAATGAAAGCTGTATTTTTGTGTAAAATGCAACAATTTCATGAATAGTTATACCTCAAGGAAACATTTTTGTTCAAAACTGTGCCTGCCTTGCCAACATCTGTGTCTGCCAGTCACTCAGTAAGCACTGCTCAATGGCACTGTCCGTGCTGGTTTTGTACAAGGGAAAAAAACTCTTGATTCATTACCATGCCAATTTAATATCACAATACATGTGCATATGTATATTACACATAAATTCTTTTTATGATTTATATATTTTGTAGTGGTTTCAATTTATGTCTTTGCATATATGTGTTTTTTCTTGTCTATAAAAGCCTGTATGATGCGTGCAAATATTTATTTTATAAACTTTTACCAGCACAGTATGTCTACCTACAACACGTACAAAAAGCACTTCAGCTGTATTTCTTTGTTGCCAAAGTCCAATAAACCGGAAACATGGCTTCAGCCGAGCCTTAGATGTAAACCCTGTCCGTGGTTCAGGAGATAATGTGGTATTTGGGTTGCCTTGGACCCTTGGCATGTGGAGTGAGGGGTGGCCAATGACGTGTATGCACAGACAAAAAGGCCACAGCAGCTTAGAGCACATGGAACTGCAGAAGACTTGTACGGTGGGGAAGAGTGGCCAAGAAAGGTAGTAGTGGGTCCAACCACTGAAGAAGCCAATGTTGCCTTTCTGCCAACAGCTTTACATAAAGTGTTAAATCCATTCTTTTGCCTTTCAGCCCCCATCAGATAGTTATATTTTATTATCCAATTACTTAACCTCTGCTCACAAAGTAATACGGTTGTATGTTTAACTTCCTCTAATAATCTTAACAGATTCAAAAATCAACAAGACAACATATGTATAAATATTAAAACAAAAAGAATGCGTTGTAAGTTAAATGTTTATTGTTGTAAATAGGAAGCTTGATTCACCTGTTAAAGGAACATGCTAACACAAATTGAAACTAAAATGGCCAGTAAGGCAGTTCACCTCATAATTGATCCATGAGCACTGACTATTTCACACAAAAGAAAACTATGAATCCTACAGAAAGGGCGAGAGATGGAGAGATCTGATGTGATGGGAAATACTAATTAGTGTAGTTATAACACAACTGACAAAGTACAAATACTTTTAGGGTGCAGGTTGAACAGGCGAAAGTGTGTTTTATAATGTTCTAAGTCTCTACAGTTGTTTACTCATTCCACTTGCTGCTTGTCTGCTCATACACTGTGGTATTTAACAGCAAACATTTTATCGAGCTTTGCTTATTTTGCTAGGCAGGTAGAGGGCACACTGCAGGCACCACATGTGCCTGGATGGCCTCCTTCATATGCATTTATCTTTAGATGTTTTTTGCTTCAACTATTCTCCTGGGTAAAACCACAAATTTTTGCAAACAGCAGAACTAACTCTACTTGTCCTAAACTCTTCCACCTCTGATCCCCTCTCCATTCCAACACTCATCAATGCCATGCAACACAAATAGAGTGAAGGTGGTCATGCTTAGAAAAGGAGACTTTGTGGATCTGATTTAACATGAAGTAGTAGTTGTGGAAAATCAAATAAAGGTGCTGAACACTGCGATTGGCTTTTGCATATTGATTCTTCTTACATAGTGAAACAAATGAAAAATTCAATATTACTCAGCTCTAATTTGAAATAGAAAAAATAAGTTAATGAGTTTTGATAAATATAACCTTAAAAATGAATCTCACAAAAAAAGGTTAATTTTAAGTCACTTTCTCCAAATTATAAAATTAGGTGTCACTACCAACTTTAACAAGGAAAGAGGGATTACTTAGTCATCTGTGCTAAAGCATTTTTTTTGGAGGAATGACAATTTCAGTTTTTAAATGTGTGCTGATCTTCAAACAGACTCACATTAATTTAGCTGCGCTACATAAAGAAATTACGTTTTGTTATGATTTCTTAGGACAACAGATTTTTGGTTGACAAAGTAAGATGCCTAACACAAACTTTGTAGATGAAGTTTTTGACTGTTATAACGGATAGACTTTTACATGGAAATATTGGATTTGTGAGGATTTATGAACTGCTCCAATTGAAAATACAGTTAACCCTGCTATCTAGCTCCAAAATAAATAAAACAGCTGGAAGTACAGATTTTGGCAGTTAAGACTTCTTGATTATGAGTATGTAAAACAAGAAAATAAAAACTGCAAGAGACTGTTTCTAAGTGCTATACTACTGTTTAGTAGGCATACCGTATACACATTTTTAACCATAAAGTCATTTGTGCTTTGTGATAGTGTAGAAAGTGACCATTTATGACAGCAAAAATAACCTAGTAACATAATTATGGATTATACAAGTCTAACAACATTTAGATTTTGAACAGAGGTTTGAGTTTAACGTAAAAAACTTAATGTGAGTGTTGGGGAAAGTTCCCAAAAACTTTCACGGCAGGGCCTATAATTGTCTTAATGTGGTCCTGGGTGTAGAAATTAAACAGCCCCAAAATTCCTTTAGTATACATATAAAACTTTTAAGAAATACAAAAAATAAGAGTAATAATTTCTTACTCGCTGCCCCCTCTCATATTCTGCAATCTTCTCCATTTCCTCATTCATTTTTTCAATGTTTTGCCGCCTCTTTTCCTCCCACTCCTGCAGAGAAAGAGATTTAAATTATATAGCTGGGACAGAACATGAACCATCACAGTTCCAAAATGTGAATATCTTTATATGTAATAAAATGAGCAAATAATACATGTATCTTCTGAGTTCAGCTTTGTGCCCATTCATTGTACTTTACAAGACCTTTCCTCTAATGGATCACATTAGGAGGAACTAATATAGATTATAGATTACACACAATACTGCCAAGTTCAAATCCATGAAATCAAATTCTACTGAATAGTACTCATGTCTTACTTAACCTGTATAAACCCACTTTACAGAGGTTTTTTTTTTATATATAATTGCTGATTTGCTACTCTAAAGCCTCACTTTGCTGGGAACTGTTAAGACTTTGGTAGTCTCTCTTTCAGTGACCATAATGCTCCTTCACATCTGTTCTTCCAAGACAGCCACCCTCCTACACCAAAAACATTTACTTTTACTTTCACAAGCTGCAAATGTTCCTCAAAATTCTTTCACTGTTAATATATTTTATCAACATACAATCCAAATCAATCACTGCCTAAATGGAATTCCACTTATTGCTTTATAAAGAGTTTTTGATGTACGACTCAATCTGATCAGAAAAGATAGACTAATTTTGAACCTAAATGGCAGTACAAGATCAAACTTAAACCTCTTGCAGTTGTGTGAAGTATTTAAAAAGGTTAGCCTTGATTTACTCTTCTAGAACTCTGTAAAATTCACATTAATCCTTAAATCTGTGAAATAATCCTTGAATATTAATACTAAGGAATACCTTTGAATAACAAGAAAATGATGTAATTAAATTCTCATTAACTATTCCCTAAACAACATTAACAAGTTCTAGCTGAATGGGCTATGAAACATTTAACATGACAGCAGGAATCTAGCTTGCCAGAGATGAAGCAAAAACATCGATGGAGCAGTCAGTGAAATAAGGCTATAAGAGTAAAACACAGATAAAGCTTATAAAGTATCACAATACCATGAATAAATTAGTCATTTTATTCTGTGGTATAAACATTGCTAATCTAAATGTTACTATTTATTGAAATACAGTTGTTAGTCTTCCTGTTCAATATGAAACAGTGTTCTTCACATAGTATATTGCATATTCTTGCTGCTATTGTTAAAACTGTAACAAAAAGAAATGATGGCAAATAAAACACTTATACTGTAGACTAAAAAAAAAAAAAAAAAACAAAAAAGAATTGTCATCTCAAATCAATGTATGGAGACTTACTTTTGCCTTCCTGTCTTGTCCAGGATGAATTCCACCACTTTCTGGCATTCCCCGGCGGCCACGGCCACCTCTAGGTGACCGCCCTTCAAATGTTTCTCCTACATCATGAGGAGTTTCCCCTCTTTCTCGGCATGCTTCCTGCCTTGCACCACGGCCTCCTCTGTTCCGAATCCCTCGTCCAGAACTCCCTCTTCTGGATGGGCTCTGCTCAATGGTAAAGGTTTCAGAGGAGAAATCACCTGGTTCCACCCTGTTCCTTGGTGTATTTTGACTGCTTGATTTGCGATCACTGATGACACGTTTCTCCTATACATATAAAAAATATATACAGATACAAATGTTTGACTTGCAACAGTCAGAGTTGTTAAACTAATTTTAAAAGGATTTGAGAAAAAAAAACCAACAAAACAAAATTAACAGCTAGAAAAAGAATGCAGTATTTATCAGTATTTCAGATAAGTAAAAACTTAACTTTTCACTGTTAAGTGCAGCATTACCTAAAGCACAACTGAATAAACCAGAGGATCGATTAATTCATGTTTTGGCAATTCACATCAAGTGGCCATTTTAGAAGTATCACCTGTCTTTTCTAGGTAACCGACTGCTGAATCAGTGACAGTACCATATGTGGAGGAAATCCTATTCATAAAGGTAGGCAAGTAACAAAATTACTTTTGAATGCACAATGAAGCGGAAGAATCACCAGTGCTAAACTTCAAGTGACATCAAACATAGCCTGATATTCTGTATCAGAGATAACACTATTATTGTGTCAAGAAAGGCAACTCTGCTTGGTCTTAATTCCGTAACACTGGCAAAGGTATGTTACAGTTAGGTCAGAACGCAAAACAAATTCAGGCAATTATGGTTCTCAGGTCACAAAGCAATTGTTAATAGCAAGTAAAAGCTAGCAGATATACTACCTGAAGCTAAGCATGTTTGGGTCCAGCCAGTATTTGGATGGGAAAAAGGAAAAACCTTGGGTTGCTGTTGGAAGAGGTTTTGGTGAGGCCAACAAGGGCAGTTACTTTATGGCCATGTCAACTAAATAGTAACAACAGTGGTACCAAAAAGCATACAAGAACACATCATCATTAATACCTAGGAATTAATGGGATATCCAAGAAATAACACAAACATGTCCCACTTTTGAAAATAAAAAACAAGAGTGAGAGGCATATGCTTGAGAAATTTTAAAACATTGCATTATCTGATGAATTTTGGTTCCTGCAAATTTATGCCGATTTGGGAAACAGAAATAAGTAAACTCTGATAATCCAAAAGTCTACCTTGCCATGGGTCAATCTGTGAGGGTTGTTTTCAAGTCACATGATGTGTCCCATCTCCTCAGTTCAGGAATAAACTCTGTGGAATGCTGCCCACTAGTTGTGAGCCAGGAATCTTCATCTTACAAAGACACTCTCACATCTTGTTAAACAATTAAGGGGAAGTCCCATCCCCCAAAATCCCCTCCCATTCAAGCTGTTCTCCAAACCCCTGCTCTTACACAGGTTGCTAGACGGTTACACCATTGATAAGAATAGTGTGTGGCACAAAAAATGCAAATTTTTTACTTATTAGTTATGTCCTTTTATGGCATCGATTGTATTTTTTTAGGAGGATAACAGTGCATGCCATTAGGCTACAAAATTTGTGGAATGAATTTAATAATGACAACAAATTGAGATTAACTCAGTGGCATCCACGGTTACTAAAAACTGATCCAATAAATTATCTGTAATTTCATTCTGCAGATGTGATGAAGCAACCTATTTGGAGTAGTGATTCATCACTTGCCAACCTGCCAATATAATGGGACTCAGTGAAGCAGTTACGGGTTGCCACCAATACACATTGTTTACTTAATGCACCAACAAATTCTAATTTTTCTAATGTCAAATGAGCAAGCAACTAACCATTAGTCAGAGACCACTAAATCCTTGCATATGGTAAGTATTGACAACAAAATAGGATAGACAGTACAGTGGAACTGTACATCAGATAAAGCCTGTGTGTCTATACAATAGTTGCTAAAAGATGCAACTATTTTTGGGAGATGAGAGATGTACATTTATAATATTGCTATGGCCTGAATCTAGGATAACAGACAATCAGCCTTACCCTTGAAGATTTAGAAATTTCCACAGAGATGGTGAAGTTTTCTTTCTCAAAATTCCTCTTCTCTTGCACATCAGAATCATGTAAATGGGACTTTGGTGATGCAATGCCAGTGTTATCTTGATCTCCTCGTTTATCATCACTATCCTAAACATATTTTTAAAGAATAAAATTACTTATTACTTGTGTTCAAATAAAATGATTTAAAACAAAAAAAAAAAAAAGTGACAGGAAAGCACTCACACAAAAAACATTATGCTTGCCAGTCTTTGGCTATAATCCTCACCTGGTACCTCTTACCAAGCGCCTCTCGTGGTTTCCTAGGGGTCGTTACCGCAATGCCCTCTTGCTCTGCTCGTTTCTTGTCTTCCTCAATTTCCTGGAATGCACATTCAGAATATCAGCAATAAGGTATTTTTCAAATTACAGGATCAAGCAGACATTACTTTTGAATTTTTTTGCCCAAGATTGTAAATAAAAACAAAGCCTTCTTTAAAACATCAGATGGAACAACTTGTCAAGTTAACCTTATTTATACAGCAATTTTAAAACAACTAAAGCAAATGTGACGTTATGAGACTCCTAGACGTGTCAGATTTACCAATCACAGTTGCTGATCTCAAACCTGTACCATGTCAATTTAAATCACTGAAAATTGCTGGTCATGTCACATTTACCAATAGCATGTTAACTCTCCAGCACAGTCTTGCTCACAACCTTTTTGTGACAGTCAATAGCATGCTGCCTGACGGAGCCTATGCTGTATGAAGGGTTAAAAATTACAGTGAATCCAGGTGCAATCTCAACCCTCAATCCCCAGCCACCCCTTGAATCACCATTTAACCCCCCCAAGCCATGGTACATAACACAAGAGACGTCAGACAGACAAACTTCTCTTGCACTTGTGAGGTCCAAAGTCCCCGTGCTCCATATTCCTCATAGCTGCGCTAAATTAATAATAACAATATAATTCTAGATGAGCATTCATTGGTTTTCAACTCACACAAGCCAGCGGTTTAATTTTATCAGAATGAGTTGCGTATTAGTTGGAGTGAGTTGCGTATTAGTTGGAGTGAGCCCCTAGTCATGTAACATTATATGACTGATTTAACAAGTGCACACTGTCGACTTTCTCCAACTCACTGAGATTATGCAAATGAAGGCTACAAGTGAAAATCAATAGAAAAGTCTGATTATGGTGCATAGCCTTAAGAGTTGACCAAAGTGCCTTACAACGATAAAATCAAAAATAGGTTAGAAACAAAGAATAAAAACATGAAACATTAAAATAAAAGTGCAAAACAGAGGTGAAGTAACACAATCCTATGAGAACCTGCTTACTATTCAGAACTAAAGGCTTTCCACAGCCTGCATAATTATTCAATATTGAGAGGCCAGTGTTCAAAAATCCTAATGGATGTAATTTATTAAGCACACAGAACTCATTTATCAGGCGAGATATTTATATAGCCCTTTTATAACCAAGAGATGGCAGTAACCAAAAGCAAACCTGAATTAGAGTTTTGGCAAATGCCACTAACTGTAATCATACAAAACTCTAATACACATTCTCAAACACATAAGGGTTCAAACAGGCAGACACTAACTAGCCCTAAGGAATTACAACTGGCATTCACTCAATCAACAGAGGTAACTGTCTTTCCTTAAAGCTAGTATGCAACCAAGTGTGGGAGTGTTTCTATGTATTCAAGGGTGTGTGTGTTATCCATCTGTCTTGTAACTCTACCTCTCTAACATGAAACAGGGTGAGGTGAAATCTTGCTTCATAAATGGAGATCTTAAAGCCCAAATTTTTCAGTGTGTAAGATGGCTGCTAAATATTAGCAAGATGCCTTACGCCAGGTTTATACTTCACGCGACGCAGCGCATGCTCCACCGGACACTCCTGCTATGCAAGCGTTTTACTGTTTATACTTGCGCACGTACTTTATATAAATCTGGAAGAATCCACCAGGTGGCAGTGCAATCATCATCACGGTGAGAACAGATTCGGCTTTGCTGTTTTGTGAATTGCCTGGAACACCCATTAAATTCCGATGACATCTTACCGCAATATCTCCGAAAAGGATGTTTAATGATTAAATCTATCAATCAAGGGATGTGTCCATTCCAGCAAGCATTGGGCATGAGGCAGAAACAATCCTTGGACGGGGCATCAGCTGATTGCAAGGTGAATACAAGCACTTACATACACTAGCGTCATTTTAGTGCCCACAAAGCTGCATATCTTTGGAAGGAAACCAAAGCACACTGTGGAAACCCAGCAGGAAAACATGCAAACTCCAGGCAGGGAATATCAGCGACGTGGCTCCCTGTGAGACAGCAGCGCTACCGCTCCACCACCGTGTCACCCTGTGTGTGTAATTATCAGTACATGGAGCTTCGAAAAAGCCAGGATGTCTCTGCGTGATGACGTTTAATCTCCGTTTGCAACTTCTGGGTGCATATCACCCATACCCCTTCACTTATTTACTCGACTTCTCATCAGGATGGTGGTGTACAGTATTGAGCAGCGCGTCTTTATGGTGCACACCTACTGGGTCACAAATTCATTTAAGTGATGTCAGTATCAGCTGGATGATTGGGAGTTAACAGAAGGTTACTTCCGGCAAGATGGAGCAACGTGTCACACATCGGCAAGGAGCATGGCTGAATTTGAGTCGTTCTTCGGCAACAGGGTAATTTCAA
The DNA here is from genome assembly GCF_016835505.1 of Polypterus senegalus. Taxonomy (NCBI): domain Eukaryota; kingdom Metazoa; phylum Chordata; class Cladistia; order Polypteriformes; family Polypteridae; genus Polypterus; species Polypterus senegalus. The sequence goes on from NC_053164.1 coordinate 28,877,559, forward strand.
AGTGGCTTTGGCCACTACGGTCGCTGAATCTGACACCACCAGAATTCTTCCTTTGGGGGTCTGCTCAAAGGATAAAAAGTCTATTGGAAGAAGGCTCGCACTGTGAAAGATTTGGAGGAAAACATCCAACATGAAACTGTTGCTATTTCCGCCCCAGCATCGCAAGTAATGCAATCGATTACACATACATCAAGGTAAAAAGTATTTTTTTGGTTCAGATTGTTTCAACCTAATCGGAGTTACAACAGAATATTCAAGGCCTCTTTCAAGTGAATCTCCCTGTACCAGGGCAACACAAGGTACTTTGCCTAGTGTAATAATAAAATTTATCCACCGACTTCCTCACGATTTTTAAAAGCAAAGAATGGCCATCCCTGAAAATTAATTCCATGTCTCTTACCTGGTACCTCTTAACCAGAGCTTCATTTTTCTTGCGGAGGGCTTCAATGCGTTTGTCTAATTCAGCATTTTTTTCTTCCTTTGTTTTCAGGTCAAGTGCTGTGGACTGAAGTGAAAATGAAATTAAGTGGGGTTGCAAGCACAAATGCCTGAGGCAGTTTAAGACAGTCAAGCTGTAATACATTTCAATCAATTAAGTTGATCTGTCATAAATACAGAAATCAATAAAAGATCCCTCATACAGTCACTTACCATGGCTGTTTTCCGAAACTCTTCCAAGGCAGAGAAGCACAACCTTATGTGCTCCCTTTGGATCTAAAATAACAAGCAAGATTAAAATGATATATTAAGATCATTCTACACCCACTGTTAAAACTTTTTGTGTCGTTTCTTTTTCCTATATATTACTCTCATGGTAGGGTTTGGGTTGGGTAGTAAGTTGACAAAAAAAAAGGAAAATATTTTAGGAAGAAGTATTTTTTTTTCAGAACAGGGAGCCTTACAACCTTTTTAGAAAGAGCAATCTTGATGAAAATATCAACTGTAAACTCCATTCTATTGAACTTCACTTTTCAAAAAGTCTGAAAAAGTATTTCTGGAAGACAGCATATTCTGTTTAAAATTGTGAAGTCTGTATGTTTAGAATAAAAAAACCTCATCAAAATGAAGAATAGTTCATTTTTTCATGAGTTCATATTTCATTTATTAAAAAAATTTTTACCCGAAAAAGAAAAAAGGAATCTGCTAGTGTAGGCTGGACATTTGTAATGCAACATGATAACCCCTCTTTTCAGACATTTGTGAACCACTACAGTTTTCAAAAACATGTCAATTGAACTGCTTCTCTAAAAGGGTCTGGTCACAACTCGATTAAACACACAATATCCCCATGAGGAATGGTTTGACATGCAGTGCATCCGGAAAGTATTCACAGCGCATCTGTGGTGTTATGGGTCCACAGCTCGTGGAGAAAAGGCCATTGATTTTAAATAAATAATCACCGCACCCGAGGCGGCTTCGTGAGGCGTTGTTAGCGAGCAGCGGGGCAGTCGTCGATGTGGGCGTTTCTCACCGTGTGCACAGGTGAGGAACTGCCCACATTCGTGATTGCTCCCGTGGCTAATGCTGCAGCTGTGATGGCCCCTCACGTTTTTAAAAGAAGCGCAAGTCGGTTGGGGAGAAAGAGAGAGAATCGATCGGAGAGAAAGGAAAGGAGAGGACGGAGGTTACAGGGAGCGTGGAAGCAAGCGGTGCAGGAGAGAGACGGACACGCGGAGCGTGTGGTGAGCGCGCGATCGAGCGCTCGTGGGCAGCTGCGAGGAAGCTGGGTGTTAGGCCGACACCCAGGTGTTTGTGTAGATGTCGCTCCCGCTGAGCGATTTGGTAGCGGTAGTGACAAGGTGAAAGCGACGGGCCGCAGAGAGGCCATGGAAAAGGCAGCGGAAGTCGGGAGACTTGGTGATGGAATCCCCAACGTGGGCGACCTGGCCGTTGAGGGTAATCAAGTCTCGGGGACTGGGATGAGTGTCAGACCGAAGCCAGGGATCGGGAGGTCTCCAGTCTCGAGCGTGTGATGTAGGAGGGCAGCTGCAGAGAGCGTCTTGCCTGCTGCTAAGCCCGTACGGGATAAGCAGGTGAGACGCATACAGAAAATAGGCACCGGATTTTGTTAGTGTTTTAAGACTGCTTCCAAGAGAAGATTTAACCTCCGATTTTAAGGATTGTTTTTCTATTGAGTTTTAACCCCCACGTGTTCTTTTAATGGATTATTTATTTTATTGAAGATCTGCACTATTTATTTGAACACTGTTTTTGTTTTGTTGACTGCTTTTAATAAAAGCACTATTGCACTTTTTGTATACCACCCCTTGCTCAATTGTTTATTTGCCTCCATTGACTAGCTCACTCGGCAACATTATCGACGGTGTTGGGTTCATGTGCTTCCAATATCAAAGGGAGTGTGGAGCCTGAACCCACATCGTCACAGCATCACTTTTTCCACATTTTGTTATGTTACAGCCTTATTCCAATATGGATTAAATTCATTTTTTTCCTCAGAATTGTACACACAACACCCCATAATGACAATGTGAAAAAAAATGTACTTGAGGTTTTTGCAAATTTATTAAAAATAAAAAAAGTGAGAAATCACATGTACATAAGTATTCACAGCCTTTGCTCAATACTTTGTCGATGCACCTTTGGCAGCAATTACAGCCTCAAGTCTTTTTGAATATGATGCCACAAGCTTGGCACACCTATCCTTGGCCAGTTTCGCCCATTCCTCTTTGCAGCACCTCTCAAGCTCCATCAGGTTGGATGGGAAGCGTCGGTGCACAGCCATTTTAAGATCTCTCCAGAGATGTTCAATCAGATTCAAGTCTGGGCTCTGGCTGGGCCACTCAAGGACATTCACAGAGTTGTCCTGAAGTCACTCCTTTGATATCTTGGCTGTGTGCTTAGGGTCGTTGTCCTGCTGAAAGATGAACCGTCGCCCCAGTCTGAGGTCAAGAGTGAACTTTTTTCACGTTGTCATTATGGACTGTTGTGTGTGGAATTCTGAGGAAAAAAATTAATTTAATCCATTTTGGAATAAGGCTGTAACATAAAATGTGGAAAAAGTGATGCACTGTGAATACTTTCTGGGTGCACTATATCTGCAAACAACACAAGGTTTGTCAAAAAATTAAATGAGGAGTTTGCTTACCTGTAAAAAGGTATCTTTCACCTTGGATTGATCTCACATCCAGCTTCCCATTCAATATTTCACCTGTCAAATTTCCACAACAAATCAAACTTAATATTTCAATTTTTTTAAGAGTAATCCATCAGAAGGTGTAAAGGACACATGATGCTTCAGCTGGGCTTGAATCACAGCGTCTGCGTGACTTTTATTTTGACAAGTTATTGGGTGTCTTTAGTTTGCATAATTTAATTGTGCAGTTTTGCCGGGAATAGGAAAGGAAAATGGCGACATATGGGGTTAACTAACAAGCACCTCGCTGAAAAGTGAACAATGTATTAATCTTTTTGGGTTATATGTAAAACAAAGGTTACGAATGTTTATGTTAAGTTATTTACATGCTTTTTATTTTGTACTTTGCCTTTTATAGCTCTTACGGTGTGTTTATGAAACAAGGTCACGGAAACGATAATAAAATTCATAAACCATCAGTCTGAGAGCTGATCATCATTCAGCCGGGGTCGCTACAGAGGGTACTTTACAAACCAAAACAGAAAGTCATTTAAATCAACAAAATAAATGATACCAAATGATATTTCAGATATATGGTCAAGAGGGAATTAAGTCCTAGAAATAACCTTTAAAACCAAAAATTAACTGAAAATATAAAGGAGACTAGTGCCGGTCAAAGCCTGTTTTGAGCTTTAGGTGGGGATTGACAGCACCTATCGGTGTCAACAGCAAGCATACTGTACTATTAGACTTAGGACAACCGGTTGTTTGGGGGGTGTTGAGCACACCTCAGTGTCCAGGTCACGCACTCCTCTCAGGAACATAAACGGTGCCCATCTGTATACATAATGCACATTTTGCATAGTGTGCATCTTTTAACTTTCCTGATTTTTTTTTTTGGCATGGATGGGAGCCACTGTTGCACATTCCTAAATCCTTCACTGAAGACTATTCATAATGTGTGATAAATACAGTGTAGGCAGAGACAATTTGGAGTAAGAGAACTGAGAACCAAATAAAACACAGGTAATACATTCTAAAATAAAAGAAAGAAAAGAATTTCAGGTACAATCTAAATCATGATAGAGCCACACAAGCAGAACATGGAGAAAAAGTACACAAAGTTAAAAGACCCACACAGAGCTGCACAGAAAGGTTTTGGAAAAAATAAACAGGTGAGAAAATATACTAAGGAAGAAAAGATGGATTCCATACAGTCATGAGCCTTAATTCTAATCTAAAGGTTTCATCAGCTGTGTCTTATTAAACATGAAATTAATCTTCCACATTCACATATTTCTGGTTTTGAAAATGTAGCAACATTAGCATCAGTACACTACTAGGTAAATAGTGAAAGTAATTGAAACAGTAGCTCTTAGCACGGTAGAAAAACAATCTCAATCTGATTACATTAAAAGTTTTGAAGAAGATCCAAATTACAACAACTTGGAAAAAAAAAGTATTAAGGGGGAATAACTCACAGCCAAGTTACATGTAGAGAAAGAAAAAAAAAAACAAAAAAAACAAACACATGGTTAACCCAGCTTGCATCACAGATCACCAGGTTTTAATGAAGGCCTTCAACTACACTCAAATCACAGCCTCCTGGGTCAGCAATCACCAAGGATGCAACACCACAAATAGCTGCATTAATTTCCTTCTCTGGCAGTTTTGGAGGAGATGTTAAACCATTCTGCTTTATCATTATGAAACAGGCCCTGTTATGCCAATTGATTCTCTGTAAAAACAACAACACCTTTGAAATAAAAGTACTTTTATTATTTAACAAGGCAATTTAATCCTTTAACATTTTGCTGGAGGAACTCTAACGTGCAGGTCAATTCGGTCTTTTAGTTTTGGGTGTCAGAGATGTATTTTTTTTGTTAATGGGAGAAAACACTTGAAAAGAATCATATTGATCTCAGTCTTTGATGGTTCCCAGAGCCTGTCATTATCACTTTTCTCATGTCCAGATAGGTTGTTGCCTCTTGCAGTTGGGAATGGTTAAACCAGTGCTTATAATATTCCTTCTGGCAGTGCACCACAGACTGATGACCAATATAAAATTCAAGACTCTAATAAACTTTGGCAGCTGGACATAGAAGTCGCGTTCTAAGACTTGATTACGCTCCTTACTCAAAGTACCAGTGAAACCATGTGCCATAAATACAGTGTAGCGCCTGCTCAAAACTCAGTAGTCCTCTCTGAGCTCTCATTGGGAGCCCCACTGCCATGTGAATCAACATCAGTGGAAGGATCAAGAACTGTGCACTTTTCAGCACAACTTATCAAATGTAAAGCGTATTTCTGTTTCAATCTGTGAGATATTGAGCAAGACTTTGTACACTGTACTTTGTATTAAACCACACTCAACCAGAGACAAGTGTAAAATTTTGGTGTACAAGAACAAAAACACAACTGTTCTCTAAGAGAAGTGCTTCCCAAATATACCTTCATGTGTGCCAATACCATGGCATATGGGAAACAGTGGCAAGGAAGCTGCTGATCCACATCAACTTTGTCACGTCTACTCTACTGATTAATGATTAAGGTTTTGATATACAGTATATCCTGTAACCTTTTTTGTGTGTGTAAATATGCATTATCCAACTGCCTTACTTTACCCTTTCTTGTTTCTATTTGTCTGTTTTATTTCATTCTCTCTGTTATTAGATGCAACAGAGAAGGCAAATTTCACATTTTCTTGTGTAAACATGACTAAATAAAGAAACCTTAAACCTTACTCCGCCATTTTAAAATGATAATTCCAACAAGAACAATGGCACATACCTGAAATTGTACAGAAAAATACATTGATTATATTGTCTCTTGCATCATTCATTACTTCATTTTTGTGAATTTCAACTCCCACCAGGACACTCTTAAGTTCCACTAATTAATGGTACAAAGGTCATTATAATATCCTACCAAAACACTTTAATAAATGATGTTTCTTTGTTATCACATCAATACCTTTCAATCTCTCTCTCTCTAACTCATAACAAACATACTCAAATTGCAGCTTTTAATGGATTTTTAGTGAAAAGAATTTAACACATTTGTGAGACCCTATCAGCACAAATGAACACCTTCCTCAGAAGAACTCAGTTTTCAAATACTTCCAGCAGTCTCCTAAGAATTTTACTCTTCTTGCTTCTAAAACTCTTTAAGCTCCAAAATCCTCTTAAGAGTATCACTTTAATAGATAACCGAGATTAAATATTTCATGTTGCAAAAATATATATTGATTTCAATATACTCAAAATAAAAAAAATAAAAAATCTGTGAGCTTGATGTACCCTACCGTATATACTCACATATAAGTCGGGTCTTGAAACCCGAAAAATCAATCATAAAATCAGACCCTGACTTATACTCCCGTTCAAAAATGTGACACTTATTTATGCATTTTTTTTTTTTTTTAACATCTTCTTGCCTCCTCCAATCTCGCATCAGTTTCTCAGATGCATCATTTTTTTGTTACAGCAGCACAGTTACCAATTTCTTTTGCTACTACAACAACATTTAATTTAAAACCAGCTTCAGATTTTCTTCTGATCTAACGCTCCATCGCAGATAAGGGATGCTCTTACGATAAAGGTGTATGAGGGTGTGAGATACAAAAAACCACAAATCATTGCAAACGTTGCTTCGGAATAGTTCGGGTAATACCGTGTGGTTACGTAAGCACAACAGAGAGAGAGGAAGGCTAGCAGCATGCACTGATAAAGCACATTGCCGCACCCATGTAGGGGAAAAAAAAAAGGCAGTGTGCTCCGTGGCTACTCTCTCAGGTGGGCGTTAGCATATCATAATCCCTTGTACCAATAGCGTCAGTTTTCCGCATTCGACCGACATTATAAAATACCAGAAATTATACAGTAAAAGCAAGTCCCACAAGTATATATGGTAGGATACAGCATGTGGACACACAACACAACAAATAAATGATTAATGTGCCACTTCCTCAATACTTATTAAAACTGTAAACGAACCTTGGACAAATGTTAAATAGTGTACTTTCTATAGCATGCATGTCACAAGTATTTGGGACTGTTCAAGCTTCCTATTCTTCTTTGGATTTCCTACATCTAAAAACGGTCTTGACATTTCACCAACAACCAGCTGTGGTTTTTTTGGATGGATAGGTTTCCTCAAGATATAGATCGAACCAAAGCACTAAGCTTCTAGTGCTCTATAATAATGTTGCTCTCCATTGTTTATCTTTTCAGATATTCATTCAAATGCAGATCATTGATTTTTTTGGAATTTAATTTTAATAATACATTTCATTTATAAAGCCCCTTTCCCATGGTGTATTTGTTTCATCATAAGAAGGATTAAACACTCAGTAGTGTCTATAATATTTAGTACAGTAAAATATTCAGCTTGAGAAATGCATAAAGACTATCAGTGTCACACGAATGAAATTATATGGTATGTTTTTTGGTATTATTCAGAGAAACTACTGTGTATAATGTGGTTAATCATTTATGAATTCCCATTTTTTTCAACATAAAATTGTCACAGTCCCATTCTGTACAACAGATGAAGAGTATTTGTGTATAAAGAATATGCAATTTGCCTCTGCATGAAGTACAGATCAACCTTTAACCACTACTCTTAGCAGCCATTTAGGGATTTAACAGACACATCCTGGTCAGTTCTTCCAGTTGAAAGTGAGGCACTGCATAGTTGCCTACATCTGAAAAGTAAAAGGGTACACTCTCTCTCTCAATCAACTGAAGGCTGTCTATTTCACTGACAACAATACTACTCTAAGGAAAAGCAAAAATGGCCTTGTTCTCATTAAATGGCCTGTTCTTGTTGAAATCTTTCTAATGTTCTAATGGAGGAATTAAGTAAATAATACTGACAAGCTTTGGGGGGCTGAACAAAATGTTCTTGTCTAAATATTTCTAATGTTCAAATATAAGAATACAATAGGCTGTGAAGAAAAAATCCATAATACTGCATTTAAGGTCTGGAAGTAAAACAATTAGAACCGAGTAGAAACATTTAAAATGATCACTTCAATTTCCAATATTCAAACTGTAATACATACAGCATTACAATACAGGGTGAGTCAAAATTATGTTAACATTTGAAAGGCAGAAACAATTTATTCACAAAACATACTTCATATGTGCAAGATTATTTAAAGGAATGTCTCAACCTGTTCACCACACAAAAACCAATGAGCAATTGTACCATTTAAAGCCCAGAAACACATTTCGAGAGGAATAGATGACAGCACAATCAGTATTCTGTCCTTCAGGTCATTTATATCACAAACTTTCCTGCTATACATGCACTCCTTCACCATACCCCATAACCAGAAATCACAAGGTGTCAAATCAGGGGAGTGTGGAGGCCATAGCAATGGTCCACCATGACCTATTCACCTACCTGGAAAGGTGTGGTCGAGATAAAAATAATCCATTAGTGTTAACATAATTTCAACTCACCCTGTATATTCAAACTCCAGATATGAATGTCATAGTCCTGACTACGTCACTTTAGTGACTTTAGACTATGATTGCCTTTCCAAAACATTTAAACTTTTTCTTCAATTTTGACACAAGTTTTTATATATTTTGGCAAAACAGTTATCCATCCTCATTTCAGATTCAATTTCTTTACTGACTTCACAATTCCATTTCTTAATCAAGAGTTTAAATTCCAAGTTGGAAAAGGTTAGATATTTTATTTATAGTCTTCCCTGCTTTGCAAGACACACTTCCATCCATCCATCCATTTTCTAACCCGCTGAATCCGAATACAGGGTCACGGGGGTCTGCCGGAGCCAATCCCAGCCAACACAGGGCACAAGGCAGGAACCAATCCTGGGCAGGGTGCCAACCCACCACAGGACGCACACAAACACACCAAGCACACACTAGGGCCAATTTAGAATCACCAATCCACCTAACCTGCATGTCTTAGGAATGTGGGAGGAAACCGGAGCGCCCGGAGGAAACCCACGCAGACACGGGGAGAACATGCAAGACACACTTATCTTTCTTTTTAAGCCCTTAATTAGATCTTGGGAGGAAGCACAACATTCAAAAAGTTTAGAAAGTTCTGAGAATTTACTCCAGAACTGAATTTATGTATTTTTAAAGGCTGTTATTCTTATTTGTTAGGAAGTGAGGAGGTCTCTCTTTTTTAAGTTAACATCCATTACTAGCTTGCTTTATTTGGAACAGCCTATCATGAATATATGCAAACTTCAAAAAGAATACACGATGCAAAGCAGGATCAAGACCTGGTGCCTCATGTATAAACGGTGTATACGCATAAAAATGTTGCATAAGAACGTTTCCACGTTCAAATCGCGGCGTATAAAACCTAAACTTGGTGTAAAGCTACGCACATTTCCACGGTAGCTCATACCCTGGCATACGCAAGTTCTGTGCTCAGTTTTGCAGACTGGTGGCACCCAGTGTCAAAGCAGTGCTACTGTTCCAGTGTGGTTTCTTTTTTAGATCCACATCCCTGACACGGCTTTATAAATACACTGAAATTAACCGCATATTGTTTATTAGTTTAATGCATCTGATGGTAATTAACCTGTAACAATGTAATGGTCCACAGATTGGTCAAACTATTCTAAATACAATAGCTGCTTTAGCGTTGTTACTCTTACTGCACCTTCTTCTTTCAGCTGCTCCTGTTAGGATCATCTTTTTCCATATCACTCTCACTGCACCACTCTGAGAATTTATATCACTGTATCTGAGTGGGGAATCACAGCTGTACAGCAGCTGACAAGAAAGAGAATTATCGGTATACAGCATCAAGCACACACTGCCTCATCCATGGTGTCTATGGCAAACGCTTCAGAGCCTTTCCTGTACGGACCTCGCAGTTTAGAAACAGTTTCATTCCAAAAAATATAAATGCACTCAATCAGTCCATCAAGTGCTCCTTGTAGAATGCTTTGTAATTATAAGTACAATTACCTCACTGTAAACTTGCGATACAGTCATAATATTGCACAACCTGAGCCACTTTATAAAGCCTGTATTTACATATGATGATGATATAATTTTTAAGATGAAATGCAGCAAAATATGTTTATTATATTATACAAATAAAACTTTAACTTCATTTAAATAATCTGTATTGTTAATAATTAAACATGTGAGGACATGTTGCTGCAGTGCTAGCGAGGCGCTGGCGCTCCGTTCATGGATTGTTCCTGCCTCACGCTGTATTCTTGCTGTGCTGGCATGGCACTTAAACATGTACTACGAAGATATTTCAATGTTCCTTAAAAGTTGTGAAGAATCGGTGATCTAAGCTTACAGATGGCTTAACGTCTATTACAGAGCTGAAAAGTAAGGACAGGAATTTGGGGTTAGTACGTTTGAAAGAGACAGTACTGCTACAATAAAGTATTTCATCAGAGGTCGTGTATGGAGCAGAAAGCATCTGTCATGAGACATGAACAATCACAGCTCCACCGTGTTCCCATGTTTACAAGCTTTAACTCCTATCATCATGAAAATGATATCACGTATACATCTCGGTATTTTAATTATTCAGAGAGCTATAATATTATAAATGTAATGAATTGTGTCCTGTCAGAGGAAGAGAAAGGCCGGAAGCATGTAGTGATTCACACACATAGAGCACATAGAAGATCAAATACAAAACAAAGCATTTAACATGCTATTTTAATTACGATGGGATCTGAGAAACTAGTAAATTAAATGATTTTAAGATGATGTTAATGATGTTCTACTTTAATGACAAAATAAACTACATAATTAAAGTGGAAATTTAGAGATTATAGTTGATGTTTTGTGCTTTTTTCCCCCCACTGTGTGCCTTTTTTTTTTCCTCTGTACCCTAATAAGCTTTCACAGCGACTTTGATATCTGACAACTTCTTTTTTTTTTTTTTTTTCGGGCACTGTGCGACTTTGTGAACTTGAGCTTTCAAGTTTCTCTGACACGCTATGTCACTCGATCAACTTCCTTTTGTTGTTTATACCACTGTTTAAACCAACAAATAGTATGTTTTTCCTTGCTTCTACTTGGTATTCACTGAAATTCTTCTATTTTCCCTTGTGCTTTTGCCATTGTCTTTTCACAGAAGGCTGCTTAAGGGCAGTTTATATTGATTTGCATAATCAAAGAGGCATAATTCTGGGAGGAGTTAGGGCAAGATAGCACATGCGTTTCTTTTCACGCTGACCGGGATTTATGGAGCGGAAGAACATGGAAGTTAGTGTTCACACAGATTTATGCATCTGGATTTTTTTGTGCGCACGCACATTTCCATTTTTTTCCGCACGCCATGTTATAGTGTGAATTCTATGCAAGAGGCCCCTGGTGAGGTGGTAAACAATGCTATGTACTGAGAAATCGTCTACCTTTAGAAACCGACAATTATCTGCTTATTTTAGTAATAAACAGAAACTTACATGGGCTATCTGAGCAACGAGAGCAAGGTGTAACTGCTTCTGCAATCAGATATGCAGTACATCCATAAAGTTCTAACCCCTTCAGTTTTCTCACTTTTTATTATTATGTTGCAGCCATATGCTAAAACTGAATCTAGAATGGCAAAGTGAAAATTCGACTTTTTCATTTTAACTAAATTTGGGGAAAAAAAAAAAAAAAAATCTAATCTGAAATATCCCATTACCACAAGTATTCTGACTCTTTACTCAGTACTTCGTTCAAACACCTTTGGCAAATATTTCCAACCTGGAGTTCTTCTTTGTTGACATGACAAGATATCAAGGCACAACCTTGATTTTGGTATTTTCAACCATTCTCTTCAGCTCTGTCAGGTTGGATTGGGACAATCAATGGCTGTTTTCAGGTCTCTCCAGAGATGCTCAGTTAGGTTCATGCTTTGGGTCATTGTCCTGTTAGAAGAGGAACCTTCGGCACAGCCCAGCAGTCAAAGAGCTCTGGAGCAAGTTTTCAGTAAGGATATCCTTGTACTTTTCTCTGTTCACTTTTCCCTTGACCCGGATTAGTCTCCCAGCAGCTCGATTTGTGTGGGTGATGAGTGGTGCCTGATTTTCTTCCATCAAAAACACTTAGAATTTTGGCCAAACAATAACACTTAGAATTTTGGCCAAACAATAACACTTAGAATTTTGGCCAAACAGCTCAATCTTGGTTTCATCACACAAGAGAATTTTGTTTCTCACAACCTGTGAGGCCGATAGGTGCCTGTTTTCATACTCTTAGTGACATTTGATGAGTCTTTTACTGAGCAGAGGCCTCCACCTGTCCATGCTTCATAAAGCCCAGATCAGTGCAGTGTTGCTGTGATAGTTGTCCTTCTGAAAGTTTCTCCCATTTCCACTCAGGTTCTCAAGGACTCCTGCAGAATGACAATCGGCTTTTTGTCACCTGCCTTACCAAAGCACTTCAGTGCAGTTTGCACAGTTTAGCTGGGAAACTATCTCTAGGAAGAAGAGAAATGGAAGGCCACTGTGCTCTTAGGAATCTTCCATGCCTCGACTGCAGGTAATTCCTTCCACCTCATGGCCTGGTTTTTGCTCTGATACACACTTTCAATTTTAAGACCTTCTATAGACAGAGGTGTGCCTTTTCTAATCATGCTCACTCATTGAATTGAGCACAGGTGGACTCCAAACATGATGCAGAATCTCAACAATGATCAACAGTGCATGCATGTGGGCCAAATATCAAGATCACAGAAAAGGGTCTGAATACTTCTGTCAATGAGATACTTCAGTTTTTTTTTTTTGTTTTTAATAAATTTGCAAACATTTCTAATATCCTGTTTTGGCTTTGCCATTCTGGGGTTTTGAATGTTGCTTGACGGGGGCAAAACTGTGTTAAAATGATTTAAGCATAAGGCTGCAACATAAAGGAATGTGTATAAAGAGTAAAGGGGTCTGACTACTTTGTGAATGCACTATATACTTACTCACTGTAATAGCAAAATGTAAAAAAATCCAACTTTTTTCAAACTTCAGTACAGTATCTCCTTTTACAAGTGCTGCTCTTTCAACAGTAGTGTCACATTCACTAACCCACATAATAAATCATGGGTAAAGATACACTGCCAGAGCCAACCACTTCAAAATTTAAATTTATGACTGCAAGAATTGTCCTAGTTTAAGTATAATACACCAATACTGTAAAACCTCAGTTAAAGATGTAGTTACATTCCAGGATTTTAGTTAGCATATGACAGTGGTTGATAGGGCAGGTGTCATACAGGGCTCATGCCACCCGCAGTTTCCTCCTTTAGATGCCCTAAAACACTATTCTTGTTTGTGTCCACTTGCTGCTCCTTCCATGGGACTCCACGCACTTTCATTTACTTTGTTCACTGCCTAGACATTCATGCCACCTCTTCCGTCTTGCACCTCATTTACTTAAGTAGTTGTTGACTTTGGTTAATTTATTTGTATGGAATTCTGAGATACACACACACACACACACACATAGATATATTTATAAAGATATATATATATATATCTTTATAAATATATCTATCTATCTGCATATATAAAATGCTAAAGAGTTTCTGTCTCTCATGCAGTTACTCACGAACCACTGGGTCTAGAACTTTGATCTAAGTCTTACTTGAAATCAGCCTTGGCAGAGCAACCTATCACCATGTGTTTTTTATGCAAGCAGAGTGATAGCAAAACCTAGTGTCATGGCAGAAAGGAAGAAAAGAGCAGCAAAATCTGCGGAGATGCAATAATGGGGTATAGAACACAGAATGTAAGAATGACAAATACAGAGAAATGCATACTGACAATTGAGAAGATCATCAAATACACATTCAGAATTCATAATTAATTGTTGAAGAGACTTAAAAAAAAAAAACACTTTCACCCCCTCCAAATTCTCATCAATTTCTATAGATGTGTTGTTGACATCATCCAGATATACAGTACTACATTACCATCTAGTGGGCTAACTGCACTGTGTCTGATTGGAAAGATCCGCAGCATTTGGTGAAGGCAGACTAGGACATCAACGGCACTTCAGTAGCCATTCACATCATTGTCAGTAAGCCGTGTGTCAGGAGAGCAAGTTCCATCATGTATGACCCCTTTATCCTTTTCAGTCTCTTCTCACTACATTCTACAAGACAGCATCAAAGCCTGTGTGCAAAATTATCAGACTCCAAAATAACATGTCCTACACAGGCTATTACATATATGCATCGACAAAGTATTGAGCAAAGGCTGTGAATACTTATGTACTTGTGCTTTCTCAATTTTTTTATTTTTAATAAATTTGCAAAAATCTCAAGTAAACTTTTTTCACGTTGTCATTATGGGGTGTTGTGTGTAGAATTCTGAGGAAAAAAATGAATTTAATCCATTTTGGAATAAGGCTGTAACAAAATGTGGAAAAAGTGATGCGCTGTGAATATTTTCCAGATGCACTGTATCTGTTGTACAAGGCAAGACAAACTGTTCTGTAATTGTGTGCCCTTTCTTTTATTTGTCAGTTCATCATGCGCAACAAGACAATCTCCTGAGTGACTGCTAGCTTGTTGTACAAACACTCTAGAATATTTTTGTCAAGCCTCAATATTTACATTTCAAAGAGTTGAACAATTTATGCAAGTTGAATGCTTTATTTACAAATGTCATTATAGTTTGGCAAGCTTCATACTTTCATTTGTCTTCACAGTAAATCTATTATTTCAGAAAATCTGGGTTGTATGTTCTTTTAACACTACTGTTTAGTTCATGTTTTTGGAATGAATCTTGTGAGGCTGATACAGAATTGGAAGAGTTTGGAGTAGGTGACACTATGGGACATTTAAGAAACTTGCCATGTTTGTTGTTTTATTTAATGAAGCATGTAACTAGTCAGTCGCCTGCAGACTAAAACATATTCCTCTCTACACTTACCCCTGATCAGACCACCCCCAGGTTACTTATTAAAAAGACAAATGGACACTAAATTTTATTCAGTATAAACATCCTTGTGTGTCAGGTTATTTTTGGATTAGTACTTGCGCATTTCACCTTCTATGTCACTGTATTTAAATGCTGAACATGTATTTACCGTTAATTGTTAACATGTGCTAGTTTTTGTTAATGCAGGCTACTCTATATTAAGATTACTGTTATAAGTCATCACTGAACAAAAAAAAATATAAAATTGGGTCCCAAAGCCAAAAAGGTTGAGAGCCACTAGTATAACTACAGAATGACAGTACAAATCAATTAAATGTTAGTTTAACGCTTTGCCAGTCACATATTTTGGCTCAT
This sequence comes from Polypterus senegalus, assembly GCF_016835505.1. Classification (NCBI taxonomy): domain Eukaryota; kingdom Metazoa; phylum Chordata; class Cladistia; order Polypteriformes; family Polypteridae; genus Polypterus; species Polypterus senegalus. Next base: position 28,892,897 of record NC_053164.1, read on the forward strand.
AACTCCATCTAACTCCAACTCGTAACTCCATGCGGAAAACGGACTGCTATGACTTTCTGAAAGGTATACTTTGAATATGTCACAATTTATGGTAAACGTTATAAGTTGTAGTTCACTGACTTAAAAAAAGTTCCAGTTAACACTACAACGCACACTCAAAGCAATAATGCCTTTCATTTGCAAAATGTACAGCAAGTTTTACTACAAAAGGCACGATAAAATGAGCGATTGAGGAATAGGAGAAGCGACACTAAAAAGCTCCTAAATATTAAAGTATTAAACTAGACAAAATTATACCTATATTGTCGTAAATTATTTTGTTGGTTATTTGAACTTCTATGACATTCTCAACTATATACAAAGTCCGTAAGAAATCGCGCGTTAATCTTTCTTGTAAATAAGACGAATACGCTGTTCATTCTGGTCACGTCAAAACAACTTTCACCGCTGAATTTAAAGGTCTGTACCAGCCTAATATAATTACGATATAAACTGCTGTCAGGGTGCGGTTAAAATATTCTAAATGACAAGTGTGGCGATCGCTTGCACTAGATGCCCATTTACACTGAACCTCTGTCACAGTGCCAAGCAACATCGTCACCTGCAATGCAGCGACTGGTACATACAAAGCATATCTCCAGTCTTCAAGCCACGTCCCCAGTATACAAACTTAAACATACCTTCTTATCCAACGACAGAATCAAAACATAAAGTTTCACTTTGCAGAGGACAGCGTTCTGAAAACAGGGACCCTACTAATCAGCTTCTCAAATGATTTCCTTTCTATCCAGTCTGCCTTTTCCGGGGGCGTAAGCGACCTTCGTCATTACAAAATAACAAGAACATCCGGGGTACCATTCTTGTCAATCATAACGCAAATCACTCCTAGTGCGCAGGCGCGTTTCTCACGCGCCCGTTTGGTGCAGGTCGCTTGCGCACGCGCAAAATCCTTCCGGTTTTTCGGTATGTACATGGTATTCTTTAAATATGAAGTAACAAGGTTCAATTTATTACCAGTTTAAAATTTATTTTTATAAGAGTTAATCAAACCATTAGTAAAACGTGTTAAGTTTTTTTTTTTTTAAATGAACACCAATTATCTTTCATCGCCAACAGGTAATGTGCCCTACTAAATAATATCCATAATAATAGTTAATTTTATTGATATGACGAAAACGTAAAATTACGTTCTCAGTAATAAAATCTAGTGATTACAAAGTTTGTTACTCTGCATTGCTGAATTTCTCCTGGAAATGCAAGATAGAAATTAAATATGGTAATGGTCATCCCTCATGTTGTAGAATTGTGTTTTGAATGTAGGAATTGGCTTTTTAAAAAGTGATTTCCAAGTAACCCACCGATTTTTGTTTTGCATTCATGTAGTTCAAAATGAAGTGTTCATAGAACTTTATTGTGACGTCAAGTTTGGTTGTTAATATAAAGGGAAACTTCATTCGAATAACTTATGCAAGTACAAATCTCTAATGCTGCAGATAATATGATTATTACATATTTTACAGAATAACTGTTTTAAATGCACCAGTATTTAATAAACCAGATGATAAACATAAACAGCAATAAATATTAATATTGTGGATTTATTCTGCAACTATACTCTAGTGTACCAATAAATAATACCAAGTAAGGGAACCACATTAAGAAAACTGTGGAAATGAAGACATGTATGGTCATTAGTAGATTTTGTTATAATAAAAACCTTCAGTTTTCCAGGACCAGAGTCTTGGCATCAATGTATTTATTTCTCCACTTATTTAGTACCAATATGAACAACTAAAATGCTGTTGAGTTTGAATTAAAAAATGTATAACACAGTTTTTCAAACGCCAAAGCGGTAAAATTATGATAAACAAGAGACCTAGGTTAGAGTTGTGCCTCTTTGACTATGGGCTCATGGCAACTAAGTTATTTGATTTGAAAATTCTAGGAGCAGAAAGTAATAGTATTGAGGGATAAAAGGACCTTGAGATTCTGGAAGGCTAGAACAACCTATCCTTTAATTTTCTTTCCAGTATCTCCTCTTTTCCTCTGTAGTTACCTCATGTTATAATGGGGGAAAGTGCCATTTTGTTTTTCAGTTTGCTAAAAGCGAAGCCTAGTTTCGGTACAAAAGTAAATCAAGGGTTTTAAGGCCTTTTCAGACAGGATTAATTTTATTGGGAGAAGAAGGAGGCCCTGAGAATCTTTGTTTTCCTCACTAGTCAAAACATGTTTCCATAAAGATTTGCAAATGTATTACAAATCAAAAACAGAAATCACTCATATAAGTATTCAGACCCTTTGGTTTGGCACTCCAAACTGTGGTTAGATGCATCCTATTTGGTTTAATTATCCTTGCGATGTGTCTAGAACTTGACTGGAGTCCACCTGTGAAAACTGAATTGATTGGACATTGTTTAGAAAGACACACACCTGTGTATGTAAGGTCCTACCATTTACACTGTAGGTCTGGACAAAAAAAAAGCCATGAAGTCTAAGGATCACTCTCTAGACCTCCGTGAACACATTGTGTTGATGCATAGATCTGGACAAGTTATCAAACTATTTCTAAAGCTGTGTGTGTTCCCAAGAAGACAGTGGTCTCAATTATTATTAAATGGAAGAAGTTTGGAACCACTAGGACTGTTATTAGTGTTGACTGTCTGGCCAAACTGAGTAACTGTGCAAGAAGGGCCTTGGATAGGGAGGACACCAAGAACCCAGTGGTCGCTCTAACAAATGGTCTTCACAACTTTCAGACTGCTAGATATATTAGGATTTTACATTTTTAATTCACATGCCTAGGAAAGCATTTCATTATTGCTTTATACCTCATATTAGTTAATGCGTTATGTATAAGCACTGCTGCTCAGGACATGACGGGAGGGCAATTTGGTTATTTATCCACGTTGAAGATTTTTTTCTGAAAGTGGCATGTAATAAGATCTGTACCATAGGATGGTCAATAAATAAGTTAATATAGAACTGCACTGGAAGACCCACTGTCTGCTGGCTCTTATTGTGCTTAATACCCATTTGTTTGGTGAGGTAAATGTCTCTCCTCACCACACTCGCCCAAAGACACCTATTATTTGTTTAATGGTCTGTGGTGCACATTTATGTTTTCCAGGATTGCAGGCATAAAAATCTGACAAACTATGCTTTTGCCTGATATTTTTTGTTCTGCAACTGAAGCACAGCCATGTTGGTAATGATTTTTAGGAACCATAATTTATATTTCAGTGGATTTTAGTATTTTGCTTATTCAGTTTCAATTTAATAAATAATGTGCTTTGTTCTCATTCTAATGAGTTCTTATCAAAGGTGATGTTCATGTTATGATTACATATACTATTTCATTGTTTAGACAACTCTGTTAACAACTTGTCTGTATTAGTAATACTCTTATTTTTTGACTATGTTCAAGTTAAGAGCATTCACAGTATGCAATATTTCAGATTCCTATAGATGGCGATATTGCACAAGATGAGTCTATTGAGAAAGCTTGAAAACTAACAGCAACCAATTTTTGAACCTTCAACCAGTCAGAACTCTGTATATTTATTTTGCTGACATTTCTATCCAAAGTGATTCACAAATCACAATTTCAGTATAGAGTTGTGTTGATATTTTTACAGTTTTAGCTGTTACAGGTTTGGTTACTTGCTCAAGGTTGTTAGTCAGTAGTGAAAATTGATTCTGTGCATAAAAGATCTTTTTTTTTTTTCCAAAATTTCTAACCTATATGCCATGGTTCATATCATTTTCATTTATAAATGCCATAGTAATAATAAGGCTGTACTGCATAACTCTAAATGAGTCTCCTAACCCACCTCTTTTACACACTTGAGTATCAATTAAATACATAAACGTTTATCCTTAGACTTTAGTGTTAACTTTGTAAGTGTGGCATAGCGCTTAACATTTTAGACAGTGAAAAATATAGTTGTATGTTTGCTTCACACCATTTATTCATGCAACTTCCATCAAGTTCTTAAACCTTGCTTGGACCTCAATACTATAAAGCCGTGTCACTTAGTAAAATATATTTAACACTATACAATTAAGATACTGTTTAGAATGCAGGCTACTATTTAAAATAAAGAGTATTTTCATCAGTAATGAGTCAAATTTAGGTGGTTTTACCTAATGTTTAAGGCATATCATGGTAGGTTGTAAAGTGGCTGGCTCAGGCCTTGCCTTTGACTCACTATATGACCCTGTGGAGATACATTGTTTCCAAGTGTAGAAATACAGAAATTATTTTGATTTGCTGCACTGTATTAATGAATAAACATAAATGTTACAAAATCTTAACTGTGGTTAGTGAAAAGGTGCATTGTAGAATGTATGTGAATGCTAGCTTTTTTGTTTGTTTTGTTTTTACTTTAGTGTTTAACTTTTAATCTGCCATTTAATATATGTTTAACCAAAAGAAAGTGCTTATGCTCTTAAAGAGACACAGTTTGAGTGTATTTGTGCCTTTCTCACTAGCTTCATGTACAAACTAATGAGGATTACTTTACACTTTACTTTTCCCCACATTGTGTTGTTCTGGTGAGTGCTGTAGTTGCAATAGGGCAGATTTTACAGACCAGGCCACACTGTCCCTAACAACAATCTCCAAGTACTTCTGGGGAATTCCCAGGCACCCCCAAGCAACTGTACTTTTGCAGTGTTTTAAATGGCAAATTAGTTCATAGGGTAAGTCCAGATAAAGATCAGTCAAAAACAAAGTGCTAGACAGGTTCAATGCTAGAAGTGATTCAAAGACCTGTACTGGGAGTCTTGCCTGGGGTGTGGTGTTTGCTGACTAGGCCTTTCTGGCTGGATAACCCATGTGGCATTAACAAAACAAAAACAAAAAAACTGAGTGGATTATTCATATGGTGGTTTTACCATTCTCCAGGCAAAGGGCAGAAGTCCAGTGATATGCTGGTCAGTTGACAAGCAGGGGTGATACAGACCCAAATGTGTCTCATATTGCTTCTAAAAAAGTTTCAGTATATTATCCTTTTATTGTACTTAGAGTAATTTATTTCTTTTAATTTTGGAACCAGTCACTTCATTTTAAAAAAAAAAACTGAAATCCTGGCAGCTTTTTCTTTTATTTTCAAAAAGTTATTTTAGACATATGAATATTTGATACCTTTAGTTATGACGTGAATGACTACAGTCATGTTTTATTTGTGAATTGCAAGTATTAATAAATGTTAAAATCCTCACAAAGGTTTGTTTGTGTATATATATGCGTATATGTGTGTGTGTGTGTTGTAAGAGTCACTGGGCTTTGGTAACTTCCTTGGTGCATACGTGTACTCTCTATGTAAGAACTCTTGTATGGTAAATAGTGTAAAAATAAACACTGATGTAATAGTGGAAACTCTAGCTGTTATCTTCCCATTGTTTACTGAACTTACCTTTTGCCGGGCGTGTCAAACCTAAGTGTAAAAAGTTAATCTTTTGAGACAAAGAACTCCACAAAACATTTTATGATCCTAGTGTGTTTTTTGAGCTTTTTAAAGTATCTGTAAGTGGTTCCCCTGGAATCATTGTGAGCAGTACTGACCTGTCATAACAGAGAATATCTACACTCCTAAAATTGTCCTAAAATAACAAAACATACGTTAATTTATAAATGCATTAATATCAAACATCTCATTTGATCTAGCTACATTTCACACATGTATATGACTTTTAATATGAAGTGTTTTTGTTGGCCTCTTTCTTGATGATTTTTTTTAGTCAACAAAATACACTTTTGTTTACGTACCATTAAAACTGAATAGGTATGTCCCCAGGGCCATCAACCCAGTAACTCACAAACTATGCTTGTCTTAAGTATGTAATGAGTCACGTTTCAATTACTTCACCTCTAGATCATTTTCCCCTGCATCAGCTGCCTTTGTATTCCGATGTCTCGAAAGCCTTTGTCAACGGGTGTCATTTAAGAACGACAAAACTAAGCTATTCTTCCATGTTGCCGGTTAAGTCATTTCACTTTGGAGAGAAGGTGTGTGTGAGTGTGTGTATGTATGTATATACAGTATGTATGTATGTTTTAATCAGTATTCATTTTATACAATATGTAATATAAAATATTGGTTGTTATTTTTATTTGATGGTTATCTATGTACTGATTAAAGCTTTATACACTATGTACTATTCTCGCCCTTTGCTGCTTAGTCACAGTGTGTTAAACATGTCTTCATATTTGAATTTACCATCCTTTTAGAAATGCATTTAAAATAAACTACATGGGTTTTTAAGAGCTTGCACAACTGTTTTCTCAATCAGTTTTATGTTTTTGCCCACCCATATGAGTGTTGGTGTTTGCATGAGTGGCCCCAATGATACACTGGTTCCTGTCTTGTGCCTGATCCTACTGCATTAGTCTCTCCATGGTTCTATATTATGATATTATCACTTTGAGTAAACATGGCTACTATAATGTATAAACACAAATGATATTTGTATTTCTCTGGGTGGAAGGGATTTTTTTAAAGTATTCATTATAAATTTTGTTTACTATAGAACTACATCAACATAGTTCTACATAGCAAGAATGTACTCTGTATTCAGCCATTATTATTTTATCAGTTAATAATGCAACTAGTAGCAGTATGTCTTGCATACAAGACTACAATACAGAAACAATATGTACCATCAAATAAAGTAACATTAAAAGTGTGCAATTTGTAAGCAAAAATAACTTAAAAAAAGGGTAAATGATAGCACAATCAAAATGGCAGAGTTTGTGTTAGTACATGTAAATTAATGAACATGTTTCTAAAATGAAACCCACTATCAGTCCCTAATATTGTTGAAAAAGTCACTTTATTGATAAACAGCTCATGTTATGGCTATGATTATTACATTTTATTAACTGACATTGCCATTGAGTCATTCATAGTCCACTAATGTTAGACTGCTATTAAAATAGCTCTAGATCCACTTTAATTAAGAATTATAGATTGATTTTAAATGTGCTGTTTCGTTCTAGCATTTTAGAGAAAATAACCTTTCTAGTCCAGGGTTATCCTAAACACAATCATTACATTTCCCTGTAGTTACAGTACAAAGTTACCCCAATTCATGTTATAGGTTATATTATAATATTTTCTCACATAAAACATTAAAATTAATAAGTCCAATTTGAACTTGCAGGGAAATTTACATCTCTACAGCATTGGGCACAAAGCAGGAGCTGACCCTGGATAGGATGCAGATCCACCACATGGCCCACTCACATAAACACTAATACTTGAATGGAGCCAATGAAGAATTGCAAATTAAACTAACATGTACATCTTATGGATATGTGAGGAAAAGTATAGAAATAGCCATGTAGATAGTGACTTTATTTGGGATCTGCACCAGTGACACTAAATTCTTGAGGTTGCTGTACTTCCTTTTTTAGAATATTTAAATAATAATCCAGGTGTATTTATCAAAAATTAGGTGATTGCTCTTCTAACATTATCTGGTTGAATGAGGTGAAACTGTGGAAGACAGAAATATACATTTGAAAATGCAAGGAAAAAAATTAAATAGGGAAATTCAGCACTTAATGTGACAGTATTAACCTGAATATAGCTATATGTAGCTGATTTCTTTGAGATCGATCAAGTATTTACTTATCCTATTCCTACATTATCCAAGATGTGCTTTAGTCAATTTAGAAATACTGCAAAATGAAAGCTCTTTTTTAAAATACAGTTTAAATAAAAACTAGTTTATTCATTTATATAAAGCAGAGTTGACCACAATGTGTTGTATGGCTTTTTAACTTGATTACTACTCTCAGGTAATTAAAAACCAAGCATTTAGAATTGTTTTCTTTTGCTGTTTATTTTTTTAGAAACCTGTTGGTGTCATTATTTCTATTTCTCATTATTTTGCTTGAACATCAATAAATATTTGGACACAAAAAAATCAAGGATCATAACTAGAACTAAGAAGTATTACAGTGTAACTCCACCTTATCAAATCTCCTACTATGGCTTGCAGTGTTATTTAAAGCCAGTTATCCTCCTTTTAATATAAAGTGATATATGTTCTACCCCCCTCACCTCAATATACTAATGCCAGTACTCAAGGGTGTACACTGAGATCACAAATCCAATGCATCCACTGAACAGTATCATCACCAGACAGAGGAACAGCTTCGGCAACAGACTGCTGTCACCATCCTGCTCCACTGACAGACTGAGGAGATCGTTCCTCCCCCACACTATGCGACTCTTCAATTCCACCTGGGGGGGTAAACGTTAACACTGCACAAGATTATAGACTGTTATACCTGCCTCACACTCTCCACCTTGCATTTTTTAACTTGCACTGTGCTTTTATTGCTCTTTAATTAATATTGTCTTTATCATTATGCTGCTGCTGGAGTATGTGAATTTCCCCTTGGGATTAATAAAGTACCTACCAACCTACCAACCTACTAACTAAATAACTAACTAACTAACCTTTAGGAGCCAGTCTTTTTCTGTGGGGTGACCATACTCTGAAATTACTTATTTATCAATATTAAGAGATGTCTCATCATTTTTAGCTTTTAAAAGAAAGCTGAATACTCATTATTTTAGCATGGTATGCTCCTTAGAGCTCTGGAGAACCTGGTCATATTGTTTTTTTAGTAATACTTTTGTTTGGCTGTACTTGCATCTCTTCCATTTTCCTTATCTGTATATCACTGCCATTTTGATCCATCTGTTCTTCCAACCTTTGAATTCAGACCCCAGAGTAGTTGATCATCTATGTAACTGACCCAGCATTACATTTTTTTTCATTTTACAATGATATATATATATATATATATACAGGTGCTGGTCATAAAATTAGAATATCATGACAAAGTTGATTTATTTCAGTAATTCCATTCAAAAAGTGAAACTTGTATATTAAATTCATTCATTACACACAGACTGATGTATTTCAAATGTTTATTTCTTTTAATTTTGATGATTATAACTGACAACTAATGAAAGTCCCAAATTCAGTATCTCGGAAAATTAGAATATCAATTAAGACCAATGCAAAAAGGATTTTTAGAAATGTTGGCCAACTGAAAGGTATGAACATGAAAAGTATGAGCATGTACAGCACTCAATATTTAGTTGGGGCTCCTTTGGCCTGGATTACTGCAGCAATGCGGCGTGGCATGGAGTCGATCAGTCTGTGGCACTGCTCAGGTGTTATGAGAGCCCATGTTGCTCTGATAGTGGCCTTCAGCTCTTCTGAATTGTTGGGTCTGGCGTATTGCATCTTCCTCTTCACAATACCCCATAGATTTTCTATGGGGTTAAGGTCAGCGAGTTTGCTGGCCAATCAAGAACAGGGATACCATGGTCCTTAAACCAGGTACTGGTAGCTTTGGCACTGTGTGCAGGTGCCAGGTCCTGTTGGAAAATGAAATCTGCATCTCCATAAAGTTTGTCAGCAGCAGGAAGCATGAAGTGCTTTAAAACTTCCTGGTAGACGGCTGCGTTGACCTTGGACCTCAGAAAACACAATGGACCAACACCAGCAGATGACATGGCACCCCAAACCATCACTGACTGTGGAAACTTTACACTGGACCTCAAGCAACATGGATTCTGTGCCTCTCCTCTCTTCCTCCAGACTCTGGGACCTTGATTTCCAAAGGAAATGCAAAATTTACTTTCATCAGAGAACATAACTTTGGACCACTCAGCAGCAGTCCAGTCCTTTATGTCTTTAGCCCAGGCGAGACGCTTCTGACGCTGTCTCTTGTTCAAGAGTGGCTTGACACAAGGAATGCGACAGCTGAAACCCATGTCTTGCATACGTCTGTGCATGGTGGTTCTTGAAGCACTGACTCCAGCTGCAGTCCACTCTTTGTGAATCTCCCCCACAGTTTTGAATGGGTTTTGTTTCACAATCCTCTCCAGGGTGCGGTTATCCCTATTGCTTGTACACTTTTTCTACCACATCTTGTCCTTCCCTTCGCCTCTCTATTAATGTGCTTGGACACAGAGCTCTGTGAACAGCCAGCCTCTTTAGCAATGACCTTTTGTGTCTTGCCCTCCTTGTGCAAGGTGTCAATGGTCGTCTTTTGGACAACTGTCAAGTCAGCAGTCTTCCCCGTGATTGTGTAGCCTACAGAACTAGACTGAGAGACCATTTAAAATCTTTTGCAGGTGTTTTGAGTTAATTAGCTGATTAGCACCAGGTGTCTTCAGTATTTAACCTTTTCACAATATTCTAATTTTCCGAGATACTGAATTTGGGACTTTCATTAGTTGTCAGTTATAATCATCAAAATTAAAAGAAATAAACATTTGAAATACATCAGTCTGTGTGTAATGAATGAATCTAATATACAAGTTTCACTTTTTGAATGGAATTACTGAAATAAATCAACTTTGTCATGATATTCTAATTTTATGACCAGCACCTGTATGCATATATGTGTGTGTGTATATATATATATATATATATATATATATATATATATAGATATAATATATATATGTTTATTTTTATTTATTTATTTTAAAGGTTACAGCTAAGGCAGGGTGTCAGAGTTGTATCCCCTAGTGGCCCACAGTGGCTGGTTGATTTTGTTCCACACACATTCTTATTTAGTAACCAATTAGCGCTACTAATGGAACACATTTCTTCTCCTTTATTTTAAGATGCAGAACCCAACAGTTTTTTTTAAACTATCAGCCACATAGTAATGAGCTATAAAGTGAGTCAACAGATAAACCTGATCTTATCTGCACCTATGTTTCCATCATATAACATCTGTTTCAGCAAAATTTTGAAAAGAAAAAAGCTAAGGCCTGAGAATTATCGATCATCTTAGGTCCACAAAACATTTTAGTGGTGCTGTCAGTAAAAGATAATTAACTGGTTTGAAAATGTCTAGTGTAGCAGAGTTACAGCTCAGACAGCTCAGAATTGAATCATTTGTTAAACAAACAGTAAATTGTACCTTGTAATTAAGAAACTAGTTTTAGAGAAAATTGTGGTCCACTGTGAGTTGGAGATACTGAGTTAGCTGGCCATGGTATGCTCACTGTACCACTACATGTAAAGAAGACAAAGTGTTCTGAAATTTTAAAAGAATTTGAAAAGAAGTATATTCCATTAACAGTAGTCATTGGTTATTAACGTATAAATTCGGTGTAACAAAAGCTCAGATCCAGAGTGACTCTTCTGGACTAAGGACAGCATTTAATGACAAAAACAATACTTTATAGGCAGTTGGAGAAAATAAGAATATGTTTTACAGACATATTGTAACATACGTATCTGTTACGAATGGAAAAGTTGTTTTTTTTTTTTTGTTTTCGTCTTGAAATATTATGCCACATAACACGCGTCACTATCTTCAACCGGCAAGTAGTTATACATTTTTCGTGTTTACTTAACACTATAAAATCTTAAAAGAAAAGCTTTGTGTAATCCTAGTGGTTTTCCGCAGTCCGTTCCAGATGACTTAAAGTCTATTGTATGAATCTGTAAACAAAGCCCTCTTGGCACGCATTCGTTATACCGATGTGGGGTGAAGACAGAGGCAGGTGAGATCATCGCGTGTCTGCGTTTGTCTACGTGCACGTGCTTTCTGTTTCAGTGTGCGCGCTTGTGTAACACAGTCGCTTCCTTTTGGTTTCAGTGTGAGGGCTTGTATCATTGGTTTTATTTCTGTTAAGATTTGTGTTTTACGCGTGAATAGGATCGTATCTTTATATGTGTGCATGCTTTAATTTTTTACTGCCTATATTTGTCGATTATTGCCATGTATGTACGCGTTTGTACCGGTGTCAGAAGTTTAAATTTACATTTACTTTATTGGCTGATGCCTTAATTCACGGCGACTTGGTAGTAATGCTTTTTGCCTTCCGTTCACTGTTTTTAGCCTCTCCTACAATCTTGTCACTTGTGCACATGTTTATAAGTTCAGTTTTATATGTTGTTGTCAAAGTACCACATGTAAGTTGCTGCAGCCGCTACAAATTTAACCGATACTCTGAAAAGTACTGTTAAAGAGAACCACGGCTCGTTCACCACCGAGCCTACTGCTTGATATTCGAACCTATAGGGCCACGAGTTCCGTGTGCACTTGTTATCGTTATCCATGTTTTATGACAATCACTATTTCGCCACTTTTAAGCAGAAGATTTCATGTAACCATACCTTGACTGTCATGCAGGTTTTATTTTTTGAGATTATTTTCTTTCACGTTTGGTTATTATTCTTAAATAAGGAGTTTTCAACTTTTATATAAAAACAGCTCTAATTGTTTGTGGATTTGTAAAAAAAAAAGAGTTCCTAAGGATTAAACGCCGGGACAAATAGTAGTCAAGTTTGAAAGTGGAGAACTGTGGTTCAATGAAATTGGATAATGAACGTCAATGGTCATGTTTAAAGGGGAGGAAAACACTGTGAAACTAGTTTCATTTTATTACCAAAATGCAGTACGTCTATAGTATTAGCTTTATCATTTTTTGGATCCGTTGTAATAAATCGAGCTCCCACGGATGGGTTTCTTAGCAGCTACAGTATTTCTCGAATCCCCAGGCGACATTTTCTAGCAATGTTAACTTTCCCAGGAGAGAACCTAACGTGAGAACCAGGGCCACAATGACCTGGTGATGTCACCTTGTCGGTCCACCATTATGATAAACAACGCGGAACCGCCCCTTTTCTTAACATATCCATGCACGGAGAACATTCACTTGTCAATAGCATCACCTTTTCAATTTGTGTTCTTTACTGAGACCACGTCAGAATATTAAAAACACATCATAAAGGGCCGATCCATCGAACATAAACTAACAGTACTTATGGTGAAAAATTACATCAAACATATCATATATCTTAAATCAACATTTAGACTTGCCAAAAGATAGCCAAATAATACCATTATGTAAGACTTTGGACGTTAATTAAACTGAATTTATTTAAAACATTAACAACAGTGGAGATGAAAGAACATTGAAACAGGTTTTTTTTTCTTTTCTTAAAACCTTTGTCCTGATGACAACAGGAATATTGAAAATGTAGTGGATGAGTCCTATTTGACAGAGGTACACATGCTTTCCTCACTACTTGCTTATTAAAATAGTCTGTCAAACTGGACTGTTGAGATCTTTGGTGTTTTTGTTTTTTTTTGCTCTATTTTGCAATTTGATTTATTCCGTTTTTGTTGCTGACATTAACATTTCTAGACCAGGCCAGAACAATATAAGTAAAGACAGACTCAGTACAAGATTTAATAAAGATTGACATTGTGGTAGGACTTGCACTGAAAAAGCTCAGCTTTCTTAAACAATAGAGGTGGTGACATCCCTTTTCGCAGATGGCTTTTGCATTTTCTTTAAACTTCAGTTCTGAGTCTATGGTTGTCCTCGGATATGTATAACTATCAACAATCTCCACCTCACTTTCAACATTCAAGGTACATTCTACTCTTGAATGACCTTACAACCCTGAACTGAAAAAATGTGTGTGTTGCCTGGGGATGCTCCCATGAAAATCCTGGATTTAAAAGGAAAACCAAGGAAGCCAAAATAACTTTAAAAGCAAATTTATTATAAATGCAAGTCATAAGCAGGAGGTCATAGCACCATGGAGATAAAAAAACAAAAGTACAGTGGTGTAAAAAACTATTTGCCCCCTTCCTGATTTCTTATTCTTTTGCATGTTTGTCACACAAAATGTTTCTGATCATCAAACACATTTAACCATTAGTCAAATATAACACAAGTAAACACAAAATGCAGTTTTTAAATGATGGTTTTTATTATTTAGGAGAAAAAATCCAAACCTACATGGCCCTGTGTGAAAAAGTAATTGCCCCTTGTTAAAAATAACCTAACTGTGGTGTATCACACCTGAGTTCAATTTCGTAGCCACCCCCAGGCCTGATTACTGCCACACCTGTTTCAATCAAGAAATCACTTAAATAGGAGCTGCCTGACACAGAGAAGTAGACCAAAAGCACCTCAAAAGCTAGACATCATGCCAAGATCCAAAGAAATTCAGGAACAAATGAGAACAGAAGTAATTGAGCTCTATCAGTCTGGTAAAGGTTATAAAGCCATTTCTAAAGCTTTGGGACTCCAGCGAACCACAGTGAGAGCCATTATCCACAAATGGCAAAAACATGGAACAGTGGTGAACCTTCCCAGGAGTGGCCGGCCGACCAAAATTACCCCAAGAGCGCAGAGACGACTCATCCGAGTGGTCACAAAGACCCCAGGACAACGTCTAAAGAACTGCAGGCCTCACTTGCCTCAATTAAGGTCAGTGTTCACGACTCCACCATAAGAAAGAGACTGGGCAAAAACGGCCAGCATGGCAGATTTCCAAGACGAAAACCACTGTTAAGCAAAAAGAACATTAGGGCTCATCTCAATTTTGCTAAGAAACATCTCAATGATTGATTGCCAAGACTTTTGGGAAAATACCTTGTGGACTGATGAGACAAAAGTTGAACTGTTTGGAAGGCAAATGTCCCAATACATCTGGCGTAAAAGGAACACAGCATTTCAGAAAAAGAACATCATACCAACAGTAAAATATGGTGGTGGTAGTGTGATGGTCTGGGGTTGTTTTGCTGCTTCAGGACCTGGAAGGCTTGCTGTGATAGATGGAACCATGAATTCTACTGTCTACCAAAAAATCCTGAAGGAGAATGTCCGCCATCTGTTCGTCAACTCAAGCTGAAGCGATCTTGGGTGCTGCAACAGGGCAATGACCCAAAACACACCAGCAAATCCACCTCTGAATGGCTGAAGAAAAACAAAATGAAGACTTTGGAGTGGCCTAGTCAAAGTCCTGACCTGTATCCAATTGAGATGCTATGGCATGACCTTAAAAAGGCAGTTCATGCTAGAAAACCCTCAAATAAAGCTGAATTACAACAATTCTGCAAAGATGAGTGGGCCAAAATTCCTCCAGAGCGCTGTAAAAGACTCATTGCAAGTTATCGCAAACGCTTGATTGCAGTTATTGCTGCTAAGGGTGGCCCAACCAGTTATTAGGTTCAGGGGGCAATTACTTTTTCACACAGGGCCATGTAGGTTTGGATTTTTTCTCCCTAAATAATAAAAACCATCATTTAAAAACTGCATTTTGTGTTTACTTTTGTGTTATATTTGACTAATGGTTAAATGTGTTTGATGATCAGAAACATTTTGTGTGACAAACATGCAACAGAATAAGAAATCAGGAAGGGGGCAAATAGTTTTTCACACCACTGTAGTAACATCTAGGCCACTATGGGCCTATACAGACTCAATCATGTCTATGTGGTGGGATGCATAATTTATTCATCCATACTGCCCTATCTCTTTTTGCTTACTACTTCGACCCCTGTGTCTTTTTCTCAGGTCTTTCTTCCTACATAAGTATACTCTTGGAACCACAAGATTTCCCATCACCTGGCATATGGCGAGAAAGGCATTTTAAGTCTCTACAGGGAATTGTTTCACAGTAGAGCCCAGCTCTTTCCTCCAACATCTGGAAAGGGCTCACAGTCTCCTGGTATCATCTTGTCAAGACTCTCCCTAGCAGTACCAAGTGTCTCTGCAATGATGATCCCAAGCCTACTACTGAAGGTGCAGTCAAATCTTAGGACTTCTTCTTTGCCTGTTATAGTGGTTGACAGAGAGATGAATGTTAGATAGTCAGCTGACTCTCTGCTGCCACCTGACAGGGGGCTTGAGCTGTATATCATATCACACAATATCTTTGATTTACATTGGTACTCCAGGAGTCATTTTCTCTGAGGCTGCATATAAGGCATATAAGGTCCCCCTGTTAGAGGTGCACAGTTGTCACTGACAATGCTACCATTGCCAGTGTACCTGCCATCTGAGCATCTTAGAGCCCAATTCCTGTAAGTTCAGTTGCAGTCTTCTTCGGGCCCCAATTTACATGTGTTGTACCTGCAATAAACACGTGTTTTTGAGTGCAATTAATGGTGTTTGTATGCCAGACACTGTAAATTACCATGTTCTTTTTGAATCCCGGTTACAAAGACATGCATCATTTTTGAAATATTTTGTGTTTTATGTCCGCAAGCACTGGAGAAAGTTATTTGGATTTGTTGCACAAAAGGAGTATCTGCAAGTAAAAACGCAAATTATTTTATTGGATATTTGTTTCAGCATGTAATATATGCAATTGGCTATTTAAAACACCGTTTCTAGCGAGATCTTCTTAATGCTGTTTTGTAAGCAAAACAAAAAAATCGTTATAGGCTACATTTAGCAAAGGAATGGGGTGGAGATGGCGTGCGTGTATTGAGGGGGCTGATGTTTCGAGTACCGCAACTCTTCACACTTTATGTTCCTATTGAGTTATTGTAATTGGACAAAAAAATGAGGAGGGGTGAAGATGGGCGAATGCTGTAATTCGCTTGTAACTCGGTGCTGCTGTGCAGACTATCTTGCCATGGCACTGTCCTGGCAGGCACTTTTTGCTTGCCGGACTCTCAACACAGAGCCCAGCAACAAGGCTATGTAGGTTGATGATGATGTTCTGTGACAGGGCCACCACCCCCTGCGCTGCGGCTCTTTACTCCGCTGTGTCATCATCGCCCAAGCGGTTGAGGTGGAGAGCCTCCCGACTCAGCAACCAATTACTACCCCGCTGCGCCGGCGCACCAACCTTGTTTCCGGGCAGAAAAAAAGAAAGAAAAAAATATTGGAATTGTATAGCTTCCTTGTATCTCATCATGGATGTCTGCGCAACACTTACAGCGCAAGAATATCCACATGTTCGTTAGCCTGTCAAATCTAAATGCTTTGAGTATTGAATGAATTACGTTCTAATTTTGAGTAAGTTCTGCATGTTCCGCGATCCTCTCAGATAAAGTATGCTGTGCATCGATTATTTTACATTATGATATACAGTATCTTGAGTCAAGTGTATGATGTGCACCGATTTTTGTTTAATAGTAGATTTTCAAACACGCTTTTAGAAATGTTAACATCCCTCATTTCGGAGAAGTAAACGCAGTTGCTTTAAATATTCATGACGGGGATATAAACCCTCTAAAAAGTCTTTGTGGGCAGTAGGCAACGCACGCTATTAAAACAGAAATCAGTCAACTGATCGCATGAACTTCATATCATTTATAAATCTAAACATAAGACCAAACCGTATGGCAGCATTATGTAAAGAGTTCTGAAGTTTTTCTCTATCAAACTATTTAGGTGAATCGATGTTGTAATATGTTTATATTTATTTGAGTGTGGATTTCTCTACTTTTATTGCCGAAGTATGCTAATACAGACGCAAGCGCTGTGGTATTACTCTAGTGTCTTTTATGGAAAGACAGCAAGTATGCGCATATATCGGTTATTAGTTCCACAGAATTGCGATAGAAGATTGGCTGTAAAACTCGAGGACAGCCCGAGATCCACGAACCGTTTACATGGAAGTACACACTTGCATTTTGCCAGTTTAATGTTGGGCAAATTCACATTTATCTGTCAATATCTAAAACGTTTTTTTTTTTGTTTTTTTTTCAAATAATGCGAACGAATACAAATAGTTTTAATGTATTGTACAGATTCCAGTAACAGGATCTGTACAGCATAGTAAAACAGAACATATTAAATGAGGCGGGGAGAGACGTTCACGCATGCACACGGACTGTTTATAGTATCTGAGCGCATGTACATTTTGTAGTGTAACGGAGGAAAATTATCAGTGGTAAATAAGAAAGTGAGTAATAACCCATGTTTGAAAGATAAATAGAGGAATAAGTACGCCTAATCCGGGTGCTGTGTATTTGTGACACGTGATATACACACACACTGGATTTAGATCCCTTCACTTTTTTCACAGTTTGCTATGTTGCAGCCTTATTGTAAAATCATTTAATTAGTTTCTCCACATAAGCAACATTAAATACACCAGAATGGCAGAGTAAAAGTGAAAATAGAAGTTTAGACGTTTTTGCAAGTGTATTAAAAATTAAAAACTGAAATCTCCCGTTGACACAAGTATTAGGACCCTTTACTCAGTACTTTAATGAAGTACCTTTGGCAGCAACTCTGACCTGGAGTCTCCTAACACAAAAAGCTTTGCTAACCTGGATTAAAGGATCTTTCTGTCATTCTTCTCTGCAGATCCTTTCAAGTTCTACCAAGTAGGACGTAGACTACCTGTGGACTGCCATTTTCAGGCCTCTATAGAGATGTTCGATTGGGTTAAATTCTGGGCTCTGGTTGGGTGACTCGGGGGAAATTCCCAGAGCTGTCTTTGCTTTGTGATTTGGGTCCTGGTCCTGTTTATAAGATGAATGTTTGGCCTAGTCTGATATCCAGAGCACTCTGGAGTAGATTTTCGTAAAGAATATCTCTGTACTTGATCCATTCACCTTACCTTCAACCCTGTCAAGTCTGCCAGCCCCTACCACCATTCTTCAATGTTGGAATTGGATTGCTCAGGTGATGAGCGGTGCCTGGTTTCCTCCAAGACATAATGTTAATCTTGGTTTAATTAAAAAATCTTGTTCCTGACATTTAGAGGAATTTATGTGCTTACTTGAAAACTCCAAGTGGGCTTCCATGTGTCTTTTAATATGAAGTGGTTTCTGTCTGGCCTCTCTGTCATGAAGCCCATATAAGGTGAGTGATGCAGTGATGGTTTTCTTTCTCTGAGTTAACTTCTCCCATCTCCACCGTGGTTCTATGGAGGTCACACATAGTAACTATTAGGGTCTTGGTCTATTACTAAAGCCATTCTCCCACAATTACTCAGTTTAGCCAAGTAGCCAGCTCTAGCAGACGCCATGGTTGTTCGATCATTTTCTATTTTAAAATTATGGAGGCCACTGTGCTCTTGGAAACCTTCAATGCTGCAGAAATGTTTTTGCAGCCTTCCCCTTGACTGTGTCAAGGCATTTGCCACACAGCCTAGACCAGTGATGGCGAACCATTTAGAAACCAAGTGCCCAAACTGCAATCCAAAACCCACTTATTTATCGCAAAGTGCCAACATGGCAATTTAACCTGAATACCACCTAAAACTGAACACCAGCATAACCAAGGAGCTGGTGGTGGATTTTAGGAGGCCCAGGCCCCTCATGGACCCCGTGATCATCAGAGGCGAGTGTGTGCAGAGGGTACAGACCTATAAATACCTGGGAGTGCAGCTGGATGGTAAATTGGACTGGACTGCCAATACTGATGCTCTGTCTGTCTGTCTATCTACTGAGCTTTTAGTTTAGAAAAACCACTCATACATTAACATATTTTGTCTTAAAAGAAAAACATAATAACAGAGCTTTCAATGATACAAACAACTTTTTGTTGAAAGGTAAAAGTTTGCATTCGGTATGCTTTTGAACAATTAATGTGCTTTTTGCTGTTGTATGCATGCTGATAATTTGTCTAACCTTGGCTCATACTTTGTAAGTTTGAGAGCAACACATGCAGCACTCAGGTCATCTGTTAGTCTGTTTCTGGTGTCAGATTTGATTTAATTCAAAGCTGAAAACAGCTGCGCACAAGCATAAGATGTTCCAAACAAAGTAAGGAAAGCAATCTCAAGTGCCCGCTATACCACATCCCCTCCAACCCCACCACGAGAATCACACACTCAAAAGGCTGCAGTCCGTGCCGCACCTTCAAGCAGCATGTGTGCCGCCCGCCTTACCTCAGACAGGAGAGGAAGGAAGCGCTCCCATTGGGCTGCTGGGCAGAGGGGCGGGTGATGTGAGAAACGTCCTCCAGCGCGCGTGAAGAGGGGGAGCGGCGAGGGGAGCAGCCCGGCCCCGCATTCCTCTGGCTTTATAGTAACGAACTCTATGCTCGGGCGACGGCGCGTGCCCACTGAGAGGGCTCTGAGTGCCCCCTTTGGCACGCGTGCCATAGGTTCGCCACCACTGTCCTAGACTCTAGCTCAGCAGACAACTCCTTTGATCTCATGGTTTAGTTTTTGCTGAATTGTTGTACTTTCTTTAAGCAGGTGTGCCATTCTAAATAATATCAAATCAATTAAATTGACCATTGGTGAATGACCAACAGAATGGGATGATACTGAGCCACATTTCAAGTGTTATAGCAAATGATCTGAACTCATGCGTCAATGGAATATTTCAGATTTTAATTTTTGATTAATTTGCAAACATTTCTGAAATCCTTTTCTCACTTTATCATTCTGCAGTATTAAGTATTGCTGATGGAGGAAAAGAGGCATTTAAATGATCTAAGCACAAGACTGCATCATAGCAAAATGGGGTCTGAATGCTTTCTAGCTCTGCTGTATATATTATATAATTTTATTTGTTGCAAAGAAAGCATTGTTTGTATAGCCAAATGATTATATACAGTATCTTGTATCCCACGTTAAATAGTTGCACCAAATGGGACCATTGAGGGTTAAGGTATACCATGTTATGGACTGACATGATGTTCCCAGCTGGTTCTTATTTTGTGTCCATGACTGAAAGCTTCTGCACGGCAGCTGTCATGTGGTGGGGAAAGTGATGGTGCTTGTGCGACCTTGAATCACCCGTTTCTTTGTTTTATATGTGACGCATGTACTTGAAAGGTGGTAGTTGATAATGCATATGCATATTGTAGTGTCCAGGTGGGAAACTAATAGTGATGGAATTTGAATGTGTTACTAAATACCACAGTATTTAGTGAAGCAATGACATTGCCTGCATTTTTATTGTAGTCAATCAGGTTCCCAGGATGACGGTGTTATCATGTTCAAAATGTGTATTTTCAGTTCATTGGCAACCACTAACTGACACAGTGTGAGAAAATGTGATTTGATGCCTAGTGTTGGCTTCTGCATTGCGCCTGTGCTAGCACCCGGAGCTTAACAAATATGTAAAGGCAATTAATATGAAGTGTGCTCTTATTAATTAATAAGTCTTTAAAAAAATAAATATTTTAAAATGGCTTGCCATAAATATTTTTCTTTTTGGGCTGAATGAGCACTGAAGTGAACAAAATGCTTCCCCATTTCTGTTGCCTGATACAGGGATCTTCGCCCGGGCAAGTGACTAATCGGGGATTTCCCCATTGAAGTAGCTGAACACAGGGCTGTACACTCTGGTCGCTGGAGGCCAATTACTGCATGTAATAATGTTAATAGTTCTCTGTGGCCGACTGCATCCTCTTAGTGAAGAAGACAGGGTTTGCATTTCAATAGGGCTAATCACAGCAGTGTTGACAAAGCAGTCCATTGTTACAGGTCTGCAGATTTGCACCCTTCTACTTAGAACTTTTATTTACTAGTGACAGATGATATTGGCGATGTTTTTTTTTTTTTTTCTTCTCCATTTTTCTCACTGCCATCAAAAAGAAACTGGACTGGTGCCATGCCCAGGGTCTACAATCCTGCATTGGAGAAATCGTGTTTGAGAATGTTGTGTTATGAAAATATGATTTTGATATGTTGGACAGGACATTATGAATGGTCACTTACAGTATTTACATATGTTTTAGATAACATTAGCCTTATGACTTGGATGTAATTTGATTTAAAAACATCAGAGAAATATGTGTAGATATGAAACAGAGGAAATTATCTATAATGCTGATTAGTATATGAAAGAAGATTTGCTTTCTCAAACCAGTAAGGCAACCCTGCTTTAACATTATCACAATGTGCAGACTCGCAAGACTTAAAGTTGATCATCACAATTTTCATGACAAGAGACCAACTTAATTAGTCCAAGCTTGGCCAGGATTAGCCTTCTTTAGGCCTCAGTACATGTACAGGGTAGTGGATGGATATTAAACATAAATGTATGGGATGCAGTACTGATTGTATCCAGATCTGTGTCTTGTTCGTTGTAATGTGATTATTAAAAACAATGTGATTAAAAAGTAAAAAAATAAAAAGTAAATTCACCTCAACTTGCATATGCTTTGAAATACTTTCCTTGCATTTTTGCCTGTGGCCAGGTGTACGTAAAGTTACAAATACTCTTCCTTCCTGATTAAAGTAGTCTGTGAATCCACATCATCGTTAGTTTGCTTTGTTTTATTTACAGGGTAAGTTATATTTTGTTCTAATTTATGTTAAATCAGATATTCTTTTTCCACTGCTTAGGAGGGGAGGTTAGGTTTCTTCTCTCTAAGTAAGATAAGATAAGTAGTGAGCAGTGAAGTGTTTTTTTTTTTTTTTTTTTTTTTTGAGAATGTTGTTCCATAATGTGTTGCTGCCAATAGAAGAAGATTTAAAATAAATGCACACACCAAAAGCCACACTGAGATTTACTTAGAGTTGCCATTTAATTTAATTGGCAGAACTTTGTGGATATTGGAGGAAACCCCACACAGACATGGGAAAGAACATGCAAATGTTTTGAATGTGGAATTCAAACCTAGGATACTGGGTCCAGTACTAACAACTGGTCCACCATGCCACACACACACTCAAAAGTAAAATTAAAACAATGAATGAACAGCTGGCAAGAGAGTCTAGTAAGTACATGTGATCATTTTTTACTACAAATCAATCAAAAATAAACTTACAGACCGAGTTTATCCAACATGTAAAACTGCACCGAGGTTTGCAAAAGTGAAGCAAACATACATAATAGAGGATAAATCAAAGTGAGAGATTTCACAGGTAGAAGTTCAGGGTAGTGTGAGTTACTGAACTGTCATTACTGTAATACTTTGCTGAAATAAAGAATCAACAGTTAAAAAACAAGAGAGAACTAATGGATCTTCAGTCTTTATCTTAGCATCAAGTGAACTGGAACCTCAAGAAACAACAATGGAACAAAGTTACAGAGAGAGCAGAAGCCATAAAGCTGAATGAGTTTTTACTGAGAGTTGTGTCACATTGTTTTGAAATAATAAGTTAACAGGTTGTATGAAATGTAATGAGCCAATACAGCTAAGTATTTTGGCGTGTTTAGGCATATAGCTTTATAAGTCAGTAGTACAGTTTCAAAGATAAGCAAATATCCTTTTGGAAGCAAGTGTATACTAGCCAGCTATGGCAGTATGTAGTCACAGTATTTGGAAGTAAAGGAATTTAGCTTGTTATTCTTAAAGTCAGAGCTTTTTCACTGTCGTGGTATACATTCATTTACCATGGCAAATTGTGGATTTAGGTTGAAACGTTTTAAAACCTCTGTGCCTGTTCTTGTGGTTTAAAATGGCTTCTACATGGCACCAATCCAAATGTGAAAACAAAAACAAAATGTTATCAGTGATACAGTGTAGCATTCCGTCTTTAACTGTATGTGTATGTCTAGCTTCAGGTGGCATAAAAGGAAGCTTATGCCAATTCTTTCTAATCTTTAAAACAAAAGTAGCAAATAGGCATTTTTTTTTAAATTGCAAAACTGAAAAGCAAAAAGTTTTAATAGAGTATTTTTCCATACAAATGAATTGCCAGTAGGATCTCCAAACAAATATCCATCAATCTTTCAAACCCACATCATCCTGAGCAAGGAATGTGGGGATGCTGGAGCTTACACCAGGAAGCATAGGGACCAAGGCAGGAACAGTCCCTGGACAGGCACCAGTTCATTGCAGAACAAACACTCACACACACACACACACAAGCCAATTTAGTATAGTCCATCCACCTAATCTGCATGTCCTTGAAGTGTGAGAGGAAACTGCACCACCCTGTGGAATCACATGTGAGCATGGGGAGAACATGCAAACTCCATGCAGGGAGGGCCCAGAACATGAACCCTGGCCTCCTTGTTGTGAGGCAGCAGCACTACCACTGTGCCACCCTTCTGCAAACATTTTTTGCAAAATGTGTTTTAATAGTAGGAGCAGCACAAGACTGATATCTCATAGCCTCTTGTATGCCAAATGTATTCCTTGTAGCACCATTTGCTCAGCTTGCACAGTTCTCAAATATAGTAAAGAGGGATAAAAACAAATGCATGGTAAAAGTTTATAATATTCCTATACAACCAAACAAGCTTGAATCTGAAATTCTGGTACATGGAAATACCCTTAATCTGATTAAAAAAAAAAATAGTTGGCAAATTGTATAACACTATTTTTAGGCAAGCAGCAGCCCAGATTAGATAATATTCCAACCTGCCTAATTTAAAATAAAATAAAAAATATACAAACCCCTGAGGGAAAGCCAATCTGCCAAATGATCATAAATAGGAATCACTTGCCTGTTGGCTAAGGTGTGAAATGTAAATGATCAAACTGCCAGTCCACTGCTGATTCACACTGTAGATGTACACTATACTAATATAAACTGCTCAAAAAAATTAAAGGAACACTTTGAAATCACATCAGATCTCAATGGGAAAAAGAAATCCTCCTGGATATCTATACTGATATAGACTGGGTAATGTGTTAGGAACGAAAGGATGCCACATCGTTTGATGGAAATGAAAATGATCAACCTACAGAGCCCTGAATTCAAAGACGCCCCAAAAATCAGAGTGAAAAAATTATGTGGCAGGCTAGTCCATTTTGCCAAAATTTAATTGCAGCAACTCAAAATTGTACGCAGCACTTTGTATGGCCCCTGTGTTCTTGTATACATGCCTGACAACATCGGTGCATGCTTCTAATGAGATGACAGATGGTGTTGTGGGGGATCTCCTCCCAGATCTGGACCAGGGCATCACTGAGCTCCTGGACAGTCTGAGGTGCAACCTGGTGGCATTGGATGGACCAAAACATAATGTCCCAGAGGTGTTCTATTGGATTTAGGTCAGGAAAGTGTGGTGGCCAGTCAATGGTATCAATTCCTTCATCCTCCAGGAACTGCCTGCATACTCTCACCACATGAGGCCAGGAATTGTCGTGCACCAGGAGCCACTGTACCAGCATAGGGTCTGACAATGGGTCCAAGGATTTCATCCTGATACCTAATGGCAGCCAAGGTGCCTTTGTCAAGCCTGTATCAGTCTGTGTGACCCTCCATGGATATGCCTCCCCAGACAATCATTAACCCACCACCAAACTGCTCATGCTGAATGATGTTACAGGCAGCATAATGTTCTCCATGGCTTCTCCAGACCCTTTCACTTCTGTCACGTGCTCAGGGTGAACCTGCTCTCATCTGTAAAAGCACAGGGCACCAGTGGTGCATCTGCCAATTCTGGTATTCTATGGCGAATGCTAATCGAGCTGCATGCTGCTGGGCAGTGAGCTCAGGGCCCATTAGAGGACATGGGGCCCTTGGGTCACCCTCATGAAGTCTTTCTGGTTGTTTGGTCAGAGACATTCACACCAGTGGCCTGCTGGAGGTCATTTTGTAGGGCTCTGGCAGTGCTCATCCTGTTCCTCCTTGCCCAAAGGAGCAGATACTGGTCTGGAAAAATGTCAGTGGCCTCCACCTGTTAAACAATTCCTGTTTTGGGGGTCATCTCATTGTTGCCCCTCTAGTGCATCTGTTGTTAATTTCATTAACACCACAGCAGTTGAAACTGATTAACAACCCCCTCATGTATGTATATGTATGTATGTATGTGTATATATGTATATGTATGTATGTGTATATATATGTATATGTGTATATATATATATATATATATATATATATATATATATATATATATATATATATATATATATATATACTGCTCAAAAGAATTAAAGGAACACTTTTTAATCAGAGTATAGCATAAAGTCAATGAAACTTATGGGATATTAATCTGGTCAGTTAAGTAGCAGAGGGAGTTGTTAATCAGTTTCAGCTGCTGTGGTGTTAATGAAATTAACAACAGATGCACTAGAGGGGCAACAATGAGATGACCCCCAAAACAGGAATGGTTTAACAGGTGGAGGCCACTGACATTTTTCCCTCCTCATCTTTTCTGACTGTTTCTTCACTAGTTTTGCATTTGGCTACAATCAGTGTCACTACTGGTAGCATGAGGCGATACCTGGACCCTACAGAGGTTGCACAGGTAGTCCAACTTCTCTAGGATGGCACATCAATACGTGTAATTGCCAGAAGGTTTGCTGTGTCTCCCTGCACAGTCTCAAGGGTATGGAGGAGATTCTAGGAGACAAGCAGTTACTCTAGGAGAGCTGGAGATGGCCATAGAAGGTCCATAACCCATCAGCAGGACCAGTATCTGCTCTTTTGGGCAAGGAAGAACATGATGAGCACTGCCAGAGCCCTACAAAATGACCTCCAGCAGGCCCTTCAGTTAGATTTATTTCAGTCTTGTGATTTCTTAATCTCTGTTTGCTTATACTGAAAAGATTCAGTTCCTTCAATATTTATTCATAGATGGTGCATCTCTGTCATGGAATCAGCCTGACCACTCTTCTCTAGAGTTTGTATAGTGCTGCTAATTGTTTTGGAATACAGAGACCAAAACCACATGCAGTGCTTGAGATGTGACGTCACCAGTGAATTACATAGCTTAAACATATCCTCTCTTGACTTGAACTCCCTATGTTGCTGCATTCATCCATCCATCCATCCATAATAAAGATTGTATATGTTCAGTTTTGGTGTTTCCAGCTGTAATTGAGTGTGGATCATTATTGAGCAGTGGGTTGATTTTTACCTAAATGTCTTTTCTAAAAGTCATAGACTTTCCATTTTCTGTGACTCTCACTATTGTCTCATTACAAATGTTTTATTACATAAATTTAATTTCATTTACCCATTTCTGTTTGCTTTTTCACCATGTTTTAAATAAGTGCTATTATATTAATCTGTTCCTGATTGGTTGTAATGATCATCATATTGATTTAGGTATTCATTAGGATGGATCTGTCGAAAGTCTACACACAGGACAGGCACATGAGATGTTGCAGTTGCCTCAGGTAGCACTTAAGTGAAGGGAGCATTTTCATACATGGCTTTTTTTTTACATTATAAAATAATAATATAAAAAAGAAAGTTAAGTATGAACCATAAGAGTTGCATATATATCAAGAACCTAATTTATATTTCAGAACTACAATTAGCACTGCTTTACCACACTTCTTGCATCAGACTACACACAGCATGTGTGTATCTCAAAGCTACACATCAATAACTGTTACTGCTGTTTATGTTCCAGATTTTTTTTATATATTGTGCTGTATTTACAGTATATTGTTTCTCATTTTATCAAATTTTCTTAATTTCTGGAATATTATTAAGATGTCAGTTGCAGATGCAATTTGTTAAATGTCTCTTCAGTTTGTATAATGCATGTTTAGTTGGGGGCGGCACGGTGGCGCAGTGGTAGCGCTGCTGCCTCGCAGTTAGGAGACCCGGGTTCGCTTCCCGGGTCCTCCCTGCGTGGAGTTTGCATGTCCTCCCTGTGTCTGCGTGG
Organism: Polypterus senegalus; assembly: GCF_016835505.1. Lineage (NCBI taxonomy): Eukaryota > Metazoa > Chordata > Cladistia > Polypteriformes > Polypteridae > Polypterus > Polypterus senegalus. Next base: position 28,920,141 of record NC_053164.1, read on the forward strand.
GTTTCCTCCGGGCGCTCCGGTTTCCTCCCACAATCCAAAGATATGCAGGTTAGGTGGATTGGCGATTCTAAATTGGCCCTAGTGTGTGCTTGGTGTGTGGGTGTGTTTGTGTGTGTCCTGCGGTGGGTTGGCACCCTGCCCAGGATTGGTTCCTGCCTTGTGCCCTGTGTTGGCTGGGATTGGCTCCAGCAGACCCCCGTGACCCTGTGTTCGGATTCAGCGGGTTAGAAAATGGATGGATGGATGGAGTTGTTTAGTTGGAAAGGGCAAGCACATTTAAGCGTGAAGGTTTAAAAACTGCCAAGGTATTTAGAGAAGGATGCAGGATAAATGAAACAGATGATTTTTGTTTTGCATTTAGTTTAAGAATTGAAGTGCTAAAGAATATATACATTTGTATTAGTTTTTAATGCCCATTTTGTGTGTTAAATTGTTTTTAAGATAATCCTTCATTTCTTTCCAGAAATAATGTTGTTTATTTTTATTTTCCTGTTGTTTCAAGGATGTACTGAATTCTGTATCACAATAAACATTGCATATGAATTAAGCATATTGACTCATGCTTAGTAAGGATATGTATTGGGGGTGGGGTGGACAAGTGGCAAAAATGTGACTTATTTCTGGTGACATTATTTAAGGCGCTGGCCCTGTCTACACACCGTCTCAAATTCCCAGTTTTTTTGGCTTGGTCTAGTAGCCTCAGTTCAATGCCTACTAAACTGTTTTATTATAACACACAACTCCCAAATAAAAGTACAGTTTGGAAATTTTCAAAACATCAATTTAAAAAGCAATTAAATTGTGGTTTAATCCCCACCTAGTCATCCACAATGTGCATCCAAAAATAGTTGAATTAGAAAGAGCAAGACAGAAAAGCAGCTTTCTAGTTTAGCTTAAAAAAAACAATTACACATTTAGTCTTGTTAAAGGAGGAGCGCTGACAGCTGTGAGTTCGTGGTCCACCCCATGTTGAAATACATTTTCTTCAAAGGTTGAACCTGTTTGTAGAGGACAGCAAGTTTTATTCCATGATCTTTCTGGTTTTTTCATTCAGTTTCTCAAGAGTCGTGCTTGCACTACCAGTTCTTTATGCCCACACTGGAAATGGTGTTGAAATCTGATTCAATGTCTGTGATATTTACTGTACATTAACTGGTCAAGATGTACCATGTGTATCCACATACACATTCAACGTACATGGATTGTATGCATTGTGCATGTGTTGTGGTCCAGGTATGGCAAAGACATGGATGTCTGTGTGTTTTTCTTTTTCCAGAGCTGATACTCTTCAGTTTCCTATGTTTTTAGAAGCAGAGCTCATTTTCTAAATATGGTAAGTTAGCGCAGAATTATGGTGGCATTGTATACCTTTGAATTTTCTGCTTTTATTTCCTCCACCTGCATTCAGAGAATGATTTAGATACACAATACGGATGAAGGGTGCTGGGAATTGTATTTCTAGAGACTTTGTTGATTCCCTGTGGCTGGAAATTTTTAAATAAGATTTAACATTTGGATGTCTGTGAAATTGTATATCGCTACATCTCTTTTTCTCCATTCATTGTGTATGCAATGCAATCAAGCCACAATATTGTAGCATACAGTAGCTTGTCTTGATTTAATTAGGCATCCAATGATACTCTCTGTGGTTTTCTTTTTAACACCTTCCCACAAAGATTGTTTTACTGTGTAAAGCAAATGGCTACTGTATTTTTATTTATATATTTTTTTATACATAAATGCCTGTAAATACTTGCATTCAGCAATGGGTGTTGCTTGCTTGGTCATCTTTTTTGCAATGATAACCAGATTCAGTATTGGTTGTCCCTACACCTTCCACCTTTTAAAGGTGGTCTTCACTGGTCTTCAAGCTGCATTTAGGTCCTTTAATAATGTTTTCTAGACTTTCTATACAGTAAATTTATCTAGGGCTCTTTTAAAAGCTAATTGTTGACCATAGTTAAGACTTCCTCTTGGTCTCCTTCGTTCAGTCATGTACTTCAATTTGAAGAACCAGTACTCAGTATAATTACACAAGGGTAGAAAAGTTTACTCATGCGCTGTCTGTGAGGAGTTTGGACATTTTTCCAGGTATTCCTGTCTACTCCCAAATTCCAAGGCATGCATGTTAGGCTGAGGAGCAATTATCCATCTGCCTTGTTTGACAGTGTTGGGGGTGTGAGTGGGGGGGCTTGTTGTAGTATATAATGTTGTGACCACTTGGGGAAACCATAATAAAAAATAGATTAAACCAATAATTAGTATCCCACTGTGATTTATGCTTTATTGAGTTATGCAAAAATATTTAATTTTTGCTATATTTTCATATTTACACTTGGCTTTAGCTAACATTTACACATAAGATACTATATGTGCTGCAGAACATGACATTTTAAAATGAGAGCATCTAGAAATAGATGGGCAACAAGATTACAGTACCAGAATATATGATTACAGTGTGAAAGAGGGGTGTGTATGGATTTGTATCACACTTGGGGCAAATGATGCAAATAATGTTTGAATAACATGACTAAAGAAGGCAGCTATCATACACTTGTGCTGTTTGTTTGTCTTCATGAGTTAACAGCTGAGTTCTGTCTTATTGGAAATTATCAAGCCATCCACCCAATGGGACCTTTTCTGTGAACATGAGACCCACTGCAGAAGCAGTTCTAAGCACCAGACAAGAAACTTCCATATTCCTGCTGTTCTGGGGACTATTTGTTAATGCAGTGCCTTCACATTTATTAGTTTTAACAAGTTAAATAAGCATTCAAAGCCAGGCTAAATGATTCTTTCCCCTAATGTTTGAGAGCTTTGGTCTATGCTAGCCCTTTAGATGTATGGAAAGGTGGTTGTTTTTGGACTAGTAAAAGATTTTACACCAGTGGTGTCAAACTCCACTCTGTAGGGCTCATTTGCCTTTAGTTTTTTATTCCAGCTACTTTTTGCTGCTAATGATGCAGACTTTTCATGAATTAATTTTAATTGATTTGGTTTTTTTTTCTTAACCAGCCACCAAAAAATAATAAGATGTACAGTGAGAAATAGATGACCTGCTAACTTGGGATCTCAAACCCAGTTCCTGGATAAATTACATTTATGCTCCCACTGATTTCTTAATTAGAAGCCAGTTCTTACCTGTTAATGAATATGTAATTTAATTCTATAGCTACTTAGTAATGTGCTATTTAGCCACACCAGACATTTCCATAAATATTGAATTGTCTCTGAGAGCATTAACAAAATGTTTTTTGCATTAGAGCAGATTGATATTTCTCTGACCATTGTGTTATTTTTATTGAAACTGGTATTTTATGATGAACACACATGAAAATGGGATCAAGTTACCGGGACATCTCTTAACATATAACTATGGATTCTAAATCACAAAAAAAGTCAACTAAAATGAAAGGAAAAGCAGTCTGTTCCGTTATCAGCAGTAATTGGTTACTAATGAAGAAAGTGGCTGGAATGAAAAGCTTTAGCCACTGCAGTGCTCTGTGACTTAAGATCGGCACCACTTCTTTAGACAGAAAAAACTACTTTTCAGAGAGCATAAATAAGCTGTAAAACTGATTCTTAAATAGTCATGTAGAAACTAGACATCCTGGCTTCTTTATTCAACAAACGATTAGCTGGTCCTACAACTTGTCTTGAGCTCGGTCCCACTGGCCTGTCCTTTTATTCCCTTCAGCTGTGTCTGGACCAGTCTACCAGGAAGAGTTCTTGACTTAGTCAGGACAGGTCAGGTTGGGAAGCATGCACTGGTACAGCACATTGCTGCACCCACCACACAATGAAACGGCTCACGATCCAGTCCCACCCTCTAGAAATGAGCATCTATCTGCCACAGCCAGGTGTTATGTGAATATCCCTGTGGCCTGGTTCAGCCACTGGGGTCCTCAACTATGAGGATGCTGTGAGCTGGATCACCATCAGGGAATCGTGACACATGGTCATAGTGCCATAACTGACACTCCCTCACAATGCAGGTAATGTGCCTCATTCAGGACTCTGTGAGCAACCACTCATTCATCAAAAAGTCAATCCAGCTGTACTCAAGGATTCTCTGAAGAGACACAATACCAAAGGAGTCCAGTCTTCATCTCAGGTCACTGGACAGCATCCATGTCTCGTAACCATATAGCAAAACAGAAAGCACCAGGACGTGGACCTTTATGCTTTTGCAAAGATATCGGGAGCACGACACACTCCTTTCCAGTGACCTCATGATCCCCTGTGCTTTCCAAATCCGTCTACTGACTTAATAGGAAAAGTCACGAGAGACATGAATGTCGCTGCTGAAGTAGGTAAACCTCTCGATGAGGTTAACATTCTGACTGCAGACAGACACACTGCTGATAGCTGTGCAAAAGAGCAGCCATCTTTAATGGGATGTTATCTTGTATTGTTCCTCATTAGGAATAACCGAAAGGTCCCCACACACCCTTCACCCATCTGCTATCATCCAAGGCTATGCCAAATTTTGAAGGCTTCTAGTTTCCCTTAATGAGCACATCAAGCCCGCTGAGTTTCCAAGGATCCTGCAAGGAGAAGAGGAGAAGCCCTAAGGCCTCCATCCCTTTTTAATGATATTCCCTTGCCAAAGGGGCAAGTAAAGCAAATTTTGATGGTGGCCAATCCAAGATTGGTTCTTGTGACATACGCAGTACTGGTTTAGTGTGATAAGGAAAAGGGAACATTGTATTTGAAAAATGTCTGGGAGATTTGCAATTGAAACTATTTAAAGATGTATTATTTTTTGTTAGTTATATAAGATCTAATATACAGCTAATTTATTATTAAGGTATAAAGATCTAATTTGCACTTGATTTATTATTAGTGTATGTGTTGATTAATAAAAAAATTTACATTTTAACAGTCTCACAGATCCAGTATGCTGGGTTTGAAAATCACTGCTGGTTGTGGTCCAAGTGAAGTTTGCATGTTCCTTCTGTGTCTGTGTGGGTTTTCTTCTGGGTATTCATGATTTTGCTCCCCCATACCCGAGGACATGCAGGCTCAAATGGCTGGCAATTCTAAATCATCACAATGTAGGGGGTGTACATGTGTTTGAGGCCTGTGATGGGCTAGTGCCCCTGTCCAGGGCTGTATTCATAATGATGCCAAAATATGCTCCAGAAACCTGTGACCCTGAATTGGATTAGGTGGACCTGATTTGTGATATTAACTATGTCCGTTATAAAACATGATGAGTTTAATTTTGAATGAATATGAGATATTTTACAGGTAGATATATAGGGAATTTACAGATAAAACACAGGGATGTATGTTGAAACTGACATTATATGAAAAGTACACTTATATAATGGTATTCGTTGCTTATTATCTATGTTTTCTTTTTAACATTGTAATATTGGAATGCTAATGCCATCATCTTGTGGTGTTTGCTTTTTGTTTTGAAAACTGCCTATTATAAAATGCACATTATATTAATATTTAAATAAGCAATAACCTGTGAATCACACATACATATTGCAATTTTTTCATCTGTCAATTTCCTGAATTGGCAATTTGCAGTACATGGACATATAGAGCTGGAGGTTCCTACAACAGGAACAACTGTATGGCAGGAACTGAAGTGACAAACTTGCACTTTACAGTCCTGAATCTTACTGCCACATTGGATGTTCCATCATTCAGTTGTTTATTTTATAGCACAATTGAACATTTTTATTACAAAAGAAACAAAATGTATGCTCAGAGTGGAGATCATATTTTAACCCATCGCCCAATGCTTTAGATGACGCTAGCTGCAATGATGAGTAAAAATAATAAGGAAACATTTTGCCAAGAAAATGCCATCCACTGTAGCACTTCTCATATTCAATAATCATTTTCAAAATGACATATAATTCTTAAACCTGCTTGACCAGTTCAGGGTCATGAGGGCTGGAGCCTATCCTAGCAGCCAAGATGATTACACCCCCTGGACTGGCCACTAGTCTATTGGTGGACCTACTCTCACTCCCACCCATTTAACATGTCTCTGGGGATGTGGGAAGAAAATCAGACCATCCAGAGGAAAACTCTCGATGATATGGAGAGAATGTTCAAACTTCACCCAGACAGACAATGGCTGGGTTCAGGATTCAAGTCCCAAGATGCAGAATCTGTGAGGTGGTAGCGCCAATAAATAGACACCATGTCTAAAATAATGTCAACTTAAGATTTGAAGAAGCCAGTGTTACATGATCAATTAGGTATCTGTGTAAGGAGGAATAAAAGTATTTGTGTGACATTGTGATGGACTAGTGTCTCAAACATGGCCTGCTCTTGTCTTGTACCCAATGCTATCATGATTGACTCTGCCCAAAACCCTGAATTGTATTAAATGGCTTTGGCACTCGTGTATAACATTTACTTTTCACCATTCTCCATCTGTGTCCTCATTGTCCATTCTTGTAAATCTTACACCACTTTATTTAATTCGGTATTTTTTTGTATAGTGTACTTTACTGAGTACAGGCAAGCGGTTCTATAGGTTTTCAGGTAAAGAACAAATTACATAATCTTCTTCTTCTTCTTTCGGCTGCTCCCGTTAGGGGTTGCCACTGCGGATCATCTTCTTCCATATCTTTCTTTCTTCTTCTTTGGCTAACAGTAGCCCAATTTCCTTCAGCACCCTGTTGGCTAATAGTACTGGTGGTGGTCGTTGTTAACCTGGGGCTCGAGTTTACCACATTGTAAAAGAATAAAGTTTTGAATTGGTCAATGTAAATGAATCCTAAATTTATATGTCTGTTAATATTATCTTTACGATCTGACCAGTTGACAACATAGGAGAGAAAAACAAAAACTAGCCAGAAGCATCCCTGGAGAAAATATAACCCTGAGGGGTTTACGATCAGTTATAATCCAAAGTCACACAAAGCCATGGTTTTAAAGACCTAGACCAACTGACTGCCCACTCCCTCCTGGACATTCCACAGCACTGTATACCTTTGTGTTGTGCAGTCTAATAAGAAGACAGAATATCTTCTTCATGTTCGGTATGTTATGTGAAGATGATTGCTAACAAACTGGTGGCAATGCTGACTCAATGATTTTGTTTATACAGGGGTGGCACTTTATTTGTCCCCAGAGCCAAGTTTAGCTTTTACCTGAAGCTCAATAAATGAATATCATTTTAATAAACAACAAAGACCTCTCAAATACACACCAGGATAACTAAAAAGAAAGAGAAACTTCTAACTTGGCTAAAAATATAAAAACAGCAGTGGCAGTCACAGTGAGGCACTATTAAGATGTATTTCCATTGGACTGAAGCAGACCCAGTAGTGTTTCTTCCCACACTTCTGGTGAATTATTAATTGGCTGAAACTACTAAATGGTATTGTGTGACAGAGAGATGATGTGCAGCATTGTTTATAATGACACTCAGTTTTGCTTTAATTCTCTCTTTTGCTACTACCTCCAGGATGTCAGGAGTGCATCCAATAACTGATCCTGCCCGTTTAATTAGTTTTTTGATTTAGTAGGCCTCTCTTAAAAGTGATATCGCTGGCCCAGCACACCACAGCATAGAGACTTGTTTTACAACTTGTAAACAATGTCACTATCAACTTCAAAGGAGTGCAGTCTTTTAAGAAAACATAGTTTGTATCTGCCTTCCTTTGGTTTACTATATTAGTCCAGCCTGTCATTGATGTGGACCCCCAAGTACTTGTAGCAGTGCATGATCTCCACATCCACTCCCCAAGTAGACATTGGAAGTTCCTTGGCTTTACTAATATTCAATTGTAGACAATTCTGTTTGCACCAAGGAATACAGTCCTCCATCTTGATTCCTGTAATCTTGTCTTATCCCTCTCACATTTTGAATCTCGACCTAGGAACTGTCATTGTTCTCAATGTACTTGACGTGGTTATACCCAACAATTGAGCCATCTGCGATTGTGATGGAATGGCATGAAGTCCCTCACGCATCTCAATAAGAAACAGTGCGTTCAAAGAATGAATTAATAATTTTTAGTGAACCTCAAGTGAAATTTCAGACGTGGTCCATGTTGGACAGGTAGGCAACTGCAGACCATAGAAATATTCTCACCATGTTTATATCTAAAACACAAATTGATCAAGAAGGGTAACCAAAAAGAAGTGCACAAATGTACAGTAGTCATAGGAAGCAATTACATTTTGCAGAACACAAGGAGACTCATGAATGAGGTTAGTACAGAGTTTAATCTTAAATATTGTGTGTTGCTACAAATGATTATTAGGTGAACAATGAGCTAGCGAGCTGTACAAAGCCGTTACCAAGTAACATGGGACACTAAAAGCTGAAACACAGCTAGCTGGCATGACAGCATCAGCCTCATTTATTACCTTTGTATATGTGAACACTTTTATCATTTCTTCTCGTAATTTGTCTAAGGTGAAAACATTCCATCCTGTCTTTTCCTCCTGTCGTAGCCTTTAAAGCCTGTAATCATATTGTATGTAAAACTAGACATTTAATTTCAGTTATTTATTGTCATCTGAATATTTTAACCAACATCTATTGAGTATCTTAATCCTTTACATAAATGAAAAAGTCCAGCAGCACTTTACTCTGCTATAAATAAAAGCTCTTGTTCCTTCTTCATAATACTCACTTTTAATTTAAATAGGATTCCCCCCATCTAAACCATTAACCCATTCTGAAAGTCACTATCTAGTATGAATGATTAAGCAGTTTTGATCTTTATAATGCATCCCTTTTTTTCAACCCTACATTTCCTTACACTTTTACGGTTGCCAGAAATATACGGCAAAAGAAACTGATACCTTTTTGTCAAGGTATTATTTAATTGATTTAAAAAATATCAGCCAAGCCATTATCCTTCTATATAAAAGCGGTCGGGATTGTCCTTCCGTCCCGTGAGTGCTACGCAGGCGCAGAGTTTCACACATTCCCTGTCCATTTTGCAATGCACGATGGGATTTGTAGTTTCGTTTTTCCAGGTAAAAGATGATTTTCTACTCCAGACTGTGCGATATTTTCTTCTTCTTTCTTACCATATAAAAGCGGTCGGGATTGTCCTTCTGTCCCGTGAGTGGAAAGCGTTAGCGGTATTCCGCTTATCACAGACTTACTACTTGCAGCTTGCGGTACGAAGCGACATGATGTGAGCAGAGTTCTGGTGCTCCCATTGTTCCCTTGCTTTAGTGTGCGATGCGCTGGAAAAATAGACAAAATTATGTCTCTGGAAATAATTAATGTTGATGGAGTACAAATGCCTCACTGCGTAGTAAATATCAGGGGGGGTTCAAAAGGGCGACCTCAATATAGAAAAAAAGCTTCAATTTCATCACAAAAATAACAGAAACTACGAGTATTATTATTATGCAATATAACCAAATTAATGAGTTTGTATAAAATATCAAGTTGATCTACATATTGAATTGCCTTAAGAAGTGGTCAACTTAAAAGTCGGTCGCCTTAAAAGGGGGTGAGCCTAGTTAGTATTTATAATGGCTGTTACTGCTTGAAATTACTGATTTATTTTTTCCTTCATTGTCTTAACGGTCATGCCCCATAGCTTATCCTTAATTAGTCTTGTTTAAATGCTAATTGGTTATTAGAGAAACCTTTGTAATTGCATTTGCACCACCACTGACATCTGTTATTGTTCTCACTTGTGTTAAGACAAATTAAGGATAAGGTAAGGGAGTTGGCCATTTGGATGAGCTGAGTCTAACTGCAGCCTGCAATGCCTATGATAGGCCAGGTAATGCCCACAACGTCAGTCACAAAACACCCTTTGAGTCTGATAACCCTCACACAACCCTAATCTCATCCAGCATGCAATATGTGTTTCTTGACTGTAGACGATGGGAGCATGTCATGATGTTGGGCTGTTACGTGACCGACTTGAAAGATACTCCAGTCAGCAATTACACTCTGTTGATTTGGACATTAAAGTCAGAGCTGTTAAAAATTGGACTTTGACATAATATGTGAATAATGTATTTAAAAGTCAGTCATTTCAAGCATTAATAGCGTTTAGCGACATTAAAAATGCCTTGACTGTATTTTAATTCAATTTAGTCGTATCTTGATTTAAAAAGGTATCAGTTTCTAACAAAAACATGAACATTTCTGGATATGTCCAACCTTTTGGCTTGTAGTGTGCAAATTAGGGAAGGTTGACAGAAAATGGCGATGCACCCCAAGAATGCGAAAAAATGCTGTTTGGGCTGATATTTGGACCCCAGCTCCTCAGGCAGCATCACCTGCATACTAATCACTGTGCCATCATATCCATGAAATTATTCATGATAGGTGGAAGCCACTGGTCTGTAATTTGACGGCTTGGAATAAACTTCTGTGCAGTCCATGCCAGCAATACGACATTCGAATGATAAACTTTCTAGAATCAGTCTTGTAAACAAATCAGGAATTCGCGATGATCTATTAAATCTTTTTCCGTTACATTTGTACGCAGCTTCTTTTTAGGATGAGAGCTGAGTGGAGGGCAGGAGTTTGTCCCATTCAGAGGTGAGATTGGTGGGCGTGTCGTGTGTTGAAGGTCCATTCCGTTAAAAAGAGGATGTCCACTGCCTCCGCCCTCCGCTTCCCAAAAAAAAAAAGCATCTCCTACATGTCGGGGCTTGTTAAGCCCTCGGAGGGCGTGGCCACAGCAAGCTCCGACCCCGGCAGTAGTGAAAGCAGCAGATCTCAACAAAACAAAACGAATCGAGGGCGCCGACAGGCGAGACGCGTGTGTGCTGCGCAGCCCAAAGAAAAAAAAAAAACAGCTAGCGACTCTGGCCACTGTGGGAACTTTTGTTTCCTTTCTTCTAAATAAACAGAAGCGTAACACTCCGATAGCGTGTCTTCAGCAATTGGAGGAAGTGAAGTTTGTACATTCGGAGGTGCGTGCAGTGAAGTGTGCGGTGGAATTAAATTGTCTGTGTAATTTTAACCAGGAAACGGGCAGAGGATTTTCGTTGTGATAACCGAAGAGGCAGAAACTAAAGGAAATCAGCTCCTCTCTGTGTCACACAATTCAGCATGTAAGTGTATCGTCTTTTTGTCGCACTTGTGAATATTGTTTGTTGTTCGCGTGCATTGTCACTGCGGTGTCACGTCAGTGTGGATGTTGCATGTTCTTCCACGTTAATGTCTCTTCTCATAACGAACAAATTGGTGACACGAAATTGATGGCTGTACCTCGTATTTGTCTGACGTCCCATCTGACGGCTCATCCTGAATTTAGCGCATCGCAGTCAGTTCTCAACTAATAAAGCCATTTTGCTTGTTTTTTTGTGTGTGTGTAGGGCGCCGTATTCTCAAAAAAGTGTTTTTCAGAGTTATAGATGGTGCTGGTCTTTTAAAACATCAGTGACTTACAAACTAAAAAGACTAACGTTTTAGGGAAGTGTTTGTAACCCTCTGTTTACTCGATTAGACTTTTTGATTTTTCTAACGATATGTATTCAGTTCGATGACGTGGTGCCAACTGGTTACTCGAACTCGCATCTCAAACAAATTGACACACGCAGAGTCATTTAAGTGAGCTGGTGTCCTTTCTCGAGTTCTACAGTTGCCGAAAATGGGCTTCTGGTCTCCGTATTGACCAAAGCAAAACAGCGGGTCCATAAGCTGGGTTACTAGTAGCGTGCTTGTCTGGCCAAACCACTACCGTCATAATAAACACTGTCAAGAGCGGGCGCATGGGTTTGTTTTGGCACGCACTGTTGTCAAGAGATCTAATCCGCAATACCTCGCCAATAAGCTTGGCTGTAAATGGTAGTGCTAAGCAGTAGATGTAAACCACAAGACATAATGACGTTTGAATTCGAATGGTTTTATACATAATCTAGATACAAACTGGAGTTTATGACAGAAAGTCGGTCCTATTCCCGTTGCAACCACCCATCTCTTTCAATTTTCTGAAATCGATTTTTTTTGGTAGACAGTCGCGGGTAGCAATAGCCCAACCCGGGAGCAACACGATCAAAGCAGGATTCGAGCATTAACGGAAAGTCAGGGCGCACATGACCAATCCGTCTAACAGCAGATTATTGTAAATGATCTTAGCGTTCAGTTATAACACGCCTGACCGCTGGACACATTTTTCGAATCGCTGTGATCGCAACTGCATGCTTGTAGTTTTCTGCGCCGGACCAGCACCCAGCTGACTGTAAGTTCTGCCAGCGTCGTTACTGCCGGGATAGGCGCAGACTCTTTAACCGTAAGCAACGCAGCAGCAGTAGGAGAAGGAATGGTAGAACTGGACTTAACGTGCCGGATATTTTTAACATGCCTCTGAACCTTTTGTCTTTGGTGCGGACCTTTTGTACATAAGATGGGTCATATGCAGAGTTAAACGCTCGTATGTGTGTTAATAAGAAACTGTGTCAAAGATCACTCCAGGAGACTGTTGTCAAGTTAAGCGATCTGTCGGCGCCGCTGATTGGCTGGAGACTCTGGGTTTGGTCTGGACAACATCGCGCCTATTTGTCGTTTATAAATAGCATCTTCCAATCTTGCTGAAAGAATACATTTCTTATTTTCTTCTTTTTATCAGCTGTCTTAGCTTTACGTAAATGCAAATACGTAACACTTTCCATTCAACTGTGTACGTAAGGCTACTAATTGTCTGATTGCAACATGGAAAAAACACCACTGTAAGGTACTGGGGAAGGGGGTGCAAGTCAGCGTCTCTTTCTTATTTATGATTATTTCTTCAATGATTTTTTTCTCTGTTTTTTTTTTTCCATTTTATCTTTACTCTGGGCACTTATTGAATATGCAGTACTGCACTCCTTTGATACCTCAATGGCGAGCCGACGAGCTGCCTTGAAAGGGCTTGTGTATTTGTACAACGTGCGTCAGTGTGCGAGGATCAAAACAAATCACTTGATCTATTGATACAGTTTACAGCGCGTGTTTGGTCTTTTTTCTATTCTAATGTTACCGATATTCTAATTTGCTGGGTGTGATAGCGCGAAGAAGGTGGTTGGGTTCAAATTGATTGTGGGATGTTTTGTTCTTGAGCTTGTGAGATGCATTTAGCAGAGCGTGTTCTGCCGCTCTCGACGCTGCTCAGGTGTCGCTGAGAGATTTTTGCCACGTTGCTTGTGCGCATCTCTGTGTCCAAAGTGACACTGAGCGGTCCTTTCAGTCCCGTGGGCTTAGCGTGCAGCCCTGATGTAATGCAAAAACAGCTGAGATTTTGTTTATAAACACACGCACATGCGGGCACGCACTACTGCCATCTACCGACAGCTGTCGACACTGTTTGCGGCGCTCTCTGAGAAATCATGAAACACGCTTACTACAGAGCTGATAGTGTCGTCTGGTCATAAGAGGTAGCAGAAGTAATGTCCGAGGACATCGATGAAGATATGCGTATTTAATATGACCGTCTTAATATATGTGTGTAGTTGATGGCTTTTTATAAGCAATTTTTTATCTGACCATTTTTATCCACCTTCGATGGCAAAAAAAATATAAGCTAATAAAGCATTTTCGTCTTCTGCCTCCCATATTTCAGTGGTAATTTTTAAGTCTGCAAGAAGGTTGACCCATTTACCCATTACAGTCCAAAGAAATGACTGTTGGGAGGATTGGTGGTGCTCTGGAAGAAGGGATGGGGAGACCTGCAGAGTGCACTTACCCTATGGTCTGTGTGTAGACAGTGGCGTAGCCCGGGGGTATGGTCCGGCGGGGGTTGGACATCTGTCCCCGGCGCAGCATCCAGGGGGCGCCAAATTGATGTTACGAAATTTTAGAATGAAATGTGTTCCATTCTCAAATGCACTAAAAAGTAAATAAACAGTCCATCACTCCATCAGTATGAGGATATCCTTTTCAAATATCCTTTTGTTTTTTTTGTCTCTTTCTGATTTCAAAGCACGTATTAGTTCTCTATACCCAACAGACAGTAATTTATTCCCTCCACTACTCTAACATGCTTAACTCCCACCCAGAAACGTTTTTGACTTTATTAAACAGGTCGCGCGACTAACATGAGGCATTAGTGTATCATTGTCTAAGTTGTTGCAAACGCCATTTCTGTGTGTCAAGTGATTTGTGTTTATGTGTTTGATAGAAAATTGATTGGGCTTTGGTGAAGTATTCTAGTAGATGGCTACAAAAGTCTAGACGTTTCCCCATCATATTTTCGTATGAATAAATTGTAAGTAATGCAGTTTTTATAAATATATAATTATTTTAGTTTATAATTTGCTATATACTTTCTTTAAAATGATTTTTAAATGCGGAAAACGATTTTTTTCCTACAAAAACTAATGACGGATTTAGATTTTAAAGAACACGAGGCGGCTTTATCATTTTCGGAGACTTATGTGAAATTTTTTTCTTAAAATACCATTATTTTAAATACATTTTTAAAAAATGTTCTTTCCCTTCATCATTGCATTTTGGTAAACAGGAGGGGCGCAAAATCTTCAGTTGTCCCCGGGTCACTGAAAACCCTAGCTACGCATGTGTGTAGACCCTAATGTCCCAGTGTAGTGACCGGGACACTGTGCTTAAAAATGATGCCATCCTTCAGATGAGATGTAAAATTTAGGTTCTGACTGTCTGTTGTTGTTAAAAACTGGGCATCCTATGAAAAGTGTTGGGTATATCCTGATGTCCTGACCTTGTACGTTCTGGACTCTTAATCATCTCCTGTCTCTGACTGGCTAACCATTGGCTAACCTTTCACCTCTTCTACCATCTAATATGTGGTGGGCATACTGGTGCAAAAAAGGCACCCATTGAATCACCCAGGTGTTTGCTGCAGGTTTGTGATGGTTGAAATGTCACCCTATTGACTAGAAAAGCACTATGAATGTAAGTATTAGCTGTTCCACTGTAGGTAGGAACAGAGGTGACTCTTGTGATGGACCGGCCATCTGTTCCGGCTTGGTTCATACCCTCCAATTGTTGTTTTTCACAACCCGACACTGTAAAAAGTATATTCAGGAAGTGGGATGATCATTTGTTTTCTTTCAGAATCGCCAGATATGTGACTAATATGAGGGGCCAGCTACCTTCTGATGCAAAGGTGGGCTCAGAAAACAAAAGAATGGATATTGTTCATTTCCCTGGTTTGGATTGTTTCATCAAAACCTTTCACTGCTTTACTAACTTGTCAAGATAACAAACAACCACTTTGAAGAGAGTGTCCAAGGCTGAATAAATTTTTTTTTTTTTAATTGTTCACTCACTTTAAGAAAGGACTCCATACTGGTAGCCATGCTTTTACATTTGATTTTCTGTATCTGTGTGAGACTAACCAATTGTCTGCTGTGATTCTTTATAGGAAAGAGTGCCTCTCATGGCCCGAGCTCTGAAGGACAACTCTGGCAAAAGCAGAGGGAGCAGGAGGGACAGTAGAGTGGTCAGACGACTTCCCAACAACCCGGTAAACTGCAGCAGCAGAGGAAGTGTGAGCCTGGACAGTACATACCAGCAAGAGACCATTCCTAGAAACCCTGCAGAGGGAATCTGGCCGAACTGCAGGCTAGAGGCCACCCGCCTGGCCAACTGGCATCACAGGCAGAACCAATCCCAGACAGGGCAGTGCCAAGTGGCACGGACAGACTTGTCCTCGCAGACATTGGCTGATCCTTTTGGGCAGGCAACACAGAGAGCAGCCATGCAGAATCTTGTCCTTCCAAGAATTCCAATTGCCAGGAGACATGGGCAGAACTACACTGGTAAGTATTATGACATGCATGAATGGTGATGGTGTATTTGGAGTATGGTACAGTGTGTGCCAGGAGGAGCCAGTGCTCATAGACACACACAGTTATTTGGTTATACTAATGAACAGCATTAAAAACTATACCACATGTTCAAAAGGCATTTTATGTGCAATCCATAATAATGGTGCTGAAATATTTAGCTTCCTGCTCAGTCATTTTTGATGTTTATCCCACCAATGAACCTTTATTAGTTGTCGATCGTCTAGTTTTATAGGAGGTTAAAATATCTTTGTAGGGTACCAAGTGGCACATAAAAGTGCGTATGATTTTTTGGTATGGAAATCATTACATGTTTTACATAGTATAAGAAAAACAGTAGTATTTTGGATATCTTTTTTTGCATAATTGCTCATCAACACCTCTTAACAGCCTAACTTGTCTGTAACATACACAAGTTACTGTTAAAGTGTGGATACTTGAAACATAATTCTGGCAAACAGCATTCTAACATTTGCATTTATTTTTTGACATTGTAGCAATAAGTAGCTTCTATGTCTGACCAACATAGCACATGTTGCCACTCTCAGGTGCCATAATAAACAAGAACTCAATAAATAATGAAGAACTCAGTCATTGACCTTGTGGAGTTTGTACATATACCCTTTATCTTTTTTGGTTTTCCTCCCAGGTCTTGAAAGATGTAAAGGGTAGGTTGAATGGCAACTCTAGAGTGGTACAAGTGTGGGTGTGTGCATAAGTGGATTCTGTGAAGGACTGGCACCCAGGCTGCCATGACTGGTTTTGGTCCCCAAGTGACCCTGAATTGGATTAATCGGGCATGTGTTGTTGTGCTGCTTTTATCCTATGTAACTTGAAAATTCAGAAATGGATAATACACCTATTACATTTACATGTATTACAAATATACTTTTTGTTTTTTTAAACAACAGGAATTTTGGTAAGTGTAGTAACTTTTTCAGGACCTCAAAATGCAAACATAATGTGAGTTCAACCCTAATGCATAAATTAATTATAAATTAAATCCAATAAATTATTAGACCTCCTGTTAATGCTGAATGTATTACCAGGCAGTGTTTATTTGGAAATACTGTTTAAAATGTGCATGTGAAAACTGAGCCTGAATTACGGCTTGTTGTTCAAATAGCATTATGTGTGAGGGGGAAGGCTACTTACTTTTGCTTAAATATGAATGCCATTTTTTGGGGTCAAGGAGTGTCCACTCATATCACATTGTTTGTTAAGATGTACCTTTTTAGAGAGTCAACATACTTTAAGTTCCTGTACTGAGTTTTACAACTTTTGCTAATTTTTTTTTTCTTCAACCATTGAGATCAAATCCATCCATCCATCCATTATCAAACCCCCTATATACTAACTATCAAATCATGAAATAATATTACATGCCACTAGTAACACTGCAAGGGACTGGCACCCTGTCAAGGTATTGTTCCTGCCTTGCCCCAGTGCTTACTGGAATAGGCTCCAGCTGCTCATTGACCCCCACCGTGGATAAGCAGATTAAGAAAGTGGATGGATGTTACTGTCTGTTATTGCCTGCGATGGAGTGAAGTGCAAGTGTGATCACTGATAAATTGTGGCCCCATCCAAAATTTCAGTGACTAAACCCACTGTGGGAAACAATTTTTAATTACGTGTGCCAAGTCTAAAAAATGCTTCCTAGGTACACTTCCTTAACAAAGTGCAGATGTGGTCACTAAAATTAAGTTCTGCCTGGGGGAGAATTTGGAATGAAACATAGCCTCTGGTCTTTTCCTGTATAAATGGAGAATCTGTACATTTTGGTGGTTCAGCACTGTGGGTTTGCATATAGGACAACCACATAATTAACTTCTCATATTCTCCTCTGTGACCTGGGGTATAGAATAAGGTAACCTGCTCTCTAGGGTGTCATAAAAGGCAACTAAAGTTTAGCATCAGGAAGGGCATATGGTCATAAAAATATTCTGCTGCACTACTGCCAAGATTTGGGTTTTATCTGGCCAACCTAGATAAATCCAGAAAATGGTCATTAATCCAGCAGATAGTTCTACACAGTGTGTAGAATGGTGACAAACTGCCTCTTTCTCTAAGCAGGTACAAAATTTTCAAGATAACCATTTAGGACAGGAGCATTAAGCTGTTAGTCTTTTACTACCATATAACACAAATGGGTCTTCTAGCTTGCTCCTTCTCTTAAGTACAGTATTGTCATTGGTACTTTTTGAGCCTTGCTAATACAAACACCATCTTTAAGACCTGCTCTGCAGTTGTGCGTAACCAAAAGATGTACTATAGATAGCCCATTTTCTTAAGTGTTGTGCTTTGTAACTCTTAACAGCAAACAAAGCGTTTGGTAAGGTCTTGTTAGACAGCAGTAACTGGCTTTGTAAGTAAATGTTTGTTTGAAAAGCCATTCACAGCACAGGTGTGATGATTTCTCACCTTATTTTCTTTTTACTGAATATTCTCAGTAACTTCCTATAGTAATCAATTGAATATTAGATCACATTTTTGAAGATTAAGCAGTGAGGGTGACTGTTCATTCATCAGTCAGTACACACTGTGATCTTAAGTGTGTCACTTCACCTCCCAGGTTTTTAACTGTCTGGATATTGTAAATGAAGAACTGAACCGGGTATCTGTGATTTGCAAGTTGCTCTAGACAAGTAGCACAGCCTAATGGACTATACTGTATATACCAAGAGGCCGACATTTCATTCCTCCTCCCTGATCCACTGTATGATTCTGAGTGAGTCATTTACCTGTCTATGGGTATATTCAATGTAAATGTAGAGTATATCTCAGTGTGATTTCTATTTTGCTTTGGATAACATTGAGTTCAAAATATAACATTCATGTTGGCCTCACAGGTCCAGAGTCCTGTGTTCAAATCCCAGCCCAGACTCTTATCGTCTTGAAGTTTCAATGTTCTCCCCAGTGTTTACCTGGGTTTTCCTCCGGGTGCTCCAGCTTCCCTCCCACATCCCCAAAGAAAAAAAACAAAAAACCCGTAGAGCCTAAACTGCTCCTGTGTGAGCGTGTCCTCTGATGTTAACCTTGAATGCACCATCATGCTGTGAGTCAATAGTCTTATTGATGTCACCCTAGTCAAAAGAGCTCTTCACTCATTTTACTGATCTGGTTATCTTTGGGAGACTTGTGCATTGACCCAGGCATGATTTTGATCTGTGTCAGCTATCAGGTAGTAGTAGAAGAAATAGTAGTAGTGATGTTGTCTCGTTATTATTTACTTGCACATTTAAATGGTAAATGGTAAATGGCCTGTATTTGATTTATTAATTTTGCAACTGGATTATATGGAGAATCCTTGAGTTATTGTGATAATTTTATTTCAGCTTAATGCTCCTAAATATCAGCACAAAAATAAATGGTGAAATGTCATAGCTGCAAGTTATGTAAAGTAGTGGTATTTTGCAATTTGAGACATTATTGATTTATCTGAGGTAGTATAAAAAGTTGCAGCATAAAGCAATTTTATAGATATTTAGTCTATTTTCTAAGGTAGTGTATGGTCTAAGTGGTGTGGCCGCTTGTATTTTCCTCATAATGTAGGATACACGGTTTAGAGTGCCCAATCCCTGTCTGGATGGATTTTGCACATTCTTCCCATATCTGCATGACTTCTCAGGGTACTCCGTTTTTCCTCAATTTTTTGTGAAGATCTGCAGGTAAGGTGAATTGTTGACCCTAAAATGGCTGTGCATGAGTGAGTATGTGTTCTGTGATTGATGAGTGCCCAGCTTTTCAGCTGATGGTGCAGGGATGGCCTGTGGCCCCCACAAATCTGAAGTGGATTAAAAGATTAACTTTTTTTGGCAAGAAAGTTTACCTTTTTTTGAAATTAAAAATTAAATCAAACACTTACATTAAAAATGTATTACTTTTTTTTGAAATACAAAACATCCTGGGACATGGGTATAGCTCTAATCTGCAGTCAACTGCGGCAATAATAAAATGAAGTGGACTCCTAAGATGTGAAAAGCAATCTAAAAGGAAAACTGAACTTGATATTTTTGGAATTATTTTTTTTTATTTTAATTTGCTGCATGTAATTTTATTTAAAGAACAAAACATAGTCCAAAAAATTAAAAAAAAAAAAAAGCATATAGAATATGTTCCTCAGATAATCCGTGAAGCTGAAGTGAATTTCACGTTTTTCATTTTTTTAAGCACCTCATCCTAAATGTATTCCTTTTATGAGGGAACTAATGATGAGCTGGTCACATCAGATAGTTTATCACATTTAGGTGTATGTCGTAATTTGTTGTGTAAATGGTGATCCTATCAAGGAGTGAGGTGTGTAAAAGTAGCACCCCAAGATCTTTGAGTCTTTTTTTTTTTTCTTATCTTATTGAGTTTACTCACTGTTGTAGCCCTAAATATTGTAAATGCTTTAGGGTGCTCTTGCACATACACAGAAGTGCTTTGACTATGACATGTTGTAAAAACAAAGAGTGAATAAAAAGGAGTTAATGCAATGAAGACAAAAGCTATGTGACTAGTAGGACCAACTAAAACACAATCATTCCACACTCAGCCCAAGTCCACTACTCTGTCCTTCCCTTCACTGCCCCTGCTGCTGCATCTTCAGACTCCAAGCTTGTCTGGCAAGTGAGGAAGGGGTCCTTTTAAGACCAGACCCAGGACCACTTCTTGTCTTGTTTCTAGAAGTATTTCCAGGTCAGTGCAGACTGCTTATGAGTGACTTGGCCAGGCACCAAACATGCCCACTGCTGGGCCTAAGATGGCTGTGCCCCCATGGCAGGCTTCATATTAATAAAGGAGCAACCAACCTAATTGGCTGGAGGTCTGAGTTTCAGTCCCATATTGTCCTCTGATACTCTTTTATCATTAGTTTGTAATCGTGTCCAGGGATTGTGTTTTTGCAACTTGCCACAATGAACTTTGTCGTCTCAACTAGGAAGTGATCTCCAAAACATTCCAGACGGGACTTTGTCATTGTGTGCGGGAAGTATTTTTGGCAACCTCAGAGATGAGGTGCAAACACTTCAGTCTGGTCTGGCTCTGTTTCATAATACATACACATATGCAAATCCATGTGAATTTGTACTTTTCACAGAAACATACTCATAACTATACAGTATGTGTTAGCTTTTTAATATCCTTGCTTTCATATAAAGGCAGCAGTTGCTTTTATATTGTGGTATAATTGTATTTCCTAATGACATGAATGTCCTATATGTGCCTTGCATGCAGAGATGTAACATTGTAGCCTTTGCACACCCCCAATCACTTGGTGAGCATAATGGAAAAAAAAAATACTCATTGTGGTTTCACTAGTGTATGTAAATTCATTGTTCTTTTTCATCACTTGGCCCATGGTGTGGAAAGCAGTGATTATTTGGCTTTTTGTGGCATTCAGTAATGAAAATAATTTAAAAAAATAAAAAAGCATATGTGCTGCCTTTTCTCGCTGAGGTTTTTCCGGCCATTTGAGATAGACATAGTGGTTAGAGCATGTCAAGGCTTGTCCCCAAGAGCTGAGTAAGTTCAGTTTTCTGTCTGCTTGAAGAACAAGTGTATCCCATCTCTAACCAGACCTCTGGGGTGTATGCTTTTGACGTGCAGCAATTAAGACCACTTCTAGGAATTGTGATAGCAGGTGAGAGTTAAGAGTAGGAGTGACGCCAATGCGCAAGACAAACAGGATGAGGCTAACCTTCATCTTTTGAGGGCACACGCACAACTAAACTCTCGTATCTGAAGCTCATTTCAAATTCATTTAATAACGTGTTAGAATACAAACGGGAAGGATCTGTACAGCCACTAAACTATAGATGCAGAGTTTACTATTATGCAAATACCAGTTGACAATTTTATTTGCGAGTGGTGCTGGTTTGTGTAAGAGAAATATAAAAATACATTACATTAAAGGTTCAATTAAAAGAGAGTGAGAACACCTGGGAGTCTAACCCACTGTGACACTGGGAGCTTCCTTTTAGCTCCCGCAGGGCTGCGGTCAGTACTTGCTATGGGAATCTGTCAGTACTTCCTGTTGGTGGCATCACTACTCTCATTCTGTCATCCTCTCCCAGAGTTCTGCTGGGCTCCTAGCCAATGGGTGATGTGGGCTTGTTGCTGGCCAGGCCTGCAGTTGCCCTGGCAACCATTGAAGTTTCGTCTGTGCAATTCATTGGCCAGAAGATGCGTGTCTTAGTGCTGTCTGCCCACAGAGCTGTCAGTTTGTGAGGTAGAGGGAGGCAGGGAGGGTCAGCAACTGTGACCAAAGGGCTGAGTGAGAGACGGGGAGTAGAGAGTGAAGGGAAGGTGAGGGTCAGTAAAGTGAGGAGCATATGCGGCTTATTAGAAAATAAAGCCTGATAGGATAGGGATTGAGAGGTGAAGAACTAAAGGATGGATGTCCGAGAGTGCTTGCTGCTTTATTGGGTCTGGCCGAAGTGTTTATCCAAGGCCGCTTACAAGATCAAGATAAGTTCAACTGTTTACAGATTTCCTTTTTGCAGTTGGAGTAGGCACAGGTTGAGGGTCACACGGGGGTTTACAGTAACGGTAATAGTCACATGTTCCGAATCCACAGAAATTCTTACTTGCCTGTCAGACAAGCAAGCAACACATCACCATTTTCCAGCACTATGGTAAGCAAGAATGTAAAATACAGAAACACATTGTATTTTATAGAAAACACAAGGTTACCTGATGGAAAACCTGAATTGTTATTTAAAATATACAGATTTGTATTTATAAGCCCAGTGTATGAGTACAATTGGTTTGTTCACCGTTTCCTGTTTTAATGGTGTTTTGGGCTAGCATTTCAGTTGATATACAATAAATCATTTTTCAGGGAGAGCGTGAACCCTGCCAAATTTAGTAAGTGGCATGATACCAAGAGGGGGCCGGCTCCTAAAGCAAAGCGCGATTTGCTATTATCATATCTCTGGTATCTCTGCATAGTCAAGTAGAAGCACAATTAAGTGACCTAACATCACTTTGTCAAACTTACATAATCTGCTTCAGAGGCATGCAGACAGTCAATTGTGAGATCCACTCACATTCACAGAGCGACAAAGAGACAATTTGGAGTAGCCAGTCAAGCTACCTTACATTTCTTTGGTAAAATTAATGGACACAAACAAACATGGGGAGCAATCTCCACACAGACAGAAATTCTAATCTAAAACATTCAATATGTTGAAGTAGAAGTGATGAACACTACCCTCATGCTGCCCCAAATTAAGACACATGTCTAAAAATCATTGTTAAGTAAAGATTTATAAAAGTGTTACCTGCGGGAATTGAACCATAAGATTTGTGGTTTGAAGTCCAGGTCTTATCCACTACACGTTACTGCCTTGCGTATGATTTGCTTAAGTGTGAACAATGCTGCACATCCTCTCTCTGGCACACTAACTCTGAGAACTTTCAGCCAAACAAATATTTAGCAGGAGTGTGTCAAAAACAGGGGCTACTAGCAGCAGCAGCAATACACTTGCATAATAACTAACCAACTGTAATTCCAGTACCAAGTCAGATGTTTTACAGTATTTCTTTTTAGTTATTATGGTGTATGATTATTTATTGAGCTTCTGTAAAAAGCCAAATTTCCCCCGGGAACAAATAAAGTTCTGTCATCTGGTTGATAGAGTAGTGCTTTATAATATATTATGGTGCCGTTCTCAAAGTTTGACTGTGTAACATATACGTATTTGTATAATTTATAAATGTATGTAAAAATAAGGGATATTAAAAATGGCTTACTTAAATTACCAAGTACAAAATTGGAAATTGGTCAAGTGGAGTAACTGATTAGGTGACAGTAAAGTTTCAATAATTGAAAAATATGGGACAGACGAGGAAGTGGTGGTCAAGGGGCTACATAATGGCAATAACAAAAGCTAACGTGGATATTTGTATAAAAATATTGGTTTGAGAAGAAGGAGAGATATGCTGTAGGCCCTGTTGTTTAAGACCTGTACTCTATAGGTCAGAGGCATCAAGCTATCCTTGAAGGTTTGTATCCAAGTCAGAAATCTGCCTATCCTCCTTAGGCCACACTAGTTACTCATACTGGTTTATTTAGACTTCTCAGACTTAATCCGCACAGGAAGAGACCAGAGAGACGTTACATAGACACAGCAGGAGTGAGCAAGCTCCATACTTGCTGCTTTTTTTTGATACAACCTGGTTTTAGTTTTACCACCCCTTCCTAATCTTTGAAGATGCCTTCATCTACCTGTCAGATTTCATTCCTTACTTGCTCCCTGCTCAGTATATGGAATCAGCATCACTGGGGACATCTTTGACAAGGTCACATTGCCATGACGTTTATTGATTATCCAGGAACAGAATTATTGCTGTGGACACCAGTTTCCTTGAAGGCATTGGTAAAGTGGATCCAGCCAAATTCTTTTGACTAAATTTTGAATCATGTATGTGAGGACACCAGTGGGAATTAAAGAGAAGTGCATTTAAGACTAAAACCAGGAAGCATTTCTTTACTCAAATAATTGTGGAAATCTGGAGCAAACTTCAGAGTTATGTATTTGAAGCAGAAATCTTGATAACCTTTAAGAAGTATTCTGGAGGAGATATCGGGACAGCTTTGCTATTAGCCAAACAAAAGAGCTTGATGGACTGAATGGTCACCTCTCATATATCCGATTTCCTAAGGTTCTTTTAAACACTGTCATGGTAGCTTAGGTTGATGATGTTTTGTGCAAAATGGAGTCCCAGGTGCTCAGGATTTTAGAAGAGCCACACAACATGGGAGCTTTCACACATCAACAGATTAAAATGATTAATTCTTATTAAGCTTTTTTCATTCAGTCATTTATGCATTCATCCATCAGTTTTGGGGTGTGGAAAAATGGAGTCAGTCTACGCAGCATTAGGCACTGGTGAGCAAGGCAGTATTCCAGAAGACACTTGGATATGGTGCCCCACATTCACCCAAGCTGGCCCACTAGATCTAATGTGCAGGTCTTCGATTTTCTCTCATGTCCCAAAGACCTTCATATTTGAATAACTGGCAGTTGGCCATATGTGTGAGAGGACCGACTCTCCATCCAGGCATGGCTCCTACACTGCAACCCAGTGTTGCTGGGATGGTGTCTAGCTTCATGTGACCGTGAAATAGATTACCTACAGTAAGATTCTCTAGCTCACTTAAAGTAAGGACAATTAGTGAAGGAGATGAAATATAAAATTGTAATTGAATAAACTTTTTGATGAACACAAAAGCCCAAATTAAATGAGGGAAAAAGTAAAAATGCAGCATCTCCCAGACCTAGGCCAGGTGGCTTCCCAACACCTCCGCAGTCTGTCAGCTGTGGATTCAAGCCAAGCTTTAAACTCTGGGCTAATTATTTTACCAAATTTTAAATGTTGTGTTTTTTTTTTTCTGTCATCTTCTGGAGATTTGGTGTTTATTTCTTTAAATTTGCGCAATTACATTCTGTCTCTTCTTCATGCCCCCACTTAAATTGACTACCTTATTTCTCTCTAAATACGCCAGTTATTACTGAAGCAGCTAATTTCCGAAATACAGAGAGAAATGTACTTAATGAAACATTCAGAGTCGCGGCAGCTAATGCAGCACCACGTGCCTCTGTCTGTACTCTTTGTGAAACGGCTGCCTTTTCACGACTTACTGTAAGCAGCCACTTCTAATCCACCATTCACAAGAATCCATATGCAGCCCGCTCGCTGTATGTGTGTGTGTTTTCATGACAACAAGCCTTGGCTTAGAAGAGATGCACAGGCAGGCAAACCGTAAAGTAGTTATGGCAAGTTAAGCAAGTAGTTAAATGAAAAGCATAAAAGAGCCCTTTTCTAATTGTGTGGATGTTTGGTGAGAGCAGGGCATGGTCTCTCTTTTAACTGGATTTGACATTTCAGCACTTGGTAACCAGGTTAGGATGTCACCTGTGATACACAGAGTGGGAGAAAAAAGAGGGCTAGACCTGTGAATGTGTAGGAGCCTAAGGTCTGGGCAAACCTAGAAGATCAAGCTTATTAGCTTTAAAATTAATTGGTTGCCAGTTGCTGCGGTGGGCTGGAGCCCTGCCTGGGGTTTGCACCCTGTGTTGGCTGGGATTTGGCTCCAGCAGACCCCCGTGACCCTGTAGTTGGGATATAGCGTGTTGGATAATGGATGGATGGTTTATTAATCTCTGTGTCTGCATGAATACCATGTATGAACTGCCATATTAATAAAGATGTTAAACAGAATCTTACATTTTAGTTATTGTTCAAATTTTAGATTAATGGGTGTGTTCGCAAAGTGGCACATTTGAACTTGATTTTATTGCCATATATAAGTAGTACATGTACTAGTATAGTAAAATGGAGTTCTTGCTTATAGGCAGTTCCACAGTTGTAAAAAGTGCAAACTGTGTATGAAGTCAGTATACAATGTCCAGTATACAAAGACAGTCCGTATACAGTGTACAATATAAAGTAGGCGGTGTATAAGTAAACAGTTGAATGTCACAAAACAGTCTGTAGATGTACAGTAATCCACCTCAATTAATGGACAAGTGTCTGTCCGTCTGTCCGGTCCCAACAGATGGTCCTGTGCCAAATGGTATATAACTGGATGGACACACTGCACTGCAAACATTAACACTGAGGTCTGTGTTGATTCCTTAGGTTTCAATCCACCTTAAACGGGAAGCCCAGTTAGTAATTAATAAACTATAGGGGGGTCCAGATCTAATTATGCAACTTTTAATGCAATGCAGGAAAACAATGCAAGACAAAAGAAGTGTTCAAAATATCTTGCAATAAACGAAAATGGACTTTTATTGAATTAATTCACTGATTTTTTTTCCATGTAATGTCCCACTTGTGCTCCATTCAGTTGTGAATTCTCTATGTAATAAACTTAATAAGTTATAGCGTAATGAAAATTGCATAATTAGATCTGGACCACCCTGTATAATGTAGTTGAGGTGCATTTATTCATTCTTGATAGAAAAGGTTTTAATGGGATGGTACACTAGGTGAAGATTAATGAAAAGTAACTTCATAAAATGTGTTGGCTGCTAGACTGTTGGTTCAAATTGGGCAGTGACATTACTACCTCACAGATACAGCACCCCAGGTTCAAATCCCTCGCCTGGTCATTGTCCATGTGGCTGTTGCACATTGTCACCAATGTCTGCATAGGTTTTCCGCCGATATTCCCAAAGACCTGCAGTTTAGGTTAACTGGTGACTCTACATTGGCCCTAGACTGAAAGCAGCTACGGCCCTAAGTGGACACCTTTTCCAGGTCTGGTTCCTGCCTTTTGCCTGTTGTCACTAGGATAGGCTCCAGCTCCCTGTGGGTTTTGAGAATGGCACAGTATTAGAAAGAAATGTTTATATCTAAAGGGCAGAGACCCCAAACAAGTACATCTCTGCATTAAGTATCTCTTCTGTAAATTAGAAATAACCATGCAGGGTAGCAAGCATTAGCCACCAATAGCTGAACTTTAAGCACTTACAACATCCGTCCATCCATTATCCAACCCGCTATATCCTAACTACAGGGTCACGGGTTGAGGGGGGGGTGGTTTGCTGGAGCCAGTCCCAGCCAACACAGGGCACAAGGCAGGAAACAAACCCTGGGCAGGGTGCCAGACCACCGCAGGGCGCGCGCACACACACCAAGCACACATTAGGGACAATTTAGACTTGCCAATGCACCTAACCTGCATGTCTTTGGGATCAAACCCACACAGACACGGGGAGAACATGCAAACTCCACACAGGGTGGACCCAGGAAGCGAACCCGGGTCTCCTAACTGCGAGGCAGCAGCATTGCGCCACCGTGCCGCCCAGCACTTACAACAGATTGGGTAAATTATTGGTAAGTATGTGGAGAACAGGCAGGTCATTACCTTAGTGGCTGTTAGCATATAATCACACATTCGTTTTGATGCCAATATCCAAGGTGAACTGCAAGGTCAGCATTCCTGCCAATACTTTACATCTATTACTTACAGTTGCAGCTCAGGCAGGTTAAGTAACTCCCCTATGGTCACAAAGTGAGTCGCAGGTAAGAACTAGTTGGCCAACCCTGGATTAAAAGTCCAGTGTCGTAGCCACTACAGCACACTCGCCTGCCTACTGCCACAGGTTCATTTTGCACCCCGTCCCAGATTGAATCTAACCTGCCTGGACTCCACTTGGCAAATGTATAAAGCATTCTGAGACAATGTTTTTGAACAGGATTTCATTTTCACCAGTTAACTGGCATCTGTAGGCTTTTCAAGCATACCTCACCATAAGGAGTTGTAATCCATCACTGCTGTTTCACTGTTAAATGTAACCCTTGGTTTTCTTTTCATTTTCAGAAGCTGGACTTCAGTTTCAACTGTGGAGCCAGTGGGGAAGCAGTCAAGCTTTGCCTCTTGCAAACGTGGATCATGACCAGCACCTTCCAGTGGCAACGCCTGTCGGGGAAAGGAGCACCTGGGAAGAGGAGGTGTCGAGCCGTGTGGCGGCACAACTGCGTGTCATAGGGGATGAAATGAACGAGTTGTATCTTCAGGGATGGGTACGCAATTCCTTTGTGTGTTTCCTTACGGGGGGCGGCGGGGGGTGTAAAAACATCTATTTGTAAATGGCCACCCACTCTCTCCACGTGTTGGCCGAGCTCTGGTGGTCGGGGGGGCCGCCTGAGGATTTTCCTAAGAAAACAGCAGTGTCTGAGGTTTTTGAACCTGTCTGCTGTTAGGTTTTCATTGGTTGTGTATACATGTATATATGCCTTTTTTTGTGTGTGTGTGTGTGTGTGTGGTCCTGAAAGTTTGCGCCAGCTGTCAACACAACTGACCTCAGCGCCTGTCTGGATGGGGCTGTGGAGATAAGTTTTGCTTTAGTTTATCACTCTGAAAGGTCAGATCAGACAAGCTATGCAAACTCCCTTCAGACAGGCAGGCAGCAGCAGAGTAGGCAGACAGCAAAGTGCAAAGCGGGGGTTAAATTAATAAAAAAATAAAAAAAAAAAAAAAGTTATTTGTAAAATCTGTGGAGAAACAGTTAGGATGTGCCATAGACAGACCCTCACACCTTGTCTGTGTGTTTACAGTGTAACAAGGGCTGCCAGCTTTGCATTTTCAGAATTTATGACAGACACGATCATTTTTTTTGGTCCTGTCTCCGTTTATACGCACTCTCTCCCTCCCTCTCTGTTAGTCTCACTCGTCTCAACGCTTATCTCTGTCTGCCTGTCTCTGCGCCCTGCAACTTGATTTTATATCCAGCTCTATTTTTAGCCAGTGAGTCAGAGCAGCTGCACAAGCACTTCTCCTCTCCTGACTTCTGTCCCCACTGCCAAAGGGCTGAACAGGCCCGGCCCTGCCCACCGCCAGCTCCCCCTAGCAAAGTAAACAAACTCCTGCATTCCCTGTGTGTGTGTGTGTGTGTGTGTGTGCGCACATGTGCGTGCGAGAGAGAGCGCCCAGCAGACAGACAGAGCCACCTCGAGCAGAAGACGCACACAAACTGCTGGGTGACACTGTGTTGAAATATTTGGCTGTTGGACGGCATCCAGGCACCACAAGGCTGTCGTTCTCTGGGGCAGCACGAGTGCCAGAGTCATGCTCCGGTGATCACACCCACTCCCTCTCCTCAACTTTCTTTATTTTTTACTTTATTTTGATTTTTTTTATTTTTATCTGAATTATCAGCACTGTCAACTCACAGATCCAGCGTCCCAGATTCAAATCCTTTGTTTGGTCAAAGTCTGTGTGGAGTTTGCATGTTCACTTCATGCCAGTATCGGTTTCTGGGTATTTAGGTGTTCCTCAGAGTTCCTCAATGATGCGTGCTTAAGGTTGATTGGCAATTCACACTGGTCCTGTATGTGCGTGTGTACACATGTGCAAGTGGGCCATGTGATAATAATACATTTTTATTTATTTGTAGGCGCCTTTCTAAACACTCAAGGACACCGAACGATAGATAAAACACAGATTATAACCAAAAGTAAAATACAGAAGTTAAAATCAGACACTGCAGTGGGCTGGCGCCCTGCCCGGGGTTTGTTCCCTGACTTGCGCCCTGTGTTGGCTGGGATTGGCTCCGGCAGACCCCTGTGACCCTGTAGTTAGGGTATAGCGGGTTGGATAATGGATGGATGGAAAATCGGACAGCAATTTGTAATCAAAGAGAAAAAGCAGTCTTAAACAAGTGAGTTTTAAATTTAGATTTGAAAAGTGAAAATAATTTAATATTTCTAAGCTCAGATGGTAATGAGTTCCAGAGCAACTGAATGCTGTGCTCCCCATAGTGGTAAGACGGACGAAGGGTACAGTCAAATGGATGGAGGAAGAGGATCTAAGAGTACGGAAGGGAATGGCAACATGGAGGAGGTCGGACAAATATGGAGGGGCAAGGTTGTGGATAGCCTTTAAAAGTTAACAGAAGAATTTTGAATTGAATGCGGAAAGATGGGCTTTCATCTTGTCCAGAGCTGCTGTCAGGACAGACTCAGGCTCCCTGTGACCCTCAATTGGTTTAAGCAGGTTGAAAAACATTGTTATGTTGCCTGTGCTAACCTAGCGGCAAACTATCTGCTGAATTAAAATGAAACAGTTTAATAAGTTGGCTCTGCCAACAGGAGACCAAACAATCGAAGTGACAGATTTCTGGATCAGATTGCAATATTCTGGTAGAGTCAATGGCTAACCAATTGGGGACCAAGCAATAGAGGTAAAAGATTTCAGTGTCAGAGGGCAACATCATGGTAGACTGAATTGCCTACTGTATTTGAGATGGTGCCATTCCTGCAACATACCCATACAGAACCCCTAGTTGAAACCATCCTGCTATGTTAGATATTTTTGGGCTTTTAAGCCTAAACGCAAAGTTCATTTCATTAAGCCACTTATCCAGAGCAAAGTCACATGGCAGCAGCTGGAATCTATACTAGCATTCATTGCGAACAACACCTGGACAGGGTACAGACACTCGCACCAGAGATAATATGAGAGATGGTAATGAACAGGAGAGCCAAACACAAACCAAAGTTAAAACTGTAATTCAGATGAATCTTACATTAAAACTACAAAGTCTATCCACAAACTTTAAGTCAGAAACTAGACCAAAGGATTATTTAACTGGGAAGCTGAATGCAAAATGTTTATTTGTAAAGCACAAGCGTTAGGTTTATTCATAAATTTGGATACCCCAGAAATGCCCAAAGTGACCTTTCTACCATTGTTCTTGATACTGTCCCAGGGGAAAGTTGGGTATAATTACCATGGAAACAATAGACACAAATATTCTGAAATGGCAGCGCCATTAGAAAAGCAAAGATAGTATCACAGCAAAAAAAAAAAAACGCTACAGAATGTCAATGTTGTTTATTTGCAAAGACTAGCAAGTCCTTCAGTCCCAGAACTCCTAATTAAATACTGTATATAGATCCTTGAAATTCATGCAGGAATTCTCACAAAAAAATGTATAAATTCTACTGAAACCTACTTTAACAGTGGCAGTTCCCCTGAAGGCCATGTTACATTACACGACTTGACATCATTTATGCAATCTTGCCAAGTCCTAGCGGTCGTGTAGTGTGGTACACCCAGTGACCCATTTACAACACTCTGACACAATCAAGATGCATATCTGTGTGTGTGCATATGAGAGCTGCCAGCCAATGCATATAATGCAGTGCCCGAGGAATACTGAACAGGAGTGTTTTTCACCTTGTGTTTCATGTATGATGGAAGTCAGTCAGTCATTGTCCAACCCGCTATATCCTAACACAGGGTCAGGGGGGTCTGCTGGAGCCAATCCCAGCCAACACAGGGCACAAGGCAGGAACAAACCCCGGGCAGGGCACACACACCCACACACCAAGCACACACTATGGACAATTTAGGATCTAACCTGCATGTCTTTGGACTGTGGGACGCAGGCACGGGGAGAACATGCAAACTCCACGCAGGGAGAACCCGGGTCTTCTAACTGCGAGGCAGCAGCACTACCCACTGCGCCACCGTGCCGCCCATGATGGAAGTTTGGAAGACAAAAGAAAGCGGCTGTTCTCGCCATACTTGTAAATCCTTCAGACGGGAACCAGCTTCATCAGGCAGCTGCATTATTGTCTGTCAGAAAAAAGTGGAACTGCTAAACTGTGCTGAAAAGTCATCACAGAGTCATCTAAATTGCCATTGTCTACAATTCCTAGTCATGTAATCTGATATCCTTTGGCAACAAGATTCGTCAAGTTTGACATCCACTTTGACTAAAAGTCTTTGGCCTGTTAGGGTAATCTCTGAAGATGCAATGGAGTTCATTCTTAGCTGGTAATGTGGACATGGCCGTCATCACCAGCTTGTTAAGAATTGTACCGACTACCACGTCTGGCTTGATGCTGTTGAGATTTTTGTCCTTTATTGTGACTAATATCGAGCAGTTTGTAGGCTGCACTTGTATGTGTAAACAGCTTCCAGCGGCAGACTGAAGTGCACATCATAATAAATATTTACCTTTTGTCACTTCTGTGAGGTACTAATTGTGCCTTTTTTTTTTTTTTGTCCCCTGCACAGAATGGTGCTTGGGAATGGCAGCACTGGCCCGGGGTGTGGCGAGGACTCTTCAACTTCATTACAGAGACTCTGACTGCATTCCACCTCCCGGGATGGCGATAAGCAGAAGATGCCAGCAAAGGACAAGGACAGAGTGACCAGCTACTGCGGGGACAATTTTCACAATCCGCTGGTTCGGATTTTTTTAATTGGAACTGTAGCATATTGATAATAAATGCTAGTTTCTCCTGTGTTAATTATGATCATTGGCATATTTGCCAATTTTTTTGTTCTTTTTACTTAGCAATTCTAATGATGGGCAAAAAAAAGGACTCAATTGAGTAAGTGTCAGAGATAAGGGACCACAGCACACAGAAATTCCAGTAGTGTGTTGGCCTAGTGACTTGTGAAATTAGGTTAAAAAAAAAAATCTCTTAATGAGATGGCATTTTGCAGGATTGTTCTTCTTTAAAAAATCTTTGACCATGCCACTGCACGGATGACTTGAACCTTGTCAACACGCCGATAGCAACATGTACCAGGGTGGCAAAATCTAGGAAGCGCTTACAGGAGAGACATCCTGACGTTAAGCACATTCAGGAAAACACTGACCCAAAATGTAAGTGACCTGACCTGACACGTCCACATGCGCCCAGGAGGGAGGATTGGTTCCCACTAGCATTAAAGGGCTTGACCAGAGATGAGAGAAGGCGGGCATCCAAACTGGCCGTGGCCCTTGGTGTAATGGAAATGACATTTATCTGCTGACACCGTGTCACCAGGGCGGCCAGTATTGGGGACATTTTTTTTTTTTTTTGTACCAAAAAAGACTGGAATTGAGATTGGAAAAAAAAAAATATTTATTAAAACTTTTTGTTTTCCTTTAATTATTTGTACATATTTATGAACAAAGTCAAGCTCACTAAAGATTGAGTACATTTAGTCTATTTTCCTAATGTCCATTATAATTTGTTCCATTTTGTCTACGAGAATGTGAATACTGTTTCTATATCTTGAAAAATCTTTAATAAAAGAAATTCTAATTCATTTCAAAAACTGTAAAATAAATCCACCTCAAAGATAATGAGGTCATTTCTTCTTAAATTGTGATAAAAGAAAGAGAAACGAGGAACTCTATGATTTTGAATTAATTGGAATAAACCACATTTAGTTTTAAAGAAGAGATTTCGCAAAGACTTCAAATAATTTTTTATTTAAAAAAAAAAACACAAGAAAGGATTCTCTAATTCATATTATTTTTGTAAGTCGAGATTACTTAAAAAGAAATGAGCGTAAAGAATATTTTAAGATGTTCACGTGTATATAAAAATGACATGTGAGATTTTATTCAAAATGCACTTAAATGATGCAACGCTGTTCCTGTCCCGTAAAATACAAAGACAACCGTTGCACTCAAGACCACTTCTCACTGCAGTGGTAAAACAACTTTTGCTCAAAAAAGGAAATCTGTTTAGTAAATGCCACAAAGTGTTTGTAGCTGATGACTTTTGGTAGCCATTATTCTAATTTATTGCTCTATGTTGCGAGTTATGAGCCCTTCACTGCTTTCAAACGCACCTGCCCCGTGTCTGGCCACTTCCAACATGGAGCCGGTTGTTATTGTTGTTGTTATTATTTCACTTGGGGGAAGAACTTTGGATCTTATTTACTTTGTAGCAATTCAAACTGTCGTCAAGGATGTACTGTGTAGAAACCGCTCTGCCAGCCATCCCTGTCCCCCGAGGTCAAGGAAAAGTTACAGAAGGTCTGGAACTGGTGCTGATCTAATGCCGTTTGTAAATACGCCGTCTGTGAGTCAAATGTGTATATTTGCTGTTTGATTTTTATGTGAATTTTGTACATTTTTTCCAATAAAGAGTGAATCTGAGATGCTTCTAATTTCAGTTGCCAGACTGTATTTTAAAGCAGACCTCCACGTAAAACCTTTCTCGTGTTTTTCTTTAGGAGTTTTACAAATTGCTTGGTAAATGCTGTTTGCTAAGGGTGTATGAAAGAATTAACCGCAGCTTCAAATATGAAATGATTCAAGCCGGAGCCAGGCCAGTCATTGGGATTGGCACGACATGACATGCCAGTCTCAAAAGTATGACGCACCGGGCCTGTCCAGCAGCAGGGCAGGAGCCAACACCAGACAAGGTGGCAGGCCGTTTGGCATCGTCAGTTAACCGAAAACACGTGTGGAAGGAAGAAACGGCACACAAGAAGGTGTAGACTCTGCAAGTTGGCAACGCTGACCAGCACATATTCTGCAAGGAGTGGATGGGAAAGAATATTCTGTACATATATATTCAGAACCCTGCACTTGGTTGTGCTGTTAGATGTATTTTTTTTATTAATTTTATTGCAATCCATACAAATCAATCATGTTTTTACAAAAAGAAAAATTAAGTTAAGGACAAATCGATCCCCACCCCTGAGAGAGAGAGCAAGCCAAACGGCGTGAAATTTAAGGCTTGTAAACATACCTAAATTAATACATTCTTTGTGCTTTATGAGCTTATTTTAAAATGTTACTGATTAGATCCTACCATGTTTGGATAAAAGTCTGTACGGATCCTCTAACTGAGTATTTGATTTTTTTTTCAATTTCAAATAGTGTAACACATCGGTTTCCCACTGACTTAAAAGAGGAGAGTTTGGGTTCTTCCAGTTTATGAGAATAAGTCTGCGTGCCAAGAGTGTAGTGAATGCAATCACAGTTTGTTTGTCCTTCTCCACTTTAAGCCCCTCTGGAAGAACACCAAACACAGCTGTTAATGGGTTAGGAGGGATTGTGAGTCCAAGGCTGTCTGAAAGGTAATTAAAATTTTTGTCCAGAATAATGTTAATTTGGTGCAGGCCCAGAACATGTGACCCAGTGAGGCTGGGACTTGGTTGCAGCGTTCGCAGGTTGTTAGATGTATTTTTTTAATGGATACATTTGTCACTTTTTCCTGTCCATCAAGTGAAAACAAGTTTTTAGAAAAGGTTACAAGTGTAATCATCATCATCTTTCGGCTGCTCCCATTAGGAGTTGCCACAGCAGATCATCTTCTTCCATATTTTCCTGTCCTCGTTACACCCATCACCTGCATGTCCTCTCTCACCGCATCCATAAACCTTCTCTTAGGTCTTCCTGTTTTCCTCTTGCCTGTCAGCTCTATCCTTAACATCCTTCTCCCAATATACTCAGCATCACTCCTATGCACTTGTTCAGACCAACGCAATCTCGCCTCTCTGACTTTTTCTCCCAACCGTGCAACCTGAGCTGACCCTCTAATGTCCTCATTTCTAATCCTGTCCTTCCTTGTCACACAATGCAAATCTTAACATCTTTAACTCTGCAAGTGTAATAAAAATAAAAAATTGAAATCTCTCATCCATAGAGGCTCAAATTCAAGTTTCTTTATTGTCATCCCATCCAGATACATAGTACAGGTCGAGACGAAATAATAATTTTGTGTCTTCAGGACCCCGGTGCAAATATACAACACGTAAGGCAACAAGACATTGTGCAGCACTGAGCGCCAACACAACATACGGCACAAAAGGATGAGACAGCGGTAGTGCAGAGTGCAGCAAATCAGTCATTCAGACCCTTCAAACTGTGGTCTGGTCGTCCGGTTTAATGTGTCGAGAACTTGACCTGCCGTCTACTTGTGATTAGACATCTTTTAGAAAGGCCCACATGTACCTGAGTATGTAACGTGCCACGGTTCACACTGCATGTCGGGACAAACACCAAATCCAGGGAAGTCTTTGTAGACCATAAAAAGTGGAGAAAGTGAAGGATCTGCTCTATGGACAGAGAATAGAAATGAAAAGTTTTCACCTCCTTGGATGTTCTCACATTGTATTCTTATGTAACATTGAATCCCAGTGGATTTAAATTGGCTTTTATAGAAACAGACTCTTTAATGTGAAAATGGATCACATAAGACGGGGATCGGAAGTGTCGGTCCTGGAAGGCCGCAGTGCCTGTAGGTTTTCGTTCCAACACAATTTCTTAATTAGAAAACAATCCTTGCCAATCTCAGAGCTTATTTAATTTAATGGCTCATCAGTCTGCAACGTTAGGTTCTTATATCATAGATTTATTTTCCTTTCCAAGGATATGCAAATGATTTGAAGCCTAAAGTGGATTGTTTTAAGTCTGTCACATTTATATTTATTAAACCAAACAGTGTATGATGAATAGAACCAGGTGTAAATGGAAACAAGTTAGATGGAGAACTGCTGGCTGCGTTATCATTAACATCTTATTTCTAATAAGGAGCCATTAAAACACTGAATGCAGCTGTTCAAGATTAAAATAAGCAATTAAGGGTGGGGAACCTGAACAAGAGAGACCACAAAAATGAAGCATCAAAATGTCACTTGAGCAATAAGGGCTTCATTAGCAATAATTGACATCTCACTAAGAAACTGGCTTGTAACTGTGGCCCTCCAGGACTGACGTTGCCCAGCCCGTCATAGGTGTTCACCCCCTTTAATATGACACATCAACGTCATCACTCTGTGCAGCCCAGTCCCAGAATTAGTTTATTGGAGGTCACCTGTCTGGGGTTTCACTTCATTGTACTCTAAATGTTCCTGCATGTGGGACGGCCAACTTGTGGCAAGTCAGTATGGTGGCCAAATAAACCAACTGAAGACAAAAAAAAATTCCATGAAAAGGGATTAAAAAGCACAAGTCAGAGGATGTCAATTCAAGTTGGGGAGCATGCACTGGTACAGTGTGTTGCCGCACCCACTACACGACGAAACAACTCGGGATCCAGGTTGGAAACCCCCCCAGGCACACACGTGGTCCAGTCCCACCCTCCGGAAATGACCCTCTATCTGCCGCAGCCAGGTGTTACGTGGGCGATCCCTTGGCCTGGTCCAGCCACTCAGGTCCCCAACAATGAGGATCTTACGAGCCGGATCACCCTCAGGGAAACGCGCCACATGGCCATAGTGCCGTAACTGGCACTCCCTCACAATGCAGGTAATGTGCCTCATTCGGGACTCCATGAGCAACCGCTCATTCGACACAAAGTCAAACCAATGGTACCCAAGGATTTTCCGGAGAGACACAGTACCAAAGGAGTCCAGTCTTCGTCTTGGGTCACTGGATAGTGTCCATGTCTCGCAATCATATAGCAAAACAGGAAGCACCAGGACTCTAAAGACTTGGACCTTCGTCCTTTTGTATAGATATCGAGAATGCCACACACCCCTTTCCAGTGACCTTATGACCTCCCATACTCTCCCAATCCATCTACTGACTTAATAGGAAGAGTCACCAGGACATGAATGTCACTGCCAAGGTAAGTAAACCTCTCAACAAGGTCAACACTCTCTCCGCAAACAGACACACTTCTGATGGCTGTGCCCAAGAGGTCATTAAAGGCCTGGATCTTGGTTTTTATCAGGACACTTGCAAGCCCAGACACTCAGACTCCTCGCTCAGTCTCTCTAGCACCTCGACCAGAGCCTCCATTGACTCCGCGAAGATCACAACATCGTCAGCAAAGTCAAGATCCGTGAACCTTTCTTCACCAACAGAGGCCCCACAGCCATTGGACCCCACGACCTTGCCCAACACCCAGTCCATACAAGCATTGAACAGAGTAGGAGCAAAAACACACCGCTGACGAACCCCAGAATCAACTGGGAAAAACCCAGAGGTCCTGCGTCCACTCTGCACAGCACTCAGAGTACCAGTGTACAGGCCGGCCATGATATCCAGCAACCTCGAGGGGATCCTGCAAACCCTCAGGATGTCCCAGACAGCAGCTCCATCAACTGAGTCGAACGCATTACGGAAATTGACAAAGGCTGTAAAGAGACTCTGCCAATATTCGCATTTGCGCTCCATGAGAACCCTCAGTGCCAGGATGCGTTTGATGGTAGACTTCTTAGGCATAAAACCAGACTGCTCCGGTCGCTGGTAGGTGGGCAAGTGATCCCGGATCCTATTGAGGACGACCCTAGCAAGGACCTTACCTGGCACCGAGAAGAGTGTTATCCCCCTGTAGTTGTTGCAATCCAGGCGATCACCCTTCCCTTTCCAGATAGGGACGACAAGTCCCATTTTCCAGTCATTTGGGATGATGGTAGTCTCCCAAATGGAAGCAAAGATTGCTTGCAATGCCAGGAGGACAGCCTTACCACAAGCCTGGAGAAGTTCACCCCTGGATACCACAGATCCCTGGAGCCTCTTCCCCCCTCAGCTGGTTCACCACTTGTGCAATCTCAGTGAGGCGACTGGGTGGTTCACAGCTCATTGGAGGAACAGCCTCAAGGACCTTGGACCCAGAGATATCCAACGTCTTAGCTGGAGGATCAGCTTTGAACAACTGCTCAAAGTAGCCAGCCCAGCAGGTCACAACTGCAGTGTCATCCGTAAAGACCATTCCATCAGCTGCCCTGACTGCGACTCTCCAAGGAACAGATTCAGATGTGCGTAATGGTTCGATTCCTCTGTAAGCAGGACGTGGGTCACTAGAGGATGGAGACAAGAAAATATCCAAGTCACTCAATATCCCTTGTAATCCAATTAAACCAGTAATGAAGAAATGGAAAGAGCCTGGCAGAGCCGGAAATCTGCTAGGGCAGCCCGTTCCCAAAAACCAAGTGATTGTGCAAAAATACCAGTGAGGGAGACCACCAGAAGAACTCTGAGGGAGGCTGACTGACATTAGAGAGGCTCTGCAGACAACAAGTGTGTTTCGACTACTTCACCAGTCACAGCTTTGTGGAAGAAAGGTAAAGAGAAAAACACATACAGGTCATCTTGGTGAGGGGACACAGGTGACTCTGACGTCAGCTGGGAGAAGGTTCAAACAAATCTCCAGGACCAGAAAATATTTACCCTCGAGTTCTTAAGAAGATTAGTGAGTCCATATAAGAAACTCTTGACACTTATTTTTAGGAAGTCACTGTGCACTGGAGAGATTCCAAAGGACTGGAAAATGGCAAATATCCCATTATATAAAAAGGGTGACCGGACAGGTCCAAGCAACTATAGGCCAGTAAGCCTAACATGCATCACAGGAAAATTAATGGAAGGAATTATTAAGGATAAGATTGAACAACACCTGGGAAGGACAGGAGTTATGTTGAACAGTCAGCATGGAGTCCGAAGAGGGAGGTCGTGTTTTACTAACATGCTGGAATTCTATGAGGAGGCAACAAAAGCATACGATCAAAGTGGAGCTTATGATATTATTTATCTGGACTTTCAGAAAGCATTTGATAAGGTGCCACATGAGAGGTTGAGCATCAAACTAAAAGAAGTGGGAGTTCAGGGTGATGTTTTTAGATGGGTGCAGAATTGGCTCAGACACAGGAAGCAGAGGGTGATGGTGCGAGGAACCTCATCAGAAATGGCCGATGTTAAGAGTGGTGTTCACAGGGGTCAGTGCTGGGGCTGTGGCTATTTTTAATATATATAAATGATTTGGTAGGAAAATAAGAAGCAAGCTGGTTAAGACTGCTGATGATACCAAATAAGTGGATTGGCAGATAATTTGGAATCCGTTGAGTCATTGCAGAGGGAACTTGGACAGCATACAGGCTTGGGCAGATTTGTGGCAAATGAAATTTAATGTCAGTAAATGTATTACACATAAAAAGTAAAAATGTATATACCGTGTCAGTCAGTTATTGTCCAACCCGGTATATACTAACAAAGGGTTAAATTAATAAATAATTAATAATTATTTATTTTTTTTCTCCAGCTTTTGGAGTTTTTTTTTTTTTGTTTTTTCTGTCCACCCTGGCCATCGGACCTTACTTATTCTATGGTAATTAATGTTGACTTATGTTTATTTTTTATTGTGTCTTCTATTTTTCTATTCTTTTTGTAAAGCACTTTGAGCTACATTTTTTCGTATGAAAATGTGCTATATAAATAAATGTTGATTGATTGATGATTCTACCTGCACTACAGGTGTTTCATCTCAAAAAAGCAGCTGATGTAGAGGGTACAGGATCTGTTGCAGGTCTCTCTACCTTCGTAAAGAATTGTTCCAGGCTAGTCTGGAAGGTTGATGACTTCTTCACTTCCAAATTCTGCCTATAACATTACAAGGCATCCATAACAGTCATCGCTGGGGTCTTCAGGCTGAAATTTTGCCAACCCATCCTCTATCATAGAAAAAACTTCCGCCAAACCCTTGGTGGTAAATCTCTTGTGTTCTGGAGTTTCTGTCTCTTCCTCTTCAATCAGCTGCTTCTCCAGCTGAATAAGGTCCTCAGCAGACAGCTCCTCTCCATGAGATGCCAGTAGCTCTGTGACATCCTCAGCCTCCACCTCCAAATAAAGCTGTTTACCCATGACAACAGCCGTCCCTGTTACTGCCACCACTGACTCCTCAAAGCCATGGAAGTCATACACAAACTGGGGATGGAGTTTTTTCCACACACCATTTAAATTTGTTCACCTTAGTTCATCCCAGACAAAAGCAATGTTTTGTACAGCATTGTCAATGTTATAAGACTTCCAAAAGTCTTTGAGTGTCAGGTTCTTGTCCTTCTCAGCTGCATTAAGGGCCATAGCACTTCCGGAGGTAGTAGGCCTTGAAAGAGGCAATGACACCTTGGTCCATGGGCTGTACAAGGGCAGTAGTATTAGGTGGAAGGTAAACCACCTCAACATTAGGGTTAAAGTTACTCAAGTGGGCAGGGTGACCAGGGACATTGTCCAGCACTAGCAACACCTTAAAAGGTAGTCCCTTATATTAAAAAATATATAAAAATCTTTTGACGCGACAAGACTTTTTAGGAGACAAGACTTTTGGAAGTCCCGCGAGACGAGAATATTGCATTAAAATTCTTTCAAGTCCCGCCCTCCTATCAACCATTTTCAAACAAAACCCTGCTACTCTCACCTCTTAGTTTTGTAAATGCTTTTGTCAGACGCAGTTCCTGCTCTCTCAGCTCTTATACATTTTAACAACACTTCAAATGAAAATTAAAATCTGTTTAAATTGTACATCTGCATCCCCATACGTGAGCGGCAGAACCACAAAGAGGCTAATATGTAGCACTGGCCAGGGGGCTGGCGAGCGAATCGAGCAGGGGAGCAAAGCCCCCTAGTAACCTAAATAATGAGATTGGGACACAGAACTAAGAATGTAAAACTGTACTCTAATCTTCACCCTGTCAAATAAGTGAACCCGCTGCCATGGCGCAATGTCAGAGGCTTCGCCTCAGGCACTGCTGCCCAAGGTTTGACCACTGTAAGGGGAAGCAAAAGTGAGTTCACCTGACGAGCCCCAATAAGGACAAAACACGTGTTGTGTACTCTTTGTATTGTTTGGTAGATACTGTATCACACATATGTTTATATACTGTATATATACAGTTGTGCTTGAAAGGCTGTGAACCCTTTAGAATTTTCGATATTTCTGCATAAATATGACCTAAAACATCATCAGATTTTCAATCAAGTCATAAAAGTTGATAAAGAGAAACCAGTTAAACAAATGAGACAAAAATATTATACTTGGTCATTTATTTATTAAGGAAAATGATCGAATATTACATATTAGTGAGTGGCAAAAGTATGTGAACCTTTGCTTTCAGTATCTGCTGTGACCCCCCAATAACTACAACTAAGCGTTTCCGGTAACTTTTGATCATTCCTGCACACCAGCTTGGAGGAATTTTAGCCCATTCCTTCGTACAGAACAGCTTCAACTCTGGGATGTTGG
The DNA here is from genome assembly GCF_016835505.1 of Polypterus senegalus. Lineage (NCBI taxonomy): Eukaryota > Metazoa > Chordata > Cladistia > Polypteriformes > Polypteridae > Polypterus > Polypterus senegalus. Next base: position 28,962,066 of record NC_053164.1, read on the forward strand.
TGGGTTTCCTCACATGAACTGCTCGCTTCAGGTCCTTCCACAACATTTTGATTGGATTAAGGTCAGGACTTTGACTTGGCCATTCCAAAACATTAACTTTATTCTTCTTTAACCATTCTTTGGTAGAACGACTTGTGTGCTTAGGGTTGTTGTCTTGCTGCATGACCCACCTTCTCTTGAGATTCAGTTCATGGACAGATGTCCTGACATTTTCCTTTAGAACTCTCTGATATAATTCAGAGTTCATTGTTCCTGGCCCAGATGCAGCAAAACAGGCCCAAACCATGATACTACCACCACCATGTTTCACAGATGAGATAACTGAGTGTTTTCCTTTCTCCAAACATAACACTTTTCATTTAAACCAAAAAGTTCTATTTTGGTCTCATCTGTCCACGAAACATTCTTCCTGTAGCCTTCTGGTTTGTCCACGTGATCTTTAGCAAACTGCAGACGAGCAGCAATTTTTTTGGAGAGTAGTGGCTTTCTCCTTGCAACCCTGCCATGCACACCATTGTTGTTCAGTGTTCTCCTGATGGTGGACTCATGAACATGAACATTAGCCAATGTGAGAGAGGCCTTCAGTTGCTTAGAAGTTACCGTGGGGTCCTTTGTGACCTCGCCAACTATTACGCCTTGCCCTTGGAGTGATCTTTGTTGGTCGACAAATCCTGGGGAGGGTAACAATGGTCTTGAATTTCCTCCATTTGTACACAATCTGTCTGACTGTGGATTGGTGGAGTCCAAACTCTTTAGAGATGGTTTTGTAACCTTTTCCAGCCTGATGAGCATCAACAACTCTTTTCTGAGGTCCTCAGAAATCTCCTTTGTTTGTGCCATGATACACTTCCACAAACGTGTGTTGTGAAGAGCAGACTTTGATAGATCCTGTTCTTTAAATAACACAGGGTGCCCACTCACACCTGATTGGCATCCCATTGATTGAAAACACCTGACTCGAATTTCACCTTCAAACTAACTGCTAATCCGTGAGGTTCACATACTTTTGCCACTCACAAATATGTAATATTTGATCATTTTCCTCAATAAATAAATGACCAAGTATAATATTTTTGTCTCATTTGTTTAACTGGTTTCTCTTTATCTACTTTTAGGACTTGAGTGAAAATCTGATGATGTTTTAGGTCATATTTATGCAGAAATATAGAAAATTCTAAAGGGTTCACAAACTTTCAAGCACAACTGTACAGTATCTACACATACATACAAACAGAAGTTAACACATTACTGTAGTCTAATTGCAGTCTTCAGTAACAAAGACACTTTCAACTTTTGTTTTCATATTACAGTTACTTACTTAACTTGAATTTAGTTGTTTGTGTCACACATGCAGTTCTAACTAAGCAAATAATATGCAAAAGCGTTGAAGGGCGGCATTTCATCCCACATAGCGTTGAAGGAGGTGAGAGCGGCCAGGTGATCCGCGCCCCCGTCTCATTGGCACTTGCCATGCCTGCTACGTCCGCTCAGAAGAGCTTAACGTCTCTGTCACTTTTATGCCTCAGTGGCCCTGTTCTCTTTGTCACCTTAAGGCGTGTTTTTGTTAGGACTTATAGCATTAAACGGGACGACTCAGTTGGCGTCCCAACTTTTCTCTGTTGCCCAGCCTGTCATTCCTGCACCCAGCCACATAAGCGTCATGCAAAAGTAATTTGTAATTTGATTGCTTTTTGAGGAAGTAATGAATAAAGTCATCTTGTTACAATTTGAGAGGAAGAATTACTCATTTATAAGCAGTTACTTTATTTGAGTAAGATCCCCTACATTAATTGTCTCATGTTCAGTGTCGTGATTTGTTTTTTTGCTGACTGCTTTGTATAATTCTGACCTTGCATTGGGTGGTTCTGAGGTTGAGGATATTGTTCTTTATATTAGTAGGCCGTACGCACACTCTAGCTAACTCCACATCAGTCAGCTGCTTCACTTCCAGCGCTGATATCAAAGCTGACTAGCTGTGGCATTTTTCACTTCAAGGTGTTACGGTAAACGAAGAAAGTCGCATTACTCAAATATCGTGCAAAACGTCAGGAGCTAAAAAGGAGAAGGGCTTCTGTGTTTGTTTTTTTTTTGCTCTCTTGTTTCACCTTATACAATTTCTTATATTAGGAATTTGTTAGGTTTCGCATACCCCTTGGGGGTAGAGCGCAGGGTCGGCCATTGTATAGCACCCCTGGAGCAATTGCAGGTTAAGGGTCTTGCTCAAGGGCCCGGCAGAGTAGGATCTCTTTTGGCAGATACGGGGATTCAAACTAGCAACCTTTGGGATACCAGAGCAAATCCTTAGCCTCAGAGCCACCACTCCACCCTTGTGTTTCAAGCTACATCCACAATTATGAAGGTAAGATCCGGACATATTAACATGTTTGTGTGCTAGCCAGGGATAACGTAGTGATACCGCTAATGTTATACGTCTGTGTCAATTACTGTTACCGTTTTCCTAACATTTTTGTCAATTTCAGTTTCAAACAAGGAGTCAGAGAAAGGAGAGCTTACCGTTAGGCTACAGATGTTATAATTTAAAACTTGTGTCTACTATGAACTTGAACGTGATTACGTTAGGCTTCTTTAAGAACCAGAATTTCAATAATTCGTCATTAAGCTTTATTCAGGGACAGGTAAGCTTCCATCCATCCATTTTCAACCCGCTGAATCCGAACACAGGGGTCTGCTGGAGCCAATCCCAGCCAACACAGGGCACAAGGCAGGCACCAATCCTGGGCAGACACACACAAACACAACCACACAGCAGGGCCAATTTAGAATTGCCAATCCACCTAACCGGCATGTCTTTGGACTGTGGGAGGAAACCCACGCAGACACGGGGAGAACATGCAAACTCCACGCAGGGAGGACCTGGGAAGTGAACCCGGGTCTCCTAACTGCAAGGCAGCAGCGCTACCACTGCGCCACCGTGCTGCCCTGTATGTAAGCTTAATACATAATAACATGGGTGTCTATCCTTGTTAAAAAGTGAATGTCTCTGTCTGAGCCAGTAAAACCGTGAATGCCAAAGCGCTGCTTCACTGTAAGGGTCTCAGTTTGTTTCCTCAGCTGCAGGACGTCCCCTCTGAGAGTCATGTTTTCATCACGTGCTGCTGGATCCTCCTCCTCCTCCTCGCCTGGTGTGTCATCCTTCATCAGTCGCTTTCTCCTTATCCCAAACCCCAGTTCTTGAAAGTGGAATGGAGCAATTGTTCTTCTCAAATATTGCAGGAACTGCTCCCTTCTTCAACAGTCGCCACCCTGACTCGGATCCTAGCTCGTGAAAATCCTCTTTTTTTAAAATGCTGGTTACAAACTCGGGTATGGGGACTAACCGTAAAGCTCTCTCCCCAAATAGCGACAATCCCTTTAGAGCATCGGAGAGAAATGTATGAAAACGAAATATCTTGTTGTACTTACTGCAAGCTTTATTCCCCTTCTCTCAGTGTACCTTTATGCCAAGATGCTCATGTAACCTGTGTGTGTGCTAGACCATCAATTACGTTGTCTGTTAGGCTTTTCTCTGAATTTACTATCTTACTCTTCTTTATTTATTTATCTGGTTTAGTACAATGCTATATACCTGTACTGTATACCCTGCTGTTCTTTCTTAAACTCTGTAAAGCACTGGAAAGGCGCTATATAAACAGAAAGTATTATTATTGTCCATCCATCCATCCCTCTATATCCTAACTACAGGGTCACGGGGGTCTGCTGGAGCCAATTCAGTCAACACAGGGCGCAAGGCAGGAAACAAACCCAGGGTAGGGCACCAGCCCACACACACACCAGGCACACACTAGGGACAATTTAGGATCGCCAATGCACCTAACTGCATGTCTTTGGACTGTGGGAGGAAACCCACGCAAACTCCATGCAGGGAGGACCCGGGAAGCAAACCCAGGTCTCCTAACTGCGAGGCAGCAGTGCTACCCACTGCGCCACCGTGCTGCCCGTATTATTATTATTATTATTAAGATTGACATAAAGCTACAGTATCTGTACACTGCAACTTAAACTTGCTTTTCTCAGCCATTCTCTCCACAAAACAAAAATCACAACTGCAGTATGGACAACAGAAGTGAGTTAGCTGGCTGAGATTACAGCGGATGTACGTCAGCACTACCATGGCCATAGAGCCTATTGCTTGAAATTCTTAATAGTTTAGATGTTTGGTTTCGTCTTCCATGGTCTTGGACGCCATTTTAGGTCCTCACTCGCTGGCATCTCGAGATCCCGTCATTAGGTCTGCTTCCCATGTTTCTAGGGGCGTAGCCTTGGAGGCTGTGCCCCGTGTTTAATCGACGCAACACGATGAAATGTCAGCTAGAGGTTCGTTACCTTATTTGATCTGCAAATATCAAAACTGCCAGAAAGTCCTGTGCAAACTCTACTCATGTGTTACTTTCAGTTTTGATCTCTCTCTTGTTCTCTCAATCTTGAATTTTGCTTCTCATTTTGGCTTTGTCTTCTTTTAGTTCACAACCCTTTTTTTTGTGTGTTCTCCTCTTCTGGTCTCAAAAGGTTTACCCAGCGGTTCGCTGACAGTACATACAGAGTCCAGTGACAGAAAGACAGATGTGAAAAGGTGAAAAATGACCAAAGGATGCAAAAACCAAAATAGGGGCCAAGGTCAAAACCAGGAATCAGAGAGATTCTTTCATCAGAGCCCAAAATGCAAAAGTCAAAAAAAAAAAAAAAAACGAAAAGAGATTTGAGACCAGAAATTCAAAAGAAGAGCTTTAGTCTGTAGTTAAACAAATGGTTATCAACCATCCAGCTCAGATATCTAGGAACTAATGGCACTGAATGAGTCTGACATCACTAAAGAGTGCGTCCCGGGAATTTCAAGACATGGCAACCACCAGCACAACGTTCACCACCTGGCGTGAAAACAAAATGGCGTCACGGTAGAACATAAGCAATCAGCTTAGTCAGGAAGGAAAAACCAGACTCAGATCCTCTGTACCTCAAAATCCCATAGTAGATAAACATGACAGTTCTGAATAATCAGTAAAATGAGCACAAAACATCTGACACGTTCAACTAACACCGCTCTCCAGCACCATGATAATCAAGAATTTGTGTATGTGTACATAAATACTGAGACAAATAAAAGTTCTGTCTATTGTGAAGAAACAAACACGGGTACAAGGTCAAGAGTTGGGGGAATTCCCTGTATAATGTCTTCCAATGATGAATAATCACTAAAGACTAAGACTGAGGTCAAAATTTGCAATAAATACATTTGACAATTAGGAGCTTCGATGTGGATCATTTTATATGGTGATGAAAGGAACTGAAAGTGAGCTGGCAGGAAATGGAGGGACGGAAGTGTAGTCATCAGCACGGGGCCGGAAGTGATGTCTTTGGGAGACGGAAACGAAAGTGGAGTCATCTCAGGGAGCCGGAAGTGGCGTTTGTGCTTGAGACTGAGGTAAGAGTGGTTTAGCGTTCTTCTGATGGTCTATTGGAAGAGGGCAAAAAGCGTTAACACTCTGTTCCAAACCCCTGTCCTTCGTTCTTTTATGCTCCTTTAGGCCCTTTGGCTGCCCCCCTAAGCGTGCGTGTGTGTGTGTGTGTGTGACACTATCTCAACGTATGTATGAAAATTTGTAAAAGTTGAGCCTCAGCCACACTGATAAAGATATCTTTCTTCTCTTTAAAACTTGCTGCTATCAGATGAAGCTCAGGAAGCAAACTGACCAAATGTTAGTTGAGCTGTAAGAAAGTGAAGCAACTCAAAAGGAGTCCATCAGGAATGTTGATGCTGGAGGACTTTCCACACCTTGTTTTGTTCACACAGAAGGCCTTGAGTAACTAAATCCTTACTGGTGCAGATTGTTTTTTTATTTTCAAGCATTTTGCTGGTAGTCGTCTCTCGTGCCTGTTCTGTTTCCTCGATATCTCTTGAGTTTATAATGTGGGTGTTTTTTTTTTTCTTGGTTATTTTCTTCAATTCAGACATTTTTCACTTTTCTTTCAATCACATACTTCAATACAATTAAAAGCCTTCCTTTAGTAATTATTTTTTAAATAAATTTTTCCCCCTGCTCGCTTCACTTACCCACCCCCCCAGTCCTGCGCTACCCGCTAACTTCTCTGCGGTTCTGCCGCTCATGTATGGGGATGCGTTGTACAATTTAAACATACTAGCCAACCCGCGGTGTACCATACGCCGCATAATCAGGCAGGTTTTTTAATGATTTTTAAGCGCAGGGAGAAAATTAACATTTGAAAAATCGGTAATGTAATAAATCAGCAAGAAAAGTAACATTGTAACAATGCACGGAACGAACCAACACACAATCGTCTGTGACTGAAAACTGGCGGACCGCCATCGTGCCTTGTCCTGCCAGACGTAGGGATGGGGGTGCACGGCGCGGAGTGTGGAACGGGAGGAGAGAAGAAGGACGTCCACTCCGCTCCCTCCATCATGCTAGTCTGCTGATTTCTCGTTCAGTATGCACTGCCCGCTCATGTGCCCACCTCCAACTTGTCACTTAAGCACCTGTGACTCACGTAGACGTCTCATTGCTCTGTGCGGTTTTGGCTGCTTATCTATATATAATCCACCAAGACACCCAACCACGGTAGTAGCGAGGTGGGAGGGTGGTGTGCACAAAGGGTAGGGACGAAAACAGTGGGAGCGTATGAGTCGCACTCAGTGGGAATTCCACAATTTGCAGCCCGAATGGGGTTCAACGGCTTACCCACGCCAGTCTGCGCCGGGTAGACACACGCTCAATGTCATGCATAACTATTTATTAAATGCTAAACACTTCCGGAAAGACACGGTTGTGTAAAACGGGTTGGTGTGAGAATGCAACAGTAAGTGAATAAAAAGATGAAACTCTGGAGAGAGCAAAATACAACACAATAGTGAACCCATAGCATAACAAACGCCGCATAATTATTTATTGATGGTTGAACACTTCTGGAAAGACACAGTTGTCTAAAAAGGGAGGGTTTGAGGATACAACAGAAAGTGAATGAAAAGATGGAACTCTGGAGAGAGCAACATATAATTGTCCGTGAGTGAAGAAGACGCATGTTTGTCACGGGTGCGAATTGCTGTATGTAGCGTGTAAAACAGTTTGCAATGGTGCATGCGGTAGTGCGTCATAACCGAAAACTCGGATTGTTTTAAGGATTCCATGGGATACCGCTCGCAAACCGTTTCACACGCTGCATATGGCGACTCACCTCCGCGAGAAACATGCCTCTATGAACAGTCAAGGTGGCTCAGAAGTACATGAGGCCTTCACGACAGACGAATATAAATGACGCTGTTCTTTCTATGGCGTCGCATCCGAAATACGTGGGCGTAGCTCTGCGAGTTGTCGTCGTATCCAATGGTCTTGGAGTTGGTGGGCATGGCTCCTCCCTGCGTGCGCCATAGGTGTCTTACTTGTCGGCAGCTCAGTGAATCCACGCCCCTTCCGGCATGCTTTCCATTGGTGTCTTGCCTTAGTAAATTATATATATAGATTGTTATTTTCATGGGAATTGTTACACATGCATCAACGCAACGTATAACGTATGTTTAATGTCACTGTGCTCTGTACAAAAATTATTTTATAAATCCACTGACATGTACAGGCCAGGCCAAACTTAGCACACAGGGTGCTCTCAGCATTTAGAAGTGCTGGGCCAAGCATAGGACAAGATAGACAAAGACAGCTGGAGGAATGTGTAGTCAGCCTAAAGACAGGTGTATACTATCTTGTCCTCTGTTAAAAGTCAGCACAAAATCTTCTTTCCTTGTTTGGAAATGGACTATTTGCCGACGTGGGGGCCTGAATGTGGAGGAACCAGTATGAAAGGATTGGACAGCAGCCAAATATTTTGAAGCCGACGGACAGATGGGTGATATCGTCAACCGTCCTGAAAGTCCTTCCAGCGCAGTGACGAAAAATGGCAGACTGTATGCACTGAGTTCCCACCTGGGTAATTGTCTTGCTATGGCTTCCTTTGTCTGTAATGCCACGTAAATCGTCAGTAAGGAAAGCTAAGTTATTTTCTCTTATGTGATTTCTTACCGCCGTATCACTATGGCAGAGGTATCGCCTTTTAATATCATATCTTTATAGTTTTTGGTTCCTTAAAAGGCTGCAATTACAAAAGAACTTATTCCAACTAGGGAGCTATCGCCTCCTAAAGGAACATCGTGATTGAATTTCATTTTTTTCTCTCTATTAAATAAAACTACTTTTTTGAATGCTTGGCTCTAAGTTTTGTTAATTGTCTTTACAAGAGCTATTCTAACGGGAAACTGTCAATGTTTTAATACAAATGGCACATCAAGATCTCCTTTGTTATCTAATTATATCCCCTGAAGATATACTACATTACCTTTCTTGGATACATCCTTCTTTCTACAGTAATTCGTGCTTTGGAAGACTGGACTGTTGTAGATATTCTATGGGATATTGTAAGTTGATATTTTCACCTTCTGCACGATCATCACCAACTGTTTCAGCATAGTACAATACAATACAACACAATTTATTTTTGTATACCATATATGCTCCAATAAATGGCAAGTCTCTTATTGTCGCTGGTCTCTGATAATTGCCAGGCTTCAGAGGGGACACGGCCGGGTCTTTGATATTTGCCTACTAGCGTACATTGTAAGCGTCTGTATCTTTATAGATGTGTGTAATACATGTGCATGTCAGCACGTTGCATATATAAGAAACTAGCAAAATACCCGCATTTCACAGCGGAGAAGTAGTGCGTTAAAGAAGTTATGAAAAAGAAAAGAAAACATTTTAAAAATAACGTAACATGTTTGTCAATGTAATTGTTTTGTTACTGTTATGAGTGTTGCTGTGGGTTGTTCCTGTCCTACTGCATCAATAAACAGCTCGTCTTCCTCTTTATCTGAGACATCACACACTGCATGCACAGGTTTACCTTTCCCAGTCCTGCAAACTAGCGAAGTGGTTCAAATTACCACATCTTTTACACTCTCTTCCTTTAGCTGGACATTGACTTTTTCCACCTTGTGCTTTGTTTCCGCAGTCGCTGCACTTATGAATATGCTTGTATGCGTCACTCGCTTCATATTCTTTTGCTGCCTTCTCAATTGTGTAATGGGTTTTTTCTTCAGCGCTCTTTGGAGGTCTTGATTTTTGTGTGTGTACTGCGTTCACAGTCAGTTCACGTGAGCCGCTCGGAGTACATGCATCGAAGGTTCTCAGCTGTGCTTGTGCTATCTCGTGCGATGTCCATGGCTTTATTTAATGTTAGCTCAGACCCGGCACTTAAAAGTTTCTCTCGCACTTTCACTGAGTTTGTGCCAAACACTAGTCTATCCCTGACCATCTCATCTTTGTTTGCACTGTCTTCCTTTAGCTGGACATTGACTTTTTCCACCGTGTGCTTTGTTTCTGCAGTAGCTGCACTTATGAATATGCTTGTATGCGTCACTCGCTTCATATTCTTTTGCTGCCTTCTCAATTGTGTAATGTGTTTTTTGTTCAGCGCTCATTGGAGCTCTTGTTTGTTGTCTGCGTACTGCGTTCACAGTCAGTTCACGTGAGCTGCTCGGAGTACATGCATTAAAGGTTTGCTATCACGTGCGATCTTGCGATGTCCACGGCTTTATTTAATGTTAGCTCAGACCCAGCACTTAAAAAAGTTTCTGCTGAGTTTGTGCCAAACACTATTCTATCCCTGACCATCTCATCTTCGTTTGCATAAGCACAGTCCTTCACCAGAAATTTTAACTCCGTTACAAAGTGATCAAAAGTCACATCTATACCTTGCGTCTTCTCACTAAACTTGTATCTCACCAAAATCATATTCGTCTTAGGCATGACAAACGCCTCGTAGCGGCAGAGTGTCTATTTGCTGGTGACGGACGGCCTTATATGGGCAGGCACTCAATTTCATGGGAGGCGTGGGTAAGGGGGACGTAATATTGGCAGGCAGCCAACTACGTGGGAGGCATGGTGATGGGTGACGCAACTCCGTCTCACACAGCGACCGAGATGCAGGCTATGGCCGTATATATGTACGTAAGTAGGATTCAGTTATGACCGTTACGTGTAGAATTTTGAAATGAAACCTGCTTACCTTTTGTAAGTAAGCTGTAAGGAATGAGCGTGCCAAATTTCAGCCTTCTACCTACACGGGAAGTTGGAGAATTAGTGATGAGTCAGTGAGTGAGTGAGTGAGTGAGTGAGGGCTTTGCCTTTTATTAGTATAGATACGGATATACCTGTTTCTAAAACTGCTTCATTTTCGTGCCTGGTCGACCAAAATACGGTTGTTATATGGTAATACCGTACGGTAGTGATAAACAGAGAGTGGTACAAATGTGTTTTTCTATGAAGGGTCTCTGCAAAGATTCATCACTTTTAACCAGCTGCACATTCCTTATCATTTTCGCTGTCAACAAGATTATCCTAGGTCGTCAGACCTGGGACGCATTTACTTACAGTATTTTGGACCTGTGAGGCCCTGGATTATGAAATCTAGTCTTTGGGGAGAGAGGGGAGTAACAAAGAAAGACCTGTCGTCTTCGTATCCACTAAAATGGAATTTTCTTGTCATTTTAATCCTTTTCACGTGATTTCTTCACCAGCGATATGAGGTGCCCTTGTTATATTTCTGAAGTGTGAAACAAAGAGACCACTCTAAACCACCCTTCCACTTTGGTATTTTGAGAAACTGTACAACATTCCTGTCTCATTTTGGAAAAAGCAGTGCGTGAGGATGATGCCGGTAGTGGGTCAGCAGAGTTTGCCATAGCAATTTTTCACCTATACGGTCATGTTGATCTACGGTTCAAATGCCCTCCAAAATGCCGCCGAAATGGTCATTTGACATTGCCTTTAAGATTCATGCAGTGGAATACGTGAAAGAAACTTCTGGTGAAGTGGCCACTCGTCATTATGGTGTTGATCCGAAAAGGATCAGAGAGTGGAAGAAACAATATGAGAGTCTTATGTCTGCGAAAGTGAACAAAGGTACAAGCAGAAAGCGGTTAGGAGGAGGATCCAAGAAAGTTAGTGAAGAACTTGAAGACCGTGTATTGTCCTGGATTCTCGAGCACCTGCGAAAATCTGTCCGTGTTTCCAGAAAGATGATTCATGAACGAGCGAAACTGATTTTCAATGCCGAGATCGATGAAGAATCCAAGAGAAAGAGACTTTTGTTGCGAGTTATGACTGGTTGCAAAAATGTATGGATCGTAATTCATTATCTCTCAGACGAAAAACAAATGTGGCTCAAAATGATCCAGATAAACTCATTGACAAAGTTATTTCTTTTGTGATGTGGATTTCTCAGTTGCAGATGACCAAAGGTATCCGAGAATATAACATTATTGGAATGTTTGGTTTTAATGCCGGGTGAGACAACCGTTCATCCCAGTGGAACAAACACAGTCTCTATCAAAACTACTGGCCATGGGAAAGATCATTTTACATTAGTTCTTGGGACCAAGGGTGATGGAACCAAGACGAAGTCGTTCATCGTATTTAGACGCGGAATAGAAGAAGTGACTACCGTAGCCCAAAATCACACAAGAAATGCCACAATGGGCTTTAACAGGCATTGCCTCTTGACAGCCCCCCAGCCTTGACTCTCTAAGAAGACAAAGAAAAAATGGAAGAAACCTTAGGAAAGGCAGTTCAAAGAGAGACCCCTTTCCAGGTAGGTTGGGTGTGCAGTGGGTGACAAAAAGAAGGGGGTCAATACAATACAGTACAATACACAGAACAGAACAAATCCTCAATACGGTATAAAAATAAAAATTTGACAAGTACGGAGCAGAATTTAACAGTAGATGATATCACATAATATGATTTGGATTTAGTCTATTGATACGCATTTAACCAATTTGCCGTGTAACTCTTTGACATTTTTGCCATTAACTTATTTGACTTACTCGCTTCTCTATACTAGGATTGCCCGTATACTCATTTTTTCTGTTGATAACCCTTTGTGATGAAATTCTTCAATAAGATTTGGACATAATATGTCTTCTTTAATTGGGAACTTAAAGTGAGGAAAGCATTAAAATGTAGAAGAGCTGAGGGAGCAGGAAGTGTTTCTGACAAAAGCATTCACACGAATGAGAGGTGAGGGGACCGTGGTCTTGTTTGAAAATGTTTGACAGCAGGGCATGACTTGAAAAAATCTCAATACAAAAGTCTCATCTTGCAAGACTTGAAAAAATCTCTCTTCCAAAAAGTCTCACCTTCAAAAAGTCTTGTCGCGTCGAAGGATTTTTTTATATAATAGAGAGATGTGGTATTATATACTGTAATGGACTGCTGTTCCGACCAGGGATTGTTCCTGCTTGCTGGGATAGGCTCCATCTTCCCTGTCACCCTACTCAAGATAAAGCGGCTTTAAATAATGAGGAGATGATGTTATATAACTGGCTCCCACCATATAGAGCCTTGCAACAGTAACATTCCTTGTTCCTTGTTGTACCACTTTGATCATAAAATCTCAGTATCTCAGATCAGAAGGTCATGTTAGTCGGTTTGCACATTCAGCTTCCCTCTTTCCAGGCTCACGGACCCCCAAAAAGGCAAAAACAACTAACGGATTCATCGACAAGTTATCTTAAAAACTCAAAAGGAGTCCATCAGGAATGGTGATGCTGGATGACTTTCTAACATCTTGTCTTTTCCCACAGAGAAGGCCTAAATCGTCACTGGTGCAGCCTTTTGGTTTTAGATGTCAAAGAATTAGTTTGGTGGGGTTTAAATGCACCCTGGGAGATCTAACTTGTGGTGAGTCAGTATGGTGGTCTAACTTACACAATGAAGACAAAAGAACACTCCAAGCAACTGTGAAAAGGGGACTGAAAAGCACAACTCAGGGGACGGAGACAAGAAAATCTCCAAGTTACCGAATATATGTTGGTGTCCAGTTAAATCAGTCATTAAGCAATGGACAGACTGCTATAGCAAGCCATCAAAAACTGAATGGTTGTACAAGAAGACAAGTGAGGGAGGCCCCCAAGACACTGATGAGAACTCTGAAAGATTTTCCAGCTACAGTGGTACAGATTGGAGATACTGTGCAGACAACAGCTGTGTCAGGGGGCTTCACCACTTGCCACTTTATTGGAGAGAGAAAAATCACACATGACGTCACAGCTAGAGTTTACCAGAAGAAATATGAGACTCTGAAGTCAGCTGGAAGAAGGTTCTATGGTCCTTTTGGCCATTTTGGCCATCATACATAACACCATGTGTGAAGACCGCCCATTACGAAAAACAGACCATCCCTCTTGTAAAGTATACAGGGGGCAGCATCATGTTGTGGGGATGCTTCTCTGCAGCAGGCCCTGGAAGGTATGTGAGGGTGAGGAAAACCTGATGCAATCTGAAAGAAACCTGTGTGTCAATGTCATCAAACAATGAAACATACTAAATTCAATCAAAGTAAATTTAATATTCCCCCAAATTACACCATGACAGTGGTGAGGTCTGCGGTAGGAGCGACAGATGCATTCAATGTGGAGGTGGGATTACATTAGGGATCGGCTCTGAGTCCTTTCTTATTTGCAATGGTGATAGATAGGTTGACTGGTTAGGCAGGAGTCCCCGTGAACTATGATGTTTGCTGATGACATTGTGATCTGTAGCGATAGTACGGAGCAGGTTGAGAAGACCCTGGAGAGGTGGAGATATGCTCTAGAGAGGAGAGGAATGAAGGTCAGTAGGACCACCAAGACAGAATACATGTGTGTAAATGAGAGGGAGGTCAGTGGAATGGTGAGGATGCAAGGAGTAGAGGTGGAGAAGGTGGATGAGTTTAAATACTTGGGATCAACAGTACTGAGTAATGGGAATTGTGGAAGAGAGGTGAAGAAGAGAGTGCAGGCAGGGTGGAATGGGTGGAGAAGAGTGTCAGGAGTAATTTGTGACAGACAGGTAGAGTAAAAGGGAAAGTCTACAGGATGGTAGTGAGACCAGCTATGTTATATGAGTTGGAGACGGTGGCACTGACCAGAAAGCAGGAGACAGAGCTGGAGGTGGCAGATGGACAGGATTAGAAATGAGGGCATTAGAGGGTCAGCTCAAGTTGGACGGTTGGGAGACAAAGTCAGAGAGGTGAGATTGCTTTGGTTTGGACATGTGCAGAGGAGAGATGCTGGGTATATTGGGAGAAGGATGTTAAGGATAGAGCTGCCAGGGTAGAGGAAAAGAGGAAGGTCTAAGAGAAGGTTTATGGATGTGGTGAGAGAGGACATGCAGGTGATGGCTGTAACAGAACAAGATGCAGAGGACAGAAAGATATGGAAGAAGATGATCCGCTGTGGCAACCCCTAATGGGAGCAGCTGAAAGAAGAAGAGGAAGAAGAAGACAGTCAATGTGAAATTATATTTGTGCTCAGCTTGAAGCCATCTGTCATTTTTCACAAAGCAAAGCTGGTTGTCCCGTGAATTTCAAGTGTCGGGTCTATGACATCAGATGTGGCGTGATATTCTTAAACCACATCCCCTGATGACGAGACTCAAACGATAGCATCTTCCATTACCAAAAGAAAGTGACGACATATTAGTGAAAGATTAATAGCAAGAATAAAATCAGATTTCATTCTTGAAGCTGCCAACGCTAGATATGGACAGCCCAAAATGTTCACAGCAAAACCGCCTGAGTACATGTAAATATTTTACAGGGAAAACATATTACACCCATAAAAAAAATTCAAAGTGAAAGACTCCTAACATTGTGTACCTTTTATTAAAATTATTTGAATGTTTTATTTCATATTAAATAATAAGTGACTTCACTGCACTAACCTTCCCTTATTTGCTCTCAAAACAGCCTCAGTCAGTCCTGGCATGCCCTCAAGCAGGCATTAGGGATGCCAGCCCATGATGGCTCCATAGCTGATGCTGCAGCTCTGTTTCAGCCATCTTGTTCCAATTCACCCAGCAGATGTTCAGTTGGTGCCACAGCAGAATTTGCCATCATTTTCTTAAAGCCAGCCTTGTGGCACTGAGCTGTTCTGCTGGAAGTGTACGCAGGTACACCAGCTGCCATGATCAACAATAAAACTGAGAAATGTATACTGTGCCGTTCCAGCTCTGGGCAAGAAAAACACCCACAAGTGTATCAGAAGTAGCTTCTGTTTGCAAATCCTTACAAGGACTGTAAACACCAACACCCAGGCACAGACGGCCTGCCAAAATGCTGGAGAATGAGGATTACTGGCATCTGCCGTGCTGGGTAGCACGATGGTGAACAAGGAGAAAAACCCGAGGTGCCACACTCACCCTGTGCCCCGCACAGCCCATACACGTCACAGGAAATCAGCTCTAACGTCCAATCAGCAAAGAGAGAGGCGTGGTCGTCATTGTGCTTTGCATTATTCTTATTAGCTTGCTTTAATTAGCTGTCATCATAACTGTGGATTCCTGTTTATTAAGGCTTCTGCGTTCCAGTGTCATCTTCCTTTTTATTAATGAACATAACACTTAACATTTCGCCTTGAAATTACATTTTGTTGTGTCGCTTCCTCCATTTGCAATGCCACATTGTTTACATTTACAATTATTTGCTTGGCAGACGCTTTTATCCAAAGTGCTTTACAAAAGAGGCCAACATAATCGAGTAACATTAGGCAAGGGCCTGTTTGCTCAGCAAGTGTAGCAGGGCAGGTAACAAAAGTTGATTGCCAGATTTGAAAAGATGTAATAACTAATAAATGAACAAACCTTGATTAATAAACGAGAGAGTAATTAAATTTTATGTAATAACAAATCAATTTGACAGATATGCACAGAACAGTGCATATAAATATCTGGGAGTGCAGCTGGATGACAAATTGGACTGGACTGCCAATACTGATGCTCTATGTAAGAAAGGTCAAAGCAGACTATACTTTCTGAGAAGGTTGGCATCCTTCAACATCTGCAGTAAGATGCTGCAGATGTTCTACCAGACGGTTGTGGCGAGTGCCCTCTTCTACGCGGTGGTGTGCTGGAGTGGCAGCATAAAGATGAAAGACGCCTCACGCCTGGACAAACTTGTTAAGAAGGCAGGCTCCATTGTAGGATTAAAGTTGGACAGTTTAACATCTGTGGCAGAGCGACGGGCACTAAGCAAACTCCTGTCAATCATGAATAATCCACTGCATCCACTTAACAGTGTCATCTCCAGGCAGAGGAGTAGCTTCAGTGACAGACTTTTGTCACTGTCCTGCTCCACTGACAGACTGAGGAGATCGTTCCTCCCCCACACTATGCGACTCTTCAATTCCACCCGGGGGAGTAAATGCTAACATTTTTTTCATTTTTATTACTATTTAATTTAATATTGTTTCTTTGTATCAGTATACTGCTGCTGGATTATGTGAATTTCCCCTTGGGATTAATTAGTATCTATCTATCTATCTATCTATCTATCTATCTATCTATCTATCTATCTATCTATCTATCTATCTATCTATCTATCTATCTATCTATTTATCTAACAGATGGGTCTTCTTTTGCTTCATGAATACAAAGAGGGAGTCAGCAGTATGGATGGAGGTGGGCAGCTCATTGCACTAGGAACTGGATTGAGACTTGAATCTACACAGAGGTGGCATCACCAGATGCTGTTCCTTTGCAGACTTGAGTGGGCAAGAAAGAGAGAGACTAGGGCTTCACCAGTGTCTCCACATACTCAGGTGCCAACCCACTGACTACTCTGTAGGCAAGCATCAGGCCTTTGACTTTAATGTGTGCAGCTACAGGGAGCCAATGTAGTGACTTGAGGAGAGGAGTGACCTGTGCCCATCTTGGCTGGTTAAATACAAGACACATTCTGGACCATCAGCAGAGGCCTGATAGCACATGTGGGCATTCCTACCAGACGAGAGTTGTAGTAGTCCAGAAACGACAAGACCAAAGCCTGGACCAGAAGTTGTGCTTATAACTCTGTCAGAAAAGGTCTGATCTTGGCAGATGTTGCACAGTGTGAACCTGTATGGATGAGAAAAGTAGAAATGCGGTCTAAAAAAGATAGCTGCTCATCAATCACCACTCCAAGGTTTCATACTGACTTGGCAAGTGTTAGTGACAGTGAGCGAAGCTGTACAGAGATGGGGAGGTGAACAGATTGGCTGGCTGGGATCACAAAAAGCTGTAGATGGCGGTCCCTCATCCAGGTTGAGATATCAGTTAGACATGGAGAGACTCTAGCTGATACTGTATTGTCCTCTGGAGGGAACGACAGGCAAAGCTGTATATCATTAGCATAACATTGATAAGAGAACCCATGAGATTGGATGATGGAGCCCAGTGAGGTGGTGTACAGAGAGAAGTGGAGGACCCAGCACCGATCTCCTAGGTACACCTGTGCATGTCTAGTGTGCCTCACCAGGACACACTGTAGGATCTGCCTGAGATGTAGGACTCAAACCTTTGTGGCGGGCGGCTGGGTTCCATGCTCTGCCTGGATGCCCCTGCTGCATATGGGGAGCAACCATGGGCAACTCAGTACCTCCCCCAGGACACTTGGAGGCAGCCTCCCCGGCCGGCGGTGATGCCTCAACCCCCCGCAGGGCTCCATGGGAGATGGAGTCCTCAAATGCCCGGTTGGGAGTTGGTGTGGCCGCCAGGGGGTGCTGCATGGATTCCACAGCCCAGCTGGACAACTCTTCAGCCCCACCCAGAAGTGCAATTGGAACCAGGTGGTCAAGCACCTGGAACACTTCCGGGTGGGCTATAAAAACAGCCGGCAACCACCACTCAGGGCCAGAATCAGGAGGAAGAGGACGAGGTTGCCTGGGAGGAGTGGTTGTGCCAGAGGAAGAGTGTTTGGTCTGTGTATATTAAGTGGTTTTGGGACTGTGTTGTGGCTGGAGGGTTCACGGGGAAGACGTGCCCTCCAGCTGAAGAAAAATAAAAAGCTTGTGTCTTTTTACATGTGCCTCAGTGTGAATCTGTGCCAGCTCGGGCGCTATATAGCGTCAAATTCACACCTTCTAAAAGCAGTCCCAATGATGCCAGGGTCATAGAGGATCGCAAGAAGGATGTCATGGTTAACCGTGTCAAAGGCAGAGGAGAGGTCTAGAAGGATCAGGATCACTGACATGTTGGTAGCTCTAGCAAGTCGTAGCTGGTGGACCACCATTAGTAGAGCTGTCTTAGTCAAGTGATTCCTCTTGAAGCTGGACTGGTTGGGATCAAGCAATCCATTTTGAACATTAAAGGTAGAGACCTGGTTAGAAACAGCACATTCAAGTGTTTTGGAAAGAAAGGGTCATTTGCATGGTTGCTGACTTCTTGACTTGTGTAATTGTGTTCCTTGAAGTCACAATTGTTACAATGGTGTCTCTCATACAACTCCAGAGATTATGGTCAGCTGTTTTTCTCATCCATGTCACGCCTGCAAGTTTAAGAAACTCTCCTCAAGATGGTTGGAGCAGGAATACTAGCAATAGTAAGCTTACGGCTTTTAAAATACAAAAAAGCACAAATGGAGGCTTTCCAAAACTGTATATTAAAGCAGGTCATTTTAAAGCAAGTATAGAAATAAGGGTAAGCTGGAAAGCTTTGAAAGGAAAAACTGGAAGAGAAACCTCCAACAATATGGATTTAGGTGACATAAGGAAAGCAATCACAACATGCATGCAAGACATGGGATGATCCACCATCAGGGTATTCTGAAAACTCACAATCCTCCTCCTCCTGTGCGATCGGATGTCCATGCCAAAATCATCATGGCTCCTCTTCACCGCCTGCATTAAATGGCAGGGTGTCCGCATGCTGCATTGCTAATAGAGTGATCAGCCATTCCACATGCACTTCTGAAGAGCTCATCCACCTGAAGCTAAGCGTGTTCAGGCTCAGCCAGTACTTGGATGGGAGACCAACTAGAAAAAGCTTAGGTTGCTGTAGGATGAAGTGTTGGTGAAACCAGCAGGGGACGCTTAACTTCTGGTCCGAATGTGAATCCCAATGCCCCGGTGCGGTGATGGGGACACTGTGCTGTAAAAATGGCACCGTCCTTCAGATACAAAACCGAGGTTCTAACTCTCTCTGTTCATAAAAGATCCTTGGATATCCTTCATATAGGAGCAGGGTGTACAATGATGTCCCATCTGGACCCCTAATCACCCCCTGACTCTAACTGGCTAAATATCTCTCACCACTTCACCACATAATAGATAATGTGTGGTGAACATACCGGCTGCTGTCGCATCATTCTGGTGGATGCCACACATTAGTGGTGGTGGAAGAGGCTCCCCAATCACCATAAAAAGTGCTTTGAGTAGTGAAAAACGTGCTATATAAATGTAAAGAAGTATTATCATTCTCTGTGGTGGGCTGGCGCCCTGCCCGGGGTTTGTTTCCTGCCTTGTGCCCTGTGCTGGCTGGGATTGGCTCCAGCAGACCCCCAAGACCCTGTGTTAGGATTCAGCGGTTGGAAAAATGGTATGGTATATGGTATGGTATATTATGGTATGGTGTGGTATGGTATATGGTATAGTATGGTATGGTATGGTATATGGTATGGTATGGTATGGTATGGTATGGTATGGTATGGTATATAGTATGGTATGGTATGGTATATGGTATGGTATAGTATGGTATAGTATGGTATGGTATGGTATATAATATGGTATATGGTATGGTATGGTATATGGTATGGCATATTGTATGGTATGGTGTGGTATGGTATATGGTATAGTATGGTATGGTATGGTATATGGTATGGTATATGGTATGGTATAGTATGGTATAGTATGGTATGGTATGGTATATGGTATGGTATATAATATGGTATAGTATGGTATATGGTATGGTGTGGTATATTTCAGTTCTTTGGATCTCACAGCCTTTCAGCAGGTATGAAAATTATGCCCACTCAACAGACCTCCTGAGATGGGGCATAGTTAAAAGTCTTAAGTAGGGATAAATTCCAGAATTTAACTGCTTAGTCAGGGTCATCTCAAAGGAAAGTGTCCGGTACTGACCCCTATTTTCTGTTTCTTTTCCGGTTTCTTTGTGGTGGTGGCCTCGCCACCTCCACCTACTCAAAGCTTCATGATGCTCCAACAATGATGGACGGATTAAAAGGAAGAAGTCTACGTGACCATCATCATCATCAAGCCCTTCCGTGAGAACCCTAAATCCAAAGAGGACTGTTTCATTTATGTTAGGTAGAATGCCCAGAGGGACTGGGCGGTATCATGGTCTGGAATCCCTACAGATTTTATTTTTCTCCAGCCGTCTGGAGTTTTTTGTTTTTCTGTCCCCTGGCCATTGAACCTTACTCTTATTCGATGTTAATGCTGATTTATTTTTATAATTATGTCTTTCATTTTTCTATTCTTTAATATGTAAAGCACTTTGAGCTACTGTTTGTATGAAAATGTGCTATATAAATAAATGTTGTTGTTGTTGTTGCTGGTATTAATTACTGCAAGAACTTTGATCGTGAAACATCACCAATTTCGAGGTTTGATTGACCATTTCCCCAGGGGGGAGACAAGGGGGACTGAACTGAATGCAACACCTACTGCTTACACTCAGCCCATCTCTCCAGCTGGTGGTCCTGGCAGCAGCACATCAATTTTAACTGTGCGACGCAGCCGTTTATTGAACTGCAGCTTTATTGTGGGACAAGGTTCAATGGTGGAGTTTCATTGCTTAGCAGCGTACCGGCACCCATTACTTCATGGGAGTCTTCAATGCCCCAAACTCCTCAATCGTTGCTCATGTGTCATTTCCTTGCAAGATACCCCAGTCCCCCAGATCATCAATCGAGTGTCTAAGCTTCACTGGGGTGGACACATTTACAAGATTATTGAGATTCATAAAGGTGAATTGTTTAATTTATATTTCAGTTTTTAGCTTGTTTTTCACAGATTGGCGTGTGCACCCGGGTATCAAACATGAGAAATTTGACTTCTTCATCTTCAAATGTGATGTTACTTTTGCAGGGGGTGTGACCCTAATTCTAACATTTTCTAGGGGTGTGAGGCAGACAAAAAGTTGGGAGCCGTCGGGCCTACAGGATCTCCACTGGTTGGGTGCTTTTCTTTTTTATATGTGGCGGTGCCCCATTTTTGATTTGTGTATGAAATCCCCCCAGCAGTGTGTGTAACCTTATTTGGTGCTTACCTGCCTCCCCCTCAAGACCACTTACCCTGATTGTTCATCTTTACTGGACTACCTGCTTTAATGATGCTGTGCGTCATCACTGCTGGAGTGGTTCGTTTTGGGTTATATGGTGGACACTCAGTAGGTTTATAAATGTGGAAGTTGGGCTATATGACCCCCAAAGGTCATGCCACAAGACAATTTCTCCTCAGGGACTAACAAAGTATATAAAAAAACGACGGAGCTTAGCTATTAACAGCCTGTCAAGTGGTGTGCCCCTCGTCCAGAACTGGTCCACACCCTGGCCCAGAAGCTGCCTGTTTGAGGTATTCACGTTCTCTTCATGTCCTTATGAATTTGTTAGCAGGAGGGGCGCTAAATACACAATGAGCCTAAAATGGACTGACACCACACATGATAGCACCCTAGAATTGGCCGTCTACAAGTTCCCTCCATGTATTTATGTGTTTGCCAACAGGGGGTGCCGTATATCCAGATTGAATTTAAATATTAAGAGATGATGTGGTGGCGCACATTGTCACAACAGGGCTGCTGGTTCAAATCCCAGCCCTTCAATGGCTGTCTGTGTGAAGTCTGCACACTGTCCCCAGGTCCTTGTGAGTGTGCTACTATATATACACAATGATTGCCCTCCATGGCCCCCCTAATCGTCCCCCGTCTCTAACTGGCTCCCTCTCTCACCCCTTCACCACCTAATAGTTTGCGTGTGGTGAGCTTACAGGCGTAAAAATGGCTGCCGTCGCATCAGCCAGGGGGATCCTGAGTAGCTACTAGCTTTGAGTAGAGAGAAGAGCACTATATAAATATTATTACTATTAAACTTAAAACATTGATGGTGGCGCTGCTGCCTCGCAGTAAAGAGACTTCGATTTGCTTCCCAGGTCCTCCCTGCGTGGAGTTTGCATGTTCTCCCCGTGTCTGCGTGGGTTTCCTCCCACAGTCCAAAGACATGCCGGTTAGGTTAGGTTAGGTGCATTGGCGATCCTAAATTGTCCCTAGTGTGTGCTTGGCGTGTGTGAAATGCGGTGGGCTGTTCCTGCCTTGCCTCCAGCAGGTTGGACAATGACTGACATTAATGGACACTAGGTTGGCAAACATTACGCCCCAGAATTGTTTCAAATCCCAGCCCAGCAGCCCCCTGTGCAATCCAAAGGTTCTCTCCATGCATTTTTGTGAGTTTTTAAGGGAGGTGCACTACATCCACATTGAATTGAAGTTTTAAGGGACACCCTGGTGGCGTACATGTAAGTGCCACAGACCCGATTCAAAACCCTGCCCTGCCTCTGTCTCTCCCCCACGTACCTGGGTACCCCGTTTGTGCAGGCTGTGACAAGGTCTGCCTGAATGGCTGCATTGGCGATCGAGTGTTGGTGAGAGCGCCACCTCTGATTCTGCACATACACAAATGCACCTAAAGCGAGGGAAGCCCGTGCTAAGTAAAGCATTGTGCGTAATTAGATTGGACTGGGTAAACTTTATTAATCCCAATGGAAAATTCAGTATTTGTTTTTTGGTTTAATATTGCAGTATTGAATTTATCCATTAAAAACATTGAAGTAAAAGAGTCCATTTGTTTTTGAAAGTTTAGTGAAGTAAAATTTCAAGCAGACAGAAAATTTTCACTCAAGTAATGTTGAAATAATACAAAGCATACCCAATTTACTATGATATATACTACTTACTATAAGCTGGACCAGCTTTACCATACAGGCAAACTGGGGGAGACCTACCTAATCAGGGCATTCTGGGAGTCCGCCAAGGGGCACGTGACAGCAAGGTGCCTTTTTACCTGACAGGATCAAATGTGTGTGTTCGCACCGAAGTCACCAATGGGGACACTTCCACAACAGGGAGCACCTTGTTGAAGCGACCGACAGGCAACTCGACGGGACACCTCAAGGTGGAATACGACAACCCGGCGCTCCACGATCTTCAGTCGACCTGCCATTACGTGTACAGCCATTGTCTTCAAGACTCCGTGGATGGACAGCAGAAAAGCTAAAACAGGTGCTGTGTCGAAACACGCAGGGCTGCTGAGAACTTCTGCGTGTGCTCGCAACGCAATTACGTCACATTTTTACATTTAAACACGCCCATAGAATCCTGCTGCCTGGTTTATTACAGGCTGCTGGACATTTAATCGGGAGTTTTTAATCGTTTATTTTCTAGAGTGCCTGCCCGTGCACTGCCATGTGTTCCAGATATTGCTGGCATGGCAAATCAGTGGACATTGGCAGTTGGGTTTGTATTTTGTTTTGGGTTGATGTACAGCGTGACTGTATTAGCCTTAAGTGCCATGACACGGTTCTGACGAAGTGGCATTTTACACTACGCAGCAGTCAAGGTTTATGGATCACTTGTAAAAATGTCTTTTATGAAAATTTACTTGACAGTAATTCCAGATAAATGAAATAATTCTGTCAATGTACAGTATGTTGAAAGTTTTCAAGTCCGTCAGATGAATGAATCAAAAATAATATGATTTACATGATATATTTTTCTATATAAATAATTTATTATGATTTATTTAGAAGCATTTTCCTATAAAATAAACAGATAAAAGCCCCTTGATTTCTTTTAGCTGTTATAGTCGTTGAAACTGTGTGTGGTAGAATTTTTCGACAGGGTATCAAAGATCAACAGACATAACTATCAATCTGTGCTGCGGCAGAAAAATTTGACAAAGCAAGACAAACCGACACACTGTCCTTGATGATATGTAGGATGGGCAAATATGTACAGTAAATGAAATACCATTTTTTATATTGGGTGAATAAGCCAGGCTTGGTGCTTTGAAGAGACTAATTTAAAGAGAGGTGTACAACAACAACAACAACAACATTTATTTCTATAGCACATTTTCATACAAACAGTAGCTCAAAGTGCTTTACATATTAAAGAATAGAAAAATGAAAGACACAATTATAAAACAAAATAAATCAACATTAATTAACATCGAATAAGAGTAAGGTTCAATGGCCAGGAGGGACAGAAAAACAAAAACTCCAGACGGCTGGAGAAAAATAAAATCTGTAGGGATTCCAGACCATGAGACCCCCAGTCCCTCTGGGCATTCTACCTAACATAAATGAAACAGTCCTCTTTGGATTTAGGATTCTCACGGAAGGGCTTGATGATGATGATGGTCACGTAGACTTCTGCCTTTAAATCCATCCATCATTGTTGGAGCATCATGAAGCTTTGAGTAGGTGGAGGTGGCGCAGGCCACCACCACAAAGAAACCGGAAAAAGAAACAGAAAAGAGAGTAGGGTCAGTACGATTTTAGAGCCACCATGAATAGTTATTATGATGAATTGAACATACAAAGTATCAGGATTAAGTTAAATTAATTAAAATGAAGTTATAAAAGGCCATGTTAAAGTAATGTGTTTTCAGCAGTGTTTTAAAGTGCTCTACTGTATCAGCCTGGCGAATTCCTATTGGCAGGCTATTCCAGATTTTAGGTGCATAACAGCAGAAGGCCGCCTCACCACTTCTTTTAAGTTTTGTTCTTGGAATTCTAAGGAGACACTCATTTGAGGATCTGAGGTTACGATTTGGAATATAAGGTGTCAGACATTCCGATATATAAGATGGGGCGAGATTATTTAAGGCTTTATAAACCATAAGCAGAATTTTAAAGTCAATTCTGAATGACACAGGTAACCAGTGTAGTGACATTAAAACTGGAGTAATGTGTTCTGATTTTCTTTTCCTAGTTAGGATTCTAGCAGCTGCATTCTGCACTAGTTGCAAACGATTTATATCTTTTTGGGTAGTCCTGAGAGGAGTGTGTTACAGTAATCTAGTCGACTGAAAACAAACGCTGAACTAATTTCTCAGCATCTTTCAGTGATATAAGAGGTCTAACTTTACTTATGTTTCTTAAGTGAAAAATGCTGTCCTAATGATCTGATTAATATGTGATTTAAAATTCAGATTACAGTCAACAATCACCCCTAAGCTTTTTACCTCCGTCTTGACTTTTAATCCTAATGTATCCAGTTTATTTCTAATAGCCTCATTGTATCCATTATTGCTGATCACTAAAATTTCAGTTTTCTTTATTTAACTTGAGAAAATTACTATTCATCCATTCTGAGATACTAGTCAGACATTGTGTTAGTGAATCAATAGAATCAGGGTCATCAGGTGCTATTGATAAGTACAGCTGTGTGTCATCAGCATAGCTGTGGTAGCTCACGTTGTGCCCTGAGATAATCTGACCTAACGGAAGCATGTAGATTGAGAATAACAGCGGACCCAGGATAGAGCCTTGTGGAACACCATATTGGATATCATGTGTCTTCGAGTTGTAATTCCCACAACTAACAAAATATTTTCTCCCTGTCAGGTAGGATTCAAACCAATTTAAGACACTGCCAGAGAGGCCCACCCATTGACTAAGGCGATTTCTAAGAATGTTGTGATCAATGGTGTCAAATGCAGCACTCAGATCTAAGAGGATGAGAACAGATAAATGGCCTCTGTCTGCATTTACCCGCAAGTCATTTACTACTTTAACGAGTGCAGTTTCTGTGCTGTGATTTGTTCTAAAACCCGACTGAAATTTATCAAGAATAGCAGATTTATTTAGGTGGTCATTTAACAGCATAATGACTGCCTTCTCCAGAACTTTACTTAAGAAAGGCAGGTTAGAGATGGGTCTAAAATTTTCAAGAGCTGAGGGTCAAGATTATGTTTCTTAAGTAGGGGTTTAACTACAGCAGTCTTAAGACAGTCTGGGAAGACCCCAGTATCTAGTGACGAATTTACTATGTCAGAACATTATCAATTAGCACGCCTGATACTTCTTTGAAAAACCTTGTTGGTATCGGGTCAAGGACGCAGGTGGAGGGTTTTAATTGAGAGATTATTTTCTTTAAATCAGGTAAATCTATCCTAGTGAAAGAGTTTAATTTGTTTATAACAGGATGCTGGGGTTTAGGGGGATCCTTAGTGTTGGGAGATATGCTATGTTATTTTTAATATTAATTTTTTGATTGAAAAATACAGCGATAGCCTCACAGGTTTCACTGGAAGCACTTAGGAGGCATTCCTTTGAGCTACCTGGGTTTAGTAGGCGATCAATTGTAGAAAATAAGACTCTGGGATTACTAGCATTGTTATTTATAATCTTGGAGAAATAGCAGCGTCTCTCAAGACGGACAGTGTTATTGTATTCTGTTATTTTGACTTTTAATATTTCGTGGTGGATAGTAAGTTTAGTCTAATGTAAAAGGTGTAAAAGGTGTAGAAGGTCTGAAGCTTGGAGAAAGTTAATGCAGCCTTTAGTGGGGGAACAAATAAAATCCATAAGTCTCAAATAAGAATTCTAGTTACTTGTAAACAGAGGTTTTATTTAAATTGAGTTTTTAATATTTTTGTATTTCTAAAATGTTTTGACCCATTGTTAACACTTGCAGTGCACCATGCAATGCATATTTCTGTTATATGGGATTCATAAAAGCAGTGTTACTGTTTGTTATGTGCCATCTGTTGAAATGACAAATACATTTTAATACTAAATATATTTGTGATGAACCACATTTTGGAATGACAGAGACATTCCGGACAGACACATAGGCAGACACACAGACACTTATTCTTTATATCTCTGCAGCCATGAGCCTCCACCCCTGGAGCTCCAATTAGGTGGAGTTGACTTTAAAAGGCACCAATAGAATCTAGTTGTAGATCTCCAGAGCTCCGCCCTTTTGCACTGTGATTAAGATCAGAGTACAGTAGTGGGAAGGTTACCTGATTCAAATGATGCCAATTACTGTCAGGTAAGTTAGCTCCGCCCACGGAGCTCCAGGGTGGAGGCCCCAGGCTGCAGAAACACCAGACTCCTTGGTGTGATTTTGCCATGAAAGTTGTTGATTCATAGTTATAAATAGTTAGGTGTGTATTAATTGTTTCACAATCAAAACTATATTATATTTATTTGGCTGCGGTGGGTTGGCGCCCTGCCTGGGGTTTGTTTCCTGCCTTGCACCCTGTGCTGTCTGGGATTGGCTTCAGCAGACCACCGTGACACTGTAGTTAACATATAGCGGGTTGGATAATGGATGGATGGATATTTATTTGGTATATTCTTGAGCACGTTTTTTTCTTTTAGAATTATGATCTTTATGACTCGAAGTGTCGCTGTTAACATTGTACAGGTAATTTTACATATATTGACTTTTAATTGAAAAAAAAAATGCGTCCTATGTAAGCGGGAGAATTTAAAATTTTTGATTTCATTAATGTCAGACCGGTTGCCATGCATATTCAACACTGCGCAGGCGTTGTGATCCCGATGCTTTTTCGGAGTTCCAGGCTTGGCAGGCCGCACTCGGGCGCACACTCGCGATCTACAGGCGAGCAGTTTAAAGGTCCCAGTTAACTTTACGATTTTCGGGCTTACCCAGCATCCATTCATTTACACTATTCTTATTCTAAAGTCGCTCATTCCGACACAAGGACCTTGGCAGCACTAGACTCACACGCACGCTCGGATCCATTCACTCGGACTGTGACAATTAACTTAAAACGCACGTCTTTAGGGCACTTGTAGCAAAACCTACACAAACACAACGCGGGGCGAACGTAAAAAAATCACAAAGACAATAATCAGGTGTGAAATTCGGACTCTAGACGTTGCCTGTTCTCTTTTTTTTATTGGAAAAGAAGAAGAAGAACAGCGGGAGTAAAAAATATATACACTAGCAAAAGGTGCCAACTCCACACACGTAATCCTCGGACTGGCTCATATAAGTACTGCATATGTGACAAACATACTCGACATTCTAACAAAAACACTTCTTTTTTTACAGTTTTCTTAATACTTTTACCGTTGTATATTAAAATAAAGCAAACGACCACTACAAACAAATAATCAAATTAAACGGCATCCCATTCGTCCGGATACCGGAACGCATTCACCAGGCAGCATCGGTGTGTTTTGGTGGTAGTCCAACTCAAACCCCCATATCAACTTCAATAAACACTCCCAACTGCCAAATGCTACAAACCAAAATTAAACACAATAAATGTTTGAAACCCAACATGAAAGAAATCATAATTGAAAGTCTCATTTTAGGAACAACGCCGCAGTGCCTCCTGGGACGTCAGAGTCGTCCGTCGCTACAATGTGGAGGTACGCATTTAACCGATTCTGATTAGTGAAATACGTTTAAAATAACATTCCCTGGTTTTGCGTGTCTGAGTTTTTACTCATGGAGAAAAGGAAGACATCAGCTGGAAGTTACGAGGTCAGGCAGTCACACTCGCTAGTCACGGCGCATGTCGATTAGCTCATATGTGCATAAGAATTGCACGTGTCTTTACGGCGTGATTCAATGATTTAAAAGCGCCTTTCATAGTCAATATCACACGTGACTTTACAGGACAATGGCTCTCGTACTTCTATAATATAAGTGACTGTATCGCACATTGAGTCGGTAGTGGAGGACTGAACCGAGACCTCGTGAGTTTATATAGCGCCTTTCAGAGTTAGCACTCCCACAAGGAACTTTTCAGCCTCCGTGTAAGAGATGTCTTATGTTTATGTTGAAATCTGACAAGAGTCAAGACGAGGAGGGAGTGCCACCTTCACACAAGTTGTGCCCAAACTGTGTTGAATTGATTTGTGGTCATCCTAAATTGACCCTCTGCGGCGGGCTGGCGCCCGGCCAGGGATTTGTTCCTGCCTTGCGCCCTGTGATGGCTGGGATTGGCTCCAGCAGACCCCCGTAACTATGTGTTAGAATATAGCGGGTTGGATAATGAATGACTAACTGGCAAAATTGGCCCTAGTGTTTGATTGGTGTGGGTACTGGCGCCCTGTTCTAGCCGGGCAGGCGTCAGCCGACCCCCTCGACACTCTTCAGGACAAAGCGGGTTAGAAAATGACTGACTGACTGAAATGACTTTTTCAGGTAAGGAAGGCAGCAGCCATACATTTTGAGGTGAGGCAGCCACCCTCGCTAATCCTATCGCCAGGGAGTGTGTCATGTCGTTTAGCACAGAAGGATTTTACAGCGCTCTGTACACGTGCCAGTAATGACCTTCTAAACCCATTCAAATGCGCAGTACACGTGTGAATAAAACTATACAAGCGGAATAAACTAAGATGAACTTTACTGAACTGCACAGAGTTAGAACCTGCAGTCCAATCGGCCGGCGTCTGTCAGGGAGGCACAAACGCACGCGACATCTGGCAGCGTACCCGGCTCGCTTTTGATTGGATAAGCTGGCCTCTAAGCCGCCGATTTGTTGTTTCACGTTTGTCTTGTTAGCAACCTAATCCTGGGCCCGTGTTTACCGTGCGGGCTGGTGGAGAAGATGACATCAGTGTTATTACCAGGCTGCGATGAGTCACTCAGTGTGCGTTTGAAGGGAAGACTCGCTTGCACGGAGATAAAAGGGTAAAAGAATAACAGATAATAACAATAATAATAACAACAACACCTATACAATTATCCACTGTTGAAAGGACCCGCCCAGTGAGGTCACTTTAGGAGTTTCTCCACACGGTTTACCGTTCTGAACTCTTAACAATCCTGGGTCTTTAATGGCTCTTTACTGAGCTGTGTGATTCCTCGTAGCTCCATTCCTTGACTTAGAGCCAATTCATTCTATAGGGTGTTGCGCATATGTAGTTGGTTCTTTTAGTTCCGAAAAGTTTCCTAATATTTATCCAAAACAGAAATCTTTAACGTATAGTAAGCTATCTTGAAGCATACTGCCAGATGAAGAGAACCAGAACTTTGACTGTGTTGTTATATGCACCAAAGCTCTTTTAAAATTATGAAGCCATTAGAATTTCACAAATTTGTTTTCTTCTTTTCACGGTTATTTACAGGGCCTGCTACTGATCCAAATGAATAATGGTTCATTCGGGATCCTTCGACTAGCTGGTCCAAAAACAAGTTCCTCTTAGCGCAGCCGGTTAATCTATTGGGCGACACAGTGCGCCCGTTTGTAAAAGCAAAAGTGCGCATGCTCCGGAACACCAAGGTGCGCGCGCTTCTTGAAGTCCATGGTATGTGCGATGCACAAAGGGGCGCGCCCTCCGGACACGAGTTAAAAAATAAGTCGTCCATATCCTGCTATGGACAACGAGGGGCGACCTCCGTCAACTCCACCTAGGCCCTGCTCCAGGCACCTTTATTTTTAAAAGTGTATGAGTCAGCTTATTCAGACCATAGACATATATTGATAGACGCCGCATTCACTGTATTGCCCAGTCGAAACGATACGTCAGTGCGTCCGCCATATTGCGAGTGGCAAAAGTGCCATTTAAACTAATACAGGTGGACGTGGAAACCGGGTTTTCTGATGAAAAAACAATAATGTTTAAAACAGTATCGTTTACATACAACAGATTTTGGCGAATCGTTTAAATGCAATTATTTATATCCATGTATACACTAATAATGGCAATTATTAAATAATAATAACTATTAAATAATTCCTCCCATGTAAGCAACATTTTTAGAACTGCCTTCTCCCATCTCCAAAACATTTCTAGACTTCGTCCTGTTCTTACGCAACACAGTACTGAAGTATTGGTTAATGCCCGAGTCACCTCAAGTATAGATTACTGTAATGCTATTCTATCTGGCATCTCACAAAATGGCTTACAACTTCTGCTGCCAGGATGATAACCTGCTGTTCTAAATCCACTGAGCATATCACACCTACTCTCTCTCAGCTTCACTGGCTCCCTGTTCACTACTGAATACGATACAAAATACCGCTCTGAACATTTAAAGCTCTCCACAACCTCACTGATCTCCTCCAGACTGACACTCCTCTCGCTCACTCAGATCCTCTTCTGTAGCTCGACTTTCTGTACTGCACATCAGACTCCCTGCTCTGGGAGCTCAAGCGTCTCTCATAGAGCTCCTCAACTTGGGAATACTCTTCCCTCTCATATAATAATAATAATAATAATAATAATACATTTTATTTATACAAGGCGCCTTTCAGAGAACTCAAGGACACCGAACAAACAATAAATAAATAAATAAAAGACACAATTATAAACAACTTAAAACATCAGAAAATCTAAAAATGAAAACCAAACAAAACCACTATAATCAGGAGGAAGAAGATAAAGCCATTTTAAACAAATGTGTCTTAAGTTTACATTTGAAAGATGAATATGATTTGATGTTTCGGAGATCCGCAGGTAATGAGTTCCAGTGCCTGGGAGCAGAACGGCTGAAAGCTCTGCTCCCCATGGTGGTTAGACGGTCGGGAGGAACAGTCAGATGGGTGGAGGAAGAGGATCTAAGGTTACGGGAGGGAATGGCAACATGTAGAAGGTCAGACAGATATGGAGGTGCGAGGTTATGGATGGCCTTAAATGTTAGTAGCAGAATCTTAAAATCAATACGAAACTTGATCGGGAGCCAATGGAGCTGCTGCAAGACCGGAGTCATATGGTGAAAAGATGGGATTCCAGTGATGATACGTGCTGCAGAATTCTGGACTAACTGAAGATTATGAATAGATTTATTAGGGAGACCAAAGAGGAGTGAATTGCAGAAGTCCAGCCGTGAAGTGACAAGACTATGAACAAGAATGGCGGTGGTATGAGGAGTGAGGGGGGGGCGGATTCGATTAATATTACGTAAGTGGAAGTAAGCAGACCGGGTGATGTTATTAATGTGAGATTGAAAAGACAGAGTATTGTCAAGGATGACACCCAGACTCCTGACCTGAGGTGATGGGGAAACAACGGAGTTATCAATAATAAAAGAAAGATTATTGGTTTTGGATAATGATGATTTTGAACCAATGAATAGAACCTCAGTTTTATCACTTGTTTAATTTAAGAAAATTTGAAGAGAACGAGGATTCATCAGCTTGATTCAATAACACAATTTTCAACTGTCCTCAAAACTTATCTTTACAAACTGGCATACCAATTGTGAATTTTGCACTGTTACTGCCAGTTATCTTTGTTTGTTTGCTAATTATTGCTTTTTGATTCATCATTCACTTGTTTTAATTTTACTAATGTTGTTTCATTTTATTGTAAGGTGACCTTGAGTGCTAAGAAAGGTGCCTATTAAATAAAATGTATTATTATTATTATTGAGATGAAAACTTGACCAATGTCTGAAAGTCAAAATAGTAAGACTGCAACTGGCAGTCTGGTCTTTCTTTTAACAGTGAAATGATCCACTCAATGACAAAAATAAACAATTTTATTGTATACAAATTGGCTTAATAATTTGTGAAAATATTTCACTCATTCCTCTCTCAATCGCTCTCTCACACACACACACACAGACACGCGCGCACACACACAGTGTGGTTACTTAGATATATACAGGATAGGATCTGAAATCCTTGAAGCAGAACTGTCTTACATAGCTTTTTCCATGTGTTGCCACTCTGTAATTTGAGAGTATTCAGTCTGGCAATATGGTGCAGCCTTAGTGTGTGGAAGACAGACACAACTAAAGACATGAGCATAAAATGATGGTTGTCGATTTCAAACTGTGTTTCTTCAACGTGCTCCTTGACAAAAAACACATCATCTGAACCAATTTCGGGCCGAACAAACTGATCGATCAAAGATACACGGACAGCTTGCCCTAATGTCGACTGTCGGATAACACGCTCCGCTACTTTGACCACCTTGACTGGACCCTCAGACAGAATCATCAAACCTCCTTTGTTTTTTAATGTGAGCGAGTGGTAGCTTTGATCATATGATGCTGGTACAGCATCTGTTACAAAACTAGCATGGCACTCATCACAGGACAGCTTTCTCTAAATCCTGTCTAAGGGCCACCACCCACTGCTTCCTAATGGATTTCTTTGGGAAACCTTCAAAATCTGTGAAATGTTAATAGCTAACAACAATCTACATAGTTAGTGACTAAATACGTTTACCCAAAATGTTGTTTGCAGGCTCACTTGAGCACATTAATGCATAGCTTTGCTAGCTTGGCCTGGCGTAGCTAAAGTTAAGATTATAAAATGGGATTTTCTAATGGCCAAATATAACCAAAACAATTGTTCAGCCTTACCTATGAAATGTAATCCCCTGTGATCGGGTTTGGGAGACAGCGGTTTGTACAATCCCAACCAGCACATGCGTGAGGCATCCTTATCCATTACTTCACTCCACAGCAGTGCCACTCGCAATATGGCAGTGACATTGATGTACGATGCTGCTGGTCATGCGGTGTCTAGTAATTCTACGTCTATGATTCAGACGCTGGGTTGTCCACATCAGGCAGGACCCCTCACTGGACGGATCACCACTCCTTCCTGAAGCACACACTGGGCTAAATTACAGTCCCAGCACACAAAACGCCAGGGTACCTGGAAAGGGAGAAGACA
Source organism: Polypterus senegalus (assembly GCF_016835505.1). Taxonomy (NCBI): domain Eukaryota; kingdom Metazoa; phylum Chordata; class Cladistia; order Polypteriformes; family Polypteridae; genus Polypterus; species Polypterus senegalus. The sequence goes on from NC_053164.1 coordinate 28,995,522, forward strand.
CAGGGACACACACACACACTTCACATCCACACATGCAGGACCCTGGCACTGTAAAGGGGCACAAAATGAAATAAATGAAAATGCAAATGAACAAATTGTAAAATGAAGCCACTCGACACACGTATAAAAAGGTTTGGGGCAGCCACCCGTATAATATTCCTAGCTGCAAAGGAGTCTTTTAGGTTCAAGCAATGATGTTGCCAGTACAGAGTCCAAAACAGAACTGATCAAGGTTTGAAAAGATGGCGGTTTTAAAATGGTCAAACAGGAAGTGACATATGTTAACAGGAAGATGAGGTTGAGTGATGTAGGTTGACCGACCGAAGTGACAATCTTCTGGGCGCCGGAACTGAAAGTGATGTTTTCCTGGACGTCGGAACTGGAAGTGATGTTCCTGATTCAGATAGGCTTTCCTGCGGCTGGTCTGCAGATATAGCAAGAGAAGGTTTAATGCACCCCGCCCTCCCCTGGCCTGGCGTGGAATTACCCTTACTTAGTCCACACACCGTCCTCCTAGTCACACGTGTGTGACAAAATCTATTGTGAAAAACACATAAATGCACAATGATATGTGAGTACACATAATAAAATATTTAATGTAATCAACAGTGCTCTCCATAATGTTTGCAACATAGCAAAAGCTAATCTAACGGGAAACTGTAAATGTGTTAATATGAATGGCATATCAAGATCTCCTTTGGTGTAGATGTACTACGTTACTTTTCTTGTTGCCTGTTAAAATTTTACATGTCAGAATTGTTCGACCAATTTTGAATACAACTAATTTTGTCCTATTGCATAGCCCATCACTCAATAAAAACATGAAAATTCAGCCGGTGGAAGACCGGACAGTGTTAACGGTTGTAGATATTCTACGGGATATTTTGTAAGTTGAAGTTTTCATCTTCCACACGATCACCACCAACTGTTTCAGCACAGTCTACTGATACGCATTTAACCAATTTGCCATGTAACCGATCGACAATTGTCACATTAATTCGTTTGACTCGGTGCTAGGATTGCCCGCGCACTCATTTCTTGTGTTGATAACCCTTTGTGATGAAATTCTTCGTTAAGATTTGGACATAATAAGTCTTCTTTTATTGGGAACTTAAAGTGAGGAAAACGTAAAAAAATTATAAGAGCTGAGAGCGCAGGAACCGTGTCTGACAAAAGCATTCACACAAATGAGAGGTGAGAGGACCGTGGGAGTGGTTGAAAATGGTTAACAGGAGGACGGGACTTAGGAAAAATCTCTTGGCAATAGTCTTGTCTCGTCTCAAGATTTTCTTTTATTAATGGAGAGATAAGTGTGTCCCTCTGGCAGCCATACATGCCCAAGCCATAACACACCACCACAATGTTTAACAGATGAGGTGGTCTGCTTTGGATCTCGAGCAGTTCATTTTTGTCTCCATTCTTTGCTCTTGCCTTCACTCTGACGCAGGTTCATCTTTGTCTCGTCTGTCTACAAGAGCTTTTAACAGAATTCTGCAGGCTCTTTAAAGTCCTTTATCACAAACTGTAATATGGCCATCCTGTTTTTGTGGTCAACTAGTGGTTAGCATCTTGCAGTGTGATATCTGTATTTCTGTTCATGAAATCTTCTACAGATAGTCGTCTCTGACGCATCCACATCTGCCTCCTGTTGGACAGGAGTTCTGGGCTTTTTCTTTACCATAGTGAGGATTCTTCTCTCATCGGCAGTGGAGGTCTTCCAGTCCCTTTGCGATTACTGAGCTCACCAGTGCGTTCTTTCTTCTTGATGATATTCCAGACAGGTGCTTTAGGTAATTCTAAGGTTTTCCCAATGTCTCTGATAGTTTTATTCTTGTTTTACAGCATCATAATGGCTTCTTTGACTTTCATTGGCACAACTCTTGTTCTCATGTTGAACAATGGCAACTACAGACTCCAAAGGGTAGAAGCAGGCCGAGGTATCTTATGAAGCATTGAAACACCTGAGGAATCACAAACACTTGTGATGCCAATTGTCCCAAACATTATGATGCCCTGAAATGGGGAACCATGTCACTTCTACATGGTGTGACCGAAATGTATTCAAATTCCCTTAAATGAAAGTCTGCAATGCTTGCTATAATCACATCTGAATTGTTTGATTTGTAACTTTAAATTGTGGAGCAGAGGGGCAAATCAAAGAATAATGCGCCTTTAAACATTACGGAGGGCACTGGACTTCATATAAATGATGTCCAGCAGGTGGACTCCAATCAAGTTCTCGACACATCTCAAGGAGAGTTAAAGTAAGCAGGATGACCCGACCACAATGTGGAGTGCCACAGTAAAGGGTCAGAATGCTTATGCTTATGAAAGAAAGATTTCAGATTTTTAATACATTTGCAAACATTTCCGTAGTTTTTCTTTGTCATTAAGGGTTACTGACTTTGGATTGATAGGCAGAAATGGGAGATTTATCAATTTTAAAATTAAATTTACAACACAATAAAGTGAATACTTTCTAAATTCACTGTAAGAACCAAGTATTGAGGGAGTGGTGAAACAAAATGAAATTTTTTGTCTATAATTGCCAAAAATTATGTTTTGAGAAAAAAAAAAGAACCATTTGAAGGAGTGCTACTCCAAGTTTTTGGTGAAAGAAAATATTCTTTCAGATAAAAGCGTATAACAGACAAATTTGTCAGTCAAATATGTGACGCGGTTTTCATTTCTGTCCTGTGCTGGTTATGGATGACACTTTCAAACAATACCTCGTGTTCTAAAGGGGACGCCACTGCCATTGCACTGGTTTATTTGTAACGAGGAAGCCCAGTAGTCACGACATACTGGGAGAAACTGCAACACTTTTATGAAACAAAGTAAGTGAGAAGGAGACAGGATCATGCTGGGACAAACTGAATCGAGATGTGAGCCAACACTACAGGGTGAGCTAACAAGCAGTGCAGATTTGTTGAACTCAATGCACACATTACAGTGGAACCTCGGTTCACGAACGTCTTGGTACATACACAAATCGATTTACGACCAAAAGGTTCGCCAAACTTTTGCCTCAGTTCACGACCACACACTCGGTATACGAACAAGCCAGTTTCCCTTTCGGTTTGTACATGTTCAGTCTCTCCCTGTGCAGCGAGCGAGCGCGACACACACACACACAGGCGAGACACACACACACACACACACACAGGCGCGTGCGAGACACACACACACAGAGAGGTGCGAAAGAGACACACACACACGCACGCGCGAGACACACACACACAGGCGCGTGAGACACACACACACACACACGCACACACAGGCGCGCGTGAGACACACACACAGGCGCGTGTGAGACACAGGCTCGCGAGAGACACACACACACTGGCAGCGACACACACACACACTGGCTGCGTGAGACACACACACACACAGGCGTGTGAGACACACACACAGAGAGGTGTGAGACACACACACACACACACAGAGAGGTGCGAAAGAGACACACACACACACACACACGCGCGTGACACACACACACACACACACACACACACACAGGCGCGAGACACACACACACACAGGCCATGAGACACACACACACACACACAGGCACATGAGACACACACACACACACACACACACACACACACACACACACACAGGCGTGCGTGAGACACACACACACACACACACACACACACACACACACACACACACACACACACACACACACACACACACACACACACACACGAGACACACACACACACAGGCGCGCGTGAGACACACACACACACAGAGAGGTGCGAAAGAGACACACGCACACACGAAAGAGAGAGCGAGCGAGAGAGGGAAGGCTGGATGCATAAGGTAGAAAAGGCTTGTTTTTGTTTTCACTTCTTTTTCCAGCGATCGGTTCAGACCGTGCATTGTTGCAATGTTACTTTTCTTGGTTGTTTATTAATTTTTCAAATGTTTATTTTTTTCCCTGTGCTTAAAACTCATTAAAAAAAAGTGTTTTTAGCGAGCGGTTCGTAGCACTATAGTGCAAACTCTTGCAGTGTTAGTTTTCTCTGTTGTTCCAGGTTTTCTTAGTGTTATTCAATGTTTTTACATTTAGTTTACTATTATGCTGTGCATTCTATGGTATAATTAACTATATTTGTGCTTAAAATCTTAAAAAATATATATTTACATACGGTTCGTACGGTCTGGAATGGATTCATTGCATTTACATACAATCCTATGGTGGAAATTGCTTCGGTTCACAACCAAATCGGTTTACGACCAGAGTTATGGAACAAATTATGGTCGTGAGCCGAGGTTCCACTGTATATGCAGTTTTAAAAATTATAACTCAGTGGAAGCAGCAATTAATGAACATATAGGTACACAACATTTACATTAACAGACTGTGAGATCCCAGTCATTCCAGCCAAGATAAGCTGGCCAAGCTGTTGCTACTTCTTCACCTATCCTCTTAAGCTTCTTAAACTCTTTGAGGGCTGAATATTTTTTGCAGGCAACTCCATTTTCTGAAAAGCACACAAAGCAAAGGTTTTGCTTGTAAATCAACATAAAATGTCTGTTGCTGTGGCTGCTGTCGGCTCCTGTACTGCGTGTCTGGTGGTTGTGTAGGGGCAGCATGATGGCCGGCAGGAAAGTGTGGCGGGCCGGCTGCCTGGCCTGTCTTCGTGTGGCGGTCCAACCAGGCGATCGGCTACACAAGCATGTTCAGCACCACGATCAGCTGGGGACCGATCAGCTGAAGCCAATACTTCACTTTCGTTTTCAATCTCCATCTTCAGATCACTTGCATCAAAACTGGAGTCTGGCAAGTCGAAGTCCAATTTGGCGATAATACGCAAAACGTCATCCACGGACTATTTTGCTTTGTGCATTCGCTTTGGTTTCTCGTTAGAAGTCGCTGCCGTTTTAGAGGGTGTTTGCTCTTTGCTACTCATGCTTGCACAAGGAATCGAGGTCAAATCGACAAAGCTAACTTTCCTTCTGGCAAAGAGTGTTGAACAAAAACATAATGGTGAGTTTTGCTGTCATTTTCAGCAGATTACCATCCTCTGGCCCTGAATTTCGACAAATGTCAACATCAGCCCTGAAAGAGTTAAGCTGTTTTTTTTCTATATGTTAACATGATGGAACAGTGTGTACATTAGTGGATGGACTTGTACACGGTGAGTCAACATTCATTATTTATAAAACTGTATTTTGTTACTGTTTATTTATTCTTTTATCTATTCCTAGTTTGTTTTAATATCCTCTTTGACTTCAATAGTAAAGGGCCTTGCAGTTTTATAATTCAACTTCCTTAAAAAGGCATCAAGAAAAAGTAAAATTGATTTAATTCAGATCTTTCTCCAAATCACCGAAAGAAATGTACAATAAAAAACACAACGTATTCATCCCAGTGTTTTCTGCATTTTGGCATTGGCCACGCATCACTAATTTGAAGAACGTGCTAAGCATGAGGGTGGATCTACACTCACCTAAAGGATTATTAGGACCACCATACTAATACGGTGTTTGACCCCCTTTCGCCTTCAGAACTGCCTTAATTCTACGTGGCATTGATTCAACAAGGTGCTGAAAGCATTCTTTAGAAATGTTGGCCCATATTGATAGGATAGCATCTTGCAGTTGATGGAGATTTGTGGGATGCACATCCAGGGCACGAAGCTCCCGTTCCACCACATCCCAAAGATGCTCTATTGGGTTGAGATCTGGTGACTGTGGAGGCCATTTTAGTACAGTGAACTCATTGTCATGTTCAAGAAACCAATTTGAAATGATTCGAGCTTTGTGACATGGTGCATTATCCTGCTGGAAGTAGCCATCAGAGGATGGGTACATGGTGGTCATGAAGGGATGGACATGGTCAGAAACAATGCTCAGGTAGCCCGTGGCATTTAAATGATGCCCAATTGGCACTAAGGGGCCTAAAGTGTGCCAAGAAAACATCCCCCACACCATTACACCACCACCACCAGCCTGCACAGTGGTAACAAGGCATGATGGATCCATGTTCTCATTCTGTTTATGCCAAATTCTGACTCTACCATTTGAATGTCTCAACAGAAATCGAGACTCATCAGACCAGGCAACATTTTTCCAGTCTTCAACTGTCCAATTTTGGTGAGCTCGTGCAAATTGTAGCCTCTTTTTCCTATTCATAGTGGAGATGAGTGGTACCCGGTGGGGTCTTCTGCTGTTGTAGCCCATCCGCCTCAAGGTTGTCCGTGTTGTGGCTTCACAAATGCTTTGCTGCATACCTCGGTTGTAACGAGTGTTAATTTCAGTCAAAGTTGCTCTTCTATCAGCTTGAATCAGTCGGCCCATTCTCCTCTGACCTCTAGCATCAACAAGGCATTTTCGCCCACAGGACTACAGCATTCTGGATGTTTTTCCCTTTTCACATCATTCTTTGTAAACCCTAGAAATGGTTGTGCGTGAAAATCCCAGTAACTGAGCAGATTGTGAAATACTCAGACCGGCCCGTCTGGCACCAACAACCATGCCACGCTCAGAATTGCTTAAATCACCTTTCTTTGCCATTCTGACATTCAGTTTGGAGTTCAGGAGATTGTCTTGACCAGGACCACACCCCTAAATGCATTGAAGCAACTGCCATGTGATTGGTTGATTAGATAATTGCATTAATGAGAAATTGAACAGGTGTTCCTAATAATCCTTTAGGTGAGTGTACAATGATTTGGCATTATTAGACAGCCTGCCACATTAAATAGTGTGTGGGTTGGGGGAAGAATGGAATCTACGGAAAATCTGTCACCACCATGGAGAACTTTAATTTAGTGGGCACTTACAAAAATGATGAAAATGTTCACTTGTAGTTTAAAATGTTATTAGCTTTAAGTGTTGTGTCTTGTGATGATATGCCCACTGTTATTTAAAAGTTTGTGGATTCTTCCAGAGCTAGATATGTCCAACCTGCTGAATCACCACCTGCAAGAGTTAATACCAACATATGGGCAGATGCCACTTTTAAAGTTTTTGCTAGGACATGTGGTACTAGTCTGAAGAAAAGAAAATCTACATAATAGTACAGAAAGTTAATCAAAGACTTTGTTAAATGGTGCGACTCAAACCACTTACACCTGAACACCAGCAAGACCAAGGAGCTGGTGGTGGATTTTAGGAGGCCCAGGCCACTCATGGACCCCGTGATCATCAGAGGTGACTGTGCAGAGGGTACAGGCCTATAAATATCTGGGAGTGCAGCTGGATGACAAATTGGACTGGACTGCCAATACTGATGCTCTATGTAAGAAAGGTCAAAGCAGACTATACTTTCTGAGAAGGTTGGCATCCTTCAACATCTGCAGTAAGATGCTGCAGATGTTCTACCAGACGGTTGTGGCGAGTGCCCTCTTCTATGCGGTGGTGTGCTGGGGTGGCAGCATAAAGAAGAGGGATGCCTCACACCTGGACAAACTGGTGAGGAAGGCAGGCTCCATTGTAGGAGTAAAGTTGAACAGTTTAACATCTGTGGCAGAGCGACGGGCACTAAGCAAACTCCTGTCAATCATGAAGAATCCACTGCATCCACTTAACAGTGTCATCTCCAGACAGAGAAGTAGCTTCAGTGACAGACTTTTGTCACTGTCCTGCTCCACTGACAGACTGAGGAGATCGTTCCTCCCCCACACTATGCGACTCTTCAATTCCACCTGGGGAGTAAATGCGAACATTAATTTTATTTTAATTTTTTTCATTTTTATTACTATTTAATTTAATATTCTTTCTTTGTTTCAGTATACTGCTGCTGGATTATGTGAATTTCCCCTTGGGATTAATAAAGTATCTATCTATCTATCTATCTATCTATCTATCTATCTATCTTGCCAGCTGTTAAGTGTGAGGGGGGGGACTGTAAGCCTATACCACGTGAAATAGTGTGAGGGTTGAGGGAAGAATGGATTGTACAAAGTATCAATAAATATTAGAAACCAGCATCTCCCAGTCATTGAAGAAACTAAAGCTTCAAAGATGATAAATCCAAGACATACCTCAAAATCAACAATGATGCCATGAATGTCACCATTTCTGTGAATATTTTCTGATTTAATTGTAGTCTTGAATATGTTTCACTTTCATTTTGATCTCATTATGTTATTTTACATGGACGGCATCTTGTTTTATTTATGGAAGTCCTGCTTTTGTGTTGGCGCCCGCAGCGAAGGACACACTCCTGGATGTTGTATTACATGGCATCATTTGGTATTTAAGCCAAAAGCCCCATGGAACTCAGTGTCCAAGTTTGTGGATACTGAACAAAAATTCTCACGTTTGCTTTGTAAGTAGATCCGTGGGTACTTGACTTTTTTTTTTTTTCTCTTTGATTTCTAATTCATTTTTGGCATAATTGCTCAGACTTTCTTGTTCCGACTCCTGTTTGTATGCGGATTTACTTTTCACCTCCTGGCCCTTCACTGTTGCCCTTGTGCCTGCCAACTTCCAATGTGGCAGTACACATGAACTACTTCATGAAATTAAAGATTCAGGTTTCTGCATGGCCTTTACAGACCCCCTGACTTGAACATGATTGAAAGTGTGTGGGTAGATCTGAAACATGCAGTGCATGCAAGACAACCAAAGAATACCATCTCTGAAAGGAAGAGCGGGTGGGGGGTATCCTAAAGCAGGACTAGAAAGACTGTTAGCTGGCAACAGGAAATGTGTGGAGGCTGTGATTTCCGCCAAATTGGGTGTTGCTAAGTGCTGACTGATAGGGTGTCCAAACCTCTGCACAGGACACATTTTAGGTTTTATTTTGTCCATTTTTCCAATCCGTTAAATTCATTCATTTGTCATTAAAATCAGATGATGTGTTATGCTAATTTCTTAGAGGGGTTCTGTTAACTTGCTTTAACTTAGGAGATCAAAAGTACGGGGTGTCCAAACATTTGCACTCCATTGCAAATGTGGCCTCCTTCTTGACCATCCTCCTCGTACACTGAAATATCCACTTTGCGGTATTGTTTTAAATAGTATTTGAAATCTTTCCCCAGGTGCCTTTTGACATTTCCTTTTACCAGTTACTTTCATGCATTCACAAACCTCATTTTTACAGCTGTCGTCATTCTTCTTGTACTCCTATAAAACTGTCTTTTTGTTTCTCATCTCCAACTCATCCATTAAGATCTGTTGAGTTTCTACTTGGTGTTAATATCTGGTATTTTATTAAGTATTCTTTTCACTATATCTCACATTCACAACATCTAAAACACAATACTTTTCTCTCTTAGTGTAGAAAAATATTATACAAAGGTATTGTCTGTTTTACCTGCATTTTCATCACTCTAATTTAATATTGTTTTTTATCAATATGCTGCTGGAGTATGTCCATTTCCCCTTGGGATTAATAAAGTATGTATGTATGTATAAACCACTTACACCTTAACACCAGCAAGACCAAGGAGCTGGTGGTGGATTTTAGGAGACCCAGGCCCCTCATGGACCCCGTGATCATCAGAGGAGACTGTGCAGAGAGTACAGACCTTCAAATATGTGGGAGTGCAGCTGGATGACAAATTGGACTGGACTGCCAATACTGATGCTCTATGTAAGAAAAGTCAGAGCCGACTATACTTTCTTAGAAGGTTGGTGTCCTTCAACATCTGCAATAAGATGCTGCAGATGTTCTACCAGACGGTTGTGGCGAGTGCCCTCTTCTACGCAGTGGTGTGCTGGGGAGGCAGCATAAAGAAGAAGGACGCCTCACACCTGGACAAACTTGTTAAGAAGGCAGGCTCTATTGTAGGATTAAAGTTGGACAGTTTAACATCTGTGGCAGAGCGACGGGCACTAAGCAAACTCCTGTCAATCATGAAGAATCCACTGCATCCACTGAACAGTGTCATCTCCAGACAGAGGAGTAGCTTCAGTGACAGACTTTTATCACCGTCCTGCTCCACTGACAGACTGAGGAGATCGTTCCTCCTCCACACTATGTGACTCTTCAATTCCATCCGGGGAGTAAATGCTAACATTATTTAAAGTTATTGTCTGCTTTTACATGCATTTTTATTACTATTTAATTTAATATTGTTTTTATGTATCAGTGTACTGCTGCTGGATTATGTGAATTTCCCCTTGGGATTAATAAAGTATCTACAGTATCTATCTATCTATCTATCTATTATATAGTGCCTTATCTATCTATCTATCTATCTATTATATAGTGCCTTATCTGTCTATAATCTATCTATTATATAGTGCCTTATCTGTCTATCTATCTATTATATAGTGCCTTATCTGTCTATAATCTATCTATTATATAGTGCCTTATCTATCTATCTATCTATTATATAGTGCCTTATCTATCTATCCATTATATAGTGCCTTATCTATCTATCTATCTATTATATAGTGCCTTATCTATCTATTATATAGTGCCTTATCTATCTATCTATCTATCTATCTATTATATAGTGCCTTATCTATCTATTATATAGTGCCTTATCTATCTATCTATCTATTATATAGTGCTTATCTATCTATCTATCTATCTATCACTTTGGACCTAATGTGTGATGACTCTCAATGTAGTAAGCAGTTGCACATACAGTTTGCGTCACTGTCAAGGCGCAGAAAGCAGTGCTAATGCTGCACATTACTTAATTGCTTCTGACATCAGAAAAACGATACAGGAACAGCAAGTTCGATAAAGGAGAAAAATACGCACAGCTATTGGTTGATTTTTACTTCTCGGAGAATCATTATGGAGAAGAGTGCAGGAGATTAATTTAGTGGATAATTAAAGACACGATGAGAAGGTTCACCTACAGCTTACAATGTCATGCCCTGTGATGTCGTGTCTGCTGCTTTTGAAGAGCTTGTGGATTCCTCCAGAGTTAGAGGTGTCCAGATCTAGAGAGGTCCATCCAGCCATCTGCAAGAGTTAATACCAGTATATGCACAGGTGTTGCTTTTAAGGTTTTTGTGAGGATTGCCTCGTGTTTCTCTAAGCCTTGTGCAGTATTTTTACTTAGCCACATTTTAATTAATATTATTATTTTTTTAACTACTAGGGGGCTCCACCCCCCTGCTTGCTTCGCTCGCCCACCCCCGTGTTTGGTTTACCGGATAAACAATTTAAAGAGATTGTTATTTTCATGGGAATTGTTACATATGCATTATTTTCACTTTTACTTTAAAAACTTTTGTAAAAACAATACTTGTCCTTTATTTCCGGCCCCAGGCGTGGTCACATCTCTTTCTTGCAGAACGTATAACGTTACTCGCGTTGTGAATTGTCGGCTGAACGCACGCTAAGGAGATGCCGTTGGATGATCTGCTGTTATTCTGCTGCTGGCGAGTTGCATGTTCTGCTTGTTGCATGTCGTCGTTTTAAGAGCTGGGAGCACATGATGCGTGTCTGCTAAAAGCAATCCAACAACTGCTAGGTTAGATGACTGTGGACTTGTTTTAAATGATGGCTCACTGCCTTGTCTCGCGTGACGTTGTAAAAACAATACTTGTCCTTTATTTCCAGCCCCGGGTGTGGTTTAATCTCTTTCTCACAGGACATATAACGCTGCTCGCGTTGTGATCAGCTGCTGTCTCGCTGCCCATCGATTATGTTAAAGCCTATACAGCTGCTGTTCTTTTCTCCACTTCGTGTCTCTGCTGCTCGCGTTGTGACTTAGGGTGGCTGAACACACGCAAGGAGAAGCGGTCGGGTCATCTGCTGCGAGCTGCGTGTTTTGCTTGTCGCTTGTCATTCTTTTAAGAGCTGGGAGCAAGTGAAAGTGTCTCTCGCGGGACTTCAAATTGCCTTCTGAGAAGATCACGTCTCCCTACTCTGATTTTTTTTTTTTTATAATAGAGAGATTTCCAGTTAATTAAAAAAATCTTTCCAGTGATAAAATCACAGTTGACGGGAGGCTTACATACCACAATTGAAATTACATTTACATTGTTATGAGATACAAGTTATCTGAAGATTATTGCGAGAAGAACTGAAAATAACCAGTAGCCAATATCAGGCAGACAAAACATGAAGGAGAAATTAGAATCAAAGTCAAGGAGTTCAAAAGGAATCCAGACACAAAACCTGACGGCAGTGCCTACTAGTTAAGAAGGTATCGTTAATAAAGTTTTGTCTTAAAGAGGTGTATTCAATGAGGGATAACGCACACATGAAATGGCGTCATATTTATACTCCACCACCTCCCATGATGTCATGGATGTGACAATCGTGGTCGTGACATATCAATCCCATGTCACATAAACAATGGAAAAAATTGGATGTACTGTAAATGAAACTGAACTTTATACGCCTAATTCACACCTATAAATAACCCAAAAGCAGAATATAAATAATAAAAAACATTAAATATCTATAAAACAGGTTAGCTGTTACATACACTCACCAGCCACTTTATTAGGTACACCTTGCTAGTACTGGGTAGGACTCCCATTGCCTTCAGAACTGCCATCATTCTTCATGGCATAGATTCAACCAGGTGCTGGAAACATTCCTTAGGGATTTTGGTCCACATTGACATGATAGCATTAGCAGATTTGTCGGCTGCACATCCTTTTCCACCACAACTCAAAAGTGCTCTGTTGGATTGAGATCTGGTGACTGTGGAGGCCATTTGAGTACAATGAGCTCATTGTCATGTTCAAGAAACCAGTTTGTGATGATTTGAGCATTGTGACGTGGCACATTATCCTACTGTAAGTAGCCATCAGAAGATGGGTGCACTACGGTCATCAAGGGATGGACATGGTCAGCAAGAATACTCAGGTAGGCTGTGGCATTTAAGTGATGCTCAGTTGCTACAAAGGAGCCCAAAATGTGCCAAGAAAATATCCCCCGACACCATTACACCACCTTCACCAGCCTGAACCCTTGATACCAGGCAGGATGTATCCATAGTTTCATGTTGTTGACACCAAATTTTGACTCTACCATCCAAACGTCAGAGCAGGAATCGAGACTCACTAGATCAGGCAACGTGTTTCCAATCTTCTGTGCCCAATTTTGGTAAGCCTGTGTGAATTGCAGCCTCAAGTACTTGTTCTTAGCTGACGGGAGTGGCATCCGATGTGGTCTCCTGCAACTATAGCCCATCTGCTTCAAGGTTTGATGTGTTGTGTGTTCAGAGATGCTCTTCTGCATACCTTGGTTGTAACGAGTGTTTATTTGAGTTACTGTTGCCTTTCTATCAGCTCACACCAGTCTGGCCATCCTCCTCTGCCCAGACAACTTCTGCTCACTGGATATTTTCCCTTTTCAAACCATTCTCTGTAAACCCTTAGAGACGGTTGTGTGTGGAAATCCCAAAGGATCAGCAGTTCCTGAAATACTCAAGACCTTCCTGTTTGTCACCAACAACCATACCACGTTCAAAGTCACTTCAGTCACCTTTCTTCCTCATTCTAATGCTTGGTTTGAACTTCAGCAGGTCGTCTTGACAATGTCTCCTTGTCTAAATACATTGAGTTAATGACGTGATAGATTAAATATTTGTGTTAAAACACAGTTGTACTTAACAAAATGGCTGGAGAGTGTATATCTGTACTATATATGAAATAGACAAATGACTTCTTTGGGGGGTTTATTGGAAAGATGCATTTGTTGGTGCTCTTGTTCTTACTCCTTGCAGTTCAGTGCTGCGACAAAATAAAGAAGGACAAGGAAAGACAGCAAGGACCAGTAAATGAAATGAAATCCAAAAAACAAAGCAGGTGTCAGTATTTAGATACATCTCTGGATGCGCTGGGACACATCATCAGTGATGTTTCCTGAGATCATCGGGTGTTTCGGGTCTCACAACATCAGACACCCTCTCTCAGGTGACCCAGCCGGGGTTGATCACGCCCCAACTTGTGTCCCAGCAGCACTGGCCCACTTTGCGGACCTCTTGATCCAAATCCACCTCGAGGCTCTTTCTGCGGCTTCTGTGATGGACTTAATGGCTCTCCTCCTGTGATTCCAAGCCTGGCAAAGATCTTACACAGGGATCGAGCGGCAAATCCTCTGCACCCTACTTCTATGGGCTCACAGCAAGCCTTCCAGCCCTTCCTTCTGCAGTCCTCAATGAGCTCCTGATACTTGAGCCGCTTACGCTCATTTGCCTCTTCCATGCGGTCCTCCCATGGGACTGTCAGTTCCAGCAATAGGACTTGCTTGGACGATGTTGCAGATGTTAAAACTATGTCGGGTCTCAATGAGGTTGATGTTACAAACTCTGGGAACTTGAGCTGCCTGCCCAGGTCAACCCGCAGCTCCCAGTCTGCTGAAGATGAAAGGAGGCTGAATGATTTTTGCTTTGCTTGCGCCTGCTCACCAGCCCTTATGAAGGCAATTCTTCTCTGGCTGCCAACATATTTGTTGTTGGCCACTGCATGTGAAATGGTCTCTGCTATACACTTTAGGACTTGATCGTGTATAGCGGTATCGGCCCTCTCCAAGGGCAGATGGGCAGCTACTCAGAATATGCTCCAGGGATCCTCTTCCAGGACAGAGAGGACACGTTGGAACTTCACTCTTACCCCAAACATGCAGGTTCGTTGGGCTGGGAAGCACGTCGTACACAGCTTGGACCAGGAACTTAATACGCTGTGGCTCTGCCTTCCAGATGTCGTTAGAATCTCAAGCCAAACATTTGTCAATGCCAAGAAGTTAAGTCAAAATTTGTAGTTGAAAAACTAGAGCCTAAGTTCACCATACTGTATAGAAGACTTTCAGAGAGTATCCAGTTACTTTCACATGGAGTCGCTCACGGCACCAGCTTATATATTCTTATGGTGACGTCACGATACGTCTACTGTCAACAGAAATCTTGTACTCATGACAACGCTTCACAGAAAAACAAAAGGGAAATAAAAAAAGACAGACAAATTGCAGTAGTAAATGAAAGATGTAGAAAGGTTCCCTGGGAGTTCCCTGAACTCCACACAAAAGGCTTATATCCACCCTGTGCATTTTAGTTGTGTTACCCACTTCCATCTTAAATCTTCTGACATTATACTGTTACAGTGGAAACTTGGATTGCGAGTAACTTGATCTGCGAGTGTTTTACAAGACGAGCTAAAATTTTGAATAAATTTTAACTTGATAAATGAGCGAGGTCTTGCAGTACGAGTTGTACGTATACACGTTGCCTGCCGAGTGTCACATGATCACAAAGGAGCCGATGATTCCTCTCGCGCTCTCGCTGCGGGATTGTGGGTAATCGTCTCCCATTCTCGGTCTCAGTCGGTCGGCATGCCTCAGTCATATAGTCAACGTCCGTGCGAGCGTATACTGTTTACTATAGCATTGTGACCACGTGTGTGTGCTGTAACGTGCACCCCAAAACACGAAGCTGAGTCTCAGTACTTTAGCAACCGTGAAACAGGCACAGCGCGGTTATTTATTGTCGCGGGATCTAGCGCTCTTCTATACACAGACACAGCAGTCAGGCAGGGTCGGCCCAGGCTAATGGCCAAGTAATACTGTGCCCTGCGCATTTATAATGTTCCCTGTATCATCCATCAATGGCAGGCGCTTATAGCATGCCCACGATCTTTTTGGATTCGCTTTTACAGCCGACTGCTATGGCGCTGGGAGCCCGCGGTTGCTTTGGGACACTCTTCCGCGTGTCGTCCCGTTGGGGTGGAATCCGAAAAGAGTTTAGAAACATTACAGTGTGTAAAGCATTATTTTATTTTGTGTCCAAGTGTAGCGACTCCTTAGGCAAAAGCAACTGTCATTGGAGAGGCGCCTTGTTAAAGTCGCAAAAAGAGAAGAAGATTCCAGTGAGCCAACAGACAGCAGGGATTCCGTCAGTCAGTTGGTTAGTTAGTTAGTTAGAGTGAAAGTCGTCCTGCACAATAACCCTCCTCCTCCTCCTCTCTCTCGTCTTCCTCACACCGGCCATGATTCTTTTCAAAGGTAAAGTGCAGGTTAATTTGTTTCATGTATTTTTTACTTTATATTTTGTATTAATCATTTTTATATGAATAGTTTTGGGTTGGGGAACGAATCATCCCATTATTTCTTATGGGGAAATACGAGTGCTTTGGATTACAAGCACGTTTCCGGAACGAATTATGCTTGCAATCGAAGGTTCCACTGCATATACAGATACAAATGTTTTTAAAATTCCAAAAGTCCCAGTAGAGAACACCGAGCATTTACTTATCACACCCCACAATTCTGGAATAGCCTACCTACCAACACTAGAGCGGCCATATTGGTCTCCTCATTTAACTCAAGAGACGAGACCAATTTTAGTATAGTATTTTAGTATTAGTATATATTTGTTAGAACTGTCTGCTTAAAGGGGTTATTTTTATTGCTTTTAACTGAAACTATTTTGTTTTTAGTTTTTTTTAATAAATATGAGAATCCTTGTGATGGAGTCTTATGAAGTCTTCAAAATTGTTTTCTGCCTAGTGTCCTGCAGTGACATTGCTGCTATTTTATTTAATTTTAACTACCCCAGCCACCCTCTGCTCAGCAAAGAGACAGAACTATGGAGTTAGCATATAGTCACCAATGAAGGACAGACCATAGGCACAACCTGCTGGAGTCACTGACGTTTGCTGGTCCTGTTGCGTTTTGGAGAAAGAAGAGTGAAGAACTCAACAGCCTGTGAAGATGCAATTTATTTTACATTGTAAAGCATCTCCCTCTTCTCCTTTGTCAGCTATCCTTAGTTTAATGTATACTTATTATTCTGTATGTATAAGATTGAAGTGTTTTAATAATCTAATCCATCCATCCATCATCCAACCCAATATATCCTAACTACAGGATCACGGGGGTCTGCTGGAGCCAATCCCAGCCTACGCTGGGCGCAAGGCAGGAAACAAACCCCGGGCAGGGCGCCAGCCCACCGCAGGACACACACACCAAGCACACACACACACTAGGGACAATTTAGAATCGCCAATGCACCTAAACTGGACAGCCGGATCACAGCAGAGTTCAGAAATGGCTTAATGCTCATTATTTGCAAATAATCTTGAGCAGAGTAAGGAAAGAATAGGAAGCACTTATTGTCATATCGACTGAAACAGCAGCTCGGCTATAGTTAGAAATGAAACTGCCCACATCATTACCTACGCCAACCACATGATAAAAAGAAAATTACTAAAGGCACACCTGCACCTTACTTGAAAATAATAATAATAAAAGAGCTCAGCTATAACTGATAAGCCCACTACCTCATCTGGCTAATTCCTTATTTAGGAAATGATGTCCCACTATAACAATCTTACAGACAGAGCTAGAAATCTTACGAGGCACAGAAGAGGTGAACTCAAAACTGCAGATGGTACATTGTTTGGAGTTTAATATTAACATTTATTTGATCACTCCTTAAAAATGGATCCTGGCATTTCTAATAGATAGCTAGATAGATAGATAGATAGATACTTTATTAATCCCGAGGGGAAATTCACATAATCCAGCAGCAGTATACTGATACAAAGAAACAATATTAAATTAAAGAGTAATAAAAATGCATGTAAAAAACAGACAATAACTTTGAGTAATGTTCGCATTTACTCCCCCAGGTGGAATTGAAGAGTTGCATAGTGTGGGGGAGGAACGATCTCCTAAGTCTGTCACTGAAGCTGCTCCTCTGTCTGGAGATGATCCTGCTCAGTGGATGCAGTGGATTCTCCATGATTGACAGGAGCCTGCTCAGCGCCCGTCGCTCTGCCACAGATGTCAAACTGTCCAGCTTCATTCCTACAATAGAGCCTGCCTTTCTCACCAGTTTGTCCGGGCGTGAGGCGTCCATCTTCTTTATGTTGCTTCCCCAGCACTCGCCACAACTGTCTGGTAGAACATCTGCAGCATCTTATTGCAGATGTTGAAGGATGCCAGCCTTCTAAGGAAGTTTAGTCAGCTCTGACCTTTCTTACATAGAGCATCAGTATTGGCAGTCCAGTCCAATTTGTCATCTAGCTGCACTCCCAAGTATTTATAGGTCTGTACCCTCTGCACACAGTCTCCTCTGATGATCACGGGGTCCATGAGTGGCCTGGGCCTCCTAAAATTCACCACCAGCTCCTTGGTCTTGCTGGTGTTCAGGTGTAAGTGGTTTGAGTCGCACCATTTAACAAAGTCTTTGATTAGCTTCCTGTACTCCTCCTCCTGCCCACTCCTGATGCAGCCCACCATAGCAGTGTCATCAGCAAACTTTTGCATATGGCAGGACTTCGAGTTGTATTGGAAGTCTGATGTATATAGATTGAACAGGATCGGAGAAAGTACAGTCCCCTGCGGCGCTCCTGTGTTGCTGACCACAATGTCAGACCTGCAGTTCCCGAGACGCACATACTGAGGTCTGTCTGTAAGATAGTCCACGATCCATGACACCAGGTGTGAATCTACTCCCATCTCAGTCAGCTTGTCTCTAAGGAGCAGAGGTTGGATGGTGTTGAAAGCACTAGAGAAGTCCAGAAACATAATTCTTACAGCACCACTGACTCTGTCCAGGTGGGAGAGGGATTGGTGTAGCATATAGATGATGGCATCCTCCGCTTCCACCTTCTCCTGGTATGCGAACTGCAGAGGGTCGAGGGGCATGCAGACCTGTGACCTCAGGTGGTGAAGCAGCAGCTGCTCCGTGGACTTCATCAGATGTGACGTCAGAGCAACAGACTGGAAGTCATTCAGCTCACTAGGACGTGATACCTTTGGGACTGCGGTGATACAAGATGTTTTCCAAAGCCTCAGGACTCTCCCCTGTTCCAGGCTCAGGTTGAAGATGCGCTGTAGAGGACTCCCCAGTTCCAACGCACTAATAAATACAGTACTACAACTTTTTTCAGCTATCACTGCACGTCATATACACTGATAGAAATCAAACTTAAAACTACTAAGATATCTCTCCATATTTCCCACCAAAACAGAGTAGGAAGCAAAGTTTGTAGCTTTTGGTTTGGGCTGATTTTCTGGTTTTAAAGAACGTAAATAACTGTCTGCAGCATGGCGAGTGTACGTACACAAGTATATTGTCAAAAACAATTACATCAGGTGCCTACAAAAGCCTAATAATAATAATGCAAAATCTAAATCAACAAATACACTGGGAACTTTAAAAGACAAATAAAAGTTTTTTTCCTTTTCCTTTATATTTGAATAAACAGAATATGCTGTAATCTCCACACATATATTAAGATAAGGCTTGTGTCTGTCTGTTATGCAATTACTGGCGAGCCACTGGGGCTTAATTAAAAGGTTATGATGTGATACACACTGGTGAAGAAACAATTTGGGTAGAGGCAACTTCTGCTTTGTGCCCTTTTTATGGCCAACTGCTTGAGAGGGCAACAAGCCAGAAAGGAAAAGAACAGTTTTGGCATCTGTACATTGCTGAAGATACTCATAGGATGAAGAAAAAGAAGAACTGCAGCACCATCAGCGGAGTATCAGGTACAGGATTCAGAGTGCAAGAGCGACAGAGACAGACAACCGGCTGTGCAAATGGGCCTGCACTCCCATCCTTGCAACAAAGTGATTTTCATGTTTGCAAACTACAGTGCTACACACCTTAAGGGCACAAAAAAGAACTCTATAAACAACACCTCCTGAGCAGGAGGCACTTCGCTGATGAAGAACAAGAAACAATAAGAGGAAAAGACACTAAAGCACATAGCAAGGCGATAGGTGAGCCGGAATATAAAGCCACTCTGTAGCTGGCTAATAATATGGCTCATTAAAATACCAGACATACTCCATGAAACAGAATGGAAGAATGACAATAGAAAAATGTGTGCTAACAAACACAGAGATGGTGAAATATTCACAGCTTCTACCTGCATGTAAACATTGAGTTTACAACCTTACATCAATGTTTGGCTGAAGAACACTACTTAGAAAAGTTAGATTGGTGATGCGCTCACTGTAGGGTGGTACTTTTTTCCAAACTGACAACAAAAGAAGGCCTGTGCGTTGGAACTGGGGAGTCTTCTACAGCGCATCTTCAGCCTGAGCCTGGAACAGGGGAGAGTCCTGAGGCTTTGGAAAACATCTTGTATCACCCCAGTCCCAAAGGTATCACGTCCTAGTGAGCTGAATGACTTCCGGTCTGTCGCTCTGACGTCACATGTGATGAAGACCATGGAGCGGCTGCTGCTTCACCACCTGAGGTCACAGGTCTGCCATGCCCTCGACCCTCTGCAGTTCGCATACCAGGAGAAGGTGGGAGCGGAGGATGCCGTCATCTATATGCTACACCGATCCCTCTCCCACTTGGACAGAGGCAGTGGTGCTGTAAGAATTATGTTTCTGGACTTCTCTAGCGCCTTCAACACCATTCAACCTCTGCTCCTTAGGGACAAGCTGACTGAGATGGGAGTGGATTCACACCTGGTGGTATGGATTGTGGACTATCTTACAGACAGACCTCAGCATGTGCATCTTGGGAACTGCAGGTCTGACATTGTGGTCAGCAACACAGGAGCGCTGCAGGGGACTGGACTTTCTCTGGTCCTGTTCAGTTGATATACATCGGACTTCCAATACAACTTGGAGTCCTGCCACGTGCAAAAGTTCACTGACGGCACTGTTATCGTGGGCTGCATCAGGAGTGGGCAGGAGGAGGAGTATAGGAAGCTAATCAAAGACTTTGTTAAATGGTGCGACTCAAACCACTTACACCTGAACACCAGCAAGACCAAGAAACTGGTGGTGGATTTTAGTGTGCAGAGGGTACAGACCTATAAATACCTGGGAGTGCAGCTGGATGACAAATTGGACTGGACTGCCAATACTGATGCGCTGTGTAAGAAAGGTCAGAGCCGACTATACTTTCTTAGAAGGCTGGCGTCCTTCAACATCTGCAGTAAGATGCTGCAGATGTTCTACCAGACGGTTGTGGCGAGTGCCCTCTTCTACGCGGTGGTGTGCTGGGGAGGCAGCATAAAAATGAAGGACGCCTCACGTCTGGACAAACTTGTTAAGAAGGCAGGCTCTATTGTAGGAATAAAGCTGGACAGTTTAACATCTGTAGCAGAGCAACGGGCACTAAGCAAACTCCTGTCAATCATGAAGAATCCACTGCATCCACTGAACAGGATCATCTCCAGACAGAGGAGTAGCTTCAGTGACAGACTTTTGTCACCGTCCTGCTCCACTGACAGACTGAGGAGATCGTTCCTCCACCACACTATGCGACTCTTCAATTCCACCCGGGGTAGTAAATGCTAACATTACTCAAAGTTATTGTCTGCTTTTACATGTATTTTTAGTACTATTTAATTTAATATTGTTTTTATGTATCAGTATACTGCTGCTGGATTATGTGTATTTCCCCTCGGGATTAATAAAGTATCTATCTATCTATCTAGAATGTGTTTCCAAAATGGAAGCATTCTGCTTGCTCTATACGAACCACCAGAACCAATAAAAGACATTATGACTTTGACACTATTTAGAACACTGAACAGGCATCAACAGCTCCTTACTTTCTGGTCCCCCAAGGACACAAGTGCACATGTTTTCACTTCCCTTTTATTTTAGGAACGGAGGTCCACGTTACACTAATATGCCTTAATTTCATTTGTTGAATTTATTCTGTTCTTACCACTCTTTACAGCAGGCGACAGAGCTTGTTCCAAGTAGATGACTTTTTCAATGTATTTTTCATTGAATAAATTATTGCAAAGTCAAATTGTCACTTTTTTTCCTTTCTCCAATTACATCACATCTGTCTAAAGATATTGTT
This sequence comes from Polypterus senegalus, assembly GCF_016835505.1. NCBI lineage: Eukaryota > Metazoa > Chordata > Cladistia > Polypteriformes > Polypteridae > Polypterus > Polypterus senegalus. The sequence continues at coordinate 29,017,199 of NC_053164.1, forward strand.
TAAATGAAAATGAAATCTCGATATGTTCACTGGTTAAAAAAAGAATACAAAAAACATTTCCTGGGGTGTATTTCCTTTTTCACATGACTATATGATAGCTACGTCATTAGATGTAAGCACAGCCTTTGACACCACTTTACTCTTTTATATAGGCTGAATGATTACACTGGGCTCTCAGACACTGTCCATCCCCGACCTTAGTTCATATTTATCAAATCCGTTTCAGTATGTACAGAAATGTGCTGACAGTACTCCATCATTATATCCATCCATTTTCTAACCCGCTGAATCCGAAGACAGGGTCACGGGGGTCTGCTGGAGCCAATCCCAGCCAACACAGGGCACAAGGCAGGAACCAATCCTGGGCAGGGTGCCAACCCACCGCAGGACACACACAAACACACCAAGCACACACTAGGGCCAATTCAGAATCTCCAATCCACCCAACCTGCATGTCTTTGGATTGTGGGAGGAAACCGGAGTGCCCGGAGGAAACCCACGCAGACACGGGGAGAACATGCAAACTCCACGCAGGGAGGACCCGGGAAGCGAACCCGGGTCTCCTAACTGCGAGGCAGCAGCGTTACCACTGCGCCACCGTGCCGCCCACTCCATCATTATATTCACTATTTAATTCTAGAAGGATTCAATGCGTTACTCACAGGCTGTTCAAATTGTTCTTTATGCAGCTTTCAGTTGATTCAAAATGCTGCTACAAGAAACATTACAAGAACTAGAAAGTAGAATCACATAACCCCCATTCTTAAGTCTTTTGACTGATTTCAAAATCTTCTTACATGTAAAATCTTAAATGGCCAAGGCCCTGTGTACCTATCTGAACTTATCATTACTTATGAACCAGAACATTCATTACAATCACAAGATGCTGATCTATGAAAGATTCTAAGGATTAATAAAATGTCAGAGGCCTAAAGTTGGGAAAAGATATGCCTGCTAATATAAGAAATGTCCCTTCAGCTGGGATTAAAAGCTGAGACTGAAGACATCACCACTTTAGTCAAGCCTAACTGTGCCTACTGCATTTCTGTTTGTTAGTTATGTTAGTACAGAAATAGCCATTACAACAATTAAGAAACCATTACTAAGTCCACCATCCCTCCCATCCATCTATTTGCTTCTTCTCAGTGTCCTACTGTAGAATCTGGTGCCACTGCTTGTATTTCTGAGCTGTTTTCTTGCCCATGAGAATTACAGCAGAGATACTGGGAGACTTAGCATACACAGATGAAAGGATTTTGTCTTCTTATTGGACCACCCAGCACAAACTGACAGAATACTGCAACGTGCTCAGGATTGGTATGGACAGCCAGTTTGCTGGGGCCTCCACAACTCGGACTTTGTTCTATAAATCCACCATACTCCAGAAGTTTATTTTATCCAGGGATGCTGCAGACTGCAGAAATTGTTGTTTTCCTCTTTCCTCCACGATGAACTGTTCATTTTTTAAGAATATAATGAATGAACAATTAGTCTATTTAAATGTGTTAATCAATTTGAAACTGCTTAGTTTTTTTTTACTATGTGTTTAATCTAATCTGTATTTTTTGTGTGTGCAGTTTGTAATTTGTCAAGTTTTTTTGTATTTTTTACCTGTGGACTTCACTCTGTGCCTACACTCAATGAGAAGTGCTATACAAATATAAATTGACTATCGGCAGATGCACTAGACAAACGGACAGTTTTTATCCTCAGGACATAAAATTATTCAGCGTTGACAAATGTACAAGCGTGCCTAATGACTGTTTGGATTATATGAAGTTTTATTTTCATTGTCTGTTCTTTTGTATTGTAATGCTGTCACTAGTCTATGGGAGACTGACAAGTAAGAATTTCAGTTTATTACGGTTTCATATGGTTTAAAAACGACAATTCATTTGAACTTGTCAACAACAAGACAACACCAATCACAAACTCTATAAAAAAAATAAAAGCGTCTTACCATAGTGAACACCGCCCTAAGCTGCTTTTTAAGCAAAGACCTACAGCTTCATTTTTTCGTGCATTTGGTTTTGACTGGATATAGTAATGTAAAATACATAGTGAACTATATTTAAACTGACAATGTCTTTAGAAGTTTTTCTTCACAGTATCTTTGCAAAACAAGGGCTACAGTAAACCTGCCTACAGATTATTAAAAATGAATAATATCCAAAGAGCTGAAGATTTTATAATTGTTTTAAATTAAGATATTAAAAAAATGACAAAGTTCTCTTGCACAATGGTACCAATTTGCATCTCTTCCCATTGCTCACTCAACAAAACCTAAAGAAGAATATGAAAATGTAAAAATCGTGTTACAGAAAATCTGTTATCATGAACATCAGTGGTCGATTTGTGTTGTTATCTGAAGATCACAAAATACCCATGCTTCATGTGCTGCTGGGATTGCAGGGCAAAGCAAGGTCACTGGACAAAAGTGTCATGGCCTACAAGGGAAGAAAGGATTGTTGGTGCTGCGAATATCATCAACAAGCTGCTGGTGGACAAGAACAAAATCATTCTCCCACCGCTTCATATTAAGCTAGGATTGATGAAGCAATTTGTTAGGGCTTTGGACAAAACGGGTAATTGCTTCAGGTACATTTGTAGATCATTCCCTGGACTGAGCATGGAAAAACTAAAAGCTGGAATATTTTTGGTCCTCAGATTTGTAAACTCTTGAACTATTCCAATTTTACCAAATGCATGAATGACACTGAGGCTTCCGCCTGGAAGAGTTTTGTCTCTGTTATGAAGAACTACTTGGGTAATCACAGAGCAGACAATTATGAAGAATTGATGCAAGATATGCTTGCTAACTTCAGAAATTTGGGAGTTAATATGAGCATAAAGATCTCCATAGCCATTTAAACAGATTTCCAGATAACCTTGGAGACTTCAGCAAGGAACAAGGCGAGAGGTTCTACCAGGATATGAAGGTGATGGAGGAGAGATATCAAGGCAGATGGGACATACACATGATGGCAGACTACTGTTGGAGTCTCCAACATGATTGTCCTGATGACACACATAAAAGGAAATCGCATAAACAGCGTTTTTTGAAGCATTGACATTAATAACAATTAATAACTAATATTGTATTAATTAATCAAATCATACATAACTTTTTTCCTGTCACTGTTAGATATTTTTGATTTCTTTTTTGTATGATGTTAGACTGTTTACTTACTAGTTGTAACTAAAATAAAAATATTCTTGCAATTCTGAATGCTTTTCAAACATGTTGCGTTAATTAACTATTAAATATCTCAGAAACTAGAGCCAATTTGGCAAAACCAAAGTCATATTCTTAATCAGCACCATAAACTTAATATAAAACCGTTCAGACATAGTTGGCACCAAAATCACTGTATACCAGTGTAATGGATGGATGAAAAATGACAAAGTAATAATTTAAGGAAAGATGAACTCAGCCGAGCTAAAACCAGGCCAGTTAGCAATCAAAGATGATAACAAAACTTAATGAGTATTTATTAAGATCTGAGCTGCCATGATAACCTGATACTTGGTGTGTCACTGTCCCAAGAAACTAACTCCTTAACCATTCTGAGGTCCTGTTCTAGGGCCAGGAGGAATAGCTTAGACAAACTACCGTATATGTTCACAGAGAAGTTCTCCCACGGATAAGTAGGGGCTTGATTTTACCGTATAATTTCTGGTATTTTATAATGTCGGTCATATAAGTTGAATGCGGGAAAACTCACACTATTGGTCCAAGAGATTATGATATGCTAACGGCCACCTGAGAGAGTAACCACGGAGCACACTGCCTTTTTTTATATGTATTGTGCCTACGTGACCACACAGTAATACCCAAACTATTCCGAAGCGACATTTGCACGGTTTCGTGTTTTTTGTATCTCACAACCTCATACACCTTTATCGCAAGAGAATCCCTTACGATGCGAGATTGGAGGAAGCAAGAAGATGTCAAAAAAAAAAAAAATTACCAATAAGTGTCTCATTTTTGAACGGGCATATAATTCAGGGTCTGATTTAATGATCATTTGTTCGGGTTATAAGACCCAACTTATACATAATTACATATGGTTATACAATGAAGACTATTTTTAGTTTATAGAAATCATTTGTAATCTACAGTAAACATGTAGGGCTATATTTTCTGATGTCTTTTATTCAGTGGGAAAATTAGCAAGGTTTGCAGTTTTGCACGGAGAATGACTCTCTAAACATTATAAAAAATAATAGAGGATCCTGAGCCTATATTCTACATCAGTGTTTCCCAAACTTTTATGTTGTCATGACCCACTTTTTCCCATGCTAAGTGTTTACACAGAAACTTCTGGGGTAGCAGCTCTACACCATCAGTTTCATGGCAGAAGTGATGTTACTGTACGTCTATAGCACATGCTTAGGAAACTAAACCCTAACCTTAACTTACCCCTAACCTTAACCGCTCACAGTACATATTAACCACACTAACCCCTAACCTTAACTTCTGCTGTGAAACTGCTGGTGTTACCCTACAAAGATGCATGGTGCTGTGGCTCTGTAGTTGGATATTCGGATATTATGGGGTGATTCGTGGACAATCATCACAGCTTTTTAGGTGGTTCCCCCTTTGTTGGCAGAGAGGGGGGTAAATTGAGGAAGAATTTCGGCGACACACTTTGTGACCCAATACCATTATAAACAATAGCAACATATGATCCACCAGCGGCAGCTCACAATCTAAAAGTGGGTTTCAACCCAGTGGTTGAGAAACACTGTTCTGGGTGATATGTAAAACCGCATATCAGAGGGACAAACAGTTGTTAAAATAAGCTTGAAACAGAAGACAGAATACAAGAAACAACAGTCAAATTTTTAATTTGAACTTTTTGCACACAATATCACTAACTCACTGTTCTATATTTATTTAAAAATACAAACAATATTCTCCAAGTATAAATGACTCCTAGATATCTCAACTTGCTTTTTAGAGCAGGGTGGGCTCGCAAACGAATAAACACATTAAATGACCAAAGTCCAAGCATATGGTATACGAAACAGTAACTTAACTGTTTATATGAAAAATAAATCTAACATCGCTATCTTCTACGTCTGAGTTTAATCAGGAATAAAAGAACAAACCTTTAAGAATTTATGACAGGACAAAAACTTCTACATTACTTTTATCATTTGTGTGTATATTCTAGCTATATCATTTAGGTAACCATTGAAGTATCAGATTACAAAATTAAATGAAATATGATCTATAAAAATATATAATATCAGTTAGGCTTGACTAAAATATAAATAAATATCCAAGCACATAGTTTAAATTACCAATTAATATCCACAAGCACTAATGATATAGTGCGCCTTTGGAAAATATTCAGACTCCTTTCACATTTTGGTATGTTGTGGCCTTACAGTAAAATCATTTCATGTGTTTTTTCCCTCATGAAGCAATGATCAATACCCCAGAATGACAAAGTGAAAACAGGATTAGGCATTTTTTTTGCAAATCTATTAAAAATCAAAAACTTAAATATCACATTGTCACAAGTATTCATACCTTTTGCTATGACACTTGGAATTTGGCTCATGTGCAGTCCACTCTATTGATCATCATTGAGATGTTTCTACACCTTGTTTCGAGTCCACCTATGGTCAGTTCAATAAACTGGACACAAATAGGAAAGGCACACACCTGTCTATAAAATATCTCAGAGTTGACAATGTACATTGGAGTAAAAAGCAAGGCTGAAGGAATTGCCTGCAGAGCTCAGAGACAGGAATGTGTCAAGGCACGTACATGGGGAAGGGCTACAAAACATTTCTGTAGCATTAAAGGTTTCAAGAGCACAGCGGCCTCCAGAATTTTTAAACAGAAGAAATCTGGAACAACAACGACTCTTCCTAGGGCTAGCTGCCCAGCCAAATTGAGAAATTGGGAGAAGAAGGGTCTTGCTAAGTGAGGTGACCAAGAACTTAATGGTCAGTCTGGCTGATCTCCATAAAATCTGTCTGGAGATGGGAGAAGCTTCTAGAAGAATAGCCATCACTGCAACACTCAACCGATCTGGGCTTTATGACAGCTTGTCCAGACAATACACATGGAAACCAGCTTGGAGTTTGCAAAAAGGTACCTAAATGACTCTCAAGACTGTGAGAAACAAGAATCTCTGGCTTGAGGAAACTAAAATTGAACTGTTTGGTGTCAAATATAAGTGTCATGGCTGGAGGAAAATAGGGACTATTCATCACCTGCACAATACCATTCCAATGGTGGAGCCTGAAGGTGAGGTTAGGAACTGAAAGACTAGTCGGGGTCAAAGGAAAGCTGAACAGAGCAAAAGACATATCCTTACTGAAAAACACTGGATCTCAAAGTGAGCTGAAGGTTCATCTTACAACAGGACGATGACCTTAAGCACAAAGCAATGACAACACAGACAATTTTAGAGACAACTCTGGGAATGTACTTGACTGGTCCAGCATAAGCCAGACTTGAACCCAATCAAACATTTCTGGAGAGACCTGAAAGCAACTGTCCTCCGATGGTTTCCAGTCAAACTGACAGAATTTTAAAGGATCTGCAGAGAAGAATAGCAGAAAATCCCCACATCCAGGTGTGTAAAGCTTGACATGTCAAACTTGAGAAGACTCCAGATTGTGAATGCTGCCAAAGGTGCGTCAACTAAGTAACTAAGAGTAAAGGATCTCAATATTTTTTGTCAATGAGATATTTCAGTTTTTTATGTTTAAAATTTCGAAAATGCTGTTTTTGCGTTGTCATTCTGAGTACTGAGTGCTGCTTGATGTTGGGGTTGAAGAATTTAATAGATTTTTTCACAAGGCTGTAACATAGCAAAATGTGTAAAAAGCGAAAGAATCTGAATACTTTCTGAAGGCACTGTAGCTAAATCCATGACCTGAAAAAAATGTATTCTGTTTCAATGTTGCTCAATTTACAGCTGTACACAAAAAAATTTAAAAAGATACAGAATAAGAAAGGATTTTCTACTTATGTACTTTGTATAGAACCATCTTGGTTAAGTAAAAATGCAGATGGTAATCCTCAGAATTTTTTTCTACAGTAGAAAACAGTTTCCAAAATTGAACTTAACTTGCAGCAGTTTGAGTTAGAACAAAATGATGACAATGGAGTTGGAAAAAAATGTAAAAAGTTTAATAAGAAAAATCATTCTGGAATACAACATGTAAAAGTGACAAGTAATAACTTTAAATCATTTAGGGTAGATTACTATAAACTAGTGACTGGGACTGACCAAACTCTAATTTGTGACACGTATAAAAATAACTCTCACCAGACGTACTGCAATAGACCTGCTGGAGAGAACTTTAAATGAAAACACTTTACAGTTTCTTTTCATTGTATATTGAAACTTGTGTTTGCAGTTTTTTTTGTTTTTTTTTTTTTATTACTTTACACCTAGGCAATCAACAACACCACTTCCTTTAATTCCATCAAAAAAGAAAAAGTTCCGGTGTGGGGCATCTCTTTGGGAAAGTGCCTGGAGAGGAAAAACAAAGACAGAAAGAAAGAAAAGAAAGAAAGACAGAAAGAAATAAATTTGAGAATCTTTGCCAAGTTACAAATTTGTTTAATGAGTTCATTTTGTATATATATATATATATATATATATATATATATATATATATATATATATATATATATATATATATATATATATATATATATATATATATATATAAACTGCTCAAAAATTAAAGGAACACTTTGAAAACACATCAGATCTCAATGGGAAAAAGAAATCCTCCTGGATATCTATACTGATATAGACTGGGTAATGTGTTAGGAACGAAAGGATGCCACATCGTTTGATGGAAATGAAAATGATCAACCTACAGAGCCCTGAATTCAAAGACGCCCAAAAAATCAGAGTGAAAAATTATGTGGCAGGCTAGTCCATTTTGCCAAAATTTAATTGCAGCAACTCAAAATTGTACGCAGCACTTTGTATGGCCCCTGTGTTCTTGTATACATGCCTGACAACATCGGTGCATGCTTCTAATGAGATGACAGATGGTGTTGTGGGGATCTCCTCCCAGATCTGGACCAGGGCATCACTGAGCTCCTGGACAGTCTGAGGTGCAACCTGGTGGCATTGGATGGACCAAAACATAATGTCCCAGAGGTGTTCTATTGGATTTAGGTCAGGAAAGTGTGGTGGCCAGTCAATGGTATCAATTCCTTCATCCTCCAGGAACTGCCTGCATACTCTCACCACATGAGGCCAGGAATTGTCGTGCACCAGGAGCCACTGTACCAGCATAGGGTCTGACAATGGGTCCAAGGATTTCATCCTGATACCTAATGGCAGCCAAGGTGCCTTTGTCAAGCCTGTAGCGGTCTGTGTGACCCTCCATGGATATGCCTCCCCAGACAATCATTAACCCACCACCAAACTGCTCATGCTGAATGATGTTACAGGCAGCATAATGTTCTCCATGGCTTCTCCAGACCCTTTCACTTCTGTCACGTGCTCAGGGTGAACCTGCTCTCATCTGTAAAAGCACAGGGCACCAGTGGTGCATCTGCCAATTCTGGTATTCTATGGCGAATGCCAATCGAGCTGCATGCTGCTGGGCAGTGAGCTCAGGGCCCATTAGAGGACATGGGGCCCTTGGGTCACCCTCATGAAGTCTTTCTGGTTGTTTGGTCAGAGACATTCACACCAGTGGCCTGCTGGAGGTCATTTTGTAGGGCTCTGGCAGTGCTCATCCTGTTCCTCCTTGCCCAAAGGAGCAGATACTGGTCCTGCTGATGGGTTATGGACCTTCTATGGCCCTCTCCAGCTCTCCTAGAGTAACTGCTTGTCTCCTAGAATCTCCTCCATGCCCTTGAGACTGTGCAGGAGACACAGCAAACCTTCTGGCAATGACACGTATTGATGTGCCATCCTGGAGAAGTTGGACTACCTGTGCAACCTCTGTAGGGTCCAGGTATCACCTCATGCTACCAGTAGTGACACTGACTGTAGCCAAATGCAAAACTAGTGAAGAAACAGTCAGAAAAGATGAGGAGGGAAAAATGTCAGTGGCCTCCACCTGTTAAACCATTCCTGTTTTGGGGTCATCTCATTGTTGCCCCTCTAGTGCATCTGTTGTTAATTTCATTAACACCACAGCAGCTGAAACTGATTAACAACCCCTCTGCTACTTAACTGACCAGATTAATATCCCATAAGTTTCATTGACTTTATGCTATACTCTGATTAAAAGTGTTCCTTTAATTCTTTTGAGCAGTATATATATATATATATATATATATATATATATATATATATATATATATATATATATATATATATATATATATATATATATATATATATATATATATATATATATACACATATATATATACATATATATATATACATATATATATACATATATATATACATATATATATATATATACATATATATATATATATATGCAATCATACAAGGAACAGATGAAGAATATTAACAATTACTGCCTTATTAATGCTTCTAGTTTCTAACACACGTGAGCGTCCCAAGTCAAAATATTTTCAAAAACTGGAGCAGAATTACTTTCTTTAAACTGCTCTTACACTGTTTTCAGAGCAGGCTATCCTTTATTTAAAAATATTTTGCCCTCATTAATGAAGCTTCAAAGGGCCCAAGACTGGAAAAGCATTTGGGCAGCAGATAAAATAAAAACACTGAAAAAGGGGAAAGAGATCAGTGAGTTAGCAAACACTGCACAGTATGGGCTATGAGGAAAGACTGAACAATGTGAATATTTCCAGTTCACACAAAGACTAGGAGGAGACTTACCAGAATATTTAAAAAACGATGCTGGGAAAAAGTACAGTTACCACCAGCATCAAGTAGATTACACGTAATTTTCACTCACATTACGTAGTTTTAAGTAACACACTGGAATACTTCACGTTTAGACTTGACATTTCCAGTTTCTATTTAATCTATGGCGGGCTTCCTTTATAATTCTCAAGGTTTTTTTTGTGTTTTTACCTCAGTAGTTTCCTTTAACTCTAATATCCTAATAAAAGAGAGAAAAAAAAAGTCTTACTTTAACAATTTCCTGCCCAAGCACACCTCCTACCACAGCGCAAACAGGGGCCATTTCAGAAAAACACCAGCTGTGGAGAGATTAACACAAAGTCAAAACAGACAGTCAGAGGACATTCCCACTTCAGTTGGACACATTGCAAAACTACAGCTGGACTTGTCAAGTACTGGATTTAAAAAAAAAATCCTACAGAAAAGAGTTTGAGTTCAAAGATGTATTCTAATCTGCTGAAAAGTACAAAGAGAAGAGGCAATATAGTATAAAAATGAAGATTAAACCACAGAATTGTTAAGTATATTACCTTTAAGCAACTTTCTTTTAATTGAGTTAACATTAAATTTCCTTCTTAACACTATCTGCAGCATTTTAATGGGACTTTAAGAAGGCTGCAAATGAAAAAGTGGGCTATGCATTAGTGTGGAATGCAATGTACAAATTAGGAACAAGAGGGCACATCTTGAAAACATGGGGACATTAAACATTTGTATGAATTTTGTGAATTGTACCAGTAGTACACAAACTGAGAGACGTAACACCTCAGTGATCTATTTGTTACTTTCCACACTGAGGGTGATCAAATCAGACAAAACAATGTGGCTTCTCCTATCTACACAGAATCCTTACTGGTCCTTAGTTAATAAATTTGATATTGCACGTTATCAATAACATCAGTTAGAAGTCACTGTACCTGACCTCTTTCTACAATTGATTTAAAAAAAGATCTTAAAAGGTTTTTCACGCAATTTTTATCATGTCACCAACAATATGTTGTCATGGACAGCAAGCATGGTCTGGCATCCCTGCCGTGAGGTTAACTTAATGGAAGGAGATCACCACCTGACTGGTGACAGCAGCTCACTGGTGGGTCTCCCATATACATTCCTGCAGCGCTTCATGGGAATTGATGTTCCAATGGGCAGACCAGTTGGGTCTTGTCGGAACTGCCAAAGGGAGCTGTTGGGAAGAGGTTTCCTCCGTTTGTTGGGGTGGGAAGGGCGTAGTTCCACCTGACCCTGAAGTGCTTCCTGGATGCAATATGGTGGCACCAGAAGTACTCCCAGGTCTGGCATAAACGAAGCCACTCAACCTCACTCAGCGTGTCAGAGTGAAGTGCAGGAGGACACAACCTGAACCTCTCACTAGATATCTGTACTTAGGAGACCTCACAAGATCCATTTCACCTAAGACCTGATAATTGGTGACTGAGATATGGCATTGGCAGAATGTACTGTTTGGAAAAAAGTGTTACACACCTAACAATGGTGACCCAATACTGAGTGGTGGCTCTGGGGCTAAGGATATTTGCAGGTATCTGGAAGGTTGCCAGTTCAATTCCCATTACTATCAGAAGGGATCCTACTCCATTGGGCCCTTGAGTGAGGCCCTTAACCCTAAAATTGTACCAGGGGCACTATACAATGTCTGACCTGTGCTCCGATCCCCCAAAGTCAAGGACAATCTAGGATTACCAAAGTGTATCAAATTAAAAACTGTATTATCTGTTATAGTTCTGTATATAGTATTGAAGTAACTGCCCACAACAAAGAATCTGGAGAACACAACTGAAGTTATTTTCACTTTGCACTTTCTGCCTATAATTGTGAAACCAATTGTACAGTTTATGCCCACTTCCGTCATCACGTTATCTGACCATCAAGTAAGTTACATGAGAAAATATTCTCTTTTTGTTAAGTAAATGTTGTTATCATCTCAAAACCAGAGCAGACAATACTGTAGCCTTTTAATATTTACCTCGTGTGATATTAGAAGTTGTGGCCAATAGTACTGCAAGGAGCAAACAAACAAAAATTAAAATTGTGCAAGAGGCTGATCACACATGTTTCAACACTACCACTACAACCAAAGAGAGCCAATTAAGTTATTTTTCAAGAACTGAAAATATCCACTAAAAGCAATATCATACTGTTAAGTAGTCCTAAAAGCTTGTATCAATTAATACCAATATTGTGAAATATTTATATCCCACTAGCCAACCCGCGGTGTACCATAACCATTTAATGATTTTTAAGCACAGGGAGAAAATGAACATTTGAAAAATCGGTAATGTAATAAATCAGCAAGAAAAGCAACATTGTAACAATGCACAGAATGAACCAAAACACAATCGTCCGTGACTGAAAACTGGCGGACCGCCATCGCTCATGTGCCCACCTCCAACTTGTCACTTGAGTCGTTGTGGTCTTTGCACAGTCCAGACGCACCTGTGACTCACGTAGACTTTCCATGTTCCTGCAGGAGCATCTAAGAAGACGCATGTTTGTCGCGGATGCAAATTGCTGTATGTAGCGTGTAAAACAGTTTGCTATGGTGCATCCGGTCGTGTGTCGTAACCCGAAAAACTCGTTTTTTAAAGACTGCTTACTTCATTGTGTTTTAACCTCAGTTGTAAAGGATTGTTTTTAAGGATCCCATGCGATACCCCTCGCAAACCGTTTTACACGCTGCATATGGCGATTCACCTCCGGCGTGGCTCCTTCCTGCGTGCGTCATAGGTGTCTTACTTGTCAGCGGCTTAGTGAACCCACACCCCTTCCGGCGCACTTTCCATGGGTGTCTTGCCTTAGTGAATTATATATATAGATGTGGAGTTTAAACTTAAAAAAAAATAATGGATTAAGAAACACTGGTGTTTTAGACTTTATAAACAGAAGAGAAACTCATCTGTCGGATGCCTCATATTTTGTGTACCACAACAGAATGGAAAGAAGTAAAAGGGCCAAGAGACTGTAGCTATACTGGATAACACTTCATTCAGCACCAGTTCCTCCAGGTAGCACATTATTAGCTGTCACAAAAACAGTCGAGAAAAGTCATTAAATTTGACATGCACAGTGATTTTTCGTCATGTAACATGGCCTGGCAACGAGATAAGCAACAGGAGTTGGCAAGTCTAACATACCCATTGTAATGTTACCGGGCCTTTACTTAAGAACTGCTCCACTTAACACAAAAACAGTCAGTGAGCACCAGGGTTCAAAACATAAGATTACGTTTACTTTTAAGTTCTATGAGGTATTAAGATGTCAACTTTAGTAACTTCATCAGTTAAGAAATAATGCAGCAGAAATCTCCACGTGTTTTTTAAACAAATCTAACTGAATGATGCAGTTGATTTTTTGAGTAAGGTGGATTATTAATTTCTTCATTTTTAAGAAAATGCTCATGTCCTGACATTTTTCGATTCCTAAGCTAAAGAGTATTTCTATTTATTTCACCATGCCACTCTGTCTAGTACCAGTTGCTCATATTTAAAGAAACTGATTATTTTCTTGCACTAATGGTTGCTCTCAGTTAGGCAAAGTGTATAATTTATTAACTGTGTGGAAGCAGGAAATGCATTTCAGGGAGTAATTTTCATATTACACCACTTATGATACTAAATTCAATTTGCACAGGAGTCCATCTCTAATTTTTTATAGGTTATAATATAAATATGGATGTAAATGATCCTGTTGTGTGTACTGTATACGCAAAAATTATTCAAGTTATCAGTGGCTGCCCCTCATGCATAACAGGCCATAGATGACAGCCTACTCACACCTCAATGAAAAATAACAAAACAGTAAGAAAAAGGTAATTGCACAGAAATGAAAATAAAGAATACCATCAATCCAGACACCTCATTCCTAATGGATACTGACCAGTCAGACCATGATTAATCTCTGATAAGCTGCTTTTCAGACAACTATCATGTTTCTTTTAGAGGCGAGCACTTTTTAAAACTCTACACTTTTATTTCACACAACTGATAAGTGAATTGTTCACAAATGACTCTCCTCTTAATTTGAAAAATTCTGCCTTTGCCAAATGGCAGTAGTCATTTAAATGCTAGTAATAAATATAAGTAGTAGTGTTGTCGTGTGTAAAAGCAGAACATTTGACAGAATACCCTTTTCCTGCATTAGAACAGACATCCATGTATTTAAGCATGTACTGTTATACAAATCTGCAGAGCAGTCACGCATTAAATCAAGTATCCACTGATTCCCCACAAAAGTGTGGCAGTCTGACTTTTTGTTTCTTTGCAGATTGGAATGTAAACCAAAATTTTTAAAATATTATTTGAGTCGAGGTAAGAATAATGTACTGTAAATGTTATAAAAGAAGCAAGACCAAAACAATCATTAACTGAAACTAAAAAAAAAAAAACCTGTTAAATATTTTGATTAAACAAGCACTTCTTATTAAAACCTAAAAATATATTTACATATTATTGAACACATCACTATTAAAATATTACACAAGAGAATGATTTACTTTAAACTGTCTATGGAAAGAGTTCAATATTTCTATAGGCTATTTTAGAGCTTTGTGTCAGTCCAGCTAATGTAACGCCTTTCCTGAGCCCACACTTTATTTTCACTTCCCTTAGCTTTACCTTCAATGTCTGATTAGTACACGTGGCTTGTAATGATGCATTTTATATATATCAACATGGCAGGCTGTTGGATTATTAAAGTACTAATTGTCCATACTTTAACACAATAAGAAACTAAATTGCCAAATAAGCAGTTATTTTCTTACATACATAAAGAACTAGGATGTGGAAAAGCTCTCACACAATTTGAAAGCTGGCAGAAGTTGGACTGGAAAACACCAATGGCATTTATTCCCCATTTTTATAAGTTAGATTGCATGCACAACATGCAAAATGCTACAAGCACACTTCTCTTTGCCATAACAGCAGTGCACACAAAGACACATGTCAGATAATACTAACAGTGCTTAAAATAAACTTGAAAACATTTACCAACAAGCAGTGGAATTACAAGGTAAAATACTGCACAGAAAAAAGACAATGTAAGGTGTGTTTCTTATTCTTCCAAATTTAACAAACTCTCTTCTATTATAACAAAGTTTCCATTTTAAAGAAAGCAAAAGCACACTAAATACATGAATACAGTCCAGACGCAAACTGACCAGGCACTTTCATTGTATGTCCCCAATGTTTGTGTTTGTGTAATAGTGTGAATTATTAGGTTATGGTGAACTGATCACTGTAGCTGACTTTTTTATCTCTTCTCTCTTATGTGAGAATAAAAACTAACAGGATCAAGCAAAATACTAATTTAAGGAGTTATTGCTCAGTGGTATGAGGGAAATAGCAGGAAGGTCACAACCAAATTCTGTTAAAGAGAAATTGAATTGTCTTTTAAATAGAAAGCATCAAATTCTGGATCCACATATTTTGGGCATGAATGC
Source organism: Polypterus senegalus (assembly GCF_016835505.1). NCBI lineage: Eukaryota > Metazoa > Chordata > Cladistia > Polypteriformes > Polypteridae > Polypterus > Polypterus senegalus. Next base: position 29,032,499 of record NC_053164.1, read on the forward strand.
CTAGGAATACAGACTATATTTCCTGATGGTAAAACCTGCATTTTCTTGTACAGACTATCCCAATTAATATTGGACCTTTGAAATTTATTGGATATTGGAGGCTGCTGTGGTTTTCTATGAGTAAAATAGTTTTCTACACTTCAGGATTGATCTTTTATTTGTGATTATGATGTATAATATACAGTATAAACCTATTTGCTGTACATGATCAACAGGAATGCATTATGAATGACACCAGCAATGATGTTAACTTCTGCCAATTGTGCAAACAGCCTTAAATAGAGCAAATGCAGGTAAATTGACCTGTTTAGAATCACAAAGCAAGTCAGAGGAGGGAACTGAATGGGCAGCATTGGGGTTTAAAGTTCAACACTCTAGCCACTAGACTATGATACACACCATATGTTTACAATTACTTTTGCATAATACAAAACATAAAAAAGAAATTTTTTTAGCTATACTGTAAAACATATTAGTACAAATAATTGATGTATTAGTCTATTTATGGTGCTGGTATATTCTTTTGAAATGGCTTTCTATGCTGCTCAATTTCACACCCTGACTTTTTATTAGCATATGACCTCATAATAACATTTTCAATGACCTTGTGTCAGTACTGCCAACTTGACTTAATATTGATTAGGACAGAATGGTTGGGCGCATAGAAACGGGACTAAGGAGTACATCAGGTAAACTTGTATTTGTGATTTTTGTTATTAAATAACATCGTTATGTAATATGTTTTAATATATTCATGTTTATCATGGTGCTGGAGAGTGTTCACTGTTCATTGTACATGTGACAATACTACTACTAGTATCTGCAGCCAAGATTTCTAATATATGAATATTCTACCAAATTTACAGTCTTCAGGGTAAAATTAAATGTTCTGAAAAATTAATTGATTTACTGTGGTATTAATTATGCACTAAATGCTAGAAGATGTCAGTGATGTAACTCAAGCGTCACTGGGTATTTCAGGCCTTTTAACACCACATACCCTAGCCTTTGGAACCCATTGTGTCTGAGTGTCTCTCTGCAATAGACCACTCCTCTTGTTCCACAGCCATCATGAAGCTTGTTCTATGGCCTCTGTGCTGTTCCTTATGGCCTTCCTCTTTCAAGCTCTTGAAATGCTCATCTGACTGTAGGCCTTGCAGAGGAATTGACCAGAAAACCCTCTGCAGCACTTCTTCACTGGCATACAGTGTGCCTTTTATCCCTGGTTGTGGCACTCCTCCACCAAGTCTTGGTACCTGGCCTTCTTCCTTTCATGGGCCTCCTCCATCCTGTCTTCCCAGGATGCAGTCTTCTCTGACATGAATACCTGTTTAGATGCCGCTGACAAAAGCATTATGTTTGGACTAGGCATGGCTATCAAGATGTGCTCAGGAAATGTGAGCGGTTTCCTAGGTCAGCTCTTCATTGCCAGAACTTTGCTTTATCCAGTAAGCCAGCAAGTGCCTTAAATTAGGAATTATTAGCTTCAGTGGGCAAAGATGATCAGATTTGGACATAGCTTCACTCATGGTATCGGACATTCTCTTTTGCACGTATTCATGGTGCTAATTCACTCATGGTATCGGACATTCTTTTTTGCACCTATTCATGGTGCTAACAGTAAAGTCCGTCACTCAGGGCTTTCTTTTCCTTGGCACAGAGGACATGCCAGTGTTTCAGCCTTTCCACAGCTAAAGAGATTTGCTGGCCTAGTCAAATCATAACAGTATGAGAATCAGCACACTTTAAATTTATTGTAAGATCTGTAAAATCATTGTTCAACCGTTCTAAAAGACTGCTAATAATAAAATGAACATTTTGTGAAGCCAACGTAGATAATTATTGTCACATTTACAGTTTAGGAGATAGATGTTAAACTCTTACTGTTAGTTTTGTCACTAAAGCTTCGTTTTGTTTTTGCCCAAAGCACCAGAACATGTATTCAGCCCTGTTGGCTATTGCAGTTGTGCAATTGAGACCACAGAGACAAAGCATTACATTTACCGGGTATTCCACTCCCCAGGGCAGCATAAAAATACACTCGCAGCTTAGTGAATGTCTATTTATAAGCAATGAACTGTGTGCCAGCAGACTTTGTTATCTCAGGAAGACAACAATTTGCTTTAACTCAGTATCAAGTAATATTTTCACACAAGCTAATTTTCACTATTATCTACTTATTAATGTAGAAAAAAAAGATTCTGTTTATTTACATGTTCTATAAATAGACTTACACACTGCTGAACCCTGCTAGAAAATGGCTAGGGTACGGTTCTTAACAAGCCAAGTTCTTTCTTCCAGTAAGTTCAACTAACACCTCTTGTCCCTCTAGTGGGAAAAGTAAGATGCACAAATAAGTCAGAATATATTTTTTGTTACAGACTATTCACCTAATTACAAATATGCCTGCACATTACAATGAATAAAAAAATGAATGGTGGTTCATTCTACAATAATTTTCAACTTCCTGTTCTCCTAATAAGTATTTTTACCTTTAAGTTCCATTAACAACAAATATATCTGAATGTAAATGATTTTGCTAATACAAGAGACATCAATCACTATTACTCATCAACATTGCCATTCCAATTTTCCTTCTAACAACATTCTGAGCTGGGCAGAAAACATCTTCTGATTCCTAGCAAATTCATTGAGACATAATCCCTCCACTCCAGCATGTTTTGGGTGTTTCCATCAGGCTTGTTTTTTTCAGGCTTTGTTTGGTACACCTCCCAAGGATGGTGTTCAACAACTAAAACTAAAACAATTTACATTAGCTAATATCACATTATAATGTGACCTTGAGAGATGCTCTGGACACAGCAGCTCCACTTAAAACAAAAGTGATCAAAGCACAAAGAAACTCTCTCTGGTTTAATGAAAACACTCGAGCTCTTAAATTAGAGTGTCGAAAACTGGAGCGCAGATGGAGAACAACAAAGCTAAATGTTTTTCAAATTGCATGGACAGAGAGTGTAAAAAAATATAAAAAAGCTCTCTTTAAAGCTCGCTCAAAATACTATTCTACAATAACAGATAGCAATAATAAAAATCCTTGGGTACAGTTTAGAACAGTGGCTAAATTAACAAATGGGAATTCAGATCAACACTGTAAAATACCAACAGCTATTAGCAGTACAGACTTTATGAACTTCTTCAATGAGAAAATTAAAAATATAAGATCCCAAATCTCAGCATCACAGTACAAACCAAATACTTGCTTAGCAGACCCTGCCTCACATTGCATTCAGCACTTTAGTAATTTTAATCCTGTAACTAAGCAGGAAGTCTTAACTTTAATTTCTAAAATTAAGCCCACTACTTGTTCTCTAGGTCCAGTGCCAACAAAACTAGTAAAAAGTGCAATGGATGTACTTGCAGCGCCTATTCTAACCATTATCAATAGTTCATTATTGCATGGCACAGTACCAGATGCACTAAAAGTGTCAGTCATTAAATTATTACTTAAAACGTCAGACCTGGACCCACACATACTAAATAATTATAGGCCTATTTCAAATTTACCCTTTCTCTCTAAAATACTAGAAAAAGTAGTTGCCAATCAGCTTCAGTCACACCTTATGCATTACAATTTATTTGAGAAATTCCAGTCTGGTTTCCGCACTGGTCATAGATACAGAAATGGCACTAACGCGGGTTGTAAACAACATTCTGATATCCTCTAATGAAGGAAACTCCACTGTAATTATGTTGTTAGACTTAAACGCAGCATTTGACACCACTGACCATTCTATTTTACTGCTCAGGCTAGAAAATGTTGTTGGCCTTACAGGCACTGTGCTCGCTTAGTTTAGTTCTTATTTATCAAATCGATTCCAATATGTACAGAAATGTGTTGACAGTACTCCATCATTATACAAAGAAGTGAGATATGGTGTCCCACAAGGTACTGGGACCTTTACTATTTTCAACTTTACATGCTTCCACTGGGATCTATCATTAGGAAACATAATGTTAATTTTCACTCGTATGCAGATGACACCCATTTATACCTTTCATTTAGATCAAATGAAGTTTCTCCGATGTCTTTAATTAGTTGTGTTAGTGAATTAAAGGAGTGGATGGATGAGAACTACTTGTCTTTAAACACTGATAAAACAGAGGTGTTAATTGTTGGAGGGGATGATGCTGATCACAACAATATATAATATACAACATGCATGGTTCTGATGCAATCCAGAAAAGCAGCTGTTCTACACCAAGGTTCTCCCCTCACTCTGTCATTAAGAGTAGGCCCAGCCACACTATGCAGAGACCACATTTCGGCTGCTTGTACTTGTGATCTAGTTTTTTCAGTCACTACACAATGCATGTGGCCATAAATGAAAATAGGGGTGTAAACTGACTGGTAAACAAATCAATTTCTTTGTTGACAAAATTTTTTCCTAATTCACCACCACCAGTCTGGTATAATGAGCATAAAACTGCTTCAAGGATTAATTGGACAATCTCACTATCATCTACTCCCTTACTGCTGAAAAGATCTGTGAATTGCTTGAACTCCTCCATCTGGGAGATAAATAACTCACCCCTTACCTAACAAGTACAAACCATAATTTCTGGGAGTGTGCCATGACCTTAGATTTGGAGACGCTGATACTAATGTCAACTATGTCACATTCAGGTGACTATATTGGAGTTCCAGACCCAAACGCAATTCAGAATTATTCTAAAAATATACTATAAAAATAAATGCTTTGCTAATTAAGAGACATGTTTGAAGCAGTCTGCAATATCAGGACTTTATGTTTCATTATCTCTATTGGTCTTTGCTAAAACAAAATCAAGGTCAGTGACAAGTTCTAATTAAAATAATTTACACAGTAGTAATGAATAAACATCATACAGGTACACCTTGATTACTTTTACAGTACAGCCCACAATGTTACAGAATGCTTAATAAAAATAAAGAAATGCACATTACTTTCCACAACAGTGCAACCTATGAATGTTTTGTGCCATCTACCTTTGTTCGATTACAGATGCATTTTTGACATTTTCTGTAATCACGTGTTCATAATCACATTTCAGCTATTGTTAAGAAGCTCACCAATGCCACTATTTCCTCAGACGTCTGAGGAAAACACAGATTTCTCCATCTGTTCTCACAACCATCTGTGGTTGTACAGTGCTGTCCCGTCTTCACTTACTGTATAATATTACGGTATGGCACCTGCTTGGCTCAATATATAAAGCACTGTAAAGGGGGATGTGGATATTACTGGCAAACAGCTGCCTTCTTTTAAAGACATACAACACATGCTGCCTTAGAAAAGCAACCAGTACTAGTAAAGACCTCAGCCATGCTGCTTAGTCATCTTTCTCACTCCTCCCTTTCAACACATGGTACAGAGACATTTGTACTTCCACCAGTAGATTTAGAAACAGTTTTTATCTACAGGTGGTAACAGTACTTAACAGACAATCATAGTAGTAAAAACTGTACATGTTACTTCTTATATATATCTAACTGTTGTAATGGATGTCACACATGGGCTGGCATCCTGACCAGAACTGAACAGAGACCCTCACCCAGCCGGAAGGCCAGTGAAATGAAAGGACATGGGGAGATGAGCACTGCTGAATATTTTCTCCTTCAATATGCTCGATGGCAGCCTCCCTGAGTTGGGATTCCCACCCACACACCCACAGGGCAGGCTAGGACCAGTAAATCTGTGGGGTCTGCACAGGGGAGTTGATGGGATTCACAATCTGTACTTTCAGGGACTGGTAGTACTTCCAGTGGGCTATACCCCAGCACCAGACGTACTCCTGGTTCATAGTTAAAAGGAGCCGCTCAATCTCAGCTGGGGGAGTTGAGTAGAGGAGAAAGAAGAAAAAGTCTGTTTTGATGTGCTGTATTGGGATGCACTAAAAGAAAAAGCCTGATACATTTATTTTTGCGATTAAAAAAAATCATTTGCACCCAGAACTGTCTCGGTGTGGTTGTGTCTGGGGTTTGGGGGCTCAGTGGCACCCCCTGGTTACCCTGAAGATTCAGAACCCAAACTTCAGGTAATACCAGAACAACTAAGAGTGTAACAATGATGTCTGCATATAACTTTGCATCCGAGTTGCTGTTCCAGAATGCATTATTAAGCATTCTGGATTAAATTCTTCTGAAATGACCTTTAAAAACACTATAAAATCCATAAACTGCCAGAGCAAATGCTTTTCACTTTCACTTTTAAAACAATAACTACAAAATATTACAAACAGGTGGAGCAGCAATGCACGCAATGATTCCTCAGATTTAGGGAGCCTTCCATTTGCTTGAACTAAGTGCTGTGCTTGACAGAGAGTTACATTTTAAAAATGGCAGTCAATAAAAGAATTGAAAACAGACAGACAGATAGAAGGAATAAAGCCAAAATGGCACAAAAGCACTATAATTATGATCATTATAAAAAGATCAGCTAGATACTAATCAATAAGAAAAAATAGGAAATGTCAGCCAAGTGCAATATGCCACTTACTGTAAAGAAAAAAACAAAAATCACAACGACTTTGCATCTTACTGTACACAACTGAGTCCAGGCAGACTATGAAAATATTAAGTTGATTCACTTAAATACCAGTTCATATTTCAGTGATGTATGTTATGGGTTTAAATGCTACAGTATTACCAACAGTAATTTTTTATTCAAGGCTGAAATGATTTGACACAGTATATTAATCAGTGACTAAGAGCTCACTTACAATGAAACATAAATGACTACATTAAGCCTGTAACACTAACGCAGGTAAAATACATGAACAATGATCTCATGTTTGTTTATTTTGGCCAATGTCTACAATACATGAACACATGTCTCCCATTTGTTTATTTTAGTCAAAGTCACTCCTTCCTTGCAATGTTTTTTAGTTAAAGTTTGTAAAACTCCAGGTTCTACTACACATACTAGCTTATAACACCAAATAACCGACTATGGAAACACAATGATGCAAAATAAACCTAGCCACAAAGATATTAAAACCTTTTAGGCAAAAATATAACAATTTAAACTTTAAATATTTACTCATCCTAGCAAAGTTCACATACTGAAAAATGCTACTTGGTTCAAATTTTGTAAACTTGACGAATCAACCACTATATAACATGATGATTGTTTTAAAAATGTCTTTTATGAAAATATATTTTGCTATTTTATTTCTTTTCAAACACAGCTTCAGTGAACCTCTAATATTATTTCAAAAGCCAGTTTTTTTTTAGTTAAATTTCTGCTCATCCCTTCTCAAACCTGTTTGACTCAGCTCAAGATTTGGGGAGGTCATAGCCTATCAATGCAGTATGAGGTACAACAAGGCTTCAACTAATTCTGGATGGGTAAACCTTATATACACACTCACACTACAGTAATTTGAAGGTATGTTGTTTTTTTTTTTTTTTGTCAGCACTGAAAGTAACCCAATTTTTGAACCAGTATTTTACAAATTGAGAATTTATATATATATATATATATATATTATATATATATATATATATATATATATATATATATATATATATATATATATATATATATATATATATATATCTTGACATTATAATTGAAAGAAGTCAGTCAGTCATTTTCTAACCTGCGCAGTCTGAACAGGATCGTGGGGGTTTGCTGGAACCTATTCCAGCAAGAATAGGACGCAAGGTGGGAATAAACCCTGGACAGGGCACCAGTTCTTTGCAGGGCAAACACACACACACTAGGGCCAATTTAGGATCACCACCTAACCTTGCACCTCTTTTGGAATAGGGAGGAAACCAGAACACCCAGATAAAACCCACACAGACACGGGGAGAACATGCAGACTCCACATTAACCCAAGTCTCCCTATTGTAAGGCAGCAGCACTGCCACTGTGCCACCGTGTTACCCTATAACCGAAAGAAGTAGAGGAAACAAAAAATTATTTCTGGTAATCATGACATTTGCTACTGCACTAAGTCCAGTCTTTAATGTAATAATTATGCAATCTTGCTGAACAATGTGTTCATGCTGTGGTTTACATTTATTTTTAAACTCTATGTCATTACTCCAAATTAATGGATGGCAAAATAAAACATGCTATTAAAGATGTTAAATCAATGGCTGTTGAAGGGGTAGCATCTATAAATAAAAAATAAAAACAAAATATTGTGTAATGCTGATCAAAGCTGATAAAATATCAAAGCCCACGAGAAATTATTTACAAGTGGATCCCTTGTGCCTTAAATCTACACAGAGCTGTACTTAAAAATAAACCTGAAGCTATAAACAGGCTGCTCAGTGAGAATTCAACTCTAAGGAATTCATATTTAATGTTTAGATAACTTGTTTGTCTGTATAAATAGTTAACAAGAAGTCTAAAATATCGACCTGGATATGTACCATCAAGACCATCTGAATTCAGAACAGAGATTGGCCAAAGAATTTCTTTTACATTCCATTAACTTCTACACCACCTAGTGGTGACAATGAGAAAACCTGTGAATGTGCTAAATATTTAGTCCATGTTTTTTATTATCTTTTTTGATTTTGATGTGATATACTGTACTTTATTAATCCCAGAAGGGAAGCTGTCTTTTCGCACACCCTTTGGGGGTGGGAGAGCAGAGTAAGTGCCCCAGTGTAATTTTCAGGTTAAGGGCCCAATGGAGTAGGATCCACATAGCACTGCCTCAAAAGCTTAAGGGCAAAAAAGTTCAGGAGATCCACAAAAGATCCAAAACTTGCACAGATACAGAAAAAAACAGATGGTTTTGATTTACTACATTAGTTACCCAATAGGTTAAGACAGATTTTTTTTTTAATTCAGTTAGTACTAGGGTGTTGTACCGTGTTAACCATTATGAATGTAGTGAAAAGTCAAGCAAAATGACACCTTTTATTGGCTAACTAAAAAGATTACAATATGCAAGATTTCGAAGCAACTTATGCCCCTTCTTGCCTGAAGAAGGGGCCTGAGTTACCTTGAAAGCTTGCATATTGTAATCTTTTTAGTTAGCTAATAAAAGGTGTCATTTTGCTTGACTTTTCACTTTAATTCGGTTAAAAATGTGGAATAATAACTATAAAATTATACTAAACATTACATCAGTTTTTAGGTGTATCTTCCCAAATATGTCTTTATGCTGCTTTATATTATAGTCCCAAGCAGCGCAGATGTTGCAAAATCAGAGTAGTATAAGATAAATTCTGAACAGCTTAATGCTTTTTTCTTAGCAGTAACACATAACAGAGAAAAATAATAAACAACAGAACTAATAACATTTTTCCTTTATAGTATTCACCTGACAAAATCATCAGGAAGAAGATCACTACTTAATCCTTGCGAGTCTAGAACATCATTACGTATCTGTAGGAGAAGTTCAGAGTCTTCTGGGAAACATTCTGGTAGTGGATCACGACCCTTGTCTGTGCGGAACTTCAGCAACACTAAATTAAAACAAGGCCATAAAAATCAGTTTAGCAATGAGATAACATGATGACATATAGCACATACAGTCAAAAGCTTTTTGCATGCCAGGAAAAATGTCAGATAAAACCAATAACCAGAGCTGACTTATACAAATTAAAACTCTGAAATGTTGAGTTGGAACAAATGCCTCTCCCCTAGTATCCTCCATTAGAAATTTTACCAAGTCAGCAACTTTCAGAATTATTAATTTAAAGGTAATTTTCACACTTGATTAAAAATAAAGTTAGATATTGAATGTGGACACAAGGAAATAACATTTTACATCCATCAGCTGCACTTTGCTTTAAATCATTTATGCTTATTTAGAGTCATACATTTTAATAATGCATTTTACTTATATAGAATCTTTCCCATGCTCAAACCACTTCATAGAAATTCACAATGAACAAAACGGAATATACAACATTACATACAAAATGATATATATATAAAACTCTAAATAAAGATAAATACAGGAAACACAAAGCTTACAATTAGAAAGAGGTAAAAACTCAGAATAAAACTACACAATACAAGAAAACCTGAGCAAACAACATCATTTGTTATACAAGTCAGTTCAAGTTGGGGAGCATGCACTGCTACAGCTTGTAGCCGCTCCCACCACATGGCAAAACACCTTGGGATCCCAGCTGGCAACCCCCCAGGCAGACACGTCGTTCAGTCTCACCCAGGTATTACGTGGCGTCCCCTTGGCCTGATCCAGCCACTTTGGTGCTCAACAATGAGGATCCTGTGACACAAAGTCAAACCAGCAGTACCCGAGGATTCTCTGAAGAGACGCAGTACCGAAGGAGTCCAGACTTTTTCTCAAGTCACTGTAGAGTGTCCATGTCTTGCAAGCATATAGCAAAACAGGAAGCACCAGGACTCCAAAGACTTGGACCTTCGTCCTTTTTGCATAGATATAAGGAGTACCACAACTCCTTTCCAGTGACCTCATGACCCCCCATGCTCTCCTAATTAATCCACTGACTTCATAGGAAGAGTCACCAGAGAGATGAATGTCACTGCTGCGGTAAGTAAACCTCTAGATAAACCTCTCACCACAGACAGACATGCTGCTTAAGGCTGGGCCCAAGATGTCATTAAGGCCTGGATCTTGGTTTTAATCCAGGACACTCACAAGCCCAGACACTCAGACTCCTCAGTGAGTCTCTCGAGAGCTCCCATCGGAGTCTCCATTGACTCTGTGAAGATCACAGCAACATCTGAAAAGTCAAGAACAGTGACTCTTTCTTCACCAACAGATAGATGTACTGCAGCTGCTGAACCCCACGACCTTGCCCAACACCCAGTCCATGCAAGTACTGAACAGAGTAGGAGCAAGAACACACCCGTGATGAACCCCAGAGTCAACTATGAAAAACACAGAAGTTCTGCCTTGACAGAATCCTCAGTGCCAAAATGAGGTTGGTGGTAGACTTCTCAGGAGTAATACTAGACTGCTCCAGTCGCTGGTAGGTGAGCAAGTGATCACTGCTGCTACTGACGATGACCATAGCAAGGACCTAACCTGGCACCAAGAGCAGTGTTATCCCCCAGTTGTTGCCACAATCCAGGCGATAACACTTCCCTTTCTAGATAAGGACAACATATTTTCCAGTCAGCTGGGATGATGCCATTATGCACCAGTACGTGAATCATACATTAGCTGTTAGGTGGTCAAGTGGTCAGAGATAGTTAGCCAATTAGAGACAGGGGATTATTAGGGCCACAATGACTAGGTCGGGGTAGGCAATTTAGCCATGACATCAGCAAACACCCTGCTCTTTATGAAGGATGCCCAGGGATCTTATAAGTTACATAAGTTTTCAAAATGAAACATGCTTAGAAAAATACTACTTAAAGAACAACTTATAAGTGGTTTATCCTTCTTTAAAAATAATAAGTTCTATCCCAGTTTTCATTATAAAAATATAGCTCATAAAATGATGCCATTCTGAAACACTACTGCAATATCAGTTGAAAAGGATCTGAGGACTTACATAAACATTTTAATTGCTGATCATGTAAGTATTATTATTTTATATCCTCAACCAATTAAAGCCACCCAATCAACAACAGACAAAAATATCTGACTATACTGACACAACCAGAATTTTTATAACTCTTCAAAAAAAACCTCAAAACAGAAATTGATAGTCTTGCCTGGGCAAAATGAGAAGTGAACTGCATGGATAAACACATACTGCTGCATAATGTAATGTACTTTATATTTTAGCTTACAGTGGGTACGGAAAGTATTCAGACCCCCTTCAATTTTTCATTCCTTGTTATATTGCAGCCATTTGCTAAAATCATTTAAATTTATTTTTTTCCTCATTAATGTACACACAGCACACCATATTGACAAACAAAAAAAAAGAATTTTTGAAATTGTTGCAGATTTATTAAAAAAGAAAAACTGAAATATCACATGATCCTAAGTATTCAGACCCTTTGCTGTGACACTCATATATTTAACTCTGGTGCTTTCCATTTCTTCTGATCATCCTTGAGATCACCTTCATTTGAGTCCAGCTGTGATTGATTATACTGATTGGACTTGATTAGGAAAGCCACACACCTGTCTATATAAGACCTTACAGCTCACAATGCATGTCAGAGCAAATGAGAATCATGAGGTCAAAGGAACTGCCTGAAGAGCTCAGAGACAGAATTGTGGTAAGGTTACAAAAAACTGCTGGACTTAAGGTTCCCAAGAGCACAGTGGCCTCCATAATCCTTAAATGGAAGACGTTTGGGATGACCAGAACCTTTCCTAGAGCTGGCCGTCCGGCCAAGCTGAGCTACCGGGGGAGAAGAGCCTTGGTGACAGAGGTAAAGAAGAACTCAAAGATCACTTTGGCTGAGCTCCAGAGATGCAGTCAGGAGATGGGAGAAAGTTGTAGAAAGTCAACTATCACTGCAGCCCTCCACCATTCAGGGCTTTATGGCAGAGTGGCCTGTCGGAAGCCTCTCCTCAGTGTAAGACACATGACAGCCCACATGGAGTTTGCTAAAAGACAGCTAAAGGACTCTGAGATGGTGAGAAATAAGATTCTCTGGTCTGATGAGTCCAAGATAGAACTTTTTGGCCTTAATTCTAAGCGGTATGTGTGGAGACAACCAGGCACTGCTCATCACTTGTCCAATACAGTCCCCACAGTGAAGCATGGCGGTGGCAGCATCATGCTGTGGGGTGTTTTTCAGCTGCAGGGACAGGGCGACTGGTTGCAATCGAGGGAAAGATGAATGCGGCCAAGTACAGGGATATCCTGGACAAAAACCTTCTCCAGAGTGCTAAGGACCTCAGACTGGGCTGAAGGTTTACCTTCCAACAAGACAATGACCCTAAGCACACAGCTAAAATAACAAAGGAGTGGCTTCACAACAACTCTGTGACTGTTCTTGAATGGCCCAGCCAGAGCCCTGACTTAAACCCAATTGAGCATCTCTGGAGAGACCTAAAAATGGCTGTCCACCAACGTTTACCATCCAACCTGACAGAACTGGAGAGGATCTGCAAGGAGAAATGGCAGAGGATCCCCCAAATCCAGGTGTGAAAAACTTGTTGCATCTTTCCCAAGAAGACTCATGGCTGTATTAGCTCAAAAGAGTGCTTCTACTAAATACTGAGCAAAGGGTCTGAATACTTAGGACCATGTGATATTTCAGTTTTTCATTTTTAATAAATCTGCAACAATTTCAAAAATTCTTTTTTTTGTCTGTCAATATCGGGTGCTGTGTGTACATTAATGACGGAAAAAATTAATTTAAATGATTTTAGCAAATGGCTGCAATATAACAAACAGTGAAAAATTGAAGGGGGTCTGAATACTTTCCGTACCCACTGTATCTAAATTATTAGATTTGAATACATCTCAATTATATTGCATCACATTTACAAAATATGAAAGAATGCTGGTTGAATAAACAACTTATTACATATTGGTAAATGGGAAAATAAGCCCTTTACTGATTAGAAGCACAATAAATGAATGAAAAGCTAACTGTTCTTGCATAAAAGGTAAATGGTTATCACATGTCAAAACCAAGACTTGCCCTTTGTAAAAGGAGACATAAAAGAAATAAACAGGATAAGGAAAAAAAATACACAAAAACCACAACTTAAGCCTCAGTCGCAGACATCTTGAAAACGGCAGCTCAGTGTACCAATCAGTTAACTTCATTCAACCCCCTCCCTTTCACCACACTTCCTAATTACAACCCCCACTTCCTGCGTGGCTGGCGGTCCCGTCAACCACAGAGTTGACTTTTGTGTCACCTGAACCACCCACTCTGCTTTCCACAGGACACATAACAAACTGATTCTGTGTTTCAGAAAGATGCCATAATTAAAACTGATTTGAGATTCAAACTTCAGTGATACATCATGTAAAAATCACTTTCCAGTTTAAGAATAGATTAAAGAGGACAAACTTCACCACAAAAGCCTAATAAATAAGACTGATTGAAACCAGAATAATCATTAAATTCTACCATTCTAAACCCCCAAACACCAAAATCACAATCCTGAATTAGGTGAATGTTATGTTTTGATTATTTTAATTACCAGAAGTCACAACTGTTCATGTATAAGCTGCAAATTCAAATTACCACGCTTTGTGGTATGTTTTTTAAGATTAGCTTTTTCAATTTGGAAAGGTTAAAAGGTTGGGATGGAAGCCAACCAATTTCTCCCTGAATGAAAGTAAAACCAAGTTATACACTTCAGAAAGCAGGAGGCAGACCAAACACCTTTACTGCATCAGTGCGAATGCTGTCGAGGCAGTCAGCAGCTTACTGTTACTGCTAACCTAAAATGGGCACAGCACATTTTAGTTATAGCCAAGAAGGATCACCAATGCCTTTATTTCTTCAGATGTCTAAGGAAAGCCCGGATGCTACCATCTCTTCTTGACAGCTTCTACAGTTGCACAGTTAAACCCACATTTAATAATTGCATTACATCTGGACAGAGCACTCAGGATGAGACAGAATAATACTAACACACTGCTGTCTACTGTTCAGGATATGCTTATGTATGGCAAACAGAATGACTGAAGACCTCAGCTGTCCTGTACAATCCAATTTCTTCCTCCTCCACTATAATAAACAAAACAGGGCCATAGGATATCAGGTTTAGCAACAATTTTTATCTATAGGCCATAAGGTTACTCAACAGCCACTAATACTGAAAAATGTATGATTGTTTCTTGTACACAGTAGGGGGCTTCGCTCACCCACCCCCGGGTTTGGTTTACCGGATATACAATTTAAAGATATTGTTATTTTCATGGGAATTGTTACATACATATGCATTAATTTCACTTTTACTTTAAAACGTTTGTAATAACAATATTTGTCCTTTATTTCCGGCCCCAGGTGTGGTTAAATGTCTTTCTTGCAGGGAACGTATAACGCTGCTCGCATTGTGAAGGGAGAGGCTGAACGCACGCTAAGGAGATGCGGTCGGAACAGCTGCTGTCTTGCTGCTGCTGCTTGCAAGCTGAGTGCTCTTCTTATTGCACTGTGCGTCGATTATTTAAAAGCCTGTACAGCAGCTGTCCTTTGGCCATTTCGCGTTTCTGCCGCTCATGTTATGAAAGGGGTGGGTTTGGGGGGAAAGGGGGTTTGTTCTGAATGCACGCTAAGGAGATGCGGTCGGATCATCTGCTGGCTTGCTGCTGCTGCTCCTGGCGAGCTGAGTGTTCGGCCTGTTGTTGTTTTAAGAGCTGGGAGCACATGAATTGTGTGTCTGCCAAAAGCATTCCAAAAACTGCTAGGTTAGATGTCCATGAACTTGTTTTAAATTGTTTGTAAGTAGGGTGCGACATGAAAAAAGTCACCATCTCATGGGTTTTGCTTCCTAAGGTTGTAATAAGTGTCTCTCCAAAATGATCATGTCTCGATCGCTTCGCTCAACACCCCCGAGGGAGCGCTACGCATACCACTTCACGTCTCTCCCACTCGTGTTGTGATGCGGACAGATCAGCTGCTGCCGAGATGCGTGTTCTGCTTGTCGCGCTGTGCGTCGATCATTTAAAAGCCTGTACAGCAGATGTCCTTTTGTCTCACTGCCTTGTCTTGTGGGACGTCAAATTGTCTTCCGAGAAGATCACATCTCGTCTCCCTCCCAAGATTTTTTTTTTATAATAGAGAGATATGTCGCATTTAATATACATGGTCTTTTTCTGTTATTGATTTTGTATTACTATCACTAGCCAGTGTGACTATAATGAAATTCTTAATTGCATGTCTGTGTACATGTCATTTTAAATGGTGACTACATTATAGAATCCGAGCATAAAGTAAGATTTTATTTTACAGCATGGTTACAATACTATTTAGCAGCACCTGTACAATGACTGGTGGATTACAAAAATGATTAATTCCAAGCTCACAGCATTTGCTATTTCATATGTATTTAACACTCTGTAATCTATATGCCTTTGTAGAATCAATAACATGTTTCATTTATGTACAACATTACAACATAAATATTTTATATATTTAATATGCTGCGGTCTTCTTTATATTCAAAATCTTTCCTATTTTGAGTTGTGTGTTTTCAGTGTGGAACAATATCAAAACATACCTCAGAATGCCAAAGCAAAAGTGACATATTTAGTTTTGTCCAAGGCTAATCTTTTAATTCCATTCTTTAAAGGCTTGGGGAACTGGAACCATGGCCCTATGTTGTGAATCGATTCTCCCAAGGCACTAAATGCATTTCATGGCAAATCACATTTAAACAATTAGGAGGAACTGAAATGAATCCTGGACAGCGCTGAAATGTGCCACTAGAATTTCTAATGCTGTACGAAGCTTATTAATATTAAACAAATAACTATTGATAACTGTTTGTCTAATGCATGGTAGTATGTTTTCTTTTTTAAGCATTGTTTTGCTTTTATTATATTGTATTGCAGTTTCTGTGTATTACCAGTGCACTTTGATTTCTTCTAAACCAGGGGTCATTAACTCTGGTTCTGGATGGCCCCAGTGGCTGCAGGTTTTCACTCTAACCCTTTTCTTAATTAGCGACATATTTTGCTGCTAATTAACTTCTTTTGAATTAATTTTAATTGACTTGCTCGTGAAGGTCATGACTAGTAAACTGTGTCCATCACACCATATCTGAAAATAAAGAAAGCTGAAGGTCTTTTGATCTGCCCAAATCCCCAAAACATTTTCACAGTGCTCTTAAAAAAGAGAAAATCAACAATTTCAGAAATGTCTGCTATTGCACAATCAGAGCAGCATCAAGCCATGGAATGGGTTTAATTAGCAAAAATCAGAGTCTAATTAAGCAAATGGTTGGAGTCTGCGGCCCTGACTTAGTTGGTCTTCTGTTGGCTAACTCATTTCACATTTTATTTCCGTTTGTGTGCCATTTAAGGAAAGAAATGAAGCAACTCAGAGGGACAATGAATAAATTCAGGGGAACAAATCTTAAAAAGCAAGCCAATTGAAATGAACTCAAAAGAAGTTAATTAGTAGCAAAAACAGGTCACTAATTAAGAAAAGGGTTAGAATGAAAACCTGCAGTCACTGGGGCCCTACAGGACCGGAGTTGGGGACCCATAAACCACGAACATACTTATGGCTAACTCTATATTATATTATAAAATGAATGAAAGAATAAACAAATGTTTATTGACAAATCGCACAGTTGCTAGGAAATTGGTCTTTTTGCTCCCTAATTGTGGACTGAAATTGTACTTTCAAATTTTCAAACATCTGTCTCTTAATACTAAATGAAAAACTGAAGATTTTTGAAAATATATATTATCAGTAATACAGACAGAAGTTTAAGACATTAATGAAATTCCCATGAGACTCAGAGGTTTCATTTATCTCTACAGTGCCTGATGTCAAAATATGTTTTTGCTTTTTACTTAAAAAAATCTTTCATTACAAAGGTTGACTTCATTTCTGCATGAGACACTTCAATAATTTTTTTTGGGGACAATGATTTAGGAATCATATTTTAATTTTACTTTCTTATTAGCTGTTTTTTTGTCATTTGTACTGTTCATTTCACCTCACTTGTTTCGCTATTCACATAACAACTGCTATTAAATGTCTGTTTTCATCCACTAACAGCAGTGTAGTAATATGTTACTTCACTTTAAATCTCAATCACATGTTTCATCTATTTATAATCCAGTTCTTTTTTTATTCTAAAAAGAATTTGAAAGGCCAAAGCTAAAAATGCTAATAAAAATTATTATAAATTGGAAGTTAATATTTCCCATTATGAAAAATGCTATTGACTACAGACTCAATCATATATTCTAGTTGAGCTGAATATTAGCTACTATTTTGGAGATCTTTTTCAGGTAAAAAAGATTGATGTTTTGAGTTAGTTATACTCTGTAATTATGGCATTTAACAGTGTTAAAGTACTCCATGATATTTAGAATATATAAGTAAGGGTTTACTGTATTATGTACACATAACACCAATGACCCTAGAAAACTTATAATAAACCACAGTGTAATGCACTTTAGAAACTGAGAGGCGCCATTCAATCTATAATTATTATCTTCCTAATTTCAAACATGCGATCTGGGAATTGGTATACTGCCAAACTGTGTCAGAACTCCCACTTATAATATATAAATAATGTTTAACCACCACTAAAATACAAAAAAAAATTACTCTGATATAATACATTTGATATCACTGTTAATAGTAAGGACTTAACTTTAATTATATTTGGATTAAAACATGCAACGAAATATGCAGTTAAAATGTAACAAATTTGCTAAGGACTGCACACCTTCAAAATCATTTCTCTTATTAAATATTACACGGAGTACAAATGTCTGTGGGCAGCACGGTGGCGCAGTGGGTAGCGCTGCTGCCTCGCAGTCAGGGGACCCGGGTTCGCTTCCCAGGTCCTCCCTGTGTGGAGTTTGCATGTTCTCCCCGTGTCTGCGTGGGTTTCCTCCCACAGTACAAAGACATGCAGGTTAGGTGCATTGGTGATTCTAAATTGGCCCAAGTGTGTGTTTGCGTGCGTGCCCTGCGGTGGGTTGGCACCCTGCCTGGGTTTTTTTTTCCTGCCTTGTGCCCTGTGTTGGCTGGGATTGGCTCCAGCAGACCCCTGTAACCCTGTAGTTAGGATATAGCGGGTAGGATAATGGATGGATGGACAAATGTCTGTCCTATCAAATCTACTTCAAATATTATAAGCAGCAGCCGGAAAGCTCCAGGGGATGAAATAAAATTCAAACTAGGTGGAATCTGTTAATTTTTCTAGGTTCTGTTGATGGTTTTTAGGTAAGTACTCCATTTTCCTCCCACAACTAAAAGATGTACACATTAGGTTACTTAGAAATTCTAAAATTCCCTTATGTGCATGACTATGACTTTGTAAAACAATATAAACAGCATTCTGTCCATGGCCTTGCCCCTACCAGGATAAGCTCTAGTTCATTGTACACTTATAGTTTGTACTAAATGAATCTTGAAAAATTATGAATGGAAAATCATTTGCATAATGAGAAAAATGTAGTTGTTTAATAGTGTTTGTTTAATAATAGCAAATACAGTAGAGCACTTTAAAACACTGCTGAAAACACATTACTTTAACATGGCCTTTTTATAACTTCACTTTAACTTAATACTAATACTCTGTATGTTCAATTCTACAATCCATCCATTGTCTAACCCGCTGAATCCGAATACAGGGTCACGGGGGTCTGCTGGAGCCAATCTCAGCCAACACAGGGCACAAGGCAGGAACCAATCCTGGGCAGGGTGCCAACCCACCGCAGGACACACACAAACACACCCACACACCAAGCACACACTAGGGACAATTTAGAATCGCCAATCCACCTAACCTGCATGTCTTTGGAGTGTGGGAGGAAACCGGAGTGCCCGGAGGAAACCCACGCAGACACGGGGAGAACATGCAAACTCCACGCAGGGAGGACCCGGGAAGCGAAACCGGGTCTCCTAATTGCGAGGCAGCAGCGCTACCACTGCGCCACCGTGCCGCCCTATGTTCAATTCTTCATAATAATTATTCACAGTGGCTCCAAAATCCATACTGACCCCTACTCTCTCTTCTGTTTCTTTTTCCGGTTTCTTTGTGGTGGCGGCCTGCGCCACCACCACCTACTCAAAGCATCATGATGCACCAACATTGATGGACTGAAAGCCAGAAGTCTACGTGACCATCATCATCAGGTCCTTCCATGAAAACCCTAAATACAAAGAGGACTGTTTGACTTATGTTAGGTAGATTGCCCAGAGGGGACTGGGCGGTCTCTTGGTCTGGAACCCCTACAGATTTTAATTTTTCTCCAGCTTTTGGAGTTTTTTGTTTTTCTGTCCACCCTGGCCATCGGACCTTACTCTTATTCTATGTTAATTAATGTTGACTCATGTTTATCTTTTATTGTGTCTTCTATTTTCCTATTCATTTTGTAAAGCACTTTGAGCTACATTTTTTGTATGAATATGTGCTATATAAATAAATGTTGATTGATTGATTGATAGTGATAATAACATATTTTTATCTTCAACTATTGGTGGGAAATTTGCATTATAAGCGAGATTTACTTTCATGGAAAAGGATTAAGGTAAAACAGTTTAGCATTTGGGACGGACATGATTGCTCCATCAATTTTCATGTTAATATTTCTTGTACTTGCAACTTTAATATTAAATAAACATTTTACAGCATTTAAATATACTGTACTTTATAATTTTAACATATTAGTTAGTGAACTGTCCATAAACCTTTTATGGATCTGACTTTATTTTCACATCTAAATTGACAAATCATAGTGCACAGTAACAATTGTTAGCAAAACCAAAAACAACTGTATGAAATACTGATCATACTAACGTTTGTAAATAAGCTTGCTAAGAGCAATATCCTTAATAATGTACAACAGGTTTGAATGAATTTCACTGTTAACTTCTAATAAACAGTAGACCCAGAAAGAAACAGTGGAAATGTTTTGTTACTTTAACTTTGTTTTGAATAGGCAATTCAGGAAATGGAGGCACAATGAGGACATTTCAGTCTCAGTATCAATTCTAATACGTCCTTAAATAGTACATCACATACTGTTATTGTCATTGGTGCATTTTAAAAAAATTCACACGTGTAACTATTTCTTATTATACAGTAGTTAAAATCAACAAGTTCAATTCAATTATACTTGACCTTTACAATATTACATGTATGATTATTACAGTAGAAAACACATCTCAGTGTAATATATCACTGTAGCTATACAACATTTACCACATAGTAAA
Source organism: Polypterus senegalus (assembly GCF_016835505.1). Classification (NCBI taxonomy): domain Eukaryota; kingdom Metazoa; phylum Chordata; class Cladistia; order Polypteriformes; family Polypteridae; genus Polypterus; species Polypterus senegalus. The sequence continues at coordinate 29,053,243 of NC_053164.1, forward strand.
TTGCAACAGCTTCTATAAACCACGGAGAGGTTTGGTATTTTATAAATTCAATCAGACAGCAAAACAGTGTACACTTATCCTTTAACAATAAAATAATTAAGTGGTAGTTAAGGAAACACATTGCAATTAGTACAAAGAGAATTGTAAAAATGATTCATTACTAGATTCTGACTACCAAAATAAATAAACTAAACCATAAATAACTTAAAACACTTAAGTTTTAACACCACATGATGAACTGCATTTACAGCACAGAAGCTTATATTGCAACATTAAAAATGACCAAAAAAAAAAAAAAACAACAAATGAAGGAAATTGCAATTCAGAGCTAGAAAAAAAATCTCTCCTGGAATAATACATGATGGCTGTATATTGTGCTATTCTATTTTTGATTCTTACAAATGACTGGTCATGCAGAGCAACGGAAAAAATAACAACCTCTTTTGCAGGAAACAGCCTGTTCTCTGTTTGTACTAGATGACAACATCAACAGAGCTTGGAAAGTGTCAAAACACAAAAAGAGGGAATTCTAGAAATACAAACAGAGCATTTTAAACAAAAGATAAGCTTAAATGCACTCAATGCCTATAAAAAAGGGAGTGAATATTTATGTGATCAAATTATTTTCTTTTTTATCTGTAATTAACCTAGACTATTTTGCAGAGATGTGTTCTCACTTTACTATTTAAGATATTTTTCTTTTTATCACTGTAAAAAAGGATAAATGATCTCTGATTAAACACTATATAAGAATAAAATCTGAAAACTTCCAAGGTGATAAAATTTTTTTATAGGCACTGTAATTATTATATACCATACCTAGGTTGAGGTTGGGAGAATACAACATCTAGCTGGGGGCCTAAATAAGAAATTAACAAAATGAAGCTCAAACTTATTTCTTCAAAGCCAGTATTTACATTTTCATCAGCAACTTGTGAGCCTTAGTTTTTATTAAACTTCTTACAATAAGACCTGACAAGATACTTTAGTTACACGGCTACCACACAAATGTGTTAAAGAGTACGTCTGAAATCATACAAGTCACCTGTTGAAGAACACTTGGCTTCTGAATGATACTGCTGTGCTCTTACACATAATCTCACCTTGTAAGAGAAAGTAGTCATTTGGTGTACGTTTCAGAATGCTCTTCATTTTCTCTCCACTCCAGTCAACCTCAAGGGCATCCTTCAGCTGGCAGAAGGATGAAATCTAATAAAATGTTTGAGTGCGGCATGACATGTGGAGTACAAGAAAAAGTAAACATTAGAGAAACTCACAACAGTCATTGCAGACAAAGGGTATGAAAGTGCCGATACCTTTTTCACCATCATTGTTTCATTTGGATCTATCTTTGGCTTCTTTGCTTCAGGGCCATCGCTTATTTCTTGACTTGGCTTGATCATTTTAGGCTTCTCCCTGTATATTAATAATAAAAAAGTTACATTCTTTAAAATAAATATCCTGAACCAGTAAACCTAGAATATTAACATTTCAACGACTGAATCAAGGTGCTGTGCGTTCCATTTTGCTTGTGGAAGTCTGAAAACACCAATAGGTAAATTATATTACCACTAACTGTGTTACTCATCTAAGACGGGTTGAAATCTAAGTAATCAACACAGACCTCAACATTATCATTTGCAGTGCACCATGCAATGCATCGGTCTCTGTTATAGGCCATTTGATATGGAATTCGTAAAAGCAGTGTTAATGTTTGTGACGTACCATCAGTTGGGATGACAAATACAATGCACTTTATCACTAAAAATGTTTGAGATGCTCCAACTGTTGGAATGACAGGGACATAGCAACCAGACAGACACTTATCCTTTTATTAAGGTGAATCTGGAATGAGTTTGATTAATGTGTTAACTAAATGGAACCACTTTTACAATGATAAACTAATTACTTGCGGAATACAGTCATATGAAAAAGTTTGGGAACCCCTTTCAGCCTGCATAATAATTTACTCTGCTTTCAACAAAAAAGATAACAGTGGTATGTCTTTTATTTCCTAGGAACACCTGAGCACTTGGGACTGAGAACAAAGATTTTTAGTGAAGCAGTATTTAGTTGTATGAAATTAAATCAAATATTAAAAACTGGCTGTGCAAAAAAATGTGGGCCCCCTTGTAATTTTGCTGATTTGAATGCATGTAACTGCTCAATACTGATTACTTGCAATGCCAAATTGGTTAGATTAGCTCATTAAGCCTTGAACATCATAGACAGGTGTGTCCAATCATGAGAAAAGGTATTTAAGGTGGTCAATTGCAAGTTTTGCTTCCCTTTGACTCTCCTCTGAAGAGTGACTGACAGCATGGGATCATCAAAGCAACTCTCAAAAGATCTGAAAATCTTTGATCTGATTGTTCAGTATCATGGTTTAGGGGAAGGCTACAAAAAGCTACCTCAGAGGTTTAAACTGTAAGGAATGTAATCAGGAAATGGAAGGCCACAGGCACAGTTGCTGTTAAACCTCAGGTCTGGCAGGCCAAGAAAAATACAGGAGTGTCATATGTGCAGGATTATGAGAATGGTTAAAGACAACCCACAGATCACCTACAAAGACCTGCAAGAACATCTTGCTGCAGATGGTGTATCTGTACATCGTTCTACAATTCAGTCCAATTTGCACAAAGAACATCTGTATGGCAGGGTGATGAGAAAGAAGCCCTTCTTGCACTCACGCCACAAACATAGTCGCTTGTTGTATGCAAATGCTCATTTAGACAAGCCAGATTCATTTTGGAACAAAGTGCTTTGGACCAATGAGAAAAAAATTGAGTGATTTGGTCATAACAAAAAGTGCTTTGCATGTCAGAAGAAGAACACTGCATTCCAAGAAAAAGACCTGCTACCTACTGTCAAATTTGGTGGAGGTTCCATCATGCTGTGGGGCTGTGTGGCTAGTTCAGGGACTTGGGCCCTTGTTCAAGTCGAGGGTTGGATGAATTCAACCCAATATCAACAAATTCTTCAGGATAATGTTAAAGGGGTTGGATATTCCAACAAGACAATGACCCAAAACACAGTTCAAAATCTACAAAGGCATTTATTCAGAGGGAGAAGTACAATGTTCTGTCACAGTCCCCCGACTTGAATATCATCGAAAATCTATGGAATGATTTGAAGCAGGCTGTTAATCTAATACCCTTAATGTCACTGCTGAAATACTACTGTTTCCGTAATGCATGTCATATATTAAAAGGAAGTTGCTACTTTGAAAGCTCAGCCAATTATAAACAAAAATCCAAAGAATTAAGAGAGATTCCCAAACTTTTTCATATGATTGTATGTAATTTACATCCCAAAATAAGACAGCATGAAAATTTGTAAAGTCTATAAAAAGCATTTTAATGCTGCAGTAACCTTTCTTTACATATTTAAAGACTGTATGCTTTCTAGTCCACTGTCTCTGACTTTCTGTCTTGAAATCTATTTATACTGCTTTCTTTCCTTGAATATTCTTTCTATTGGACATCTAAGCTCCTTCCCTAATTTTTATCCAACAAAAAACAGTTTTGCAAGATATAACTACTACTGAATTAGTGCTGGCCTCTTGTTGGAAATCACATGGATCATCTCCTTTGAATTGTGGAAAGCCTCCATTTTTAACCTAGTTTTGCTTGAATATTTGATGGCATGGATTGTTCACATTAAAAACTGAGAGCTGCTCGTCTGCCGTATGACTGGTTGGGAGCAAGATGAACAACAGTCAGATTCGAGATCCCAGGTTTCATTATATAACGGGTACTTTTTTGGGCATTTTTTTTTCTCTTTTTGTATTTGACCTACTGCATCTGTTGCCCCACTCTTCCTGGTTTGCGCAGGCCTTTGTGACCACTTATCCTGCGGGGACCTCACCTGACAGGGCTTGGGTTGGGAGGTTTGATTTTTTTAACCCATTTTTATGCAGATTTTTACTGTTCATTTTTTTTATTGGATATCAATAATAATAATAATAATTTTTCTAGGGTTGTTCCCGCCTTGTGCTAGATGCGGCTGGGATAAGCACTGAAAACCATCAACCCTGATTACCTGAGTTTGTGAATGTTACAATTATAAAAAGATTATATTATAGAAAATACTCAAAAGAAGATTATAGCTGATTCTACTAGAATTCAAGCCCTTTAGGTAGTGGCTCAGACCTCAATGTAAATTTGTTGTACTACAGACGTGCTCTTGTGTTTGTATCCCACAGCTGGTTGACGTGTAGACTTTGCATTTTCACCCAGGTTCGGAAAAGGTTTTTCTTCACTATATTGTGGAGATCTTAACAGGGCTGCACACAATAAAATGCCTTCAAATATTCCAGAAATTAAGCACTGCTGCAAGGAAGACTTGGTCAAAATTTGAATTTAAGTGACTGATAATCTTGTACAGACAACGTTTTTAAAGGTGGTTATAAAAGCTACTGTGGCATGGAGTGTGCTTAATTTTTCACACAGGCTGTTGTGTACGCTTGTTTACTTTTTTTTTAAATTTTTTCTGAAATTTTATTAATTTTATTGCAATCATTCCATACAAATCAATCATTTTTTACAAAAAGTAGGATTAAGAACATGTCAACCCCCACCCCTAAGAGAGAAAGCAAGGCCAACGGAGTAAAACTTAAGGCTTGTAAACACACCTAAATTGATGAGTTTGATAAGCCAATAGAGATGAATGGAGAAAAAAAAGAAATACAGAAATAATTGCTTCCTCTGTGCTTTAAGAGCTTATTCTAAAATATTACTGATTAGATCCTGCCATGTTTTGAAAAAAAATCTGTACAGATCCTCTAGCTGAGTATTTGATTTTTTCCAATTTCAAATAGTATAAAACATCGGTTTCCCACTGACTTAAAAGAGGAGAGTCAGGATTCTACCAGTTTAGCAAAATAAGTCTGCGTGCCAAGAGTGTAGTGAATGCAATCACAGTTTGTTTGTCCTTCTCCACTTTAAACCCATCTGGAAGAACCCCAAACACAGATGTTAATGGGTTAGGAGGGATTGTGAGACCAAGGCTGTCTGAAAGGTAATTAAAAATTTTGGTCCAGAATGATGTTAATTTGGTACAGGCCCAAAACATGTGACCCAGTGAGGCTGGGACCTGATTGCAGCGTTTGCAGGTTGGATCATGCCCTGGAAAAATTTTTGAGAGTTTTAGACGAGACAGATGTGCTTGATATCTAATTTTGAGTTGAATAATTGTATGCTTTGCACATATGGAGTTCGAGTGAATTCTCTGCATTGCTATTTTCCACTCCTTTTCCGATATATTGATTGAGAGATCTTTTTCCCAGTGTCCTCTTGGATCTTTGAAAGGGAAAGAATGTAAAATAATTTTATATATTGCAGAGATGGCGTCTGAGTCCTTGAAATTGAGCAATATTTTTTCCAGCATGGACGAGGGTGCAAGATGAGGAAAATCAGGCAGGTTCTGTTTAACTAAGTTCCTAATTTGAAGATAGTGAAAGAAATGTGTAGCTGGAATGTTAAATTTGGAATGTAATTGTTCATAGGATGCAAAGACGTTAAAGATCTCTAAGCAAGTTAATCCCAAATTTTTTCCAGATATTAAAAACTGCGTATGTTTGCGAAGGTTGAAAGAGGTGATCCTCTTGCATAGGTGCCACAGATAAAAGCTTCTCCATCTTAAAATGCTTTCTACATTGGTTCCATATTCTGAGTGAGTGAAGCACAATTGGGTTATTAGTATACTGCCGATAACTTGCATTTATAGGGGCACAGAGCAGGGAATATAAAGAAGTACTGCAGGATTTTATTTCTATTGCGGACCAGGCCTGTGCATGCTCATCTATTTGTGTCCAGGTTTTTATAGTTTGTGTGTTTGCTGCCCAGTAATAATACTGAAAGTTAGGTAGAGCCATACTTTTTTTAATACTGTACATAATATCAAAAGTAAACCTGTGATATTCTATTTGTCACTGGAATAATGGATTTATCTAATATAAAGAAGGGCAGCACGGTGGCGCAGTGGTAGTGCTGCTGCCTCGCAGTTAGGAGACCCGGGTTCACTTCCCGGGTCCTCCCTGCGTGGAGTTTGCATGTTCTCCCCGTGTCTGCGTGGGTTTCCTCCCACAATCCAAAGACATGCAGGTTAGGTGGATTGGCGATTCTAAAATTGGCCCTAGTGTGTGCTTGGTGTGTGGGTGTGTTTGTGTGTGTCCTGCGGTGGGTTGGCACCCTGCCCAGGATTGGTTCCTGCCTTGTGCCCTGTGTTGGCTGGGATTGGCTCCAGCAGACCCCCGTGACCCTATTCGGATTCAGCGGGTTAGAAAATGGATGGATGGATCTAATATAAAGACTTACCCATGGACTACATATGCTCAAATATGGAAACATGAAAGAGACTGTATTTTATTCTCATAAAACTATAAGTACACATTATAAAAAAAAGAACTTAACAAAATTGAACTTTGACTGTATCTTTTTGTGATAACCACTGATGACAAGTATCATTTAAATACACAGTGATTACATACTGTAACCCATTCTAGCCATGTTGCATTTTAGATGAACAAACTTATCAGGAAAGTCTGCGATTAACAGGGCGAACCCTGGACAAACTGGAAGCTGTTGTGGAGAAGAGAATGATGGCAAAAGTGGATGCCATTGTATAAAAATCCCTTCAGCCTCTCCAGGAGGTGCTCTCTTGAAGGACTGATTCTACCACAGTGTGCTATTAAGTGCCTCTGGGGGTCTTTTCTGCCCTTGTTTATCATGTTTCTGCTTCTGTTAGCATGTGAATTTCCCCATGGGATAAATGACATTTATCTAAACTACTGTAATCTAACATTGAGTCTGTTTCAGTTTAATTTGTTACAATAAAAGTAACAACCTGCTCTGTTCCTAGTACGGATTAAAACAAAATACATAAGAGTTAAAAACTTTTTTTAACATATTGTTACTACAGATTTAACAGCACATAGTGTGATTTGATTAAGACTATGTTCTACTATTTTTAAGAGGCCGGAGGGATGGAGGGCTGATTGTGTTAGGTCATGAAAACAGTGGCTTTGGATGTTATAACATTTGTGGATGCCTCAGTGGTTTAAGTATTTTCTCCAGGAACTCTGATAAGGAGTTTGTTTTCCTTTCATTATTTTCAACACCTTATATCTCAATAATAATGATAACATAACTTCATGCTGTCATTATTTGTTTAATCATTGGGATGAATTCTGTTTCCGTGTGTGTTTAATGTAATGTGTTTATTTATATATAAAAAATGTTGTAAATGCATTAAGGTTGTAAATATATGTGACTGTACTTAATGAAATATCCCACACTAAAAATGAATTGAACTGGAATAAAGCTTATTTAGGTCAAAAAATGGCCTGAAAACTGCTTGTTGCCCATACTATATGCCTAAACTGTTGCAATGAGGCTAATTTGATGCAAATTTGCACCTAAGGATATCATTTAAATAAGCAGCCATATAGGTTTTATTTGTATAGTTTAGTTAGATCAGGAAAACTATTTATAATTTCTTCAAAATATCTGTATGAAGATTTTTCAGCATTATCTTGCAAAGCCCAAAATATGGAATTAACAACATAAATGTAGTACTTGCGCTATAGTGCTGTAATGAACCTTGTATTACTTTTACTTTATTATACTAAGATTAAAAAACATCCAGCAGTTAGTTTATATCAGGCAACTGACAAATTTGTTCTTCAGCTACAAAAAAGCACTTTAGTAATTCTTTGAACAATATTTTTTCTTCACCACCCCCACCCCAAGTAACACTGCTTTGCTTGCTACTGTATGTGGTCATTCTGCATTTTATGTTATACATAAAGCAAAATGCAAACTGGAAGACAGTTACATTAAATAAATTTCAATGCACAATGTATTTGTGACATAGTGTATGGTATATGAAACTGAACAGTTTAAAAATACTAATGCATAAGAATCAAATATACTACTGTACAGGTAGGCAGATGAGCAGTTAATTTTAACCAAAGCCTATCAATGCAAACAAAGCTGTCTTACATGGGTTGTTTTTTTACATACAAGAGAACATAAAATGCTAGCCCTAAACCTTTAATAATTTTTTTCTACTAAACAAATATAAATAACAACAGATGTCACTTACAGGTTGTACTAAACATAGCCTCAGAGGCTAAAAGTTTGTTCTTTCCTCTTACAGTCTGAACACAATTCACATAGACAAATAATAATCTTTAAAGACCCATTAATCATAGACTTTTCTATCTGCTTTTCAAACAACCAAAACAAATGCTGGAGATCGTTACCAATGTTTTGCCAAAAAAGTCACTATAAGCTTAACTGGCATATGTTTAACACTAGTTTTAGTAATTTGATTTGAAAGAAAGAATCATAGAGTAGTAACTAAGATTTGAACCTTAGTTGAGAAATTAGTCAATACATCTCTATCAAATAAGGTATGAAAATGAGTCATACGTTTTCAATGAATTGAGAAAATTCTTGCAATTAAAAAAATGGTCATAGTTTCTCTTCTGGACACATTTTTCTTATTGTTGATGTCATTCTTCATGAAACCCAACTATAAAAAGAGAACTTACTCAACAAACTCATGTTCAACTCCAAGATCTGCAAATGTAAACCCATGGTATCCAAATACATCCCCTGCAAAGAACTTGATTTGGTGCTTATGGCAGAGTTGATCAATTTTTATCATGAGATCGCGAGAACAACATGTTAGGCATACCTACAAAAGAAAGAGCAACCGAGTCAATAACTGTACATTTAGAAATGGCCGACATTTCTAAATTTGTAAACAGATGAAAGAGCAATATTAGTGCAAACCAATAATTTACAGATTTATCACTCCAGACAATTTTTTAAACCAATTTGACAAATCATAAATTACATAAGACCAACATTTTATTTTACCATATTACATGCTTTAAAATGGCAAACACGCCATAGCACGTGGTAATGCAATTTATGATTTGCAATTTCCTAAGATAACCATTGCAATTTTGTAATATAGCAATAATTATTAATGAATGTAAATATATGTTAATATAGGTTATACAAAAACAATACTATCCACCTCTTGTTTTTCTAAGGATTGAGATAAGCAGCATTGGGAACCAACCATGAATGGGACATCAATTTGTATTTGCCATCTCTTGCAATATGCGTACCTTCTGGGTATTTCCTCTGTATTTGCTTGTGTGAACATCTCTTAACTGACACTCCATCTCTCAAGTATGTTCCCGTAAAGGATGCTTCTCAGACTCTGTCATTATTTTCGAAGTACCTTTCTCAACTGCTGTTCGGTTTTACATTTGCTGTCTTTGAAGGCGGCTCTCTCAGTATTCCTTCATATGCCTTTACTCCTCTATGTGCGTCTCACACTCAAACTTCTTCTATTGTCACGTTACCAAAGCCACACAGACCAATCAGATTGTCCAGAGGGACTGGACACACAGAGTTTAATGTTTTATTATATAGTGGATAGATGTATGTGGAACAAACAACAAAAAAGACTTAGCTCTTACTTAATTTGGTAAGACTAGAAAAAAAGTTAAAATCAATATCCAAATATCTTAAAACCCAATGATAAAATACATATTTTAAGTAATCATGTACAAACAGAATAAACTGTCTAGATTATTTAAAGGCTTTCACTTTAAATAAGAAAGATTGTTTATTCATTTAAATCCTATTTCAATGGCAATTACGATTTGTACCTTTATAGTTTTCCTAACATTCTACTGTTGAATCATCCTGGAAAACACAATCCAACTCAATAATTTGTGGTTTTAGTCTTTACAAAGTTAAATGACAGAATATGCATTTGAACTTCAGCAAAAAGCTTAGCCAATTTATAAATTATGGAGAAAGCTTTATTTTCATCAATACCTCAAACTGCAGGTCACACTGATTATTCTTGATTTGTGGACTTTGTAGTCTTGTCTTCGTTCTTAGAGACAAGAGTGGTTTAACTGGAAGAACTTAATTAGTGTTAACAGGAGGGCCAGTTCTTTCTATTTACCATATTCTAACATTCTGCACATTACTTTATTGTTTTCTGTAACATAAGCATGACAGGCAGTTTCTGCTCAGCAAAAATAAGTCATAGCTGTTATGATGCCTCGCAGTTAGGAGACCCGGGTTCGCTTCCCGGGTCCTCCCTGCGTGGAGTTTGCATGTTCTCCCCGTGTCTGCGTGGGTTTCCTCCGGGCGCTCCGGTTTCCTCTCACAATCCAAAGACATGCAGGTTAGGTGGATTGGCAATTCTAAATTGGCCCTAGTGTGTGCTTGGTGTGTGGGTGTGTTTGTGTCCTGCGGTGGGTTGGCACCCTGCCCAGGATTGGTTCCTGCCTTGTGCCCTGTGTTGGCTGGGATTGGCTCCAGCAGACCCCCGTGACCCTGTGTTCGGATTCAGCGGGTTAGAAAATGGATGGATGGATGTTATGATGAAATATTTTATATACTCTTGAGGTTTTATTGCTCAAGAATATGACAGTATTTTAAGAGATTTCTAAAAGTTCAGATCACTTCTGCCATTGACTGTCTTCTGCTTCTTAACGTATTAAAATTGTAATAATCTATTTAACTCCTGACAGTAAGTGTTTAACTGTTCTCTCATTTTAACCTGGTAAAAGCAAACAGAATACTTCAAACAGCTATACTGCCATATATCACTAAATTTGAGAAAAAACATAGCTGCTCAATGCCGGAAAACTACCCACCTCCAAGGTACTGCTGTGAGGACTAAGAGAAAACTTAGCTGAAGAAAACCGAGCAGAAACAAATACAATGTATAATGATTCATTAGTCTATTTAATTTCAGTCTATTTGAATAATTCCTTAATGCTTTAAGTATAAAAATATGATAGGCCTTTTGAATGTTGGATTAGGGTGGCTGCAATTGGTTTCTTTAGGCTCAAACTTAAAAATTTGAGTATTTACAACCTTGCACTAACTCAACATTTTAACATTCTCTGAATATTGTGTGTTCTGCTGTAGAATATAATGCAGCTATATGTGCACAAACAATTATATACCACTATGCATGTATGTTCTGGAATCATTCAATATGCAAACTAATTCAAGTCTTTAACAACTTCAGTTCACAGATTAAGAAAAGAAAACACAAACACCTTTGCATCTAGCAATATATGTAAATATAACATTGAGGTGCCAAGACTTGACTGACCAAACATCTGTTTTTCATTCCAGACGTTCCTTATGTTCTTATGGTCTTAAGGCACATTTAAGAAGGAGGACTGGATTCTGGAGCCTGGCTCAGACAGACTTTGGCTGTACTGTCTCAGAACAAGTGACTACAAGGTTCAGGGGAGGGAGCCAACTAGTTTGACTGAATTAACAAGGTGCTCTTCGTTGGGATATTAAGACATAGCAGACAGTTACTAAAGCTATATTTAATTACAATAAACAAATATTAATAAAATAGTTTAATTTAAGTCTTGTCTATCTGCTTAGAATTGTATTTCTTTATGCTTTAATGGGCCTTGGGCAACTTGTAAATCAAGTGAAAGGCTATAAAATTAGAAATGAAAATAGCGAACAAAAACAGCAATAGGCAGTATTCTTTCAACCTGTAATTACTGACAAAAACACAAATTTCCTGCAGCTTTCCAATAGGCTTGTAGTTCAAGAACTATATATACAAACAAAACAACAACAACTCCTTTTAATGATTTTTGTCAAATGCAATTTATAGTATAAAACCTACACCAGAGTTTATGTAGCAAGATACAATCTGAAAATTCAACTGAAGTTGTGGGATAAAAATAAAGCTGCAAAGACTCATCATTATGTAAATCATTACACCATCCATCTTGTAATTCAAGAAACATCTAAAGTGTTGTGACAATGAAAGGAAGTTCTTAGGAACAGCACAAATACAGCCAGATGAACGGTCATTTAAGGGCATGCAAGTCAGCATCTATATTTTGTAACGAGTTCTGTCTTTTATTGGCAGCAGCAAAGAAATCAGAGTAGAGCAGTGCACCCAGAATCTTAACTTTGTTAAGCGTCTGGCAGCTAAACTTGGAACCTGCTGCTCCCAGCTAAACTTGGAACTGGCTGCAAGTGCAATGATCACTTGACTCATTCACTGCAGAGCATTAAACTCTCCAAACAAATAAGTGACTAAAGCCCTCCTAACCAAAAACAAATCACTTTACTTACTTAACTTGTATAACATAAATGAATTCCTGTACTCAGGCCCAGTTACATTTAGTTAAAAATGTAGACAGGTAACGTTTCTCTTAAAAATAAACACAACTAACCTGCCATTGCCATCAAGCAAAAACTATTATGGTAAAAGCAGACTATCAAGGAAAAAGCAGAAACCCTTTCACTTATAGATGAGATGGAATGGCTGTCATAAAGCTACACTTCAGACTTGGATACGTCAGTTATTTTGGATTGCTTTTTAGATCTTCAGACCCTGATGTAAACATGACAATATCAACGCAAGGCTGGGGTCGTGAAAGCTACAAAAACAACACCATGCCGGTATCCATCACAAAAAAATCTTTCATAAAAAGATCATTAACATTATGAAGGAGCAAAGGAGCTACTGTTTTAAAATCATGCACAGAACAGACTTGATTTGCAAACTGTCATTAATAAAGAGGGTTTTATTTACTGCTCAGTAAAATTAAAAATGAGATGTCCAGAAGACAAATTTAATAGCTGTCAAATTCATACAGAAATTTCAAATATGCAAGTAGAATAGAACATTGATTATGTGAACTTACTGTATTAGGACCAAGGTTGGTTCGGTTAATCAATTTTTTTGGATAATGAAGAATACCCAGTTTATACAGAAAGGGTAAATAGGCCTATAATTACATTATTGCATGCATGATTATTACTACTGCATTTTGAAATATAAAAGTATTATAAAATATTCAAGAAATGGTTTGTAATAACCAAATATTTAAAAGAAACAATGTATAGTGTATTATATTTATTTTGAACTTGCCTAATTGTTTTACAAGGTTTCAACTATACATCCCGCTTTTTTGCATAAATGGAAAAAATACACAAATAATTGCACACAAATAAGAATATAATGAATCTTGGGAAAGTTTATTTTTACATTTTTTAAAATACTGTATAAAATCTTGAATTTTTCTTTAATCATGCAAGATTGTCTTTTTTGCAGCAAAATCTCTCACCCTCTTTAAAGCAGTATCATCATAGAACTGCAGTCATGGTGTCGCTCACACCATGTCACAGCAGTTTCTAACAATTGCATAATTTATTTTTAAACCAGCAGCCTTTTTTCCCATGTGCGTGCAAAAAAATTCTAGTGCAAAGCATGGAAAATGGGGTGCAGATAGAGTCTGCACACATTTGGTGGGGGGTGGGGGGATGGGGCAGGGGTGGGGCTTCTTCTCTGCTAAAATCCACTGGCCTGGGTGCAGCTGTTGAGCCTCTAGGATTCTGGCTTGGATTAGATTATGTAATTTGAGAAAATTAATGCAGATGGTGTTACCTCTGATCCAAAATGAGTGATGCGAGGTGGAACCAGCGGTGTGAATGTGCAGGTAAGCAGTGTGCGAGGCAGATGAAACCACACTGTGTCACATGGAAGGAGCTATGGAAAATAGTGTGGTCTTGCTGTGGAATATCTGTTAGGAAGCAATATTTCACCTCAAATAACTTTAAACACCCACAAAAATAACAGTAATGAATTTCACATTTCCCAATTGCAAAATGGCCTATGAAATAATTTTTGGGGCAACTTCACAAGACTATATGTGACATGAAACTTGTTATTAAAGTGATTGCACTTATCACTAGCCAAACCATGTGATCTGTGAACAAATAACCATAAACTAATGAACTAAGCAGCAGGAGTAATATTTCAGGATAACAATCAGCATGCTAAATGTGCATACTGTATTTAGGGTTGTGCATCAGACACTGATAGTCTGGATTATCACTATTAGAATAATCGACTTTCTACTCTATTAACTAATGTGAATATTCAAATATTTATTGAAAATATTCAGTCAATTTGAACAAGATGAACAAGTGTATCAGCTCAGCAAAAAAAAAAAAAACCAAAAGCAGCGCAGGCATTCTATTACTCCTTGCCCTGTTGTGCAATTCTTGGAGATTTTACATTGCCATGCTGTAGTTGCATCACACTTTCAGAAATATGCTTTTTTTTTTTTTTGGTTGGATAGCTAATTTGTCACCAATGAAAGAGACAGCCAACTATGCTGTGAGAAACAGTCACCTTTGCCTTAGTTAAGGCTATTCCATGGAAACCTTCCTTTCATTTCAAAGATCTGAAAAGGATATACTATACCTCTCTAAACTCTTATTAACAGGAAGGTTTGAATGCTGAAAATAACCATAATGAGAAAGAGAATTTTGGATTCTTGATGCGCATAACAACAACAAGCTGCACATTTCAAATTCTAAGTAATGAATAAATGGAGCCAAGAGTATTTTGCATAGGAAAAAAAATCCTGGAGAAGTTGCTCATGATTGGTTAAATGCAATACAAACAGTCAATTTTCTAGATGCTGTCAGACACTTGGACACATATTGTTATTGTCATTTTTCCTTTTTATAAACTGTGACATGGACTCTTTTGTCTTTCACAAACTTACCAGCGAAAAGTACTCAGTATAGTATATTGTAATGATTAGCAAGAAATTCAAAATCATCATTATTTAGATGCCTTTTTCCAAAGTCACGAATAAAAAAATCAACATACAAAAATATTTTGACTGTTTAGCAGGAAATTATAATGTTAATACACAACAAAGAACACAATTTTAAAGGTGCACCTGAAAAGCTTTGTATTCTAGTTAGCTACTGGGCTAAAACACTGACAACTGGTTGATAGTTGATTGGATCAGTACAGCTATAGGTCCAGGAAAACAGCAGAAAGGATAGAAAACTTCAGCAGTCCTAAGATTCTTTACAATCAAAATGTTTAAGAGGTGCTTATCAGATTCATTTAAGGGTTGTGGATGGCAGCTCACCAACTATAATTGGTTTGCACTGGTTAGTACTTTGTCACATTGTACTCGCCCCTGCAGGAAGTATAAATCCAGAATCAGTTTAAATGAAGCTCGACAAACAACATAAAAGAGAAAATCCTTTTTAAAATTGGGGTTGGAGTGGTGATGTACTGGATGCATTTTTGAAGTACAAGTATACAAGGAAAAAAAAGAAATGGTAAAGTCGTGTATCCTTTTCACAGGCAGAACTACTCTGTTGATTAGATGTGTGGTATCACTTTCATGTAATGTCAGCAAATATCCAAATAGACAATTACAGAAGGATAATTATGCAAATTGCTATTTGCCTTGACATTGACAAAATACTAAAATGAAATTTCAAAAGCATGCATTGTATAATTTTTGGCATTTGATTACACAATTACCATATCCGTCCCAAATCACAATAACCACGTTCTGCCGTATAAGATTAATGAAAACCTGTACAACAGGAACAGGGGAATTAATTGGCTTGGAAATTGTAAAATTGTGTGCATCTCACAAGTACAGCATATCATAATTTATTAGAGTGGTACAGTTATTGCACAGCAACAAAAGCTGAGTCCGTTGTTTTGGAAATTATAAATACTGTATGTCTGTTTTACACCCAGAGGAATTTGAGGCATAATTTAATATAGCAAAGTAGCATTGCTACTTCACAGGTCCAGAGTTTTGTGGGAGAGCCTGAAACAAGCCTGAAGCAAAATCAGCTATTATATGTATGCTTAGTAACTTGAAACATATTAAGCCTTTAGCAATGAGCATTCACAAGGTCTCTTTTAAAACTTATAATTGGACATTTAATTAAAACAGTGATAAGAGAGTTAGGCAATTTTTCAGTCCTTTACTTTTATTTAGTTAATGTCAGAAATCACATTAATGGCTTCCAGGACATCCACTCAGTTGTTTGGGAAACACAAAAGCTACTGTGAAAAGATTAACCAGACGAGCAAAAATTTCCATTTTAAAAAAAGTCATATTGCACCAGGAGAGACTGGCATATTTATATTATTTCAAGGATAGTCTTGGCCTGTGCAGTGCTGTACAGTTCTGGACAAGGTTCCACTCTTATCCAGACAGAGCAGTTTGCTTAATTCCCCTATATGCAAGATATAAATGGAAAGAAAATAACATTTTCTAGCAGTGCTAATGGAAGTAAATTTATGTGCTTTTCCATAAAAGCCAGTGAAGAAAGAATTGAATACCTCTGCTATAAGGTTCAGAAATAAAGAAAAATGTAATTGAGTTCCTCCAATACTTACAGCATCAAACTGCAGGAAAAAATCATCAGACTTGTTTTCAACGTTTTCGTTATCAGCTTTGACTTCAACCATAGGATTTAAATACTGAGCACGTTCCAAGGAGGCAAGTGCTCTGTTCTTTTCCGAGGAGTCTACTGGAATTAGAAACTGAGATCGAGTGACTTCTTCAGTGATCTGAAAGTTAAAAATATATATATTTTAAGTATGGAATGGTGCTACATATGTAAAATGTATTGTTATAAAATGTTTAAATATTAAGACTAAATAAATATGGGGAAATCGGCATGGAATGGTTTCACTTTGCAATGATAATAACCAGAACACAACAAGCGTGACTTCAAATGGTACTATGACATCAGGTTGCCTGCCAACCCTTATATCTGAAACACTGATCAGGCATACGTGGCAGCAAGTAATGGCAGCAGCTAATCACAACAGTGTCAGTAACATCTGATCGATCGACTGACTGACTGACTGACTGCTAGTATGGTATGATGATAGCAAAGCAGAGTATAGTCTTCCAAGGTGTGGGAAATGAGACTGAAAGGAGTAACCATTAGCTCTACCACAAATTTCTGCCTCTTGCTTCAGTAAACTTTATTACTCTATATTCTATCACAATCCCTCACCATTCTTGCAATGGTTTATTTGCAGCTTTCTCTCTACCAACTGTGTTTTAAGTACCTTTGGAGCTTGTTTTAAATTAAACAATGGGAATTCAAGGATATCCAGCAGATTCACTGCATTTGCCAGTTTTCATTTAGCCACATTCTTAATCAGAAGTTAATTCTTAGTAAAATGTTATTTGTTAATATATCATTTAGGCAGGATGACTGGTAGATATTCACTCTGCTATTTTGACTTCATCAAATTGATTATGCAAAGTAAAAGAAACAAAATATCATTAAATCCAATGAGTATTAGTTTCCCTCCACTACTTTGTAAGTCTTACTACTTTAAAACATTTTTTTTTGCAGTCAACTTCTTTACACTTAACACATACAGTTACAAATGACACCTTAATTACAACAGTCAGTCAGTCACTATCCAACCTGCTATATCCTAAGACAGTGTCAGAGGGGTATGCTGGAGCCAATCCCAGCCAACACAGGGTGCAAGGCAGGAACAAATCCCAGGCAGGGCGCCAAACCACCGCAGGACACACACACACACACTATGGACAATTTCCTTAATTACATCTCAATACTAATTATTTCAAAGAAGCAATTAACTGCTCAGGCTTAACAAAGCAGAATGAACCAAACTGGCAAAAAATTTACTATATAAAACAAACTAAAATTATATAAAAAAAATCAAAATTAAGTGTGGAGTGTAAGCACAGCAATAACTATAACAGGGGTGTCAAATTCAGACCCTGGAGGCCACAGTGGCTGCGAGTTTTCATTTCAGGCACTTTCTCCATTATTAACTAATTACTAATGATAATGCTAATAAAACATGACTACTTGATTTTAATTGACTTGAATTTTAATTATTTTTTTTCTTTAAGATCAGCAGCTAAATAATACGGAAAGGCAAAATGAACCAACAGATGACCAAACTTTAATCCCATTTGCACCTTTGCACCTGCGTCTTTCATATACCTGTCTCAAAAAAATATTTGAAAAAAGGAAAAGTCTGAGAATATTGGTCTGTGGTGGTGCGCAAAGCACCTGGATGCTAATCTCAGAAAAATGAATAACACATAATACAGAATTAAAAATGTGTTTCATCAACAGCTAAATAGGAGATGGACTAGATTGAAAATGATGGCCTCCAGGACTATTTGAGATGCCTTACATTTGGCTGTAGGTGAATGAAAAAACAATTAAGCAAGTCAATAATAACTAGGGTGTAAATTAGCAGCAGTAACTGGTTAATGAATGAGAGAATGCCTAGAACGACAACCTACAAAAACCGAAGCTCTCTAGGATTTCAGTTTGACACCCCTGCTACAAACAGAAGTTAAACTTAAGCTACTGCTAATTTCTAGGAATGTAAACTGCTCTGGAATTAAAAAATCTAATTCAACAAAAATCAGTTCACAGCAAGCAGTATCTATCTTCCAGTTAAGACTTTGGTTGGAATGAAAACCAATGTAAACTAATAGACACTCAGGTTTGGGAAACACCCATAAAAAGTATATTGTTAAAAGACCTGTTGAATCACAAACAGTTGTTCATGAGCATACATCCACATAAAAACAACATTTTAACCAAAGGATTTTTAAGTTCAGAAATCAGAAGCATAATTTTATTTCAAACAACATGGTATGTGTACAAGGAACAATAAATAAACTACTTTCAATGATATTTACCTTAACAGTTATAAAATGTAATAGATAATTGTATTTCATGTATGTCAACAACTCTGGAACAATTAACATTGACTAAAAATGTTATAAATGATCTAATATAATCTTGTTTAATAAATAGTATTACATGCTGATGAATTATGATTCATTCACAGCAACCCTGAAAAGAATAAAAACAAAAGCATTAATATATAACTACTATTCTTAGCTAATGGAAAAGCACCTGCGAGACTTAAATAACTTATAATTTATTATCCTTAGAACAATGAGTATCGTGACTCAATGCATCACAAGTTTTTAGAACATTCATATTTTAATATAAAACTTCTGGAAATGCAATTATATATTCCAGTGATTCAAAAAAATAAAATTAAAAATGGTTCACTGGACAAACTTGAAAAAACAAGAACACCATGATCTACCAACAAATGTATTATTTATTACATTCAACCCTCTCCTCTCATTAACAGCCTGAGAACATTTTCCTAGCTAGGTCCATTTGTTGTTATGCAGGAACTTATTCCATATATCTTTTACCCTATTGACAAGATGTTTTATTCACAAGTGGTTTTCCACATCATCCAAGAGTAGACTAATTCCTGGCCACCTTTTTGTTTGTTTTTGTTTTAAACACAGTCATTAACGTTTACATGAATATTTAGGCACTATAATCATAGTAATGACTAGGAAATCAGTCTATGAACTGCATCTAATAATGTAGTTAAAACAATTAGAAAATCAGTTTGGAAAACAAATATTTCACTTCAATGCAGTGAATTAAAAACAAATATTAAGAATCTAAACTAAAAGCTTACTATAAGGCACTTTCCAATCTGACGGAATTGTATAATAACAATGTGAAAGTCCAGTATCAGGTAATTTCTTAAAAAGTAGTTATAATTGGGATAACGTATAATCAAAAAAAAAAAAACAAACAAACTTACATTTTCTGAAAAATTAAACTAATAAAGTATGGTATTGAGCCTTACTTTTATCTGCTCAAAGCATCCCACTAAAATCTATGATACAACAGAGAGTACAGATTTGTTAAAAAGTTGATTAAAAAAGCTACACAAAAGGGAAGTTAATGGAAGACAATTTTATTGTTTAAAACAAATATTTGAAACATGAAGAAATTACCAGGGCTGTGGGATCAGAGTTATGAGCAATTATTGGGTTACTGGAGTTGGAGTTGGTAAAAATATACCAACTCTGAATAAATATAAATTATAATATAATGTATTAAAATGTAAATAGTAAAATAATGCATTAAAATACCCAATTTCACTTATACTGATTCAATTAAATATTTTTCTCCTTCTTGACTTTTGACAGAAATATAGCTTTTTTATTTTTGTTAATTTACTATTTTTTTTATATTTTATTTTATTAAAACCAAAAAACATTCCATACATGCAAGTCAATTTTAAGAAAAACTAGTTCGAAACAATTGTTCAATTAAACATGTTTTCCTTCTAGACTTTTGACAGAAATATAGCAAAACAAAACTTTATACAATTTTGAAACCACCCTACCTGTTCATGGTCAAGCATTGTAAGGGCCTTCACTCCAGCTAAAATTAAATTTTTTGCCACTTCAGCTCCAAGGCCCTTCATTCCAACTAACAGGACACGAGACCCTCTGAGCCTGAATTGTTGAAAAAAAAAAAAGAAAAAAAAACATACATTAGAAAACAGTATGCATAAAGGAACTTAATTGTTCCTCATTATTCATGATGTCACTTTGTTAAATTTACTAAAAATCATTGAGTACTAGGCAAAAGACAGAAACTAAGAACAAATGTAAGTCTAACACTCGTACACCAGTGCCAATTTACATATACCAGTTAATCTGCCAAGAACAACTCAGACGTAGGAGGAAACTAAGCTTCCCAGAAAGAGACAAACACAGACACAGGAAGAATAAGCAAACTGTACATAGTGCAGTGATGCATCAGTCACTAACTACTGCACAATCATACTACCCTTAATCAAACACAAAAATGTTGAGAAGTGCTTTTATAGTATCACTTAAAGTTGAATTAAATAAAGTATGTTTGAAGTTGATGTCTCATTATGCAACAAGAATACAAAATATATTACACCCAATCAAACCTAATATCGTTTTTATAATGAAGAAAATATGGCTTCCTGGGATTAGAAGTGATAAAATGTGCTTCAATCTAAATTAATCTCAAACTTAGTTTTCTAATAGTCTTATATACATTAGTACATATTCGATAGATAGATAGATAGATAGATAGATAGATAGATAGATAGATAGATAGATAGATAGATAGATAGATAGATAGATAGATAGATAGATAGATATTTTATTAATCCCCAAGGGGAAATTCACATACTCCAGCAGCAGCATACTGATAAAAACAATATTAATTAGTGATAAAAACACAATGCAAGTTAAAAAATGCAAGGAGAGAGTGTGGCAGGTATAACAGCCTATAATCTTGTATAGTGTTAACATTTACGTATACACCCATGGGGTGGAATTGAAGAGTCGCATAGTGTGGGGGAGGAACGATCTCCTCAGTCTGTCAGTGGAGCAGGACGGTGACAGCAGTCTGTCGCTAAAGCTGCTCCTCTGTCTGGAGATGATCCTGTTCAGTGGATTCTCCATGATTGACAGAAGCTTGCTTAGCAGCCGTCGCTCGGCCACAGATGTTAAACTGTCCAGCTCCGTGCCTACAATAGAGCCTGCCTTACTCACCAGTTTGTCCAGGTGTAAGGCGTCCCTCTTCTTTATGCTGCCACCTCCGGCACACCACTGCGTAGAAGAGGGCGCTCGCCACAACCGTCTGACAGAACATCTGCAGCATCTTATTCAATGTGAAGAATGGTAAAGTTGCTACCTATAGAGACCATTCCTTATTGGAGGAATCCTAATCCATCTTTCGTAACTCAATAGGAAATTGATATGTTATTTTAAATTGGAAAAAAATTTAAATCTCTCTTTGAGGGAGACACAGAGATTTTTTTCACCTTGGCAAGACTAAATTAATGTTATAAAACAACTTGGTGGTACTTCAGCAGTTTTTTTATAAATAGGAAAAATCACATTTTTTTCCTCACATCTCTCTGTAATGTAAACTGGAGAAAGAGGTTATGAGTTTTCCTTTATCTTAAGTTTTTTTTTTTGGAACACAATGGTTTTACAGCTGTATTGCTTATGTGAGTGTGCTCAGTATCTATTATTATCCTTCAACTCATGTTCTTAACACCCCCTTTGCAAAGACTGAGCACCTATCCCAGTAGCACTGGATGCAAAACAGAACCAAGTCCTGAACTGTACTCAATTATATCACTCAGTATACTCACACATACAGTCGACATGCAGGTAAGCATTTTGCTGCACACTACACATATGCCAATACTATACTTACTACTACTAATTACGATTACCTCTGCTGCAGACAGGGCTAATTGAAGATTGGTAAATAACCTAAGAAGTGTATCATTGGGATGTGGAATATTTACACCAATTTGTCTCAGTTTATGGTATGCATATCAATGGTGGTACATAGCAGTTACTAAGTGAAATGTGAGGAAGCACAACACAAAAAAAACTGGTCAATGTTAGGGCTTGATAAAGTTACAAACGAGTAAAACTCAATCCAAAGTTTACAGCGAGGGATGTTGAATATACATTCCCAGTTTGATGTACTGCATATTTTTAGTTTTTGTCTACCATTATTTTATGGAACATTTTGGGAGAGTGCCAGACTAGAACAGATGGATATATAATGATAAATGCAGACAACTTTTAACAATTATTAAAAATAAAATATCTAAACTTTCATTTTTGTCATTTTAATATTAATGAATCACTTATTTCAGGCAGAGCTGCAAATATTGATTTCTATTGTGATTTTAAACACAGTTTAAAAAACAGCAGTGGACTGAACACAGGAACTCTCTGTGCCACAAAGAAGACTCAGCAATAAGAATGACTTGTAAACCTTTTAGAGTATTTTTTTTAACACAAAGTCATTGCAAACTCTTGAGTTATTTTTCTGGTTAAGATCCAAATTGAAAAGTAAATGTACAACTTTTTTATATTAGATCATGCACATTTTAGATGTTATTGTTTTATTCCATATCAAAGCACACTACTGTTATCAAATGACTCACAACACTGTGTCATCCTTTGTTAAAATCCAATATAAAATATTTGGGGTGGGGGGGATAGTCTTTAAATGCACTACCAGTCAAAAGTTTGGACACTTCAGAAATGTTTGTGTTTTTGACAGAAATTGATACCTTTTTACCAAGATACTATTAAATTGATTTTAAAAACAGCCAAGACATTACTAATACTGCTAATGGGTATTACTGCCTAAAATGACTGACTTTCAGTTTATTATTCACATATAACTAACTACAAAGCCCTGTTTTTAGCAGCCATTCCTTAATCCTTAAGTGTCCTAATAGTAAACTCCCCAGGCCTACCCTAATTTAGTTATGTATAAATCCTATTTGGTTATTGGAGAAACCTTTGAAATTGCCTTAGCACTACTGAAACCTGTCATTCGGTTCAACTGCATTACAAGGTACTGGCGTTCCTAAAGTTCTGTGTTGTGTTCATTCTCAAGAAGCATGTCAGTCTATTGTTGTTGTTTGCAGAATGAAGGCTATTCCACATGACTGATTCCCAAGAAGATGTATTTTATTTTTGAAACAATGTAACAGTATCTTGATAAAAAAAGTGTCAATTTCTTTTAAAGACGTGAACATTTCTGGGTGTATCCAAAACTTGTGACTGGTACTGTATATAAACAGTAAAGTGCCCGAAGCTTTATTCCATTCTAGCTCTTGCTTTTATTTGTTCATTCTCATCTCGCCAAATGAGTTTCCAAATTTCAAATACAAAAGAGACCTCTCAAATTGTATTTATTCGTGTACTTATTTTTAATAACAAAATATATCACACACATTCTAATACGCTAATCAGGTTCAGAGTCGCGAGATGCCGGTGCCTATCCCAAGAGCGCTGAGAACAAGTTTTGGAATCAACCATGGATCAGGTTGCTGGGCCATCCTATGGGATGATTTAGAAAACCGGAGTATTATTAGAAAAACGCATCCACACACTTGAGACAACGTGCACACTCCTCACTGCAGTCCATGTAACAGACCACTCTGTTTCATTTCTAAAATCGTCCCTAGATGGCCTGCTTAAAACGCATATATATAAACTCTAGCACAGAACCACGCTATCTCAATCGAATACTCAACTATGATCATTGTGAGCTGGCTATTGTTCGTACCGTTTCTGGGCGTCAAGACCCCATAATCGGATCTGTCTATCATACTGTGCCGCCTCCTCTTCACTTATCACTGATTCTTCTTTTTCCACCATATTCTCGTATTCTTTTGAATCGACGATTACAGTTTTGCTTCACAGTGTATGTCAACGACACCGTTGTAAATTTTAATTCAAACAACTGCTACAGCGACAAAGTCGCGCTTCCCACTCTTTGAATGGACGCCTGATGATGACGAAACCACGAGCTCGCGCTCATGGTGACGACATTGACGCGCGAGCATTCGTCACGTGCTCACATTTCTACACGAGAGTATGGCAATCATTGTGAATAAAAGATGGGCAAAATAAGAGGCGTTGTTTCTGCTTTGCCGGTGATTGTTGTGTTGGGCTCCAGCTGTTCTACGACCCTGCTCTGGATATATGGGTTTAGAAAATGGATGGAAAAAAACAGGAATTGTGATATTCATCTGTACTGTATTGGGTTTAGTGGTAAATATCATTACATTAAATCTCTTATGGTTATGTAAACCAAAAAAGCACATACATTTTTTTACGCTGTCCGTTGTTAAACCTCTCTGGAAATACCAGTCTTTGTGGATTGCACAGAAATTTATTTATTTACATTATGTTATTTTATGCGAACGTATGTTTTGGTTTTACCTTTGTATATATGACCACATTTATTTGTTTACCAAACGCATTTATCCAAAGCAACTTACAAAAGATCAGTCTGGGGGACTGTTTGGATGCAAGTGTTTCAGGCAGGCCCGGCGCCACCATTAGGGCGAATTAGGCATTCGCCTAGGGCGCAGATCATAAGGGGGGACGGGACCCAGCCACACGGGTTAGCTACTGAACAGTCGGTTGGCGCTCTAATAAAAATCTAGCACCACACTGGTTACTGAACTAGATAACAGAACTTATTATCACAAGTGAAGAGCTCACAACGAAATACTAAAAGTTACCACTTTCTAGGTTACAAAACCTAGTATCTGACAGAAGTTCACCAAACATGAGTCTTCAAACACTGCTTCAATGCATTGAGGGAGTAAGGATTTCGAATGGAGGAAGGCAGCTTGTTCTACCAGGTAGGAGCGATAAATGAAAAGAGTCTGGATTGAGATACCAGAGGCCAATTATCAGCAGACCTGAGGAGTTGAGAGGGAGCATAGGACCTTCATATATGCAATTGCTAACCCTTTGACTCTGTAGCCCCTCAATAGGCAATCATCAAAGATTTGAATTCAATAAGGCTTCTACAGAGACCCACCTCAGCTGGATGAACACCAGATATATGCTGTATTCTGAATCATCATCAGCAGCTTGGTGGCACATACTAGTACTTCTGCCAGCAGACAGTTGAAGTAGTTCAGATTTGACAAGGCCAAGCCTGGACCAAAGATTGTGATGCATACTATATACTTGTATAGAATGAATCTGTAAGACCGAGAGACCACTTCATCATGGTCAATGAAGGAGACCTGGTCATCGATCACCACCCCAAAGCTGCATACAAACTTGGTGGATGTTAGCAGTAGCAATATTGAGTGAAGCAGAGCAGAGAAGTGGTGTATAATAGAAAGATGAGCTGGGATAATAAGAAGGTTAATCTTTGCCCAGTTGATCTGAAGGTGGTGTTCCTTTATCCAAGCTACAATATCAGTAAGACATGTAGATATTCTAGCTGACACCGTGTGGGTCCTCTGGAGAAAAGACAGGTACAACTGTGTATCATCAGTATAACTTCAAAAAGATAAACCATGGGACAGAATGGTATATCCTGACAAGGAGGTGTATAGAAAGAAGAAGAGTGTGCCCAGCACTGATCCTTGGGGCACCCACATGCTTGTATGATGCACCGTTGACGTCTCTCTGCACCAGGACAAATGATGGGAGCCGCCCAAGAGTTAGGTCTCAAATCATCTGTGGGCAACAATCCCTGTGATTTCAGGGTCAGAGAGGATAGCAAGGAGGATATGCTGATTGACCTTGTCAAAAGCAGAGGAGATATTTAACAGTTGGGGATAGATGACATGTTAGTAGCAGTAGCCTGCTGTAACATAATTGATGATGGTAAGTAGAGCCGTATCTGTTGAATTGCCCCTCTTAAAGCCTGACTTATTAAGGTCAAGCAGTTTGTTTTTGGGAAAAAGTTAATCTGTAAATATAAATGGAACAGTTATTTAAATTTTTTGTATTATTATTTAATATATGCTGTATAAACCCTGTTAAGTTAGGTGAGGTCCACAAATCTGCTTAAGTTCTTTAAAAATGAAATGGTTCATCTTTATGATGTTATTATCATTGTGTGTTTCTTAGCTTTTCTTCTAGCTTTTTAATACTACCTTAAGACTCTGGATCCCTCACAACAGTGAATGGCATTAAGTAACTTTGAGAATGTTATTATGTACAGACTATTACTTGTTTTGTATGTGTACTGTTCCTTATGCCTGGATATATTATGGACAACTGTTTTAAAAATAAAGATAAAGCAATATTTAGGCATTATTTGACATGACTGTTTCTTAATGGTAAAAACTTAACTAGAAATTCACTTTTTACGAATTTCAAAAAAATTCAAAACTGTAAATGTTACTTGCAGCAAACAGAAAGGGTCCAGTAATTACTACAGAACTTTTATACATTTTGTAATGTCTGAATTCCCAATACAGAACCATGTAGAACCAGAGCTTGACATGAAGCAGGGGACAATCTCTAGATGTGTTTAAGGGCATACAGTCACTCACAGAAGAAAAATGTACTCTTACTAATCAACCTAACACCATGTGTTTCAGTAAACTATAACATGTTCTTGTATCTTCCTAGAAAAATTATTTTGAAAAAAGCAAAAAGCAAAGTTAATTAAGGAAACCCAAACACCATTCAGAAATTATTTAACCTGGCAAACAAATCAAAAACAGTGAGTAAACAACACTTCAGAATGTGACACACATGCCTCCATTTTTCATTTCGATTAACCAATTAACCTTAATGTCACATCCTAGTAAAAACTAAACTTTAAAATTATTTTGAAGAATAATTCTTGCTTACGTTTTTAATTCTACTTCTAAAATAGAGGTCTGTACAGTGGTGATATTCCCCTTTAGAACTGGATTGTTATTCCAACATGTCTTTACAGGAAGCAGTTCCTACCTCTTCGAAATTGCTTTTTAGAATTATATTATGTTGTAAGGTTGTCTTTAACTTAACATATTCATTATCTTCCTTTTAATCCTTCATATGCAAGCACATTAATAATTTACAGTATATATAAAACGTATATCAGCTTACAATATGTACAGTATATATTAGTATGTTTCCATATATTTAGTTCTTGTTATTGTTGTATTTTATATTGTGTTTTATGTTTATTTCAGCAGAACAGAACATGCTTGTTGCGTTAGACTTTACAGTACAAAAGCCTCAGGCACTTGTGAAAAATGCTGTGAAGCAAATTAGTTTCCAATTACAATGCAATGAATAGGTTTTTGTTAATCAATAAACTTCCTAGAAGGTGTGGTAAACAGATGAAATCATAAATTAAATGTAGTGTGAGTACTCTTAGCCTTAAAACAGCAGCAGTACTCTTAGGTACACTGAGTTTTTTAAGATCCTCATGTGGTCTGTTGTTCCAAGCCTCTTAGAGAACTTATAAAGCTTGCCACAGTTCCACCGCACACTTTGGCTGTCTTTCTTGCTTCTGGTCTCTCAAGTAGTTTTGGACTGACTTTATGATGATAATGGCACTATGAGTACCATATAATCTCTTGCAAGATTCCCTTTTCTTCTTTTAACTGCAGATATTTTTTTATGACTTCGTTCCTCTGCTTGGGGTCATTGCCATGGTATAGAGTGTACTGTTTAGATGTCTCCCTGATGATATTATAGGATAGCTAAGAATCTGCTTGTACCTATCAGCAATGAGAAGGCCTTCAGTTTTTTAAAAACATTTTATTGAATGTATTAAAGTCAAATAATATTCCATATAAGCAAGTCAAATTTTACAAAACTAGGTTCGAATCAAATCAACCCCCACCAATGAGAAAGAGAAATAGGCCAACAGAGTAAAACTTTAATAGTAGGAAAAGTAAATAAATAGATAGATAAATAAATAAATAGAAAAAAGGGAAAAGAATAAGCTTCCTCAATTTAAATGCTTATTTTAAAATGTTATTGATCGATCTTGCCAGGTTTTAAAACAGTTTTACATAGAACCTCTAAGTAAGTTCCAATTTCAAGTAATATATAACACCAGTTACCCACTGACTTAAAAGAGGTGAGTTAGGATTCTTCTAGTTGAGCAAGATAAGTCTACGAGCCAATAGTGAAGTGAAGGCAATTAAATTAGTTTGTTTGTCCTTCTGCACTTTAAGCCCATCTGGAAGTACACCAAACACAACTGTTAGTGAATTAGGAGGGATTGTGACTCCAAGGCTGTCTGAAAGGCATTTAAAGATTTTGGTCCCAAATGGTATTGATTTGGTGCACACCCAAAACATGTTGCCCAATGAGGCTAGAACTTGATTGCAATGTTTGCAAGTTGGATCTTGCCCTGAAAACATTTTGGACATTTTTAATCAAAACAAATGTGCTCCATAGATAATTTTAAGTTGAATAATTGTATGCATTGCATATATAGAGCGCGAGCGAATTCTGTGCAATGCTACCTTCCACTCCTTTTCTCAAATGTTGAGTAATAGACCCTTTTCCCACTGTACTCTGGGATCTTTGAAAGGGAGGGACTTTCAAAATTTTTATATATATTACTGAAATGCTGTCTGAATCCTCAAGGCTGATCAATATTTTTTCTGAAACAGTGGTAGGTAGGAGGTGAGGAACATTTTGGCAGATTTTGTTTAGCAAATGTTCTAATTTGGAGGTGCTTAAAGAGTTGTGTTGCTGGAAAGTTAATTTTGGAGTGTAATTGTTTGTAGGATGCAAAGACATTGTCTATATACAGGTCTCTGAGTGATTTAATCCCAAATGTTTTCCAGACATTAAAAACTGTATGTTTGAGAGGGTGGGAAAAGGTGGTTATTGTGCAGAGGTACCACAGATAAAAGTTTATCTGTCTTGAAGTACGGTGTACATTGGTTCCATATTCTGAGTGGATGAAGCACAATTGGGTTGTTAGTATATTGGTGATAATTTCTATTTATTGGGGTACACATCAAGGAATATAAAGAAGTACTACAGGATTTTATTTGTATTGTGGACCAAACCTGTGTATGTTCATCTATTTGTGTTCATGTCCAGGTTTTTATAGTTTGTATATTTGGTCCCTAGTAATAAAACTGAAAGTTAGGTAGAGCCGTGCCACCTTCCACTTTAGGTCTTTGTAGGGTCGCCCTTTGGATACGTGGATGTTTTGAATTCCAAATAAATTAGGCTATGATGGAATCTAGCTTCTTAAAAATGAATTATTGATGTATATTGGAATGTTTTAAAATAGAAAAAGAAGCTTAGGAAGGATATTCATCTTGACAGTGTTGATTCTTCCAGCTTTCATCTCCACTGAGATAAAAGGTAGACCGTCTATGCAAGTCTTGCTTAGGTTTTTCCATGCAGACAGCAAAATTTTGTTGATAAAGAACTTTATGTTTACTTGTGTTGTTTACCCCTGGGTATTTAAACTGATCTGCGATGATATAAGGGAAGGTGTCCAATCTAATATTGTGTGCTTGTGAGCACACAGGAAAGAGCACACTTTTATTCAAGTTAATTCTGAGACCAGAAATCTTTTGAAATTCTGTTAATGCTGTTAGGAGTGCAGGCACAGTATTTTGTGAATCTGATGTATATATAGTACCATATCTGCATATAGTGAAATTTTCTGTTCAAGCCCTTCTCTGATAATCTCCTTTATCTCATAAACATTTTGACAGTGAATTGCCAGTGGCTCAGTGGTCATTGCAAAAATCAGTGCAATGCAAGGGGCATCCTTGTCTAGTACCATGTTCTATTTTGAAGTAGTCTGAAATAATGTTGTTAATATAAACTGAAGCTTCTGGACTGGTATATAGTAGTTTGATCTATGCACAAATATTCAGGCCAAACCCAAATTTCTACAATATAGTGAAAAGGTAGTACAATTCTACAATATCAAATGCTTTTTCTGCGTCCAACAATAATAATATCTCTGGCGTGTTAGACTTTGTGGGTGAATATATTACATTAAACAGACATCGAAGATTGAAAGCTAAGTGTCTGCCCTTAATAAATCCAGTTTGATCTTGTGATATTACCAAAGGTAGCACTTTCTCAATCCTTCTAGCTAGGACTTTGGAGAATATCTTAACATTATTATTCAAAAGTGAAATTGGTCTGTATGATGCATATTGTAATATGTCCTTATTTTGCTTAAGAAAGATGGTAGTTAAAGCTTGATGAAAATTTTGAGGTAGAATTTCATTGACTCTAACTTCTGCAAATGTTGCTAATAGAAATGGAGCTAGCTTAATTGAGAATATTTTATATAATTTGGAAGGGTAGCCATCAGGGCCTGCTGCTTTTCCACTCTGAAGTGAGTTTATAGCATCTAGTAATTCTCATCAACTCTTGTTTGCGAAAATGCAGCCCTAAACCTGCAGGAAACCTTTACTTCAGTGTTGCCTGCAGACATCCATCCAGTCCTCTCCAAGCCCTCAGTAGACAAAATGTCCTTATGTTAAAGCCAAAAATTTCAAATTTTGACTCATCAGTCTAAGGTACCTGCTGCCATTTACTGTACCCCGTCTTATTTCTACCTTTCAGGAATATTATGGTCACAACTCTTCTATGATGACAACTTCTGATAATACTTCTAGAGTGTAGATTGGTGTACCAGGATCACAGTGGATTCTGCAAGTTCTGAGCTGATAGAAATGCTGGACATCTTTTGATTTTGAAGGGATGTAAGCTTCATGGATATCTCATTTGTTGCACTCCGGTTCCATGGCCAACACACACTGTAGCACATCTGAAAATATATTTGTATATGTATATTATTTTTGTATATATATATTTGTATTTGTGAGAGACCTCGATGAAGCAGGATGATCACTCTGTGTTTTGTCACTGTGCAATTTGTTCCCATGGTATAAGATTTACAAGTTAAAATTACTACATCTACAGTGTTACCTTTTTGGCATGTTTCTGATTCATTTGTCCACTTTGGTTTGTCCTACACATGATATCATTGATCATTACCACCTTAATCATGCACTGGGCTCAGTTTATACTAAGATTTCACATTTGTTTATCTGGAAAGTTGTCTATTACAAAGTTACTTTCTTTCTTTAAGGACATTCAAATATTTTACTGTATTCCTTCATTTTTTACAAAGGACTGTTTTGAACGGTAAAATATGCTTTTTCTCTATTGACATACCACTCCAGAAGACATACTGTAAAATAGGCATCTAAGACACATATTTATATGAACCATCTAAAGTACCTAAGACCTTTGCACAACAGGTTAGGTGCTATTGTACTGTATTTTTGCATGTGTACAATGCCTTGGGCTTGTAGATGGAAGTCAGATACACACAAATACATTTTTTCTATGCTGAACATGTTAACTACATACTTCACTTGCACATAAGTACAACCAATACTGTGTGTTTACATTGGTACCCTAGTATATGATTCTTGCACTTATGATTTTAAGTGTCATTAGATGAAGACATCTGCTGAATAAGTAACGTAAATTATTTTTTCCAATCTTGCTTGGGCTGTAAAAATATAAGAAGCATCTGAAAACCAGGGCATCTAACAGAAAAAGAAATAGAATTTAATTAATCTGTCTAATCCACAAAGGCAATGAAAAGAAATGATTTATTTTTGTCTTTTAATTATTTTTGAGGAGGAGGGCATGGGGGAATGACACGGTAGTGTTGTGTTTAGCACTACTGCATCACAGTTAGAAATGCTTTGACTGAAATCCCAGCCTGGGCAATGTTTATTTGTGTCTTCCTTGGTACTGTGGGTTTCTCTATCTCCCCTAAAACATTGATTGGTGACTCCAGATTTATCCACTGTGAATAAATTTTGGCTTGTGTGTGAGTGTACACACCATCTGAGGTTGGGTCCTGCATTCTTTGCACACAATCATTGGAAAATAATAATAAATGCTGCTTGGTATTTATAAATTCAATAAGTAAACCATGAGATTACTGTTTGACATTTAATTTGGCAATGATAGGATGTTTGGGTGGCCTGGTTGAAAGGGAAATGACAGAAAGGAACTTTTAGTACAGAGCTTTGGCAAAACCTAGAATGGACAGGGAGGGGGTAAACCAGCAGTCAAGATGCATGGAAATCGTTGGAAGTGCTAAGTACAGAGACACTCAAGCACTAGAGAGTGAGTACTAGAATTTCATATTCTTCCAACTCTTCAGAAAGCTTCAGTGACAAATATACTTTTGTATACCACTTACCACTGAAGATTTTAGACGTTTAAGAATCTACTTAAAAAACATATTTATATATATATAATATATAATACAGTATATACAGTATATATATATATATACAGTTTGCATATATATATATGTATATATATATACACTAATTTCGTGGATCTAAATCTAAGTTAAGAGATGTGAGAGTTTAAAAACCTGATTATGATACATCATTAAATAAAACTGGTGGCAATTTTTTTTTTTCATTTTTATATTTTTCTAATTGCATGGGATAAAAGCACAATGCAAACCTTATCCATTACAAGGAAACATGTCATAGAAGTTTGAAACACTAATTAACTACAATATCTTTTGCTTACTGGAAAAAAATGGAGGCTCTGCAGAAACAAACACACAGTGCAAGATGATTCCAAACTCTACAAAGAAGGCATTCTCAAGCAACTATTGTGAGATGACATTATGACACAGTGGCCCACCATGCTGTCCTGGGTCAGATCTGCTATAATACAGCACAAATGCGTTCTAGGTCTTCAAACTGAACATTTATTTTAGAATCCCCCAGTCCTTGAATGGAATGCTTATTTTAGAATTTCTATTTAAAGAAATAGTTATCCTGTTACAGTGATTGGAAAGTTTGGGGAAAACCACAGTCACTAATGCAGATGTCTCTGGTATTTGGCATATATTTAAGGAAGATGCCAACTGACGACCTGTAAGGCGTTGTTTCTCAAACTACACATTGTGTTGTCCTTATCTTCTAATACAATTGTGTACCTGGGCCTTCCCCCTCTTCTTCTGTCCTTTTTAGATCTAGTTTCCCCTAGATCTAGTTTCCCCTCTTCTCACAAGACAGGTATAGACAACCTTTGTATGGAATCGTCAATTTTCTGGCAGTCTGTCACCTGGAATAACCTTAATTCAGCAAAAAATAAAATAAATAAATAATCAATAGATGGATGACTCTTCAGAAATCTGTTTTGTTTGAACCTTTTTAAACACACAACTGAACTTTAGGTATACCAGTACCTTACAACTCAAGGAAAGACCATTCACTTGCTTTTCTAACCAGAATGTACTGTTTCATTGCTGTAATTACAGAGGTTTCTCTAATAACAAATTAGCATTTAAACATGAGTAATTAAGAATATGCTATGGGAGTTCATTAGGACACTGAAAATGGGGTTTTGAGTTATAAGCGAATAATAAATTAATCAGTTATTTTAATAGCCATTAGCAATATTAGTAATGTCTTGGACGTGTTTTAAGTCAATTTAATGGTAACTTGATAAAAAGGGTATCAATTTCTATCGAAAACGTGAAAATGACTGTGTGTGTCCAACACTTTTCACTGGTAGTGTGTATATTGTAAGCTTATTGCAGAAAGCAGAGTGTCATTAAAGTGTATGTACAGTACACTATATATATGTGTGTGTACACACTATATAAGAGAATCGTTGCATTTATGATAAAAAGTTAATATCGTGATTGGACAGTGATTTTTTCTATTTGAATATAGTTCATTCTTGACAGAATTAGCCAAGAATGCTATGTAGAATAAAGATCGGTGTATAATTTTAAAATACTGTGCAAGGAAACACGTAGATGCTCTTAAAAACCTTTAAGAGTTTAAAGTTTCGCTTTTAAGAAAAATTAGTCACTCCACCCCATCACCCCACCGACACTGCGTGGCAGGCACGTGCTTTTTGCGCAGCTTCGCCAGCCATCACCAGGAAGCTAACAACAATGTTCGTCTTTTTCCGCTGACCCGCGTTACAACAGCCTCGCCGTTACATCATCTTCGTGTCTTTTCGGCCGCCACTCTTGAGCTCGCCGGACCCGCCCCTCCGATGACGCAACCGCAAAGCCCACCCTTTTTCACCTTTTATTCGTTTCCCTAATCCCACCCCTTCGCGGCCAAGATAATATTCGAGTGTTTCCGTGAGGGTGTCGCTATGCGATCCACCAATCGCCGCTGTCTATTTATTGGGGGCCTGCTGTGCCCGCCCCTATTCGCGGTGCTATTTCGTCACTTTCGTCATTGTTCGTCAGCTCCACCTTCGGCGCCTTCCGGCCTCTCCCTGTCGTCTCTCGTTCCCCATTTAGTTGCTGGCGGCCGCCATTTTATGTGGACGAATTTCAGTATCAGCGCAACTGTAAGGGACTGCTGGAATTAAAAAAGTCATCCTCTCTCTTTATTTTTTTTTTAATAAGGCAAACTAATTATATATTCCTATAAATGGAGAAATATTTATATTGAACTGAAACATTTTCCAAAAAACAAAATTCTGATTAACCAAGTAGCTCCAATTCAGTGACGCATAAACAGTAAATATTTTATCGAATTGTAATTTTTTTTTGTTACTTAAATGTTAAGAGGAATATGGCTCTGGAAAGCATGAATGTCCATCATCCCTCCCCACCAACCTCCAACCATGAACACATCAACAACCTCACAGACGAAAGGTCGAGTAATTCTACAATCATATTTCTGTACAACAATTTTATTTATCCTTGGGGCTTTCTTTTTTTAGAAATAGAAACGCTCTGCGGGTTCGCATTGTTTTCTTTTTATTTTAATATTTTTAAAGTTTTCTTTCTCAGAGGGATTAAAAGTCGCCTATTTTTCTGGGGACCGAGTCAACAGAGGTAACAAACGCCATTTTGAAACATTACGATAAAATCAATCTCCGAAGAAAGGAAGATGTTTTTTTATTTTATATTTTTTAAGGTAGATTTTTTGGTTAGATGTATAGAGATTTTTTACAAGTCGGGGTAAGCGTAGCAGTGGGCGTAGATGGGAAATGAATTTTTAAAAAATGTGTGGTATTTTTAAAAACACCCGACTGTAAAATGAAGGGAGGGGGGGATAACGCAGAAATCCTTAACGTTGAGGACAAATATTTTTGTTAGAATGATTTCGATATGTTGTATTTCTAAATGTGTTGGAAAATAATTAGTGAAAACTGTGCTAAGTATCTTCTGATTAACATATTTAAGAAATGTGCAATCAAGTTATAAAACTGGCTTAAAACGCTTACAGTTCTTTGTACCATAGTTATTTGGACTGAAATGAAAACTTCAGCATTTCAGTTTCCGTTAGGTGCATAAGATTTATATTCTTCAAGTTTTAAAACTTTATTTTCGATGCCAAAATATTTTGAGTCCTGGCATATTTTGTTTCTTACGTGTAACCATCCTTTTCTTATGCATAAAAAAGTTATTTTTGAAACGTACAGAATCATTTTCTAGAATATTTGTCCTAATGATGCAAAGAAGTAAAATAAGGATCATGACAATAGTCGATGGCACACCCCAGTTAAGTAACAATGTGACTGTTTCTGTTTTTATTTAATGAGAAGAGTAAGTTGAACTATGCATTACTGCATACTTTTGAGTTTTGTCTATTTTATTTGTCTTTTGTAAAACCCAGTTTATCATGCATGCTACTGGTAAAATATATTTCTTACAGTGTCTAAAGCATGAATTAATGTTCAAAGTTTATGAAGCATTTCAATGAAAAGCACAGCTTTTGTCCCCATGCATTTAGTTTACACCTAATATATAAACGTATATTATATATGAAATCATGCCAGATGTATAACATAGTAATAATTGCTTTGCCCTTCCCTTCCCAAATAATCATATGTTGCTAAACCTGTTGTTCCTTGCCCAAACACCACCCCATCATTCCACTCGTCCAGTATGTACTTATTCTTTTAAGTTACAAATAGAGTTTTCTAATTAATCAACTTTTTTGCAGCCTTCATAATTCTATTTCCAAGTCCTCAATGTTCCAAAAGCAGCAGCAGCCAACAAAAAGTAATAAAATACCACCTTGTAACCCCCAGAGTACCACCAGGACCCAGTGCACAAATTAATAAATGCCAGAAGTAAATCACTTGTTTTTTTGTGGATTGCCCAATTCCCTTCAGAATTAAGAAGGTAACGATGAACTATAATTAATTTTAGGTTGCCAGCGGTAAGTTTCAATTTGTTTTTCACAAGTGTATCATCTTTACAGTGAGATATATATCTGCATGTGTGATTCCCCAAAATACATTTTTATTAAGATGTTTGAGGTTAAGATACTTTATTATATTCATTTACATTGTATTGTACTTTTTTAATTAGCATATTTTGTCGTGTAGTTTAGGTGTATCAAAGATACTTTTAACAAGTTTACTAAAAGGCATCTCTTGTCGATTATTTATGCCAGTTATCAGTTTTTAAAGCACAAATTTCATTTAGGTCCTGACCACCAGGTTTAAATAGTTAAATGGATGCAAGCATTTGACATTACGTTATGATGTTTTTTGTGTTTTAAGAATATTTTAAAAATATATAGTAATATGTTTTGAAATAAAATCCTCAAATGTGTGCATGTTGGTTCATTATTATATGTTAGTGTACTCACTAAATGTCAGTGGCTTATCTAGAGTTGCCTATGACCTTGAGCCCAATGGTACCAGGAGAGCCTGTGGCTCCATGCAGTTCTTATCAGAAGAAATAGGATAAGAAGTTTGATAGGTGTGTGTGTGTGTGTGTATATATATATATATATATATATAAAATATAGAGAGAGATAGAGATATATATATATAGAGAGAGATAGAGATATATATATATATATAGAGAGATATATATATATATTTATATATATATATATATATGTGTATGTTTATATATGTATTGTTCGTGTAAAATTCATGTTTGAGAGGTTAGGCCCACTTGGAAATTAGTATGGATACTGACTCACTTGTTCACCTCAAATTACAATACTTTTTTTTTTTTTAATTCACAGTAGAAACTTCCTCAGCAGACATTATAGGTTTTCCGTCCAGGCTGGTGCTTGCCTTGCATTCATTTTTGTTACCTATCTCCATTCTGATTCATTGCTAATGCATTTTATTACATGATACTGATTTCTCTGAAAATTATTGCACTTACTTATGCAGTTTCGTATCATACTAGATGTTGACTACCCTTAGCCAACTTAATTTTAGCATTTTTCTAATTTTTAGCCTATCTGCTACTTTCAATAATAAATGCATAAGTTTTAAATTAATTTAAAAAATATGCATGTTGTCAGTGTTTTTTTTTTAGATGGAGTACTGATTAAAATAGCCCTAGCCAACTTACAAAATAATTTGGGTCTTTACAAATGAGGGGAGACCAAAGGTTTGACCTTGTCTGTCTTGTTCAGTAGTAATGATTTTAATTAAATCCCACATAGTTGGGGATTAAACCAGTCACATAATTTTGGTCAGTTACATTTAATACCATAAATCTACCATAAAGTGGTGTAATGCCATTATTAGTTTGAACGCAGATTTCTTTTGAACTTTCCTTATAAGTTCAGTTTCAGCAGAGTAATCATATAACATAAATATAAATAAATATTTATGTTTACTGAACCTTTTGTATTGGGCAGAATTATCATATGTTAGGACTGTGTCATAGCTTTATAGTTCTAGATTAGTGTGGAGTTTGCATGTTTTTAAGTGGTTTCTCAGTTTATCCCTATATCCCAAAGATTTCCAAGTCAGTTTTATTGGGAGACTATAAAATTGGGTCAGTTGTAACAAGTATAGATGCATGTGAGTGTGCGCAGTGAAAAACTGGCAACCTTCCAGGATAGTCTTTGACTCCCTAAAAGGGAATTCTGAGTTCATTCAAAATAAATGAATATAAGCATGTTGTGGTGCTGATTATTATTAATTTGTTGTCTGGGCCACTTCCTGCCTTATGTCCAATTTTGTTGGCATAGGCACAGTGTTCTTGCAGTTCAGCATTGGACTAGATGGGTCAAGAAGATAAATGATCTTTTTTTTTATTTAGCGTGAAAACTTGTAACCGAAAGGTGTGTTTATTCATAGACGTTTATAGCAGAAAGCTTACAAATACCAACATGAATTGTCATTTTTCATTATGACAATCCAGAGTGTTTTAGAATAACAATAAAAATGAATTGGCAGTTCTCACCATTTAATTATATCCTTTATCTGTGACATAATTTAAACTAAATTAATTATTTTCTTAAAATTATGTAAAGGTAGCAATGGCCTATATTTCCATTTTTAGCCACTGTTTTAATTAATGTAAAACAGAAACATTCAAGTACTAGCTCATTCACTTCTTGTGTAGAGCTTGCATGTTCTCCCTTGTGTCTGTATTGTTTTCCTCTGTTTATCTCAAAGATAAACAGTTTTAACTGTCAAGTTTAAATTAACTGAGTGGAAGTTTGCCAGAGTGTTCTCTTTAATGCAGTGGTATCCTGATTATGGCTAGTTTCAGCCATACATACTTTGCTGATGGGATAGACCCTTCAAGACCCAATTGTGCAACTTTATTTAGTGTGCTTGAAAGTAGTTGAATTAATTTGCTTTATTTTTAAGTTTAGTTCATAGGAATTATTTTTTATTTTTGCATTAACATGTAATTCAGTTCATTTATATATGAAAATAGAGAATTGACATGTCAATACAAAGTATGTAGAATGCTCATTGAAACAAGAACGTTTCATATATACATATTAGTGGCACCGTTCACACATTTATGGGCTGGGTATGAACATGTTTAGGAGAAAGTGAACAGTATTGTCAGCCTGAAAATAAATATGAAAATAATTGCCACTTAGCAACACTCATGGTAATATGCATGACATATCATAAATTGTTTTCTTTGAGCATTCTACCTATATCCATTTTTGCTTGAAAGTCACTATTTCAAAACTTAAAATCCGCATATTAGTAATATGCCAGTTACTTTAGAAGTATTCATATGCATTTCTGTAAGCTTTCTTCTGTGGAATAGGAATATTTGGTCTAAAGAATAAACCACTATTCTGCTAAGAACTTTTAGTATTACAGTTACTGTGCTTATAAAGTAAGCATTTTAGCAAGTTGTTTTGTTATGTTCCTGTGTGAATATGATAAAACTAATGTGATATAATTCATTTTTGTTGGATTTAGTAGTTTGACATTTTATCAGTTTAGAATTAGCATTTTGTGAACTCATAGATTAAAGCTTGCTTTTTGCTGTAGTGTTCTGATTTAAATTTATTTAGCCAATCAGTCATACAGGTTCTGGAAAAAAAAAAACTTTAGCTGCCAGTAATTAGTTGTTTTTTCAGGTTTATCTTTTTATTCCTTTTTTCTAAATCGCTAGTAATGATCTACACATGATTTTAGACTGTTTTCTGGTTTTAGTCGTACTTTGACCAGAAATAAATGTACAGTATTCTGTTTAGTTCACCAGAAATTAAATTTAACAGAGTGAATTTTTAGAGGTTCAGATAATAAATTTCCACATTTTTTATGAAGTAATTTAGTTATAATGATAAAAACATTAGAATGTACATTGTTTTTCATATTTTATCCATCCTTTTTGTTTAATTTTATTCTTTGTGACAGAGGTCTGTAGTCTAAGCTGAGTATGAACCAACTACATCTGTCAAGTGCACACATTGTTACATGCAAACAAAATATAAACATATATATGGATAATTTTTTTTTTCCATCTGCATATGGTGCTTATTGGAGATTATTCTCCCGTCATATGCAGCGCCATAGCTCCAGTGTTTATAATTAAAGCCCTTATAGGCACAGAGCTGCATACACAAAATAGTAAGAGATTGAATTTAAAATGTTCATGCTATTTATTTAGAAATACATTAAAGGAAATGTCTGTTTGATAGTTATCTATCTTAAGACAATAAAAAATGTGACATGAGAGAAGCCCTTTCTGGCTTTCCGGACCATTTGGATAGCTTGTAACAAAGTTGTCCCAGTATCTTATTCACATACTTTTTAAATGTTGTCAAGGTTTCTGCTTTAACTGCGTTGCTTCATAAAAGATTTCTAAGTTATTAGGTTTCTAAAAGGACACAATAATTAACATTGTTGCTTCACGGTCCTTGAGCTGAGTAACTCATATGTGTAATTTTCATGTTCTTTTCATGTTCCCATGGTTTTCATCCTGGGACTCCGGTTTCCTTTGACAGTCCTTAAAGGTGACTGCTGTTATGTGCATGTGTATGTACTTTAGTGGACCAGTATCTCATCCAGGGTTAGCCTGTAAGCTACATTTATTGTTACTTTTCTTTTTAGATCATGTGAACATAGATTGTACTTTGTATAAGTTAAAAGATTGCATGATAGAATTAAATGATAATAATGTGCTTGAAACTCAAATTTACTGTGGTGTGTTTAGTACAATAAAATTAGTTTTGCCCTTATTTGTCAGGCCAATGAGCACTGTACAATAATGGAAAAATATGGAGAATATAACAGATTGTCTATCAGACAATAGATAGAGAGCAAGATGATGGCGCAATGTTGCCTTGAATTAAGGAGAACAGGGTTTGCGTCCTGGGTCATCCTTTTCATGGAGCTGCATTTTCTTGGAGTGACTGCACAGGTTTCCTCCAACAGTCCAAAGACATGTAGATTAGTTGTATTGTTGCCTCTAATTTGGCCCTGGTGCATGTCTTTACCCTATTATGGACTGACACACTATTCTGGGATTGTTACTGCCTTACACCCTATGCTTGCATAGGTGGGCTCCAGCTCACTACCCTGACTCTTCTCAGGATTAAACAGGGTTTGGAAGTTTTATCGTATGGTACAATAAAGCAAGACACATTATGTTCTACAATGCAGTTGTCTGTATGGAGTGTGTGTTTATATATCAGGGCTGTTGAGTATTGTGACCTGTCTTGAAAAACTGTCTCTGAACCTAGTTTTGTGAGTGTAATTCGTCCCTTAGCGTTTGCCAAGGTGGATAAATAAGAAATGCATCTACGAAGGCAGGGTGAGGTCCCTAATGATGCTTTTTACTTTTCCAAGTCAGTGTGTAAAATGTATATCCTTAGCACAAAGGACCATGCATGAAGTATATTCTGTGCCACCTTCACCACCCTTCCTAGCGATTTGCTGTCCTGAGTTGAAAAGGTGCTATGCTGGGATTTGATACAGCCAGGGAGGATGGACTCCACTCTGCATCTATAGAAGATGGTCCACATAGTTAAAATCTGTGCACTTTGTCATACATCAGCAGAGTGTATAACTTATGCATATAGGTGCATATGCTGCTTTAATAACGTGTACATAGATCCATATTTAACCACCAACTAGCTTGCAAAAATGCAATGTATACAATAATTAACTGATTAAAACTAAATAGGGACATTTAGGATATATATCTTTAATTAAGTAAAATATTTTGCAGTTTCAAATTTCAATAAATTCAATACTGCTGTGTGGTATATTTTTCTTTTTGCCTTTTCTAATAGTATATTAAATATGTATGAGGTCATATTTTCACATATTTGGCCTCAAACTAAATAAATATTTTGTTTTAGTCATTTATTCTTTTGTGAGGTCTCAGGACAAGTGTAGTTTTTAATTTTGAAGGAAAAACTGCTTCGAAAGTTAAGAGTAGGTTGTTAGCTTACTAAATGCTGTTATACTTGCAATTAAAAAAATACATTTTAGTTAGTCATATCTCTTGTAACATTGTATGTAGGTTTGATAAAAGATGAGTCAAGAAATAGAGTAACAACATATTTTTCCATGAGGTGCAAATTAGTACATGAGCTATTGTGCAGAAAATGGCCCTAGGCTTCAGGGTAAACATTGATCTCACTCTTATAATGCTGCCTGAACTGGTCTGACAAACTATTAAGCAGAATTCATTAAAAGTGATGCAAGTTATAAGGTTTCAAGATTATTTGTTGATTTACAATTTATTTTATCTAAATTATGGAGTTTCCTTTAGCATTTCAATCCTGATTGCTCATTGTTTGCTTATGAAATTAAAGAATTTTGTTTTACCTGAACTAGCCTCAGTCACTGATTTTTTTTTTCTATTTCACTAGGGGACAGTTGAAGTTGTATCTATGTAGGCAGTGTGTTTTATAAATATTTAGAGAGAGACTCACCTTTGCCCTGTTTTGAAAAGCTTCTGTTTATTGCACAACATTCCAGTAGAAGCTTTTTCTTGTATTTGTACACTGTTGCTTAGTTAGTATTTCCTTTTGTCCGTGTTCTCTACACTGTACAGTCATATGGCCTGTTTTCTTTCTAAAGTACCTATAGATGAATTGGTAACATAGTTAAGAGCTTCAGTCTTATTTAGGCAATTTTAAAAACCTATTTCTGTGAATCTGTTGTTAGTGTATTTCCTCATATGTCTCTTTTAGCAAAGTAAATGTTTTATGCGGTATCCACAACATATTTTGCAAGTTCAGGTTAACTGTGTTCTAGACACTGTGTTCTAATAATGGTATGCAGTTGTAATGATCTTAGTTTCAAAATGTACCAGGGATATCATAGAGTTGACATTTTTTTCTTCACTGTTGTCAAAGCTTAGATTCCTCCAATGCTGAACAGATAACATTTTATTTTACTTCAGAGTGTTCATTACTGTTCATTTGTGATTTAGTTGCCAAATTACGGGTTAATAGATATTCACATAGTTTACATACACATTTGCTTGGAAACTTAAAAGTGAGACAAGAAATAAATCTGTTTAAGGTACTCCAGAAGGGTAATCTACCCATGACCACACTTTATCTGGAATAATTGTCTGGTTATTAGTTTGGATTATGAATATTTGTGTTTTATTTTACTGGAGTATTTCCTCACATAATACAGATATGAGAGGACTTGTGTCATTTTGTACACAAACTTTTAATTATTTTAAATGCTAGGTAATCCGATGAAAGTGCTGCATTTATTACATCAATATTTTATATTGCAAAGTAATTATTTACATTTTTGTTCGCTAACTTCAACATTTAGCATGATCTCACAAAAATATGAATGTGCATGTGGTCAGTGATATTTATACTAAAAAGCTACAGAACATATATTTAATCACTGTTCTTGGTACAATAGCTGTTTCTGGGAATTTTGTTTTTATAAATATTTAAGTAAAAACCTGGATAAAATGGAAAAAAAAATCATTGAAGTGAATCAAGTGCCCGTTGGTTATTTTTCTTTTAGGTGTCTCTACTGATTTTATACCAGTCTACCAGCGAACTAACTATAACAAATTAAACATGGTCTGTCTTAAATTTTAAAAATTCTTTGGTGATATTTGGTGTATACTGCATTACCTTTTGTCTAGTGAGCTATTAAGAGATATTAGGCCAGCATACATACAGTATATACTGTACACCTTTTCCCATTTTTATAAGTGCCAAAACTGTTGCTCATTCAAAATATTGGTCAATTGCAGAATACAACTTTCATATTTAAATACTGTACTCTCAACACTACATTAGTAGTCATTATTTACAT
Organism: Polypterus senegalus; assembly: GCF_016835505.1. NCBI lineage: Eukaryota > Metazoa > Chordata > Cladistia > Polypteriformes > Polypteridae > Polypterus > Polypterus senegalus. Next base: position 29,096,813 of record NC_053164.1, read on the forward strand.
GGAGTCTTAAGAATTGTAAATGATTTGGAACATTAAACTTTGTGTATTTTACAACAAAATAACCACATTAAGGGAAGTTGACCTATTTTAAAACAAACGAAAATTCAAACCTTTATAACACTTCTATTGATAACCCACATTTTCTAGATGTATTGCTTTTTCAAGATTATACAGTATTATAAACAACCTCCTCCTCAATGTGGCTGCAATACTCAACTTAAAATGAACTTTGCATTTTTTAACCCTTACACTTGGAAGCATAAAACTAAGTACATTTGCTTGGTTTTCATTTTTTATAGTAGGAGGTTATTATTATTAAAAATCAAAGTAAGAGATATTACAATTATTTGTAAGCCTTGGTTGGTGCCTTATCTTTTTGTCAAATAATTGACCACTTATTGACAGCAGAAGTGGCTTAAAGGAATTGTTAAATTCAGATTACGCTGTAAGATTTTGCCAATGATTTACTGAACTATGATATAAGATTTTCCAAATTAATTTTGTTCTGCAGATTTATGTAACAATCTTTTCCAAGTAGCAATATTAATTGAAAGAAAAAAACATTCTGTTGAAAGGAATGGTTACTCTTTTTCTGCTTGCCGTTAATCTGTCAATTTTAATTATAAGGACGGGACTTATTGTAAGGGGTCTTAAAGGGCCAGCCACCCATTTTGTTCAAGAGTGCATAAATAAAAAGGATATCAAATCAAATGATGTTTTGTTCAATTTTCTCATACAGCAGGGAGGATGGTGAGTTAGAAGAAGGGGAACTTGAGGATGATGGCGGAGAAGTTGAGGCTCCCAAAACTCCTGAACCTCAAGAAAAAGTGAGGCACAGCAGAGAAAAAGAGAGACATGCTAGTGGTTCTGACGATGAAAAAGTGCACCGTCGCAAAAGAAAGAAACGGAAGGAGAGGGAAAGAGAAAAGGAAAAAAGGAGATCTAAGAAGAGGCGTAAATCTAAACATAAAGTGAGTAGTGTTACTAGAGCACAGGTTGCTTTTTCTACTTTTACTTAAATTTAGGGATTAGGAAGAAATAGAGAATACGTTTTCATTGTCTTTTTTTATAAACTTGATTTCACTGTAGCGTCATGCATCATCCAGTGATGACTACACTGATTTCAGTGATGATTCTGACTACAGCCCTGGAGAAAAAAGCCACCGGAAGTATCGGGAGTATAGCCCCCAGTATCCACCACCAGTAAGTAATAGAACCATCTATTTTATTTCAGTAAAGGAGCTCTGTACTTGCTGTCCATTCCATCATAGCATCTGTTGTTGATTTAATTTTAGGGAAAAAAAAACTTTATTCTTATTGAAGAATAAATTGGTTAGAATTAGCTTTTTCCCCACAAAAGTGCTTTTTATCAGTATGCAAATTGGAGTATGACTTTTAAGCCTACACAGTTGTTGTGCACATGAGGCAATTATGTAATAATGAATAGACTATTAAAAATTACACTTTTTTTGCAGGTTTATTTTTATGTTTTTGGACTATATATGACTGACATAAATATTTGACTCTTTCTGTTACAGTGTTGAAAATAACCAAAAGCAGTTTTTTGTTTTATTTATGTTTGTTCAAAAATGATGGCTTTGCATTTTTATAGGACCTCTTTAAATAGATAAAATACATATATAAAAACACACACATACACAATGTGGTCTGAACACATACCAGTATGACTAAAATGAAAGAAAACTTCTGAATTGGTGGTCACAGTGAGGCATTATGCAGTTGTATTCTGTATTATGTTCCACAAGCAAATGATCACTACATAAATTTTGATCAAAATATTATAGGAAATTAGTCTTTATGTTAAGTGTCATTTTGGAGTTAATTTTTCACTGCCTACTGATGCATAAATAGCTTACTTATCTGATTATTTTCTTATTTGTCAATTTACACTAGAAGCATATTTGGCATATGTATTTGTTCAAATTTTTCTTAACTATATTTTATTTGAGCAGCATCTCTTGAGAGGTGACTGTCTTTATAGGCATGACTGTATCTCTTAGTTTATTTTATTAATGTCTGGTTCTTTAGGGAGAACAAAATGTTTGCCAGAGGAATTTCCTTGCTTATATGTTTGATGGCACTGAACTTTTTGCTTTTGTAATATAGTGGATTCGCTGCTCAAAAAAAGGTGGCAGATTTTTAAATAAGTAACTGTTCCTTGAATGTACAGACTCCAATCAGGTGTGAGTGTGCATTCGTGCCACAGTTAATTGAAGAATTGGCTGACTGCACTGCATACAAATGTGGAGATGGGCAGATCAGTCAGGCCCCTAAATGACTCCCTCTGAGGGAGGGGCTTCTCGCACCCATACCCAATTAGGAAGTGGATCACAGGATAAAGGAGCCTGTAGAGGGTAGAAGTGGGGAGGATCGAGAAAATTGGAAAGGAGAAAATGACAGGAAAAAAAGTGAAAGATCAAAGCAAGGAGGTTACAGAGAGGAACTGAGAGAAAGGCAGGAGTGAGCGAATGCTGGTGCAAGACAAGAGGACAGCGAGCACTTGCTGGTAGGAGCCAGTGATTGGCAGCAGAGCTGGGCTCGGTGGCTCCACGTGGAACGCCATGCGATTGGTGTTGGGAACACAGGCCAGAATAATAAGTTGTCTGTGCCTGTTAGATGGACTGCTGTCCATGCTGCGGGGCTCGATTATGATAAGACGGAGAGACATCAGTTTTAAAAGGAAGGCACCAGGGAATTGTGATTTGTAAAGGACAGTTTCCTGCATGTGTTTTTAACCTAATTTTTAATGGATTTATTTATTGGGATTTTTAACTTCCACAGTTGAATTTTTCAACTGAACTTTGTTTTGACTGTTTTTAATAAAAGCACTGGAGAACTTTTGTACCTACCCCTTTGTATTATTTCTTGCGTCCTCATCTGCTGGCTCACCCCTAGGGTACTTTATCAGTGGTAGCAGGTTCAAGAGGCTCCCTAGATCAACTGGGAGTGTGTAGCTGAACTTCTCTGTCACAGCCTTATTCCTTTCAGTTGCATTCTTGTGTGCATTGTAAATTGTATTGTGATGAGGTATTCTTTTAAAGAGTGATGGAATAGTTTAAAGCATAGGTTGTGAAACTATGGGTTGCATATTGTTGATTTTGGGTTGTGTCGTGATTTACAAATATAATCAACATATGGTTTTTGAAGATTCTTATAAGGGGTTGCCATGGGTACTTTAAGCTGTAATATGCATTAATGGTTCTCTAAGAGGGACTAATCTCTGGAATGTTTCTGGGTCACGAAGACACAAAAAGGTAAAATTTGGTCGCTAAAAAAAGTTTTAAAAACCACTGATTTATAACAGTGGTCCTGTATCTTTTTTCTGAGTCCTGCAGCTGCTTTTGTCAGCATACTAAGTTGGTGTCTTCATTATTCCTCAGGTTGGCAACATGAGCTCCAGCTCCCCATGTGCACCATGTGCTCATGCTGGATAAAGCAGGTCTGAGAAATAGATTATTGCTAACGAATGGGAAAACACATTAGTAAAGTGCTTTGTATGGTATTCTGGAATTAAAATCGTCAAGACAATAAGAGCAGTGTCATAATGTAATCATCAATTAACCAATGTCCCATTTAAAAATTAAACCTATTTAAATATGAGAAAACCTGTTAAGAAGCCATATAGCATAGTTCTAACATTTATTAATATTAACAAAACCTTACTCTGAACACTTGGTACCTTAATATTTTTGTTAGAAATATCCTATGTTCCACAATATGCCCTCTTTATGTCATCGGTTAATGTTTAGAATAAAGATATTTGTGTCAATGTATCTTCATTTATATTGTGTACTTTGTTCCCCATGATATTTTACTGGTATTGTTAACTCCACAGACTGACTATAATTCCACACAATAAATCAGGTTTCAGTGCTAGTTTTAGAGTGAATTAGAGATACTTTTAAAAAAGCTTGTTGGAAAATATAGAAAATTGATGTTGTTTTTAAACTGGGCCAATTATGTTCTCATTCTAATGTGAGCCTATTTTTAATAGCCACATCCAGGCTACCCTCCTCCTCCTCATGGTGCTCCAATGTCTAAAAAGGGGGGCTACATGAAGATGGAAAAGCAAAGCTATGGCGGCTATGACGAATATGATGAAGACAACTATGAGGGGGAAGAAGATGAAGAAATGGGGGAAGAAGAATATGATGACTTTACCAAAGAACTGAACCAGTATCGTAAGGCGAAGGAAGGTGGCATCAACAAAAGCAGAGGTGAGTTGGTAGAGTGGTTCAGGTCAGAACTCAATGTGTTAATAAAGTGAAATTTAACTAGAGCACATTTTGATGAGTGTTAAGAATCAGAAGACTTCCAAGATCTTCTATGTCAGAGGCAGTAAAGGCTATGGCACAGTGTACTGCATGTCCATTTAGTATGTTAAAGTGAAAGAGGCTTGTTTTGAGAAATCTGGTCATATCAACTAAAATTATTTGAATTCAGAAAAATTAAAAATGGCATGATCAGTCAGTTAAAAGGGGTGGTAGCATAGTTATAGGGAGTGTTGAAAAATAAAACCTAAATAACAACAAAGAATTAATGCTTGTGATATTTGGACATCATACTATAGTACATTTCAGAATTTAACAAGCAGATATATTTAATTATCTACTCTCTTTTATAAACTATGAAACCAGATAAAAAATGTCATTGACATTGAAAAAAGTGCATAGAAAACTGCTGTAGGTGTTAGCTAAATTACACAGTTTTTATGTTTATTTATGTTTAATCGGTATTCCTGCCAAAATCTTTTCCCATTAGCCCATATTATTTTAGTGATGGCCAAGATAAGGGTAACTTTCTGATAAAATGGGCTTCAATAGAGACCAGTGGGAACAACACAAAACAACGGCAAACAATATTAAAACATAAAATTTCAAGTTACTGGCATAATTCATGTTAATTTTACAGTTATATGCCCACAGTTTTTAAAACATGTATATTTTTGCTGAAGTATTTTTTTAATATATTCTTCTGGAAAACTGCATGAAAGTGAAGTGTGTTCAGGGGAATTGGAAGTGTTGAATTGGAAGACCTGCCTCTTCTCTTATTAATTTGTGGAGAGCCCTGTCTGGCATGTAGATTATGTGAACCAAGTGATTTGAGATTTTTAGCATGGGATGTTTAAAATTGTTTGCTGTTTTTCAGCATTGATAGTAGTCACTACTATAGACTATTGTATCAGAAAGTTTTTCATTTCTCCATGAAAACATGAATTTATTTTTGAGTTATGTGAAATAAATATTTTGATGGAGTATTACATTTATTCCTGGTATGTACTATGTAATAATTGTACAGAAAACAGTCATGGTTCAGTGCCAGCAATTTAGTGTGTGCTGTGTATTCAGAATCCAACAATTTCAACTACATAACATATTTCTTCTTGATATGTGAAGAACTTGTATTCAGTGTTCACAGTTTGAATATGTTACGAAGGTTTATCTGTTACAGGTGCAAAAGGTCGAGGTGGAAAGAGCCAGCGAGGTCGTGGAAGAGGTGGTGGAATGAGAGGACGAGCAGGTCGTGGAGGTAGAGGAAGAGGTCGGGACAAAATGGGAGGTGACACTGATGATGGTGATGGCATGATATACAGTGAAGATATGGAGGTGAGGTTGAAAGTGTGAATATTTTGTATGTGGTTATTGGAAGTGATGCAGCCTCATTGTTAATGTTTCTGATAAAAACGTGTAACATCTAGATAAAAAGTACTTATGAACAATTGTAATCAGTAACGTGTTGGCTTTCTTTTTAAAGTGACCTATGAATAGAGCATTAAGTTGCTACCACAAATTTACATCTTGCTAGTAATAGAGTGATTTTGGACCAGTATAGGTTGTTTCATAATTTATATGAAGGTGTGTTCATAAGATCAATTTTTTTCATATTCTTTTTTCTCAAAACCTGTCTTTTAGTATGGTGATGAGGATTATGACAACATGGGTGATGATGACTATGATGACTACTCCAAAGAACTGAACCAATATCGGAAGTGTAAAGAGGGTCCAAATCGAGGGCGCGGGGGTGAGTTATCAGGTTTATGGGAAAAGCTGTTAAAGGTCTTAAAGTATTTGTGCTGGATTGATAGTAAAGAAAATGGGGTTTATAAATGAGTGTTTAAACAACAGGGGCCTCATGTATAACACCGTGCGTAGAATTCACACTATAACATGAAGTAAGCACAAAAGCGTAAATGTGCTTACGCACAGAAAAATCCAGATGCATAAATCTGTGTGAACGCCAGCTTCCACATTCTTCCGCTACATAAATCCCGGTCAGTGTGAAAATTAATAAATGTGCACACGCCTGCTGCCCCACCCCAACTCCTCCCAGAATTACGCCTCTCTGAATATGTAAATCAATATAAACAGCCCTTAAGCTCAGTGTTCTGTGAAAAGTCAATGGCAAAAGCACAAGGGAAAATAGAATTTCAGTGAATACCAAGTGGAGGCAAGGAAAAACGTACTATTTGTTGGTTTAAACAGTGGTATAAACAACAAAAGGAAGCCGATTGTGACATAGCGTGTCGGAGAAACTCAAAAGCTCAAGTTCACAAAGTCGCACAGCGCCTGAAATAAAAAAGAAGTTGTCAGATATCAAAGTCGCCGTGAAAAGGCGAGTCGTAGCCCACCGTCTGAGTGTCATATGAAACCTTATTAGGGTACAGAGAAAAAGAAAAAAAAAAAGGCACACAGTGGGGGAAAAAAGCACAAAATGTCAACTTTAATATCGTAATTTCCACTTTAATCATGTAGTTTATTTTGTCATTAAAGTAGAACATCATAAACTTAATCTTAAAATTGTTTAATTTCCTAGTTTCTCAAATTCCATCTTAACTAGAATAGCACGTTAAATGCTTTGTCTTGTATTTGATATTCTGTGTGTGTGAATCACTACGTGCTTCCAGGCTTTCTCTTCCTCAGAAAGGACACAGAATCCATTACATTAGTGGTATTACAGCTCTCTGAATAATTAAAATACTGAGATGTATACGTGATATTATTTTAATGATGATAGGAGTTAAAGCATGTTATTAAACATGGGAACACAGTGGTGCAGTGATTGTTCATGCCTCACGCAAGATGCTTGCTGCACCATACGTGACCTTTGATGAAATACTTTATTGTAGCAATACTGTCTCTTTCAATCGTACTAACCTCCAATTCCTGTCCTTTTCTTTCTCCAAATACCCAATTGCCATACAGTCAGCTGTGTAATTGATGTTAAGCCGTCTGTAAGCTTAGATCGCAGATTCTTCAAAACTTATAAGGAAAATTGAAATATCTTCGTGGTATGTGTTTAATTATTCTATCCATCTATTCTTCCAGTGTCACGTCAGCACCAGCAAGAATAAAGCACGAGGCAGGAACAACCTGTGAATGGAGTGCCAGTGGCTCGCTAGCACTGTGGCACCATATCCTCACATGTTTAATTATTAACAATATAGATTATTTAAATTAAGTTTTATCTGTGTAATATAATAAACATATTTTGCTGCATTTCATCTTAAAAATGATGTCATCATCATATGTAAATATGCGCTTTATAAAGTGGCTCAGGTTGTGCAATATTATAACTGTATCACAAGCTTACAGTGAGGTAATTGTACTTATAAGTACAAACAGTTCTACAAGGAGCACTTGATGGACTGATTCAGTACATTTATAGTTCTTGGGATGAAACTGCTTCTGAACCACAAGGTCCATACAAGAAAGGCTCTGAAGCGTTTGCCTTGTGAGAGAAGTTCAATAGACAGCATGGCTGAGGCAGCGTGTGTTTGATGCTGTATACCAATAATTCTTTGTCCAATCAGCTGCTGTACAGCTGTGATTCCACAGTCAGATACAGTGATATAAATACTCCTAGTGGTGCAATGAGAGTAATATGGGAAAAGATGATCTGATGTGACAACCCCTAACAGGGGCAGCTGAAAGACGAAGGTGCAGTGAGAGTAACAACACTAAATCAGTTATGGTATTTGGAATAGTTTGACCATTCTGTGGACCATTATATTGTTACAGGTTAATTACAATCAGATGCATTAAACTAATAAACAATATGCGGTTAATTTCCGTGTATTTATAAAGCCATGTCAGGGATGTGGATCTATTAAAGGGTAATCACGCAGGAACAGTAGCACTGCTTTGACACTGGGTGCCGCCAGTCTGCAAAACCAAGCGCAGAACTTGTGTACGACAGGGTATAAGCTACTGTGGAAATGTGCGTGGGTTTATGGCAAGTTTAGGTTTTATACATCAAGATTTGAACGTGGAAACGTTACGCAACATTTTTGTGCGTACGCACCGTTTATACATGAGGCCCCAGATCTTTAAACATCTGAATGTTTTGTTTCTAAAAATAAATTATTTTGTGAATTTTGGTCTGTGGCAAGACAAGTAAACATTTTGAGATTGCTTTGGTTTATTAAGTAATGGAAATGGATTGATTGATTGATGAATTAATAGCTTTTTAGGGTACTGCAAATCCCATCTTAATATTGGTGTTGCAATTCAAAAACCAAAGGTGTTGCTGATTCTTCAGTTAATTGACAGAATTATTAAAATGAGACATTAGAACAATTCTGACAAGAACAGGCCATTAAGCCAAATAACCTTGTCCATCCCATTCATCTAGATTATCCAAAATTAGCATTATATTGACATTTGAAGGTTCCTAAACTCTACACTCCACCACACTGTTTGGTACCCTATTTAATTTGCCTATAGTTGTTTGCGTGAAGAAAATCTTACAAACATTTCAGCAAAATCTACCCTTAATGAGTTTGAACTGTGTCCCCACGTTCTTGTTGCAGAATTTATTTTAAAGTAATAGCTGGGATCAATTGTAGTAATTCCTTTATTGATTTTAAATACTTTGATCATTCCACCTCTTAATCTCCATTTGCTTAAGATTAAAAGGCTCAACCCCTTCAGTTTCTCCACATAGGCCATACTTTTCAGTTCTGGAATCAGCCTAGGGTCTCTGCGGTGGACAAAACAGCATCCCTTTCCTATTACCATAGCAAATATTTAATTTTAATTAACTTACGTAAACATAAACTTTATGCTGTAGTGTATCACCATAGATCCATTTATATTAGTGCTTACTTCCTGTGACAAAAGTGGCTTGTGACTGTTTTCCCTATAGAAGGAGTATATGGTTCTGGGACAAATGCTGGATACCGTGTGGTGCTTGATTTTACTGCACAAGAGTTGTGTTGACCTACGTGGTGTTAAATCTAGTCTGGAGGGTGCGTCTTTTCAGCTTGCATATTTTTGCTTTTCATAGAAAGGTTATATAGGCCCAGCTGAAGCTTGAAGTGTGGTTGTGCCTGTGTACCCAAGAGTTGCATGTTTGCTTTTTCTGGTTGAACATGTCCTTTTGGCTCCATCAGATTATGATGTTTTGTGTGCGTATTAGGGCCATTTGCAGCTACAGGTTGTGGAGGAGCAGCTGGCTCAAGTTGAGGAATTGAAGTAGCTACAGTAGATCTTTTTGACGATTCAGTGTTAGTGGTTGTAAGATTGACAAGAAAATTATTAATGCAGTAATAGTTTTTCGATTATTGTACCAAAATGTGTTGGTGAAACAGCAGCCATGTCCTTGGTTGAAGATTTTGATTTACTGATCCATTTATATCCTTGCCAAAATGGGGTTCTTGTACAGGGTTAATGGACTCACTGCTCATGAAAGGATGAGGAGCTGAGCTGTACAGGATAACTTCAGAATAGAGCTGCAGCTGCTTTGGGTGAAGGCAAGCTATTTGAGGTGATTTGGGCACCTTCCATGGAATGATCTCTGAAAACTGAAACATATGTTTGTATCTTGACTTGCCTATGTGTGCTTTGGCAGTTGCCTAAGAGGAACTGAAGAGTGTTCTTGGGGAAAGGATGGCCTGGTGTGTTTAGCTCGGCGTTTTGTCACTGAGACCTTTAATAAAATAACCATATTCTAATCTACTGTATTTGTCAAGTAGGAAAGTGAATAAATGGATACTGTGAATCTTTTCATCTTGTTAATTGATAGATTTTGGATATTATTTACTATTTTTATAAAATTGTTTTCTTGTGTGCTTATGCACACATAGTGTGCAAGGTGTGGTGGATTAATTTCATGTGTAATATTTATATTTATTTTAAATTAGTTTTCTCAGAGTTGCTTATCCCTTTCTTAATCCATCTCAATAAAAATGCAAGTGTCTGAATATTTGTGTCTGTATCTGGGGCTGGGTCTATTATACTGTAATTGATATAGGATTTGTAACAGAAGTGGTAACGTTTGTGATGCACCATCTGTTGGAATAAAAAATGCAGTGCATTTATTTATTGCATGCATTACAATATACTTTCCAATAAATGGTGCACTGCAAATGTTAATGCTGTATCCACTGAAGGCTACATTGTTTAGTGAGATTTCCACCTGTTTTAGATAGTTAATACAGTTAGTACTTATCATTTATTAAGGTTATCACTTTGAAAATTATTGTCCAATTATGAAGCTTTTTTGTAGTTGAGCTTTAAAAAGCGTATTAATGTATTCATGCTGTTTTATTTGCAGCATTAAATATTCCTTTTTTTATGAATTTTAAAAATACTGTGGTAATGGTTGTAGTGAATCTGCAACTCATTCCTAATCTCAATAAACAGCAAAACATTTCAGCTATTTTGAAGAAAAAAAAAAGTAAATTTTCTTTGGAATTTTGCCTTTTCTAGTAATGTAGTTATGTATTCTTATTTCTCTCATCTTTTCATTGCTGCAGGTGCCAAAGGAGGAGGGCGTGGACGTGTCCGGGGAAAGGGAGGTCGTGGTATGAGTCGTGGCCGAGGTAGAAACAATCGAGGTAGAGGCAGAGGTGACTGTGGAGGGAATGATGAAGAAAACAATGGAGATGTGGAAATGGGAGTAAGTAAAATGCTTTTGTACATCTCTCAGTACAGTGAATGTGTTTAGTGGGAAAGATAATAGAAACAATGAAAAACCATCAGAAATGTAGAATTTGTAAGTTTCCTTAATTTTTTTGTCACATGGTAGAGTAAGATATGATTGCATTCTTAAAACAATGGACTTATTAGTGTTTATGTGCTGTCATGGAATTTGTATCTGAATAGTTTACCCATTTCCTTTGTTTTAATTTAAAATATTTTCTATCTTCCCAAACTGAGAATGTGATCTGTTCAGTCTTCATAGTGTGTAAAGATGTTTGGAAGTACAAATATATATGAATATAATATACACACAAAAATGTTTTGAAACAGCACCGGAAATTTAAAATGTGTTCTTTTTAATGCTGCAAGTTTTAAACATTCCAAAATTTTGTGCTGATATTACATGCACAAAAATGTAGATCATGTGCAGTTTGTATTGAGATTGGATATTAGCTTATTTCATGACCTGCGCTTGAGTTTCATAATCAGTTATTTAAGTAATATTTTAAACACTGTGAAACATCTGCACAAGGTGTTTGAGAAGCGTCAAATTGTTTTATGTGATAGTGAAAAATACAGTTTATAAACTGTGAAACCTACTATAGCAAGTACTGGTAAATGCATGATACAAGATATCTTTATTGTCACTGTACAATACAGTGAAATATTGCTTGGAGAAAGCCTGTAGATGCTTTACATAAAAGTATATAAGAGTACATAATAAACTAAGTAAACATTAAACTATGAGAAATGCAGTTACTATTAACAGTTCCAAATATAAACAGTAAAAGTAAAGGTAAACATGTAAGTATAAATAGATAATAATAAATGAAGTCACAGTGAAGATTACAGTCAGTGTAATTGTCATGAGTTCCACATGGATCGTGTGTAAGTATATTACTGTGTGATTGATGCAGATGTTCAGTTCAATCAATGGTGGTTTCTCTTATAGAAAGGGGTAGTGATCAGTGCATTTAATAGGCTGATTGCTCTGGGATAAAAGTTGTTCTTAAGTCAGATAGTGCGGGCATGCTGGGCTCTAAAGCACCTGCCAGCAGGCAGAGAAGTAAAAATGCCATAGCCGGGTTGGGTTGGATCTTTACAAGTGTTCTTTGCTTTTCTGCCGAAGCGAGTAGTGAAGATATCTTTCAGTTATGGTAGCTGAGTGCCTGTAATTCTGAGCCATTTTGATTATAGATTGGTCTTAGGTTAAAATAATTTATTTTGTGTTTGATAGTAAATTGAAAATATACTCAAATACAAATGCCTTAAATCATCACAGACTGTGTGCACTATAAAATTGTTTCCCTTTTGTGCATGTCTTATTTCATCTCAAACTGCTTTTCTTATTCTTGTAATTGAACAGCAGTGTGTTTTAAAACACAGAATATTTCCTTTTCGTAAGCAAGGCCACTTTGCTTAAATTGTTATTAATGTGGAAGAGCTATTGAGCATTTTAAGAAATAAACATCTTGTATACATAACATAAATTATTGTTTAAAAATATTTAAAACAGAGACAAAGACATTTAAATAATTTATATGATGGCATTAGTATGTATAGATTTATGTTTTAGTTCCATGTGATTTTAATAGGTTGCACGGTGTGTGCTTAATCTCTATAATGTAATAAAAGCATTATTTCTAGAAATTAATGCGGTAATGCTGCATATGTGAAGTATTTGAGTGTTAATGTGGTTTACAATTTAAAATGGAAGGAAAGGTACTGTTCTTACCTGAATTTATTCCAAAAGTCTATATGCAGTAAATGGAAGGGACGTGTGTGTTGTATGAGGATATACAGTGGGTATAGAAAAGAATCACCCCCTTCGAAATATTTCCCTTTTTTTTGCTTTACAGCCTTAAATGAAAACACACAAACCAGTACTTTTTCCAGCTTTACTTACTCAGTGTAATCTATAACATCCAAGTGAAAGATATCACAGCTACAGTTCAGAAGAATTTAAAAAAATAAAAAACAAGACATACTGAGATTAATAAAGGATCACCTTCCTAAGCAATATTTGTAAACTCTATCAGGTATAAGTTACCACCATTTCCATTGCAGACCCTGATTACTGGCTTCCACTTGTGATCAGCTGTAATCAGTGTGATTAGTGAAGCATAATAACTGCTGTTCCTGGAGCATTCCCTTGCTTGGTAGTGCAAATGACAGCAAACAACTGACAATGGGTGGCAAGCCTCTTTCAAAAGATCTCGGGGATAGAGTTGTGGGCAGATATAAGGCAGGAGATGGATACAAAACAATTTCAAAGGCTTTATCAATCCCAAGGAACACAATAAAGTCCATAATAAAGAAATGGCAAGTATTTGGTACTACTAGGACCCTCCCTGGATCTGCCCGTCCCTCCAAACTGGATGGAAGAGCAAGGAGGAAACTTGTAAGAGAGGCTACCAAGAGGCCAATGGTCACTTTGAAGGAGTTACAGCATTTTATGGCAAAGAGTGGTCATTGTGTGCATGTGACAACAATTTCACAAGCGCTCCAAGATTGTGGCTTGTTCGGGAGGGTCGCAAGCAAAAAGCCACTTTTTAAGAAAGGCCACATTAAGGCTCGTTTGAACCTTGCCAGAATGCACCTTGAAGATTTTGATGCCAAGTGGTCTTATGGTCAGATGAGACCAAAATCGAACTATTTGACCCCAATACCATACGGTACACCTGGTGAAAATCCAATGCGTCTCACCATTCACAACACACAATACCTACAGTAAAGCATGGAGGTGGCACCAACATGTTGTGGGGGTGTTTCTCTGCCACAGCCTGGGGCTCTCGTTAGGGTAGAAGGAAAAATGGATAGGGCAAAATACCGTCAAATTCTTGAGAAGAACCTGCTACCCTCTGCCAGAAAGTTGAAGATGGGCAGAATGTTCACCTTTAACACGACAATGACCCGAAGCACACAGCAAAATTGTCCACACAGTGGCTGAAGGAGAAAAAGACCTAAAACCCGTTGAAAATATGTGGAAAGATTTGAAGATAGCAGTCCACCAACGCTCACCATCCAATTAAGAGTGGAAAAATATTGCTCAATCTAGATGTTCAAAGCTGACAGAGCAGTATCTCAAGGCTGTCATTAAAGCAAAAGGTGGTTCAACATATTATTGACATTGGGGGTGATCCTTTATTAATTTCAGTATGTCTTGCTTTTGATTTTTTTTTTATAATTTTTCTGAACTGTATCTGTGATATCTTTCACTTGAATGTTATAGATTGCATTGAGTAAGTAAAGCTGGGAAGAAATATTTTTTGTGTGTCTTTTCATTTAAGGCTGTAAAGCAAAAAATGGGAATATTTCGAAGGGGGTGATTCTTTTCTATACCCACTGTAGATTATCTAAATATTCATTATCTTTGCAGTGAAAAATTAACAGATGATATGAACAAGACTACATTTTATACTATACAGGCTCACAGTCTGTTATCCACAACTCCAGTTCAGAAAAGCTTTGAAAAGCCACAATTTTTTTTTGTTCACTAGGCTTTATATAGATAACCTTTTCACTCATTGATGTTGAGCAAATGTTTCCAGTGATTATTTTTGTTAGCAGTTTTCAATTGAATAAACTGACAGCAGACTGCCCTTAAACCGGTCAAGTTTCTTACAATATGCAATATGCTAATAAATAATTATAATCAAAATCATAATACATTTGGCTCTCTATATCTGTGGGTTCCACATCCATGGATTCAAAAAAAAAAAAAAGAATATCCAATAAGTACCAAAAGAAAAACTTGAATTTGCTTGCACTGAATACTACGCTGAATCCACATGCATAAGGGGATCTGTTGGCATACCCTGCTGTAGCCTCCTGCCATAGGAGTTGAATAAAGTGTCTCATAGGAGTAAACTTACAGTTCCTATATGGCAGCCAGTTTCTGAGCCTTCACACTGCTCTTCAATTGTCTCTCTCATCTCACATGAAGCATCCTTACTCTTCTCTATGGATTGATCAAACCCATTCTCAGCAATAGCCTCCTTTATTAAAAGGAAGGTCTTTCTTGCTCACCTATCCTGCCTCAACTTTTGAGCACTACCAATTGCCAGGTTGGGAAATGGTTTCCATCTTTACACTTCCGGTAGTACTGCAGCTCTTAAACAAGACACAAAGAACCTTTGCCTATTCTGGAATAGAAAGACACTCAAAGCATACTAAACAATCACAAACCAAAAAGTTATACTGAAATCGGTCATTCTTAAACCATTGCTTCCTGGCCAGGGCACCGTCTTTAAATTTAGGTAAGGTTATCAAGTGGTAAAGCAGTCCCTCATTGGCTAGGAGGGAGCATAAAGTGCTGTCTCTCAACAAGAAAGTAACAATCTTAGGTTTTTTGAAAAGTAGCATGTTGCTTGCTGACTGTTAACAATACAGTATAACTATTTATATAGAATTTATATTATTAGATATTGTAAGTAGTTTAGAGATAATTGTAAGTATAAGGGAGAATGTGCATAGGTTATATCCAAATACTATGCCTTTTTATATAAGGGAATTGAGAATCTGTGGATTTTGGTGTCCAAGGGTGGTCTTGGAAAAATTCCCTTGAAAATACAGTGCTTCACAAAAAAAGAGTTCACTGTAAATACAAAGTATTGTAATCCAGTAGTCAACATAAATTCATCTGTGATTTCTAAAAAGAATGGTGAGCAAAACAAGAGTTACCAAATGTGCAATAATTTCAGGTGGTCGTGTTGATTTGTTTAGGTATTCTGCTAATACATATTCTTTCTAGTGAAAAACAGCAAATATGCGGGTTATACAGGTCCCCCCCATAAAAGAGATTTTTTTTGTTGTTTTTTTTTTTTAACAGAAGGGGGTATGTTCTGGAAAATATGGTACGGCTTAAATTGCATTTTATAATGCACCTGCCATACTATTTCTCAATTTTCATCAGTCTGCTCCAAGATGGAAAACATAGTTGTGTTCATTTGACATATCTTAATAAAACTGTCACTGCTAATTGTTGACATAACTTTTCTTTGTTTCTTAAAAATATGTCTGTATCAAATACTAATTTAATCAATGCACACCTTTAAAGGGGGGATGCTGGTTAGGCCTGGTTGGCCCAAACGTGTTGTGAGGGTCTGCTAGGAACGTCTGGCAGAGTCCCCTGTCAGAAGTAGCTTCAACTCCCACCTCCGGCAGAACTTCGACCACGTCCCGAAGGAGGTGGGGGACATTGAGTCTGAATGTGCCATGTTCCGTGCCTCTATTGTTGAGGCGGCTGACCAGAGCTGTGGCCGTAAGGTGGTCGGTGCCTGTCGTGGTGGCAATCCCCGAACCCGTTGGTGGACACCGGCGGTGAGGTATGCCGTCAAGCTGAAGAAGGAGTCCTACCGGACCCTTTTGTCCTGTGGGAGTCTGGAGGCAGCTAATAGGTACCAATAGGCCAAGCGGAATGCAGTTTTGGTGGTTGCTGAGGCAAAAACTCGGGCATGGGAGGAGTTTGGGGAGGCCATGGAGAACGACTTTCAGGCGGCTTCGAGGAGATTCTGATCCGGCATCTCGGGAGGGGGAAGCAGTGCAGTGTCAACACCGTATATGGTGGGGATGGTGCGCTGTTGACCTCGACTCGGGACGTTGTGGGTCGGTGAGGGGAGTACTTCGAAGACTTCCTCAATCCCACTAACATGCCTTCCAATGAGGAAGCAGAGCCTGGAGACTCGGAGGTGAGCTCCCCCATCAATGTGGCTGAGGTCACCGAGGTGGTCAAAAAACTCCTTGGTCTCAGGGCCCCAGGGGGTGGGTGAGATACGCCCAGTGTTCCTCAAGGCTCTGGATGTTGTAGGACTGTCTTGGTTGACACGTGTCTGCAACATCGCATGGACATCGGGGACAGTGCCTCTGGTTTGGCAGACCGGGGTGGTGGTCCCCCTCTTTAAAGAGGGGGACCGGAGGTATGTTCCAACTACAGAGGGATCACGCACCTCAGCCTCCCTGGAAAAGTCTGTTCGGGGATTCTGGAGAGGAGGGTCCTTTGGATAGTTGAACCTCGGATTCAGGAGGAACAGCGTGGTTTTCATCCTGGCCGCAGAAGAGTGGAACAGCTCTACACCCTTAGCAGAATCCTGAAGGGTGGATGGGAGTTTGCCCAACCAGTCTACATGTGTTTTGTGGACTTGGAAAAGGCGTTTGACCGTGTCCCTCGGGGAATCCTGTGGGGGGTGCTCCGGGAGTATGGGGTACCGGACCCCCTGATAAGAGCTGTTCGGTCCCTGTACAACCGGTGTCAGAGCTTGGTCCGCATTGCCGGCAGTAAGTCGAGCCCATTTCCAGTGAGAGTTGGACTCCGCCAGTTCTGCCCTTTGTCACCGATTCTGTTCATAACTTTTATGGACAGAATTTCTAGGCGCAGCCAGTGTGTTGAGGGGGTCTAGTGTGGTGGACTAAGGATTGGGTCACTGGTTTTTGCAGATGATGTTGTCCTGTTTGCTTCATCAGGATGTGATCTTCAGCTCTCTCTGAATTGGTTTGCAGCTGAGTGTGAAGCGGCTGGGATGGGAATCAGCACCACCAAATCCGAGACCATGATCCTCAGCCGGAAGAGGGTGGAGTGCCCTCTCAGGGTTGGGGGAGAGATCCTGCCCCCAAGTGGAGGAGTTCAAATATCTCTGGGTCTTGTTCATGAGTGAGGGAAGAATGGAGCGTGAGATCGACAGGCAGATCGGTGCGGCGTCCGCAGTGATGCGGGCTCTGCATCGGTCGGACGTGGTGAAAAAGTAGCTGAGCCATAAGGCAAAGCTCTCAATTTACCAGTCGATCTACGTTCCTACTTTCACCTATAGTCATGAGCTATGGGTAGTGACTGAAAGAACGAGATCATGAATATAAGCGGCTGAAATGAGTTTCCTCCACAGGGTGTCTGGGCTTTCCCTTAAAGATAGGGTGAGAAGCTCAGCCATCCGGGAGGGACTCAGAGTAGAGCCGCTGCTCCTCTGCATTGAGAAGAGTCAGATGAGGTGGCTCGGGCATCTGATCAGGATGCCTCCTGGGCACCTCCCTGGAGAGGTGTTCTGGGCATGTCCAACTGGGAGCAGGCCCCGGGGAAGACCCAGGACACACTGGAGGGACTATGTCTCCCGGCTGGCCTGGGAACACCATGGGATTCTCCTGGAAGAAGTGGCCGGGGAGAGGGAAGTCTGGGTCTCTCTGCTCAAGCTGCTGCCCCAGCGACCCGACCTCGGATAAGCGGAAGAGGATGGTTGGACACCTTTAAGACTTTTTTTAATATATATGTTGACATTTTTTGTGTTTGATTACAAAATCTGCAGGTTGTACTAGTTGAAATAGATGTATTTTATTTTTTGTTACGTAAAATATTTCTTCCCCAAATCTGTTTCTGTACAAGTGAATGAGTTTCATATCTTTTTACTCAAGCTTTCTTTCACTCATTTGTATGTGCCAATATACCCTTCTTCTTTCACAGTGTATTGCTTTTGAAGACAAGTGCACAAGGCTATATTTAGTAACGATTCCAAACCTAAAAAGGGTTGCTGAAACTATTTTTTTGTCTCTGATAATGGGGTGCAAAAACTGTGGAGGGTGGGTCTTGCTTCAGCATTTTACACCTTAAATGAGTTTTCTGGTCCCACTATTCTTCGCTCTGACAGACAGGTAAGTGCATATTGTTGTATCATTAGGTGCTTAAACAGTTTTATGGCTAAAGCACCTTGGAGTTGCCACCATTTTTTTTTAGCAGTGGGATGAGTTTGGAAGCATAAGGTAGCATCGTTGTGAATAATCTTGCATCATGTTGGCCTCTTGTCAGTTTTGGGTGCATAATATAACTTTTACATGTGGGCATTTTATGTAATTATGGATCAATTACTGTGAATCATTGACTTGTTATTACTCCACACACTGGATTGAAAATATCTGCGATTATTTACCTTTATTTCAATATTTTTCTGTTTTGTGTAATGAATGGTAAAGTGACAAAGTTATACTTTTGTTATACTAGGCTGTTTGATTTTTTAGAAACAATAAAATATGTATATAAGGTTTAAATATGGATATATTTTGCCTGCATACTCCTTGGTTAAAGTGCTGAATATGTTGTCTTGATTCTGGTTGCACTTAAGCAAGTTTTAATTAAGTAAATACAGATAAACATATCTACCTATATTTGGCTTGACTCCTTATATTTTACTTCAATTATCTTTTTTCCAAACATTTTAGCATGACGGAGGAGGTGGTCAGCGTAGGAATGATCAGGATAAGTCTCATCAGCAACTGTCTGATAAGAAGGGCAAAGTCATCTGCAAGTACTACATTGAAGGGCGATGCACTTGGGTGAGAGTTGTTACTGCAAATTTTGTCTGCTGCTCAGTTTTTGCTTTATTAACGTAGGATATCAGGAAGATATATTTAGTTGTCTTATAAAACAATTTGTATTTCACAGACATACTTTGGTATGTTGCTTGTTAAATGTATGAATCATATAGCTTTTGTCACATTTTTGTAGTTTATATCTTCTGACCCGGAAATGTTTTAAGTAAGGTTGCAAATATTTTCCATAGTATAAAGAGTTCTATGTCATGGTTCATAATACATTTTTTACAAGTCAAAGTAAATGCTGCAGTGGTGTTATCCATGCGTAGCACTACTCCATGGTAGAGTTAGAAAATAACAATAACAGTTCATTTGGCAATGTAAATGTAAAGTTTAATTATGTGGTTGACAGGTAGCATATATGATGTTGCATTTTACTGAAAAATGTACCTAGTTGTTCCTACAAGGAAGAATTGATTTTTTGTGCAACTGGTCCTGCTCCTCAAGTGTTTGTATGTATATTATATGCATCACAATTAATATGTTTTATCACTCTTTTATGTGTACAAATAATGTTTATTTTTTATTCATTGTGTATTAGGGTGAACATTGCAACTTCAGCCATGATATTGAGCTACCGAAGAAGAAAGAATTATGCAAGTTTTATATTACTGGATTCTGTGCCCGAGCAGAGAATTGTCCTTACATGCATGATATCCTTTCTGTGCTTTCATAATCTCTGCTTATTAAACAGTTACTAAGTTTTAATATTAGTTGTAATTAAACAGGTAATCCAGGGTAAGGAACACGGGCAAAATAGGCCTTTTTATTTAGGTTTTTCCATGCAGTCTGCAGAATATTCTTGAAAAAGACCTTTATTTTTACTTGTGATGTTTACTGTTAGGTATTTAAACTGATCTACGGTGATAAACGTGAAGGTGTCTAATATAATGTTATTTGGTAAAGAGTTCACTGGAAAAAAGCACACTTTTATTCAAATTAATTTTGAGTCCAGATTAGGGCTGCAACGATTAGTCGACGTAATTGGCGATGTCAACGCAGATTTTTTATTGTCGCCGCATCATAAACAGAAACTTCAATAGACGCTCCAGTCACAAAGAACCACATTGTTATTGGTAACTGCAATGCACTACATGAACGTCTGGGGGCAGTATTGTTTGTCAAGACTGCACACAGCCCTACCAACGAAGAAGAACGTCTGAGGAGAAGAAGAATGTAGAGGAAAATAAACGTGGTTGCAATGGCGAGTCGGATAGAGGAGGGGGAAGGAGATAGAAAAAAATTGAGACAGAAACTTTCTAAAAGTGTGGGAGCACTTCACTGAAAAAGAAAAACATGTTGAAAGCACATCTGAAATACATAAATCCTGGAGCTGTTTTAGCAAGTAAAGTTAATGTCACGTGTTAATGTTGCTGTTTGTACTATAATGTGTATATCAAGGTTTCGACAATGATAGTTAACCCTTAAACCGACACATACTTGGGGGTTAATGCGTCCCTGGACGCCACATACTTTTTAGCTGCACTTTTTGAGTAAACGTCACAATTCACAAAGAAAATGTGAAATTTTAACGGAACACATTTTTTTTCATGCAAAGAGCATCATAGTTACTGCAACACTGATCATTTTACACACTGCAAATGAACTGTACAAACTATAAAAACACTACTGCAACAATCTGTTATTATATGTTCAAGGTGCTACTGAAGTTATTGATGAAATTCAGTAAATCACCAAGCCAACTGCATTTGAACTGTCTGGACTGCATGCAAACACACAGAGGTAAATGCTGGTGATTGCAGGCTCATCAAGGGCAGTCCCAGAGAGAGTTCTGCTGCCTGGTGTCAGCAGTGCTCATGAGCTGGCTGCTCAATGAATGTACGGGACTGACTGATCAGGTCTGACGTGTTGCCAAATTGCCCTGTGAAGCAAATATAGCTGGTTGTGTGGTTCAATGAATGTACGTTGCCAAATATACTCACCCCCTGCGTGCTGGCAAATTGCACCGAGTAACAACTTTAGCTGATTGCGGAGTTCAATGAATGTATGTTGCTGCATATACTCCACTTTGGCGTGCTTCCAAATTGCTCTGGAAGCTGATTCTAGCAAGTTGCACCGGTTTAAGGGTTAAGTGAATATTTCAGTTATGTTTGCTAACGTGTTTGGAGCTATAGTAAACGAGGAATACGAGTAGCTGAGCCGTCCTATTTTTTTTTCCTTCTTTTTTCGTATAGTATTTGAGTTCATATGAATAGTAAATCTCTAACTAACGTTAGGTAACTTGTGTTTTGGAGTATATTAGTATTTAGCTTGTTACATGTTTTAGTCCGTTATTTTTTTTATTTTGGCATAATATAGTACATAATGTGATAAACTACAACACTTTTCCTTCATAGTGTGATGATTAAAACATCTTTCTCTGTCTGCAAATTCATTCTTGTGTATTTCTGCTACCTCTACTCCTTCCGAGTGTCTCTTCTCAGCAGCAGGGAACATTGTCTCAAGGAAGAGAGCCAACCTCACACCAGAGCATGTTAAAGTGCTCACTTTCCTGCACAGCAATCAGGAATATATGAACTGAATCTTTTATAAACTTTAAGACACACTAGTGGCCTTTTTTTGTTTAAGTTAAATGCACTTTTTTCGCTTAAAGACTATATGCACTTTAGTTTGTATTGTTTAATGTATTTCTTTTTTATTGTGATTGTCACACTAATATAAAACAAAAAATTGAACGATTAGTCGAACCAAAATAATCATTAGTTGCAGCCCTAGTCCAGATATCTTTTGAAATTCTGCTAGTGGTATTAGGAATGCATGCACAGTATTTTGTGGATCTGATATATATAGTACTATATCATCTGCACATTGTGACATTTTCTATTCAAATTCTGCTCTGATAATCCCCTTTATCCCAGAAGCATTTTGAAAGTGAACAGCCAATGGCTATTGCAAATGGCAGTGGTGACAGTGGCATCCATGTCTAGTACCACATTCTGTTTTGAAGTAGTCTACAATAATTTTAATTCAAACGGAAGCTTCTGGACTGGTATACAGTACTTTGATCCATGCAGATATGTGTGGGCCAAACCCAAATTTGTGCAGTGTAGTGAATAGTTTGTCCCATTCAAACATATCAAATGCTTTTTCCAGAGATAATCAGATCTCTGGGGTGTTAAACTTTGTGGGTGAATATATTATAGTAAACAGTTGTCAAAGATTGGAAGCTAGGTGTCTGACTTTAATCAATCTGGTTCGGTCTTGTCATATTACCATGGGAAGCACTTTCTTAGTCATTCTAGTTAGAACTTTGGAGAGTATCTTAAAATCATTATTCAGAAGTGAGATTGCTGTGTATGATGCACATTGTAAAAAGTCCTTATTTTTCTTAGAAAAGGCGTTAATGCTTGGCGAAAGGTTTGAGGTAGAATTTTATTGTCTCTGGGTTCTATAAATTTAGCTAATAAAAGGGGAGCTAACTTATTTGAATTTTGTTTTATAAAAATCGTCAGGGTTGCCATCAGGGCCTGCTGCTTTCCCACTCTGAAGTATATTTATAGTGTCTAGTACTTCTGAAAGTGTCAGAGGTTTATTTAATTCCTCTGCACTGAGAATGTGTGGTATCTGTAATTATTTGAAAAACACATTAGATTGTGTCTTGTCTTCTTTAAACTGAGTAGAATATAAGGACTTATAGTAGTCTCTAAATGTGTACATTATATTTTTTATGGTGAATGATTTTGTTTCCATCTGTGTTTGTAATTGCTATAATTGCATTGTGAACTTCCTGCTTGTGGATTTGTTGAACTAAAATCTTATTAGCCTTCTCTCCATGTTCGTAGTAGTGATGTTGTGATTTAAAAATTAGTTGTTCCGTTTTTTTTTTTGTTTTTTTTTTGAGGTTCAGTTCTGAATGCAAAGCCTGTCTTTTCCAATAAAGTGCCTCACTTGGTAACTCTGAGATGTTATTGATCTATCTTGGTAAATTTCACTGTGGGTGCAGCTCATTTGTAGAGCGTTTCACTACAAAATAGGTATTTTTAGATCAAGCTTGCATTTTCAAACAATTTTATCTCCATTATATTTTACCTGTATGTGAAAGTGTTAGTGGGCATATATAAAAACTGGCAATTTAGAAAGACATCTTCCCTAACAATCCACTGAATATGCTCACTTGCAAGATAAACTAAAATTTGTTAACCCGTATAATTATTAGGAAAAAAAAAAATGACAAAACTCCTCTGCTTGGGCAGCATAGTGGCACAGTAGTTAGTATGGCTGCCTTACAGGTCCAGGAGGCTAGGCTCATTTCCAGGCTTGGGTACTATGTTTATGGATTGTACATGTTCTTCATATGTTCTATTTGGATGTTCTTATAGTACTTTTTTGTATGAGATATATTGTAGTTAAGTTGAATGGCAATTGTACAGTTATGAGTGTTAGTGAGGTTGAGCATATATGTGAATGTGCTCTGTTAAGTGCTGTTATCCTGTTCAGGGTTGGTTCCTGCCAAAAGTATTATTTTCGCTTAACCTGCAAGAGCTGGTTTTTAACGTAAATGGCTTTCTATTTTCATTCTAGTTAATATCAATTAAGTATAGCTTGAAGGCATTTTCTGTTTGTTGTCTGCCTCAGTCACTTGCGTCTTTCCATTTGTTATCAGTAATAACTAGGAAGTAGATTTTGTTTATATTTTTAATAGAATTGTGCTATTTTCACTAAATGTGTGGTATTTACTGCACAGTCGTGCATTATTTTTGTTGTTGATACACCTTAAAGCTCAGAATTTAATTCATGGGACGATTTATAGTTTTTGTTTATGTTCATGCATTAGTGAATTTAGCAAACATTTTCTGAATTTGGTTATAAGATTCCCCCACACTTAACTGTAATATTATCTATCATTTGTATTTCTTGTTATTTGTATTAATTGTTTCCAATTGGTTTACATTGTTATTTTTTAAAGATGCATTTTGTTTCAAATTCAAGCAATCTTTATCATAATTAGGTTAAAAAGCAGCAGTCTGCATAAGTATGTGGCTAGACTTTTGTGGCCTTTATCTGTTTTTAATTATGCCTAGTTCATAAACCCAGGAGCATAAGATGCATCCCAAGAATCATTCCTAGACAGTGTACCATTTTAAGGGATAATGTGTTCTTGCACACACCTTTACTCTCTTAATACTGGGTGAACTTAGATTTACCAGTTAACCTAACTTGCATCTCCTTCAGATGTGAGTAGAAGCCATGGTTCCTAGAGGAAACTCCTATACAGGTGCTAGTCATAAAATTAGAATATCATGACAAAGTTGATTTATTTCAGTAATTCCATTCAAAAAGTTAAACTTGTATATTAGATTCATTCATTACACACATACTGATGTATTTCAAATGTTCAAATGGACATGTAGGTAACTTGAAAATTCTGTTGACCTAGAATTCTGGAGCCATGAGGCAGCAGTGCTAACCAGTTTGTCATCTTGTTGTCTTGTTAGTGTTTAAAATCATTAAATCTTTCTGCTTTTAGGAAAATGGAAAGGTCAAAACAGATATCTTGACAATAATGATGCTAACTTGTCAAATTAAATATGATTTCTTTTAAACTTGTTTGCTTTAACCATATTGTACGAGATTTTCCCTGCAAGCTCTTCCATACCACCGGATCATGCGTTAATGGGGATGACTGTATGTTCTCCCATGAGCCTTTGTCAGAAGACACCCAGGATTTATTGGACAAGGTATGTATTCCTTAAGTATTAATTTTTTCAGGCCTTTAGAAGCATTTCTGTGTACCTTTTACAAGGGTAATGTGTTTAATGCTAATAATGCTGGTAGATGTTGCATCCTTCTTGACTCTTACTCAGTTTAAAATGTACTTGATGGGTTGGAGCTGGGATTTTTGAGTTCTATTAATTGAAATTTCTTAAACTTGTAGTTAGTTAATACTTTGCACTTGGGAAGATCCTGTATATCAGGGTGGCTTTGTAGCTGGGTAGAATATTTAACATAAAGCGTTTTTTATTTCTTTTCATCATCATGTGATGAGTTTTCAGGTGCTATTTGTTAGCTGTTTAATTTATACTTGTTTGTGTATAACCCACTGGTTGAAATGAAATATGAAGATGTACATTACCTCTTTTTGCTTATAACAGAGGATCAGTTTACCAGCCACAGATAGTTGTTGAACACGACAACCTCTTGTCTTCAAGTAAAAGCTTATTGAAAGCGGGAATGCCTACCAGTATTATGGTAAACTTGATTATGAATTATGAACATGTAGGCAGCATGTCTTGAAGAATTAGAGGCTCTAATGGGCTATTGATACAGCATATTTACAGCTGAAAAAACTTGTTGGAACTAGTTTTGGTGATGTTTGCCCATTGTTATTGTAGTGAACCCAGCAGTGATATCATTTGATGTGGAATCATAACATAGTTGTTGCTTATTCTGTACTTTTTGATTTTTTTCTGTTTTTTGACTTTGTGCTGCATCAGTTTACCTTCTATTTGTAAAAGTTTGGATGTAATGTCTGTTTGAGGTAATGAAATTTTGTACTTTTTTAAGTACATGATGAGAGATATTTGTAGTGGGATTAGCAATTGGGGGTCTCATGTGATGTCAACTGTTAGCACATTATTGTCGTAATTTTTCATAATTGCAAAGCTGTGCCTTTTGCGTATGTGTCTGTTGTTTTTTCATGTTGTTGTTTTCATGTAACCGTATTCGATTGGTCATTGTTTCCACATGGCCGCCATACTGGCTGTCATACTGCATGCAGTGAAAAGGAACCAAAGCCCACTTTTACTTGCATGCCGGACATGAGGCGGGATTAAATGTACGATGTTTGCGTATCAGCCTGAGGCATGTGGCCACTGTCCTGGCCGTCATGCTGCATGCAGTGAAAAGGAACCAAAGCCCAGTTTTATATGTGCGCCAGACTTGAACCCTAATTGATCGTCTGGTTTCTTGTCCATCTTGGTGCATGCAGTGTGTAGTTGTGTTGCTGCTTGCAGTAAGAAGAAACTACAGTCTGTGCAATGTGATTGATGAAGGCACTTATGCCAGTGAATTTCCTGTGAGATAACACACAGAATCAAAGTCCAATTTCTGGACCCTCCTGAGATGAACATCAAAATCATCGGTCATGTTGCGTTTGTTTACGGCATTACCTGTCAATTGAGAGGAAGATAATGCATCAACTGCCAAAGGTGTGGAAGTTTTTTGTGTGACAGACAGACAACTGTTACCATTTTATATATGAAGAATTTACAAATATATGCTACTACATGTATTCAAGAAATAAATAACTTACTGTATTTCATTTTTTAATAATAATAAACCTAGAAATATTTACTTTTCAGAAAATACCTTCAGATCACTAAGTAGTTGTTTTAGGGATGAGGAACAGTATTTCGAGAGATACACTTTGCAATTTTCACTTGAACCTAGATATGTGTTTGTTTTTGTAATGCTTTGCACAGCACAAAATTGTTCTCCTGGTGCAGCAAAAAATAAATCTGGTGGGGTGCTTGCTACAGTGTTGGAAGTAACAGAGTAAAAATAATGCATGTTCAAATAGATTGTTTTAGGAAAGTAATGAGTTATGTAACATAATACTTATTTTCTTGAAGTAAAAATACCTGCATTACTTAGAAAAACAGGTATGAATTACTATGTTACTTTGTGGGATTATTCCTGCCACTCCCAAAAAAAGTGTTGGTTTGCAGAAGTTTTTTTTTTTTTTTTGAAAGAACATTGCCTGCTGCTGTCTGAATAAGGCTTGATTTTGTTTGTGGTTGCCTGTTCGATTAGTGTGCTGATATTTTAGTCAGCAGGTGACCGTGTTTGGTCAGTGTTACATACCTAAAAGTTTCACAGCAGAGGAAGTGAGACTGCTGATGGAAGAAGAATTGTGAATATTATTACTGGCTTTAAGTAGGGGGGAAAGAAAGGAAACGGTGGAGTGTTAGACCCATTAACCAAAAGTGACAAAGGGTGGGGTCATTATAATATTCTTGTGAGTGACCTACATGATTAACAGATACACTTAAGTTATTTTTCCAGATATATTTTGTGCTTACCTGTGATGATTTGTTGTGTTATACGTAGCTCATCGCTTGTCACTCTGACACTCAGGTAAACAGCTTCTATGAGAAATTCACCACTTAGGATATGTGGCAATGCGTCTGCATTGCCTTATAGTTAGGAAAACTTCCATATGTGGTGTGCAACAGGATGTTTCCATCATTTTTGCCATTCATCTGACATCACCTTTATGGACATGTCAAATCAAAATATATTGAACAAAATTTAAAAGTATACATATTATCCTGCATGTGCCTAGAGTTGCATTTAATCTTCCCAGTTTAGAGAAACTGAGAGCCAGTGATCATTGCTGCAACACTGGGTGTAATGCAAGAAGCTAATGTGCTTTGGCAGTAGGGAAACACAATTTCAGGCCTCTCCAGTGCTGTGTCTGTGCTCCCCATCACATTTCTCAGGAGCCTGCTTTTTATAGCTGGCTTCTCCAGGTATTATGCCCCCTCAGACAGCTCTTAGCCAACTGAGAAATGTGTGCCTCTCAGATCCTGAGTATTTATAAAACAAGGAATATGGTCAAAGTGTCATTGATTTAGGATTTAATAACAAAGGCTGGGAAGTGAAATTATGTTTTTTCATACAACAGAAAAAAGACCTATTACCTTTTTATATTAAATAACTAACTGTTACTTTTTTGGCAAGTAATGAATAATGTAACTATGTTACTTTTGAAAGGAACATTCCTAGACACTGACATTGATTTTAAGGTAAAGATGGATAGCTATTGCCAGTAGTTGTTTCCAAACACCTTTCTTGTGAAATTTCTATAACCATCACAAACCAGAAACCTTGCGATTTTATGTTTCATATTTATGGTTTATTAGGGGTGCCCAGTATACTGGTAGAAATTTTTGTTTATCAGTTCTATTGTGGTAGAAGACATCAGGAACCACTTTTGTTATTTGTCGGGTAAAGAGATGGCGCATGATGGGGAGTAGCTATTCTTCTTCGGGCACAGCTGACCCTTTTAAAAGCACACATCCATAATTCTCCTCCTGATTTTGAAAATGTTTTTGTGTCTTCGGTCATGAAGAGTACTCCCATTGCTCTCCCCAATTTTTCCAAAACTGCTCCCCTTCTCATTAAGAATTTATTTTAGATTTTAACAGACTTTGAAGAGGATAATTCACCACTCCTGAGATCATTGAACACTATGAAAAGAAACTGACAAGATAGTTCAACTGTTTATTCCGCTTCAAACACTGATGATAAAGTAGCAGTGGATTAACCATTAAGTAAAATAAGCACATGCTTACGGCACCAAAAAAAGTTTCTCTGTTTCTCCCTGGTCTTTATATATGTCTCTATGCTTGCTCAGGTGCCATTGTTCACCTCTACAGTCTGTGCCAATGGGGGAAAAAATCTCTATATAGTACAAATTTTTTTTAGCTGATGTTTTTTTTATTATATTTGTGGACTTCCGTAAGTGTTGTGTTTCTCAGAGGTTTTTGTGTTTTCCTAAAGGTCCTTTGGAAATATGTGTTATTTCTTTACTTGCATTTAAAATAGTTGTTGAGGAATGAGGCATAATGAGTATGTAGCAAATGCAATTCAGGAAAAATTCCTAAAAAGATATTGTTAAAAAGCATTAAAGGGAAAAAAAAAACAATAAGAATGTTTTTTTCAATGAAAAGGTCAAAATGCGTATGTAACATAGAAAATATTTATGGCCAGAATAATTGTATCTAGTATTAGATTTATGTAAATGCATTCCATTCCTGTCAAACATAAGCAATTTTTAGTTTCTTATGAACTGCAAAAATCATTTAAAAATATTATGTTTATTTTTTTAGATGTTAGCGGAGGATGCTGAGGCTGGTGCTGAAGATGAGAAGGAAGTGGAAGAACTGAAAAAACAGGGGATCAATCCTCTTCCTAAGCCACCTCCAGGGGTTGGACTGCTCCCTACCCCTCCACGTCTACCTCCCACAGATCCAACATCTCCGGGAGCAGGACCTCTTCCACCAGTTACTGGGCCTGGTCCAGGTCCTGTACCGGGAGTGCCTGTGGGTCCTAATGGACCCTGTCCAGGACAGCCACCACCTCCACCTGGTCCTATGCACCCACCTATGGCACCTCCACCTCCCTGCCCCAACAATTCTCAAAAGAAGATTCCCTCTTTATTTGAGATTGTGGTACAGCCCACAGGCCAGTTAGCTCAGAAGCTGGGAGTCAGGTAAGAGAAGAATGTGTGATGTAAAAGCATTTTGATATGTAATTCTGGTTAATTTTTATTGGTATTTTTTGTGACACAGATATAAATATTAACCATTTTTTTGTCAGAGTTTTATGTAGAGGTTAACATATCAATCTAAAGTTAGGAAAATATTTTAACATAATAATCCTAGCCTTGTTTTTAAGGAAAGGTGCTTTGATTACCCTTCCTTGCTTTTTGTAAACTACCTTCTTAAAACTAATGGTTTAATTTCTAAGATTTATTGATTTTTTTTAGAAAAATTTCCTTTCTTTACTGTGAAGTATGATATTCCATCTCTAAACACTTTGATGAATATTTATATTTGTCTGTGTCTGTACAGTGCATTATTTTTCAGACAGCTCTTTAAAGGTTTGTTTTTGAAATTACAGTTTTTATTAGTTTTAATGTTTATAAATTATTTGTGATTGGCCAGCACTCATTCCAGTGTTAGTTTATGCCTATTACAAAGGGCATTTTGGGAAAATCTTTGTTCTTGGAACAGTATTGGTTGAAGGTGGTTCAGAAGATGGAAGGATGAATAGCAGTAAAGAAAATAATTCAATGTTTATTACTTCTTTGTAGACCTCCAGGTGCTCCACCTGTTCCACCTGGTCCTCCAGGACCACCAGGACCACCCGGGCCACCAGGGCCCCCTCCTGGTCCAAACGGTCCATCACCTCGCTTTCCCGGTCCACATGGTCCCCCTGGACATATGGGTCCTGGTCCGCCCGGAATGAGGCCTCCTGGACCTATGCCTCATGACATGCCAATGGGACCTCCTGGCCCACCACCACCTATTGGACCTGGACCACCCATGATGGCATTTGGACCAGGTGAGGGACCTCCACCTAGGATGATGCCACCTGGGCCTCCACCTGGCCCCAATTATTATGATAACTTCTACCATCAGCAGTCTGAGATTGATGCAGAGGCTGGAGGAGAGGAAGGTAAGAGAATTATGTATGTGAGTGCCAGAGGCTGTTTTGTGGAGCAGAAAATCATCTGGAGTCTGTAGAAGAATTGCTTTTTGGCATTGACTCTGCAATGGTACAAACTTCTTTAACAATTACGAGTTGCTCATAGCACTATAGTTGTTGAAATATAATATATATTTTAATTTTAGGATTAATGCTTATTACTTTCAGACTTTTCTTTTCCCCCTGAAAACTACCAGAATATTTTTTGGGATGTAGTCTTAAAAAGTGTTTTTCAAGTTTATATTCATTATATAGAAAGCAAATGACATGCATACATCAGACATTTTAGTTTCTGCAGTGTGAAGATTGTACAGATCTGGCTAGGTATACTCCATTAATTGTGTTACTTATAAAACTCAAGGTGAGTATTTTAATAAGTATAAAGGAAAAATCATGCCTGCAGCATGCAAATTAATTTTAGATTCTGCTACCTAAACATTGTAAAGCGTTGGTCTTGGAACATTCTATAAACAGATAACGTGAATTCTGCATTATACAAGTTATATTAAGCTGTATTTCACTAGAATTACAACCTGGATAGAGCATTGCAGTTTAAAGTTTAGTAATGGTTAAAACCAAATATAATATATATCTTATAATCCCTTAACAAATTGCAGTAATAATAATTGTAATAAAAGAAAATTGAGTTCTAATCATTTAGAGAAGTACAATTTTTAAATCACTAAATCATTTTTCCCTTTTTATATGCAAATGTAACTATTATTGTAAACCTTGGTGTAAAGTTTGCCACAGTCATTACTTAACAACCTGGAAAACTAGCATTTCATTATCTTATAACTGTTTTGTATCTTCCATCAGGAGAAGAGTATGAGGAATATGAAGGAATGGAGGAAGGTGAGAGCACTGTGGGTTTTATTGAGCAAGGTGAAGTCACATCTGATATTGGAATGACTGGTTCGGACATCACTGCCTCAGACACTCCGAAGCAGCAGGCCATTCCTGATTTCTTGCCTGCCACCCAGAGGGCACTTTTTATGAGAATCCAGCAGAACCAGCTTGATGATGAAAGAGCTAAGCGGCAAAGTGATGGCAATGTGGAACGGGACCAGGAGGGTAAGTTCATGTTTTGTATCTTCATGTTTAGTGTTTGTGTGGAGGTTATCATATATCAACACAATTTAAGAGTTATATTAATATACAGTAGGCAGGTGTAGTATAAAATCTGGATGTGAAACTGAGATTGAAAAGAGATGCTTCTGGTTAAAAAAGGCAATGAGTGATGGCCAAAAACAGATCTGCAATCACCCAGAACAGAAAGTTGCAAATAGCATATTATTAATTTTCTCTTAGAGACAATTTTTGTAATTAATGCATTTTGATTGGATAGGCTCCAGCTATCCACAGCCATTTAACCGGTTAGTATGTAAAAATGGGTGGATAGATGAATTGTTTAATTCACTAAACTACTAATTGTCCAGGCAAGATTTTTGCACTTTATTATGAATTGTATTGGGAATATTTCATAATTCTTGCATTAAATTTTAGGATAGCCATTTGCAGTCTGCTTTTTGTCCTAACATCATTATTGATACATATCCAACTTTATGTTGATAACATTTTTGGCATTTTAGGGTATTGTGTAGATGTTGAATGGTGGAATAAATATATCAGGAACTAAATTACGTTGATGTGGTGAGTTTGGTTGAGTTAGTTGGTAAATTATGTGGATTGATTGTATCCATTTGTTTGCCTTAAATGACAATTATTAAATGCAAGTTTGCACAAAATCATATGTCATGGTGCCAGAATGTGACCACTGTCTAATATCTGACAACCTCTGATCCTGATGGGTTAATAATATTGGTTCTGCCTTAACTATGGAACAATGGGCCAGTTCTTCATCCTTGTTGAAATACTTGCGATGCCAGGGGAAGGTGCTAATCCCATCCGTGCATGTTCTACGGGCTTGGAGAAATCTTATGAGTGCATACAAAATGTTAGCTTGTAGGCAAGGCTTACATCAGTATGCTTTTTCCGCATAATAGATGTTGTAAATGTGTAGTTTCCATTTGGTGTATCCTTTAAGGTGCATCTTTTTAAACTGGAGGAGAACTGAGCCATTCATTCTTCTTTTTCATGCCCTGTTTATGATGTTCTTCAATAAAAAATAAATGTGTAGAACTTGTTTCAGGTGTGCCCACACGGAGCACAATAGCGACTGCAGCACAGTACTGTTGAGATTCATCACCTCCAGGTCTGAAGTTATTCAGCTTTCTTTAGAAGGAGAGGTGCCTTCTTTCAAGTAACTAGTAGAGTTGTTTCATGAATGAAGATAATGCTAATTGTGAAAGCAATCAAGGAACACTACAGTGGCTGCAGAATCTTGGGGTTGCTGTAGCAGGCATTTTGATTAAGAAAAAGCCTACTGAAAGTTTAACATTTAATCTACATTCTCATTCCTGCTTTTATGTTTTTGAGTTTTAACTGAAACTTTGAAGCTGCAGATAAAGCAGCTGGAATAAGGTTTTTGTGCTAAATTGCTAAGCTAAGTTTGTAGTGGGGACAGGAACTGAACAATATTTTCGAGGAGGGCTGTCCTTTCTGCATATCTTGTGGATCCTGTTTTAAATGGTTTTGGTCATGTACAATAGAAGGTGTATTATGTAAGGGAAAAGACACAGGGTCTAACCATGGAAATGGTGTTGATTATACCATCTCTCAGATTGGCCTGGAAACGCACAGTAATTCCCCAGATGGAGCTGGAGAATGTTGCTAAGATTAGGGAAATCTGACTTGGGGAAAAGCAGATAACAAAATTTAAGAGAATGTGATACCATTCAGTGTGAACTGCATGATTTCTTCAAGATGCTGTATAAAATAAAATATGGCTTTTTTGAAATATAGATTTTGCCCATTTTTGTCCTTTACTGAGTTGTTACAGTTGCCAGCTTCTTTTTTTATGTGATCAGTGTCCTGATACTGCTCACCACCTACCAACTGTCAAGGTGAGCCAGTAAGAAAATATACAGAATTCAACACACTACTGTACCCAATTTGTAATTTGTTCAAAATAAAACAGTGAGAAGGCAGGCTGTGTAACATTTAGAAATATTAAAAGTCTACAGCCACAAACTTGTGAAGCACTGTACCAAATAGGTAACTATTACTTTTTTCCTAGAGGGTTGTGGTGTTGGTCTTTTGATGTGTTCTGCCAAAAAAAAAAACAATAACATATAGGCAAGTGAGATTTTGTTGACACAATAATAATGGACTTTCTTTTAATATTGAATAAGAGGTAAATTGGAGCTATCTGTCAGGATAAAGTTCCATAAGGGAACATTTGTTAGTAGACTGAGAGTAAAAGAGAAACAGACTGCTGACAAAAGGTATAAAGTGAAAATTGTAGTCTAGTGTAGGGAATCCATTCCCGGACGGGTTTATCCATTCCTGGGAATTTGGGAATCCCGCATGTCATTCCCACAAATCCCGGGCTTCCGGGGATGACACAGTGCATGGGCATCTCACATGTGAACGGTTTTAGAATGACCAACACTTATTTTTAATAAAACTACTGCACTATGTTGACACCAATAAAAGACTAACCTTATCTACAAGCAGTTCATGCTATCATATAAGTACATGTATCTAGTTCAGGGGTACCCAATGCGTCAGATCGCGAACGACCAGTAGATCGCAAAGGTAGTGCAGGTAGATCGCGTTGCATTCAAAATGTTAGTCTATCATATATCCTCCCTATGGCATTTGCCACTTGATTGACATATAGGGCGACCAGTCTGAGATCTCTTTTTTTCTAACACACTGGTCATCCCGCACGCACGGTCAAACGAGCGTGCTACTGTAAAACTCCGGCTGTGATCTAGTTAGCCTTCCAATTTATATCGACTAAAGAAGGGATTTAAAAAAAAGAAAAAAAAATTGTTTGGGGAGGGTATGGACTAGATGTGGAATTCTCACAATGTCACAGTCGAAGTGCATTTGTCTGATCTGTCAATCTATCATTGCTTTTCTAAAGAAGGAAAATGTGGAAAGGCACTTTCGAACTGTTCATAAAAACTATGAAACTGACTTCCTTCTGAAAAGCGATTACTGTGATCCCTCGCTATATCGCGCTTCGACTTTCACCGCTTCCCAACAACACATTGATTTTTTGATTGTTTGCATTTCTGTCACGCTCTCTCTCTCTCTGACATTCTCTGCTCCTGACAGCGCTCCTTTGAAGAGAAGATATGTTTGCATTTTTTTAATTGTGAGAAAGAACTGTCATCTCAGTCTTGTCATGGAGCACAGTTTAAACTTTTAACTAAAGGGTGTTATTTCATGTCTCGAGGGCTCTAATAATGTTAACAGATTGGGAGAGTTTATAAGGGCTTAAAATATATAAAAATAACCATACCATCATATGGTTTCTACTTCGCGGATTTTCATCTATCGCGGGGGGTTCTGGAACGCAACCCCCGTGATCGAGGAGGGATTACTGTAGTTGCGGTAATAAGAGCGTAGAAAGCACAACGTGTCCAGCGTGCGGTTGTCCAGGTAAGAGCGCACCTTTGCACAGTGTGCCAACCGCTGAGAAAGCACGCTTATTCTCCACTGAAGTAGGCGGCACAGTCATCAGATACTGATACACTTCTTCTAAACAACACCTGCGCTTGCCGTTGCTCTGAAACACCGGCATTTCATCCTTTACTGATGCATCCAGTTTCTTGTCATCATTCTGTGATAGCAAGTTTCTTGGCACAGATAATGCGGATGCAAGAGACTGACACATTGCAATTTCAAGTTGCTGTTCAAAGCTGTTGTCTGACAGACGTCAATGAAGTCTGCCCTGTCTCTGGTATTCATGAGCTGCAGAATGCAGACTCCTCCTGGTCTGCTGTGCTCAGTCTTTGTCAAGGCCAAGGGACTGACTGCTGCTGGTCTTTTGCTGACTGAATTAATCGGCAACATACTACACCGTGGGCCAAAAAACCGTGCCATTTAATTATTTTCAACTATAACTCGGTTATTTTTTGATTGATTTTTATACGCTATATATACAAGCATGGTCGTTCCCGGTTTCCCGGAAATTAAAGCAGAAAATGTCTGGGAAACCCGGGGAGCCTGGGAATGGATTCCCTAGTCTAGTGTGCTCTTTTTTTTTTTTTTTTTACAGCAAAACGAAGAACATAAAAGAAGAGCAGTATTCTGATGGAGGGGATCAGCATTCTGCCCTCCACTTACTGTTAATTGTGGGTGTGTGTGTGTGTGTTTGTGAGAGCTAGCCGAATCCTGGTTAGCAAATGAGAACGCCATCAACAGACATTTGGACATAAATCCAGCATATGCAAACTTAAGAAGAACATATTCATAATAAACAAGACTTTACACCCAATACCCCCTCACCCACCCCCGACCACACTGATTTAGCCACGTCCCCCATAAACCCTCCCCCAACATAATTTTTCGCTGTATATTGCCTTTGATTCGTATAACTCTAAACATTATCCTCTGATGAAGACCCCTGGCAGGGGTTGAAAGCTCAGGAATAAAAAACTACTTTTGATATGTGATTAATTTTCTCCCTTTGTGGATCTCCAGCTGCAAATATGCAAACCGTATCACAGACCTTCTCTTCCATACGTATATGTGTATATATATGTGTATATATATGTGTATATATATATATATATATATATATATATACACACACAGTGAAACCTCGAGATACAAGTTTAATTTGTTCCAGCACTGAGCTTGTATAGCGAATTTCTCGTATCTAGAACAAACTTCCCTATTGAAAATAATGGAAATCCAGTTAATCCGTTCCGCACCCCCAAAAATATCAACATAAAAATCAATTTTCCTAACAACACTGATAAATAATATATACAAGTGGAACCTCGGTTTACGAGTGTTTTGCAAGATGAGCTAAATTTTTAAATTAATTTTGACTTGATAAAACGAGCGATGTCTTGCAATACAAGTAGTATGGATACACTTTGTCTGCTCAGGAACATCATGTGAGCATAACTGAGCTGATGGTTCTTCTCTCTTGTGCGCATCTCTCGCTTGCGCACGTCTCTCTCTCCTTATCTCTCTCGCTCACGCACACGTCTCTCTCTCCTTATCTCTCTCGCTCGTGCACGTGTCTCTCTCTCTCTCGGGCAATCGTCTCCTATTCTCTGTCTGCATGTCCGCGATATTTTTGGATACGCTTGTACAGCGAACTGCTACAGCGAAACAATGAAATCACAAGCGCACAAACGCATAGATCCTCACGCTACGGGAGAACAAGGAACACTGAGTGAATCCCCAAGTCGAGGCGGATCGGGAAACGCATCACGCATAACCACAGCCTGGCTCTTATCTTAAATTTCTCGTATACAGAGGTGATCGTATCTAGAGGTTCCACTGTATGTGTATATGTATATATATTGGGTGGCATGAAAAAGTAGCCAGGTGGGGCGGGACGGGGAAATTTGGCGGTGGGGAAAATTAAATGTGCACTATTTTTATTAGTTAATTATTATTATTTTCCAATGCTCAATATGACTTCCTTTTTTAATGTTTGACACTTTTGACAGAATATTTTTATTAAATTTAAGAAGTATCCAATTCAGGATCCTGCAACCCAACAAAAATTTTACATAACAATTGTTATGACATAAACCAAGAGGCACAAGTATTGTCACTGTCAGGAAGAAAAGTGAAAACAATGGAAAAAAACGTATGGGGAAACCTAATGAAGAAAATTTTTAAAACATTTTTCAAAGCCAACTTGCATATGCAGAAGGTGTCTTCAGTTAAATTGTCTGCAGCTTTCCCATAATCTAAGTCCCCAGGATCCTCCAAGGAGATCAGCATGAGATTATTTAGCGTGCTTTGATTCATGCGATTTCTTAAACATGTCTTGATCCTTTTAAGGGCAGAAAACCCTCTTTCACATTCAGCTGTGCTCACTGGTATCACTAGCCCGATATGAGCTAGTCTGGCTAAATTTGGAAACGACTCTTTGAGCTCTGATGTCGTTGCCATTTTTAGTAAAATCTGTTTTAGACTGAAGTCTTTGTATGATTGACTTCTGATCTTTTTGACGCAACTGTTATTTTCTTATTTTAAAATTGGAGGGCTACCATTTTTGGAGTAATGATCGAAAAGAATTTCAACAGACTCACTTGAATCGTGAGTTTCTGAATTGAAAACCTTTGAAAAACTGTAAATAATTGGCATATCAGGGAATCTTGCATCTAGGTGCTTAACAACTGTCTCTAGGTGTTTATCATATATTGCAGTTTTAAATGACATTACATCACTCCGTGTATAAACAATGTGGAGATCTGACCATTCTTAATGCCAGACAATGATGAAGGCTTTGAAAATATC
Organism: Polypterus senegalus; assembly: GCF_016835505.1. Taxonomy (NCBI): domain Eukaryota; kingdom Metazoa; phylum Chordata; class Cladistia; order Polypteriformes; family Polypteridae; genus Polypterus; species Polypterus senegalus. The sequence continues at coordinate 29,134,687 of NC_053164.1, forward strand.
TCCCAGGAGTGTCTTTCAACTCCAATATAGACAATTTTGTGGCGAGCAAAACTGGCTCAATTTCGGTAAGATTGACATCTTGCCTTTGCCAAGCCTAAGATAAATTGGACAACAAAGGTAATACGTCTGAAAGCATCATCACAGTGGAAACAAAATTGTACATTTTAATACATCTGCTTAATCCTTCAGCTGTGATGTCATTTCGTTAAGTGGCCTCTCTTTCCAGTGCAGCTATGACACTCATCATACACTGTCGTAGTGACTGTACTGCAAAGTCATGAGACAGCCATCTAATGTCACTGGCCATTTTCAGCTTAATCTGGGGAATGTTCAGAATATTTTGAATTTCCGTTAAACCAGCCATCCTAACTGAAGAATTTTGGAAGAAATAGAATAGCTGCCTTAAGATGTCATTCAGTTTTGTTAAATAAGGTACAGCAGCTGGTGCTTGGGCACTTGCAAGGGCCAATCGGTGGTTTACACGATGGCAGTTTACCAAGAGTCCAGATATTTTTTCTTTAAGCAGTTTTGCCACACCTTTCTGTTTCCCAATCATAACAGCCACTCCCTCTGATCCTAGTCCAACCCGATTAGCAGTTTTCAAGCCTAGAGTGTCCATAGTCTCACTCAGTGTGTTGGTTATAGTCTCCGCTTTGCCATCAATCATATTGCGGGTTGATACAAAACTAATTCTGACCTCTTTAGTGACCTGGCAAACCTATTTAATGTAAATAATTGTTTTACAACGGAGATGTCTGTGGTTTCATCACACAGAATACTGAAAAAATTTTCAGCGTGTATATTTTTCAGTATGTTAGATTTTATTTCCGATGTCTGAAGACATCCAGCAACTCTTGCATTATTCTTTCAGAGGTGTAAGGTGCATTTTTACCAACATTGAGATGTTGTAAAAAGGAACAACCCATTTCTTTACAGTGTTCCAACAGCTTTTCAAACAACGTATGTGGCAACTCATTTTTTGCCACCCATTACATGGATCTTAAAACTCCCACAAAGGCATCTCTCTGTAAGTTATTTAACACAGATACAGATCTTTGAATTTGACCGATTCAGGTTTGCTCTAGTACACGCTTTCCTAAGGCCGGAGTTATACTTCACGCGATTCATGCTGCAGCGGATGCTTCTGCTACGCAAGCGTTGTAGTGTTCATATTTGCGCGCGTACTTTACGTAAATCTGGAGGAATCCACCAGGTGCCAATGCGAGATATTATCACGGTGAGAACATGTTTGTCTTCTCTGTGTTGTGAATTGCCTGGAACACTCATTAAATTCCGATGAAACCTTACCGCAATATCTCTGAAAATTATGTTTATTGATTAAATCCATCAATCCAGGGATATGTCCATTCCAGCAAGCATTGGGCACGAATGAGAAACAATCCCTGGACGAGGCCTCAGCTGATTGCAAGGTGAATACAAGCACTCGCACACACTAGTGTCATTGTAGCAGCACCAAATCCCCAAATCTGCATATCTTTGGAAGGAAACCAGAGCACAGTGTGAAATACAAGCTTGAAATACCAGCAACATAACTCGAGACAGCAGTGCTATCACTCCATCACCGTGACACCCCCATGTGTGTAATTATTAACAGTATTCATTATTTAAACGAAATTATATGTTAAATGTAACATACACACTTTAATGCATTTCATCTTGAAAGTGGTATCAAGTACAAATCTAAAGATTCTAAATATGCAGAGAGTTGGAATATCATACATGTCATGTGTTCTGTGTGGTGATCTATTGCTGCTTGCCACTGCTGTCGGGTCCAAGAAGCTCGTAGCGATTAAAAACTGGGATGACGTTTACAATGGTCTGCATTAATGATAAAGTAAACTATGAGGTTGAAGTGGACATTTTGAGATTAAAGCCGAAATTTCTACTTCAATCACAAAATACACATTTTCACCGTGTCCTTTATTTTTTTCTCAGTGGCTCAAATACAGCGCTATACATTATGTTGCTGAATTAAGTTGCAAAAAAAAGACGGCCCAAAAGATGGTATGTGAGACTTAAAATGTATTGTGTCATTACGATCGGGAATATGCGATGCTTGAATATAAAAGCACCACGAATGCATCTGTATGTCGGCATTTTGCTTCACCACATCGAAGCATTCATCCCGTAGGATCTGCATAGAGGCTTTCTGTCACATGTAGATAGTAAATATAGACACTGACGTCACGTTCTGACTTTTGGCACACTGCGGCCCCTGGCTTTTTGCTGGTACTGCAACTCGCGCACGCGTCGTGCTAATTTCTGAGGACCTGCTCAGAGGACATGTGAAATGAACGCTGGGAATGCGTTCTGAGCGTGAAGTATAAATGAGCCCTAAAAGCTCAGCAGAAGACTGCGTTTTACTTTTTTCATGGTCCAGCAAGCTTTCTTTTCGAATTCTTGTGCAGGCACGTTTACCCAAGGTAACTCCCTCCTTGGGGGATGTTTGAATATTTCATGCACAATGAGCACCACATACCATTTTATTTGACTATTGGCCAATCAAAATCTTTAAACCATTGTTTGTTTATGCCAGATAAGCGGTACTTAGATTTAGCAATTGGCCGAGTGTGTGCTGAAGATATTTCCCCTGATGGACCAGCCTCTGCAATGTCTTTGTTTGAAATTGCCACATGAGGAGATGACGCTGCACCTTCATTAGTTTGTGGCGTCTCTTTTCTGAAATAACTGAGCAGTGTTGTTTTCTGAACGCTTTTTTTGCTTATATTTGTAAAACGTTTGGAAAAAATTAAAAGTTCCTATGAATAAGACTGGAGTGGGAAAGTGAGAGCCTGTTGGATATTCAATGCACACTTGCACTACGGCAGGGCAAGATATGAACAAAAAATGGCAGATGGGTCACTTTAATAAAACTACGGAAGCGTATTAGGGCCACGGTGAAGAAGAAAAAAAAACTATATGTCGAGAATAAAGTCGACATGTTGACTTTATTGTCGACATTTCCCCTTTATTCTTGCTGTTTATGTCGAGATTAAAGTCAACCTTTCCACTTTATTCTCATAGTTTAATTTATCATTAAAGTAGAATGTCGTAAACTAATCTTTATCCTAAAATCAATGTTTAATTTACTAGATTTTCTCAAACTCCGTCATAAGGTAATGTAGTACATTAAATACTTTGTGTTAAGTGTTTCCCGACCGAGCTGTTAACCACTAGGCGCTTCTTAAACGGACTTCCTCTTGCACGGAGGAGGCACTGGTAGGGATCGTCGCACAGAATGCATTCGCTTAATGATATTCCTGCTCTCTGAACATTTACAAATGCCAAGATAAAAACTTGATATCATTTCCATGATCAAATGCATTAAAGCATGTAGTAAACATGCATGGTAGTGTGCTGCTTCCTCGCAGTAAGGGGTCCACAGGTGTACGTTCAGTGTAGAGAACTTTATGGCAGGTGTGACGAGACTCCAAAAATCTGGATGTTTGAATGGGTATCGCTTAAATATTGTGTTAATGTTGGGTTTGTGATCTGGTGACCGGAGACACAAACACAGAATTCAATGGATGTTATTCTGAGCAGGCTTTCAATATTGCATGCGTGCTGTCTCTATCTGATGTACCAAAACCCCAATTCCTATTCTTCCTTTTTCTTTATCCACATAACCAATCATCAAACGATAACATAAAGCATTCATGCGCTACATAATTTATGATGGGGTTTTGAGAAAATCCAGTAAATTAAATATTAATATTAAGATGGAGTTTAGTTTACGATGTTCTACTGTAATGACAAACTGCGAGAATAAAGTCAACATGTCGACTTTAATCTCGAGATAAATGGCGAGAATAAAGTGGAAATGTAGACTTTATTCTCGACATAAACTTAGCAGCACTACACAGACTGCACTGACACTAAAAACAGAAACGTCACTTCCTGATGCCCTTTTTCTGATATCTGATAGGCTGGTTCCACTAGACTTTTTTTATTTTATCAGTCCTCCTCTCACCCGTCCTCCTCTCGCCCACCCACCTCCACATCCTCTTTGCTTGTGAAGTGTCATTCTGCTCCCTCTATTAGTATGTACAGCCTCCTCTCGCCCGTCCACCTCTCCATACTCCTTGCTACTGTAACTAAGCTGCTCCGCCCCCGCTACTACCACATAACCCCGTCTCGAAAGCCCACCTCCGCATACTCTTTGCTTGTGAACACCGTTAAGCCTCGTCCCCGCTATTAGCTTTAGCACCTTATGATTGGCAACACCCCGTCTCACTCCTCTCCCTTCGCAACTTCTAAAATATTTGCACTCCCGCCCACTCGTTCCTTGCGAGAATTTGCCTGGGGAGAACACTTGTGTGTGTTATATATATATATAGTAGATAGAGATCCACAAAAAGAGAAAATGAGTCACTAATCGTAAAATAGATTTTTTTATTCCTAAGCTTTCAACAACCTAGCAGATGTCATCATCAGAGGAAGATTATTAGACACACATATAAATCTGACAAGTAAAACTAAGTGACGCACACACTTAGATTACAAATAGTGCTCAAGGATTACTTGAGCATTATGAAAATGGTCTACAGAAGGTTTCCATCTCTGTAACTCTGAAAAGAAGGATATTAAAGCAGAAAAGCAGATAAAAGCAGAAAAACTGGGACTGTTCCTAGGATGCCACAGTTCACTTTAAAATTTTCTTATGGTCTTTTAAAAATTGATATTTTGAAAAGCATACTCATAGCTATTCTCAAATCCACTCCAATTCAGAGGAGTAGGGAGGAAGTGACTATCCTGGCAGTGTAGGGCACTATACAGGAAAAGAGCCTGGTCAGCATACAAGTCCTTCACTGGGTCCACTCTTGCACACATCAATATTCACACTGACCATTTAACCAAACTGCAGTACCCTGAATAATAATAGACCCAGGGAGAGCATGGAAACTTGCAGCATTGGAGCCTAGTGCAGTTCATTAGGACCATAGAGTCCTGAAACAGTCTGCGTTAATGAGCCACCTACTGTTTGTAGTCTTATGCTGACTACTCAGCTGTCTTAAAGCTTCCCTCCAATTTCAAAAATTAATTTCAAGCGTTTACACAAGTACAATTAAGTGTTTTAACTCTGGACATTGATTACATCTACACCTACATGTCATTGTGTTTTAGATGGTGGGCTTAGGTGTACTTTATCAGTGTTCTACAACGAATATACAATTTGTAAATTATATATCAGTACTGGAACATTTATAGTTCGATTTGATTTTTTGATGTGTTTTGCCAAATACTGATTCTGACATGAGTTTCATTGGTTTAGTGGAGTTTTAAATGTCTTACTGACCCTCCAAAAATGGTTTAATACCCCTTTACCAATTAGCTGTAGCCAGTACTTTCAGGCAAGGCAGTACGTTTTTAAAATTACTTTCATGTGTGTGCAGCATATATATGATGGAGTTTGATGATAGTTTGTCTTATAGACTTCATCAGGTGTGCAAGTGAAAAGGAAAATGCAGGCAACTCATATAAGGGAGGGGAAGGAAGAAACAAAGCCAGGGCAGATGAAAGGAGAAAAGGTGAGAATAGGTGAGAAAAAGTTGTCATTGGTTAAGACAGGAGAGACTGAAAAGTTAGTAGGTCATTGTGACCTGGAGAAATATGCGATCATGAGGTGTGAATGAGCATAGCTTCTTACATTTTTCTTTGAAAGAACACAGAGATCAGTGTGGCTATAAGGGGATGTTAATTGTTCTACAATAGTCTGTTAGGTTTTTGATGTTAATGGGTCAAACATGCTCCCTGAAATGACCTGGAAAACTTTTTTGTGTGCTGTAGAGGTCACTGATAACCTTATAAGTGCGAATGGTCTTGTATTGTTTGCCAGAAGGAAGCCGGGAGAAAAAGGAAGATATCTAAGATCTTTGGTAGTAGGGTTGCTTTTCTGAGGTAGCATTTGTTCTATTTACACTCTCAAAAGAAGGCAGCCGTGCGCCAGTAATATACAGTAATGTAGCATGGACCAGTTGCACCAGCTGATGAAGAAATATTATGCCAAATGAAGCTCCGATTCCAAAAGTACATAAATTAATAAATAAAGCACTCAGTTTTGTGTGTAAAATTTGAGACAAATACAATACAGTAACTAAGAAGCACTTAAAAGACAAGGTCTGTGTTTTTCAAGTTGAGGTTATTTCTTCACAATCATGGCATTAACTTTAAAATGGATGTATTTGGTAAGGTGTTTCAATGCCATCCCCATAGCCTCCAATGTAAAGTGCCAGTGAGGCCAAGTTAAATATATTTTTTTATTTAGAAAGCACTTTAAAACACTGTTTTGCATTGTAAATGCATACATACCATGTTTGTGATAAAATAGCTTTGATTGAAAACTTGAACTTATATAAGTAGCTTAAATTTGGCAAGTGGTTGTTTCTCATGTCAGGATGCTCTCTCTAGCCTTTGGTACCACAAAAACGTTACGTTTTGTTTGGTCATACATCGATAAAATATAAGCAGTTTTTTAAGCATTTTCACTTCAACATGCACACTATTTGTAAGGAATGCTTCTGGGTTCACTTTTGCTACTGGTCACATTAGTAAAAGGGTTGCAAGATAAAATGTGTCCTGTTTAGACTAGGTAATGTATGAGAGAACTTTCATTTGAAGGAAATATTAGTTTACCTAAAAAATACCACATAGAGACATACTATCCAAAAAATAGTAGATGTCATTTTGTTATCTACTAATTTGACTGGAGAAACATTTTGGGGGAAAAAACAAACAAAATGCTGAATCACTGCTGTGTTACTGTGTTAGAGCACTTTACTAAATCCTTTACATTTCTGAGCAGAAAAGGTGATGGATTAGGTTAGGTCATTTAGAAGATGTACAAATTAGGATATCTACCTTTTTTTTAAAAAAAAAAAAAAAACTTATTTGGGAGAAATGTTGAAAATGTCACAAAGTTTCATGAACAGTTGAAATTTAGAGTGCTTTTACTGATGTAAAAAATCTGGGTCAAATTTGACTTGAGGGCATTATAGGGTTAAATTAAAAATATGGATATAGGAACCATTATATTTTTCTGCTGTTCATTTCCAAATTGTAAGAACAAGAGTTTAATCAGAAGCAGGCTCTGAAGGATGGGTGTTTGTAAAATTGATTACTTTGGTACTTGTCATTTGGTTATGGTAGCTTCTTTTAGTTAGAAACTGTTTATCTGAAAGGAATTGATTGATTGATTTAGTGATTAATCTGTGCTTAACACTTTTCAGTGTTTATTACAGTTCTTCATTTTTTTTTCCTCCTCAGGTGATTCTGCTAACTGGTATTCAAGTGAGGAGGAGGATGGTGGTGGTAGTGTGACTTCTATACTGAAGACTCTGAGGCAGCAAACTCAGGGAACCAAAATAACAAGTCAGCAGTCTGAGCTCAGTGGAGTCAGCGGTACAAGCAGTAGTGGCACACTGTGTGATCCCCGTCTGCAGAAATCACAGTCCCAGTCTTCTTCAGGCAGACCAGCAGACCCTAGACTCTCACGTGACCCCAGACTTGCCCGGACTGGAGATACAGGACAGAGTGCGGCTGTAACTAGTGCTGCGGCTAGCTCTCTGGAATCTCAAGGTCCAACTGATCCAAGATTAGCTCGTCACACCACTCTGGCTGCAAAGCCAGATTCCTCACATACTCCCCATTCTAGTGCCTCTCATGGACACAAGCCTGTGTTAACTTCATCTGTGGCTGCTGTTCCTGCTGAGGATGACGATGGTGAGAGGGTGTTGCGGGACAAACCAGTATCTATTCCTTTGGAACCTTTAATTGGACATACTCTTAGAGACCCACGATCCCAGCTACAGCAGTTTAGCCACATTAGGAAAGACATTGTCCTTCACAAACCCAACTTCTCTAAAACAGTCCTTTGGAATCCAGAAGACTTAATCCCCCTGCCTATTCCGAAACAAGACCTCCTTCCACTACCCCCAGGCATCCCAACATTAACAGCAATGGATCCAAGACTGTGTCGTGCCCAACAGCAGCAACATACAGCACCTTCTAATACAACCCATGGGACGACAGTACCTTCAACAGAGCCATCTTCTGTGCTCTCATCCATCCCTGACTTTGAGTTGTTGTCCCGAATACTAAAGACTGTAAATGCTGCATCTGGGACTTCAGCATCTCCTCAGACTACATCATCAGCTAGTACCGGGACAGCAGTCGTATCAGGCACAACAGCGGGAAGCTCCGAGAAGCCAGTTGATCCCCGCATTGTCAGAAAAGCTCCCACAGATCCCCGTTTACAGCCTCAAAAATCTGCACTCAAACAGTCTAGTGATTTGCCCACATCCCCAGCAAGCCAAACATCTGGGACAGTCTCATGTTCTGCACCTGCAACTGCTCCCTATGATCCTAGGATCTTGTCAGCAGGGGGTTCGAGCACAGGAAGGGTAGGGACAACTCAGAGCAGTGTGCTCAGTGGAATAAGCCTTTATGATCCTAGAACTCAGAATGCAAGTGGTGTAACAAAACCAGAAAGCAGTAATTCAAATACCACTACAACTCCATCAACCACTGCTTCAGATGTTGTTAAACCCAAGCCTAAGGAGCCTTTATTTGTCCGCAAGTCTGCTCTTGACCAGCCTGAAGCTGAAAAGGCAGTAACAGACTCAACAACGGACCGATACAACAGCTACAATAGACCTCGGGTTAAGACCACTTCAGGACCTGCAACAGGGGCTAGTTCTAATGTAAGTGGTCTGACACCTTCCTCAACATCTGTAAGCACTGCCTCTACCAGCCCAGAAAGTGGACAACAGGCTCAGCAGCCAGCAATTCATAACCTTCCTGTACCATCACTGTTTGGGCTTGTCAAGCAGGCTACCAAACCCAGCGGATCTGGGAGTCCATTTGGTGGAAACAGTCCAGCACAGCAGGAAAATGCTGACCAAGATGCAGCTTCTTTGAAAGACGTTTTTAAGGGGTTTGACCCGACAGCTTCTCCATTCTGTCAATAGTTATATTATTCAATCAGTATTTGCAAACATTATGGGGGGTTGGTTATTTCATACATCATTGTATTTGTTTTATGAAAGATTCTACATGGTATATATATTCACTCTAAATAAGTTCAGCTTATTACATTAACCAAAAAAATGAGAAAAAAATAATAGAATCATTCAGATTACATAAAATATGTATATATATATCTATGTCTCAGATGTATACTTTTGAAAACTTTCTGTCTGTATTCTTTTTTTATTAACAAAATCAGAGTAATTACATAGCCAGTGTTTGTCCTTATATTTGTATTCTGTCTACATCAAAGATTATATCTAGGGTTTTTCATAAGTCTGTGAATCTGTTGAAAGCATGTTTTTAATATATTGTCTTACACAAAGCATGCACTGCCAGCAGTTTTTGGGGTGGGTCCATTGAAAAAGAATCTAAGAATAAAATATTTAGATTTTCTTTTTTTAAATGTATTATTTATTTATTATTATGTTTCATGCTTTTTCCTTACTGTTTCAGCAGATTATGCTTTTTTACACACTTTACATACATAGACACGCTTGTACGAGTCCTTTAAGACTTGTTCTGTTTAGCACTTAGTGCTTCTGCTCTACAAAATTTGAATATTGTTTTAACAAATTGCACCTTTTCAGTTTAATAGGTCTTTATGTGGAAACATTTGTTTTTTCCTTGCATCTTGTATGTATGTATTTTTTACCATTGCTTAAGGCTTACATTAATAAGCAGGCACAGTCAAAATGCAGTAATAAGGTTTTGTGTTTAGTTTTTTTGAGAGGGTCAGCTCTAGGCTGCCTTTCTATGGTTTAAAAATGACCCAAAACACCTTGCGTTTTTTTTTTGGATATGTGTTTGTGTTTATGAGCAAACCACACATTTAATTTACACACAAAAAAACATACAAATTCATAATGTTCACATTTCTTGATTTGTCCACTTTTAGAAGGGGGTGGTTTTGGAATTGGATATGAACACAAAACAGTTAAATGACAAATGTGATTAAAATCATGCTTAAAGCTTTTTCTACTTTTCTATTTTTGTTAAAAGGTTAAAGCAGAGCAATTTTGACACATTTTGTTGTAAGATGTTTTTGTATTTTTTTGGCAGTACTGTTTGTCTAAATACTATATGTTCTCTTCCAACATTTTTTGAATTACTAATATATTTTTAGAAAACAAATCATGGACATTAGGACTGGTTGCAGATTAAAACTATGTAGGAAATTTCGAACATGGTTTGCAAAGCTGTACCAGTAATTAAACATCACCCCTTAAAAATGCTTCATGATAAAAACGTCACCCCTTAAAATGCTTCATGACTATTTAATCCTCAGTCAATGTTTGTAATCAGTTCTACAACTGTCTGATTCCGTTTAAAAGTCAAATATTTCCTTTCCAAACAGTATGATTTCTGGCCAGTGACAAACATTTACATGTTCTTTTGGAATTGTGCTCTTTAGAACTGGAGTTCATTTATTACTTTTTCATTTGCTTCTGTTTTTAATAGAGCTTAGTGGATTTTTGCGTAAGTGAGGGCTTTTGTATCTCACACCCATTTCAGTTTTGGAGTTAATCTGTAATGAAAAGAATGTTAAAGTTTTGTTTTTCAATAACAGGCAGTTTTGGTATTTTATATTTGTATCATCAGTGTTACCAAATTCAGAATTACATGAGAATTAAAACTTTCAGGAGATTAGAGGTTCTGGTGGATTAGATGTCTGTTTTAGCATTGGTTTGGGAAACTCACAAGTAATTGGTGAAATAAGGTTAGAGTAATGGTGCATGGGTTTAAGTATTTAATTGTCAGAAGATAAATACATTCAAGGGCTCAAGACAGCTTTGGCTCACGATGCTCTATGTGCATAAATCTGAATTCATGGTGACCAAATAAAAACTGAAAATAAATTTTGAGATCCTGTCAGTCCATTTAGTTCACATAACTCTCCTAAAATGTGTTAGACAAAATTTTAAGACACTAAATCAGGTTTTAATCTTTGCAGCATTTGTTCAAAAAGTGGTCATTTACTCAAAATCCTACAGACTCACTGTTACCATTTGATTTAATGGGACAACATATTACAATTAAGACAATTTCTTTTTCCCACTTGTTTGTGCTCATGGTCAGCCTAAAAACCATTTGGGTTTATTAATAAAAACTAGCAATTCACATTTGAGCCGTAATGAAAAATGTATGCTTGCAATCCTTGACTGATGGATAAATTAGTTCTGATAACCATCTTAAGGTGCAGATTGTAGATGAACAGTTTTATGTGACACTATTATGACTGTATTTTAGTGTCTTATGCATAAACATTTATATTATAAACTTTTTTATGTTTTTCTTTTTAAATGAAACCCTAAGGAGCATTTCCATAGAAAAACAAAAAAGATGACAAAAAATATTCTCAAATTTACTACCTTAATGCACCAGAAGGGGGCAACAGAAGCCTAAAATTCGACTGGCAGTTCAAGCTTCTTAACAGAATGATTTCCATAACACAACATTGTAGACATTCTCAGCATTCTAGTCTTTAATTGAAACCTGAAGGTATGGAAAGAAAGGATGCTGAGAAAGTTGAGATGTTTATATTCCCTTTAAATTGATGCAGTCTGTTAAATTAAAAGCAGACTTGTGTGGAGTCGGCTTACCCTAATGTCCATGTTTACGAATAGCTGCTTCTTATACTGTTGACAGAACACAATAATGTGTATTTGACAAATCTTAATTGAAAGGCATTGGTTATGTAATGTGTATTGCTTTAAATTGTCTCATATAAGAACTGTTTATTTAATGGAGCTGTACATTTATTTTTACCTGGATGTTTAGTGGTCTAAATGATGATATATGATAAGCACTCACATTGTCTCAAATTTTGGGAAGTCTTGCTCATACTTTTAAGTGAACCCTCCACCCCCATGGATTGTTTACGTATGGGAATATCGGAACTTTTTAAAATGCATAATTTTACTTCATCCAATATCCTGCTAAATTCTTCAGAAAATGCCCTGAAAATTCCAGTAGTAATTGTTAAAAATTAGAAATTTTCAGAGAGAATGAAAATTGTATTGGGCATTAAAGCTGTTAAGCACAAAGACAGACTCCTAGCTAATTGTGTGCATCAAGCCGGCCTTCAGTGACTTCATTGAACTCTAATTTTTGCTGGGGTCAAAAAGTATCAAGAGCTGCTACAACTTCTATGCCCATCAAAAATGAGCAAAGTTCATTTGTAATGAGAAGTTTCATGATGTCCACCCCATGAGAAAATTGTTTTTATCCAACGGTTGTTTGAATGAGTATCGCATACATGTTTTAAGAGTTTTCTTTTGTTAAAAAGTTTTATATATTAATAAATATTGTTTTGTCTATTTGTTTGACAGTTCTAAACGTTTTTGCCAGCCAACTTGAGAGAGGGTTCTCAAGAAATTTTCTGTCACTCAGTTGTTATTGCCAAAGATGTCATTCTCTAATGAAAATAGGGAAATTCAATAGCTGAATGTTGGAAAACGTGATGCCTGAAAGCCTAAAGTGAAGTTCGCAAAAATGTTTCAGATGTATGAAAAGGGCACGTTCGAGTCGCAAACCTCCAAAAGTAGTCTGCTCTAATGATTTTTGACCAAATACTGTACTCTGGGATTTCACTTTACCTACTGTTCACTGTTCTAATAATGGCAGACACATTCTTCCTGGGGAATTATTGGAAATGCTTCAGAAGCGCTTAATGTGTTTCAATGAAGACCACCCCACCCATGTCACTCAAGTACATGGCTGTCAGGTCTGCCTTTTTCCTCATAATGTGTTGAAGCTGTTTGGTGTGAAAGAGGGAATGTTGAAGCACTGCAAAAATACAGCAATTTAGTGTTTTTATGTGGACTGGTAGTCATTTTAGTAATATATATACGTGTGTGTATGTACAGTGCATCCAGAAAGTATTCACAGCGCATCACTTTTTCCACATTTTGTTATGTTACAGCCTTAGTCCAGAATAATTACTTGAGGTTTTTGCAAATTTATTAAAAATAAAAAAACTGAGAAATCACATGTACATAAATATTCACAGCCTTTGCTCAATACTTTATTGATACACCTTTGGCAGCCTCAAGTCTTTTTGAATATGATGCCACAAGCTTGGCACACCTATCCTTGGCCAGTTTCACCTATTCCTCTTTGCAGCACCTCTCAAGCTCCATCAGGTTGGATGGGAAGCGTCGGTGCACAGCCATTTTAAGATCTCTCCAGAGATGTTCAATCAGATTCAAGTCTGGCCTCTGGCTGGGTCACTCAACGACATTCACAGAGTTGTCCTGAAGCCACTCCTTTGATATCATAGCTGTGTGCTTAGGGTCGTTGTCCTGCTGAAAGATGAACCATCGCCCTAGTCTGAGGTCAAGAGCGCTCTGGAGCAGGTTTTCATTCAGGATGTCTCTGTACATTGCTGCAGTCATCTTTCCCTTTATCCTGACTAGTCTCCCAGTTCCTGCTGCTGAAAAACATACCCACAGCATGATGCTGTCGCTACCATGTTTCACTGTAGAGATGGTATTGGCCTGGTGATGAGCGGTGCCTGGTTTCCTCCAAACGTAACGCTGGGCATTCACACCAAAGAGTTCAATCTTTGTCTCATCAGACCAGAGAATTTTGTTTCTCATGGTCTTGAGAGTCCTTCAGGTGCCTTTTACTAAGGAGTGGCTTCCGTCTGGCCACCCTACCATACAGGCTTGTTTGGTGGATCGCTGCAGAGATGGTTGTCCTTCTGGAAGGTTCTCCTCTTTCCACAGAGGACCTCTGGAGCTCTGACAGAGTGACCATTGGGTTCTTGGTCACCTCCCTGACTAAGGCCCTTCTCCCCCGATCGCTCAGTTTAGATGGCCGGCCAGCTCTAGGAAGAGTCCTGGTGGTTTCGAACAATTATGTCTCGGTGGTCTACAGACGATTCCTTTGAGTTCATGCTTGGTTTGTGGTCTGACATGAACTGTCAACTGTGGGACCTTCTATAGACAGGTGTGTGCCTTTCCAAATAATGTCCAATCAACTGAATTTAGTACAGGTGGACTCCAATTAAGCTGCAGAAACATCTCAAGGATGATCAGGGGAAACAGGATGCACCAGAGCTCAATTTTGAGCTTCATGGCAAAGGCTGTGAATACTTATGTACATGTGCTTTCTCAATTTTTTTATTTTTAATAAATTTGCAAAAATTTCAAGTAAACTTTTTTCACATTGTCATTATGGGGTGTTGTGTGTAGAATTCTGAGGAAAAAAATGAATTTAATCCATTTTGGAATAAGGCTGTAACATAACAATGTGGAAAAAGTGATGCGCTGTGAATACTTTCCGGATGCACTGTACATTTATATTTAGTTTTGAGGTATTTCAGTTTTGACTTTCTGTGCAAGGTAAGCAGTATAACTCCAGAAGTAACTGCATTAGTACAGATATGTCATCATGTCGTTTTATGGAATGATAAATAGATATTAATGTTAGTATATTGTACAGTAGTTGTCTAGAGAGTAGATATTTTCTAATGAATTATTATTACAGAATGAAACAAAGCCAGAGATTCATGAAATTTTGGGAATTAATTAGATACAAGTTCACAGAGGTCATTTTGAAAAGTTGCTAAGGATAACATTTAAAAGGTCTGCTTTACTGTCATCTTGGTAATATCAGTGTCCGGGCATAAAGGAACAAATGAAAAATCAGGAATTTACCCAAGAAGGCATGATAGTTTGTTGCATGTATTCACCAAACACAATCAATGTGCAAAATTAAACTAACTGTCCTCTGTCAAAACAGCTGACCAAAATCTGGGCTGAATGAAGGGGATGGCCTCTAGTGGCCAGAGTGTTAGATTGCAGGCTAAAAAGCTGACTGGGTCATTTACTGTCGTTAATTTGCCAGGCTCTGTGACCCTGAGACACTCACTGCACTCCAGCTGTATATATATTTTTTTTTAATTTATAAATTTAATATCAATTTTCCCCAGGCTAACAAATTATTGACCACTATACCGCAGCATAAATTGTTAGTGTGCCTATTAATGAATAGTATATTGCATGTTATATATTGTATTATATTAGTATATTGAACATTATCAATATAGTGTCCCTGCAAGCAGGTCCTCCATCTTGCAGGGAAAACTCGGGAGTTGATGGCAGGATTGGCAATCTAGCCACTGTAAAATGCTTCATGCTGTTCTATTCCATTCAAACTACTGTGATGCTGACGTTGCACGACTTTACTCGGTTCCTAGTGTGGGATTCTGAGATTCTGCAACCTGTGGGGAAAAACCTGGGGGTTGGTGGCAGGATTGGCACTCCAGCCACCATAAAAATCCTCACACTGGTTCCATTCCATCTGAACTAGTGTGGTGCTGAGCTGTCACCCGTTGCATGGCTGCACTCCTGTCCTAATCTGGGATCCCAAGTTGGTTTGTCATGAGGTGGGTGCAGCAACGTGCTGTATCAGTGCATGCTCCCAACCCAACCTAACCAATAGAGTGTATTGTACATATTCAGTTGAAAATGATCTCCGACTGAGGGGATTCAGAGTTCAGAAAGTTTATGCCAGATGAGAACAATCTAATTTTCAGTCCGTTTGTGTGTATGGGAATTGATCTGAAGCATCTCCCTGATGGGATGAGCTCAAACAAAGAATTTCCAGGATGAGTATTATACAGATCTTATACAAGAGTTAGAACGATAGCAATTCAGTGCCGATGGTGACCTCTGCTGTTTTTACGACCCGCTGCAGGGCTTCTTTAGCAGCCTTGGCGCAGCTGTTGTACCAGGCTATCATGCAGTTAGTCTCAAGGCCTTCTATAGTGCATCTATAAAAAACTGACCAGCAGCTTCTGGGGGAGCTCCTTCTCTTCCTCAGAAAATAAAGCTGCTGTTGTGCTTTGCCTATTACAACCAACCATCTGAGATGGTGACTCCTTGAAACTTTAAGCTGGAAACTATCTCCACAGCCCTTGCACTGATTGTTATTGGACTGTGATTGGTCTTTTTTAGTGGTCCTAGAGTCCAGAATAACTTCTTTGGTATTTAACACCAGGTTGTCGATGTTACATCATGCTGTCAGGTTCTGAACCTCTTCACCATATGCACCTTCATCGTTGTCTTAGCTCAACGACAGTCATATCATCCGCAGACTTAACAATGATGTTTGATTTGTGGGTGGATTAACAATCATGGGTGTAAAGTGCGTAGAGGATGGGACTTAGTACACAGTCTTGTGACACACCAGTGCTCAGGGAAAGGGTGGACGATGTGTGTTTGTCCAACCAGACAGACTGGGGGCAGTTGGTGAGAAAATCCAGTAACCAGTTGCATATGAAGAAGGCAAGTCCTAGTACATTTGATCTGCTGGCTAGGTACGATGGTGTTAAGCCAAGCTGTAGTCAGTGAAGAGCATCCTAATGTGGGTATTGGGCTTTTCCAGGTGCGAGAGGGCAGCATGCAGAGGCACACAGATGGCATCCTCAGTTGATCTGTTTGTCCAGTAGGCAAACTGGTGTTGGTCTAGATCAGCTGGCATGGGGGTCTTGATGTGTGTGATTACCACTCGTACAAAGCACTTTGTGATGACAGGGGTGAGAGCGACTGGTCGATAGTTGTTTAGACAGGTCATTATAGGTTTTTTTTTTGGAACAGGCACAGTGGGCATGGATTTTAGTCACATGGAGAGTACACATGAGGAGACAGAGAGACGTTGAATATGTGTGTAAAAATTCTCCGCCTTTTGGTCAGTGCAGACCTGGAGCCCACGTCCTGACACACCATCAGCACCTGCTGCATTCCTTATGTTGATGAGTTCCCGCCGTACTTCGTGTATTTATAGGATCAAAGGCTGTGAGTCTCTGGTCAGCTCGAGGCTGGTTATTGCATGGTCCTTGTCAAACCGTGCAAAGAAACCGTTCAGTTGCATTGTTATTGGCCAGCGTGTATTGATGTCATTCTTCTTTTTGTAATCCGTGCTTAATAGGATACCTTGGCACATCAGCTGAGAGTTTGAGTTACTGTCAAAGTCCTCCTCAATCTGTTGTTTGTACTGAAGTTTTGCAGGCTTGATGCCTTTCTTGAGATTAGCTCTGACAGCTCAATCGGCTGAGGTGTCTCCTACTTTAAAGGCTTTGTCCCTTCCCCTGGGCAGCTGTTTGACAGTTTCTTCTTTGAGTAAGCCTTAATCCTTTTGTTGACTGTGACGTCGTCCACACAGTAATTAATATATAACAGCACAGATGACGTATGTGTCTCTAAGTCTGTCTGATGAAAACATACATCCAAGTCTTTGCCTTCAAAGCAGTCCTGGAGTTGGGAGATAACATTTTTGTGATGAGCTCGCAGGTAACACTTCTCTCCGATAGCTGTTCATTAAAGGCCATGTCCATGTCACTAACGCTGCTCAGTAAAGCAGGACCCCACCAGCACAAATTCAAGCTGTTGTGCCCATTTTCTTGATCCTCCAGATCGTGTCCTGAACCTGCACAGTTTCCTCTCAACTGCTGTTTTCTTAATGATATTTTGGACTGTGGAAATTGCTAGCTGGAAGCGCTTTGGTAATTTTTTTATCGCCTTCCGCTGCTTTGTAGGCATTAACCGGTTTTATTTTCAGATCCCCAGTCAGCCAAACAAAAATTATCGAGCTTTGTCAAATTAGGCTCGTCAGTCGTCATGAGATGACAATTCTTTAACAGGCTAAACATCTGACGAGAGCCGAGACCTCACAACTGAAAGGGTGTCCAGACTTTTGAAAATGCCACATTCACTCTTATCTTCTTTTTTTTCCCCCAAATAAACTGTATGTACACATATAACATCTCCATAAAAATGCCTTAGTTTTAGTTTGATTGCTGTCAAAGTTGTATTTACTGTTTTTTACTTCAAATGTTAACAAAATGTGTAATTAGCTAAACCTTTGCATGAGGCCTGTTATCTCCTAGAATGCCTGTCCCTCTGTCCATCTTGAACTTAAACATCCTAAATGTCTTCCATAATTGAGTATATTTTACATTCAATAAACCCATCTAGAATATTCCTAATTCCAGTTTTCTTTTAAAGGTGGGTCCCGGCCCCCACTTTGCAGTAAATTGCCCGAAGAAACGTCAGTGTGTTTTGTCAGAAGTTTCCCATAGTTGGATCCACTGACCCCTTGTCTGTCACGGATGCTGGGGGTCAGCGTGATGACGACTCACAGTCTACACTGCACTCAGCCACCTGACAGCCACCAACCTTGCACTGCAACAACCTGAACTTTTCTGAACATCTCAACCCAAAGTCGACAACGTTCTTCAAATGTCAAACCAAAGCCACTTTGTTTACTGGCATGTCCATCTTAAAGGGGCTGTCTTGCCAGAAATTTGATGTGGTGAACACACACGAATTGAACCTCAATAGCAGGCATTCCTTCACAGCCCCATGAGGCTAGGGATTTGCACTGGCAAGCAGAAAGTTGCCGCTTCGAATCTTGTAAACACCATAAGCGACTCTATTTTGTTGGGTCCTTGGGCGAGGCCCTTAACCTGGAATTGCTCCGTCCTGGATATGATATTAATCTGCATCCATCCCTGCAAGTAGGCCCTGCAACCTGCAGGGAAAAACCTGGGGGTTGGTGGCAGTATTGGCACTCCAGCCACCATAAAAATCCTCACACTGGTTCCATTTCATCTGAACTAGTGTGTTGCTGAGGTGTCACCCGTTGCACGGCTGCACTCATGTCCTAATCTGGGATCCCGAGTTGGTTTGTCATGTGGGTGCAGCAATGTGCTGTATCAGCGCGTGCTCCTATCCTAACCTAACCTAACCTAACCCATGCTAATGCTTGGTGATATTCCTTAAATCAGTGCAGATCATGAGATTAACAGTTTTATTCAGTCACCACTACAAAATACACAGGGTAAATAGAGTCAGGTTCATAAGTATTTGGACAATGACACAACTGTCATAATTTTGTCTCTGTACAGCAGCACAATGGATTTGAAATAAAGCCACCATGATGTGATAGAAGTGTAGACTTTCAGCTTTAATTTAAGCGGTTTACCAAAAATATCGTTTTGAGTCATTTAGGAATGACAGCCATTTTTCTGCTTAGCCCCCTATTTCCAGGGGCACAAAAGTATAAGGGCATTTGACTGACAAGATGTTCCATAGCCAGGTGGGAGCAGGTCCTCATTATTTCATTAACTATTAAGCAGGTAAAAGGTCTGGAATTGACTCCAAGTGTGGAATCTGCATTTGAAGCTGTCACTGTGAATTCTTAATATGAGGTCCAAAGAGCTGTCCATGCAAGTAAAAACAAGCCCTTTAGAGAGATAGCAGTAGGACCAGAGTGTTGTACTGTGTTAGCCATTACAGATGCAAAATGTAAAAGAAAGCAGTGGAGGTCGCAGTGTGATGCAATCTGGTGTGTACCTCTCGTCATCATAAGTGGTGGTCCTCCCAGGCAAACACTGTGCTTTAGGCGCATCAGCCACACGAAAGTGTTCACTGCCACGATCAGCTGGGGACCAATCAGATGATCCTGGTTCATCACTTTCATTTTTGATATCCATCTCCAGATCACTTTTTCAATGAAATTACATAAAACGTCCATGGGGTATTTTGCTTTGGTCTCTCGCCGGATGTCGGTGCCATTTTAGAGGTTGTTTGCTCTTCGCTACTCCTGCACGTGTAGGGAATCAAAGGGTTAAATCAACAACGCTATGTAACTTTCCTTCTAGCAAAGAGAGTCAAACTAAAGCGTAACGGCGAGTTTTATTGCTGTTTACAGCTGATTACCGTCCTCTATCCCTGAATTTTGACAAAAGTCACAAGAGTTAAGAATACAGGTAGTCCCCGGGTTACGTACGAGATAGGGACTGTAGGTTTGTACTTCAGTTGAATTTGTATGTAAGTCAGAACAGATACATTATTTTAATAAATGCTCTTGTTGACAGACTGTAACCAAATGCTCTGCCAATGAATGATGGAGTTTCACCTCCCTCTGACCTTTTTATTATTTCTACTTTATTTTCAATGGTGATGGTTTTTCTCTTCTTTACGTATCACCAGCACTTGCATCAGATTTGTGTTTCAGAGACATTCTTGAAGGGTGAAGACAAAAGGTTAAGACGAGCTCTTCTGCACAGCACTGTACACGCTATCACAGCAGGAAGGCACCCGTCGTCAACACGTCTGATGTACTGACAAGAGACAACTTCCTGCTATGTGCGTAACAGTACAAGCAGGCTTAGCTATTGAGAATGAATGGGAGCATCAATGGGCGGTTCATCACCCGCCCACCACACAGTCACCTCCACTAGAGTATGCTGCCTGCAGCGTGTGTCCGCCCACCAAGAATGAACACGGTGCAGCCAAAGGCGGGTAGTGAATCGCCCACCACCGCCCCCATTTAACAGGCAGCCACCCGATGCACACTACAATGCTGCCCCCCGCCGCCCAGTTCACCCTCAATGGCCTGCGTTCAGCCACAACCAGGTCACCGCTTGCAGCATCACCAGCCGCCCACCGAGAACGAACGGGGCAGCCGTGTGTGGTGGGTGGGCAGTGAAACAGCTTGCCACTGGGATCCGCCTAAGTGACACTACACTGTGCAATCAGCGAAATCAAGCCTCCGTCCAGCCACCGCTTGCAGTGTCCCCAGGCCAAAGATGACGGAGAGGCAGTTACTGAGGCGCATGTGTCGCATGCTGCGGCCCCGTTCGTAGGTCGTAGGTTGGATGTCCGGAACCTGGGGACTACCTGTATTGAAAAAGAATTAAGTCATAGACCCTCCATCAATGAAATACATCATCACTTGAATTGTAATCCGCTTTGAATTAAAGCTTTTGAGCCCTCACAAACCTTGTTGCACTTGTTTTAAACTCCATTATAAAGTGCTGTTACAAAGCACATATTTAACAGAGACTAATTACACACTGAATTGCATTTTATTGTCCGTGTTCCTGGCGGCACGGCTGCTTCACAGTTAGGAGACCCGGGTTCGCTTCCCGGGTCCTCCCTGCGTGGAGTTTGCATGTTCTCCCCATGTCTGCGTGGGTTTCCTCCCACAATCTAAAGACATGCAGGTTAGGTGGATTGATGATTCTAAATTGTGCTTGGTGTGTGTGTGTGCCCTGTGGTGGGCTGGCACCCTGCCCGGGGTTTGTTTCCTGCCTTGCGACCTGTGTTGGCTGGGATTGGCTCCGGTAGACCCCCGTGACCCTGTAGTTAGGATATAGCAGGTTAGATGGATGGATGTCAGTGTTCCCTTTCAATTGTTACAAAATTCTTTTAATAATCAAAAATGTAACAATTGACTAGTGCAGGGGTCCTCAATCCCAGTCCTGGAGAGCCGCAGTGGCTGCAGGTTTTTGTTCTGACCTGGTTGCTTAATTAGAAAGCAATTCTTGCCAATAAAGCACTAACAAGCTATGAAATTAAATTAACTCTGCTATGTCAGGTCATTCTCATATCCTAGATTTTCTTTCCCTTTCTATCATGCAAATGATTTGAAGGCTAAAATGGACGAGTAATTCTCAGTCCTTCACTTTTTTCTCTTCATTTTTCTTCCAAGTATTTAATTAAACCCAATAGTGCAGATAAATACACACAGGTGTAAATGTAAATAAGCTAAATGGAGAAATGCTGATCTCTCTTGTCATTTGCATGTTATCGATAATAAGAAGCAATTAAAATAGCTGTTTAAGACAAAATTAAGCAATAAGGGCTCAAAATCACTAAAGTGAAGCAGAAGTGTTACTTTAGCAATAAGTGATTTTTATTAAGCAACTGGGTTGGAGCAAAAACCTGCAGCCACTGCGGCTCTCCAGGACCGTGATTGAGGACCCCTGGACTATTGGATTAAGCAAATCAAAAGTATGAAATGCTCCAGTTTAGTTGCCCGAATGCTAGGCCATGAGTTCATTATCTAACTTGCTGTCAGTTTTTATGTCCCTTTAAGCGATGGCTGCTCCGTCTGCAGCTTCCAGGCCCCCGTGAGGAGGTGGTTCTTGCGCTTTAGGTTGGTCGCTGTTTCCGGAGGTGCATTTCTGTCAAGGATATGCTGCTCTTCCTTGCCATAAACAGGATTGAGGTCATGCTGACGGTTAAAGCTGCGGTGACCTCAGACACGGGATTTCCTTGTTCAGTTTGCTGAAGCTGCAGCCAAGAAAAAAGTAAAAAAAAATAAATAAATAAAAATAAAAGCAACAACAATACGGATTCGGCCCCAAAAGGCAATGATCTCACTCAGGAAAGACAGCATGCTGCTGCCTTTCCATTACATTACCCATCTTAAGGAAACAACATAACGTTAAAATTGAAAAAGTTAAAAAAGGAGTGTGAAAAGTTACTGAGCTGAGGAAATGTCATGCTGATTCAATTTGGGATACAAATGATTTAAAAACAGGAAAAGCTACACTTTTAAAAAATCAAGGTGCCAGAGCGGATCTTCAGAATGATGCCATAGCAGTTCCCCAAAGACTCAGATGGTTCCAGAAAAAACTTGCATTTATTAAGATCTGTAAAAAAAAACTCCATAAAGTAAATAACCAGGAATAGACGGCACCAGATTTGTGAAATACCGATGGGTCCTGAATTGAAAAGGACTCCACTGCCTACAGTGATGCAGGATTAGTCCTGGCTGTCTTAATTTATTAGTATGCTGCCAGGTAGCCTACCATATGGTGAAGATTTCAGGTTTAGATATAAGAAGGTTTTCTCAAATCAAAAAGAACCAATTTCATATGCAGAGAACCCTTCCCAGAATGAAATCCACGTCTTTTCACGTCAAGCAATATTTCTACAAGAAACCACACAACCCAGTAAAGTACCATAAAATGCCATCTGCCTTCTGTCATCCACTGTATGAAGGTGTGTGTGTGTACAGTGTATGTACATGTATGTGTGTGCACGGGCATACACACCACACACTCACACTCATCATTTGCACATCTCCTTTAAATTGTACAGTTGTGGCCAAAGGTTTTGAGAATGACACAAGTGTTGGTTTTCACAAAGTTTCCTGCTTCAGTGTTTTAGATCTTTTTGTCGGAAGTTTCTATGGTGTACTGAAGTAGAATTACAAGCATTTAATAAGTTTCAAAGGCTTTTATTGACAACTTGGCTCACCCGCCTTTTAAGGCGACCGACTTTTAAGTTGACCACTTCTTAAGGCAATTCAATATGTAGATCAACTTGATATTTTATACAAACTCATTAATTTGGTTATATTGCATTTGAGCGGTATTACTTTAATACTTGCAGTTTCTGTTATTTCTGTGATGAAATGTAAACTTTTTTTCTATATTGAGTTCACCCTTTTGAACCCCCCTGATATTTACTACGCGGTGAGGCATTTGCACTCCATCAACATTAATTATTTCCAGAGACATAATTTTGTCTATTTTTCAGCGCGCGCACACAAAAGCAAGGGAACGATGGGAGCACCAGAACTCTGTTCACATCATGTCGCTTCGTACCGCAAGCTGCAAGTAGTAAGTCTGTGATAAGCGGAATACCTCACGCTTTCCACTCACGGGATGGAAGGACAATCCTGACCGCTTTATATAGTAAGAAAGAAGAAGAAGATATTGCACAGACTGGAGTAGAAAATCATCTTTTACCTGGAAAAACGAAACTACAAATCCCATCGTGCATTGCAAAATGGACAGGGAATGTGTGAAACTCCGCGCCTGCGTAGCACTCACGGGACGGAAGGACAATCCCGACCGCTTTTATATAGAAGGATTAGTTTATGCAGAGAGTCGATATTTGCAGTGTTCTTTTTCAAGACCTCTGCAATTCGCCCTGGCAGAGGCTGTCAGTCATCTTCTGGGCCAAATCCTGACTGATGGCAGCCCATTCTTGGTTAATCAATGCTTGATATTTGTCAGAATTGGTGGGTTTTTATTTGTCTACCCGCCAGTGGCGGCACCACACCAGGTCCATCCAGGTCCATCACAGGACCCATCACAGACATGGACTGAATCGCGGGATCTCAGCAATAGATTCTTTCGTCCCTAGCAGTGAAAAGTTCCTAGACGTTGAGAATTTGACTCCTCTGGCAGAGCAATACAAGACAAACAACCACCGATTTAGACATTGAAATAAAGCAACTACAACGTTCAGTTGCACGAAAGAAGGAGAGTTGTGAATTTGTAGCCAGTTCTTTGCTGGACATGTTGCAATTCTTTGAAAAGTATGAAGACGCTTTCTACGAAACAAAACACCTACTGCAAATCGCGTGTACAATACCAGTGACATCTTCTGAGGACGAGAGATCATTTAGCAAACTTATGTTGATCAAAACATTGCAGTAATTTCCCTGCATGCTGACATGGGGAAGAAATTAGATTTGGATTGTGCGATTGACAAATTCATTCATCTACTTCCTAATTGTTGCATTATGCTAAAATGAACGTACACTTGTGGGCTACTGGACTAGTATGACAAGTCAAGAATTTGTTAACTTGCTGTACTGATCTGCTGAATTAGCAAACCATGCACTATGCCTACTGTTTCAGTTTTTGCATTTATTACTTTGTTCTATGTGTGCTTCATTGCTTGGGACCTGCCGAGGACCTGTTGGTTTGAAGTGACTGGTGCCGCCACTGCTCTGCTCTCTCTCGCCGCTGTAAATGTAACGTTCTTTCTTAGCCAAATATGAACCTTACGTATGTGTGTTTAAAGAATGCTGATGAGATATGAAACATAACCAGTAGTTAATGTGCAAGCTGCCAACTGAATAGTGAATACGCTACTGTTTTGGGTTCACATATTTATACTGTAAATCAGACTCTGAAGGAGTCGGTGCCTCACCAGCCATGAACCTCACTGCACGTCACTGATTTGAAGGCATTGTCTTCTATGCCTTTTGCTCCATGGAGTTTATTTTTGATAAGCAAAGAGGTTTCATCCCCTCTAGTTGGCATTTTGAGTATTTTTTTTACAGGACTTATGAACTCTTTAGTTCATAACAAGATGACTCCCAAGGAGAAGATACAATACAATACAACTTATTTTTGATAACGCTCTTCACTGAATGCATGCACGGAGCACTGTGAACAATTCTCAGTTAAAACGCAGCATAGATTATACTAAGTAATAATACAGAACTGATACACATATAAATGCACATATGTTAAATCACACAAAAGGACAAGGTAGAAACTGATAAAACTTAAATGGAACCAACAGTATCTGTCCATTAATTAATTGATGAACTACGGCCAATTGACAATGGAGAAGATGAAAACTGTATTAGAGAAAGTCCAAAAAAAATCACAGTTCTGGAGACCTCAACCCACTGGCTGCCCACCTGGGTTTTCTATAGAGGAGTCTGTGCTGGACCTCCTGTCTGATGGGAGGGGAGATAAAGTGAGGTCATGGTGAGAGAAACGGTACTTGACAATGGAAGAGGTTTGGAAACACTGGAAAAATGAACGGCGCCAGAATATCTTTGGCAGCTTCAAGTCAGTGTTTCTTTATGAGACATTTCCTGAGGCTTAAACTATGGGAAGCTGCTTCTCCAGAAAATATGGCTGTGGATCCTTCATTGTTAAATAAACATACCAGGTATCGGGCATAACTCTAATTCTGTGTGTGCATCTCTGCCTTTCCATTGTGGTGCACGTTTCAGAATTATTCCTGATGTTGCTACAAAATGGCAACAATTCCGTGCAGGTTAGTGCCATATCTTACCTTATTATATTTTCCTTCTTCTTCTACTACTATTTTGAATATTTTTTATTGTTTGTGGTGAAACCTTAGCATTAATATCAGAAAATGCCATCATGATTTCCAAGGGAACCACCGAGTATCTTCATAAGTGCCATTTTGCAGCTCAGGATGCTGTAAAATCATGAAGTCATTTATTCTCACACAAGTGCTCACTGGGAGGGGGTTTAGGACACCTCTTAACTTTTTCTCTGGTCCCAGATTAGAGTAGGACAAATTCTTATGCTAGTGTGGAAATAAAACAACAAGAAGCAGAAAACGGTTTGGGGTAGCCTTCCTGTATACTTCAAATATACAGATTAGGCAAGAAAATATGTCTGGAACTGAGAGTATGAACGTTGAATGTTTGCAGTATGACTGGTAAAGGGAAAGAGTTAGCAGATATGATGGAGAGAAGGAAGGTTGATATATTTTGTGTGGAAGAGACCAAATGGAAGGGGAGTAAGGCCAGGTGGATTGAAGATGGATTCAAATTGTTCTATCATGGTGTGGATGGGAGGAGAAATGGCGTAGGGGTTATCCTGAAGGAACAGTATGTCAAGAGTGTTCTGGAGGTGAAAAGAGTGTTAGACAGATTAATGATTATGAAGCTGTTAATTGGAAGTTTGATGATGAATGTTGTTAGTGCATATGCCCCGCAAGTTGGATGTGCAATGGATGAGAAAGAAAATTTCTGTAGTGAGTTGGATGAAGTGATGAACAGTGTACCCAAGGGACAGAAAGTGGTGATTGGAGCGGATTTCAATGGACATGTTGGTGAAGAGAACAGGGGAGACAAGGAGGTGATTGGTATGTATGGTGTCAAGCAGAGAAATGAAGAAGGTCTGAGGATAGCGGATTTTGCCAAAAGGATAGACATGGCTGTGGTGAATACGTATTTTAAGAAGAGGGAGAAACATATGGTTACGTTCAAGAATGGAGGAAGATGCACAAAGGTTGATTACACCCTATGCAGAAGAGTTGATCTGAAGGAGATTGAAGACTGCAAAGTAGTGGCAAGGGAAAGTGTAGTTAAGCAGCAAAGGATGGTGGTCTGTAGGATGATGTTGGAGATCAAGAAGAGGAAGAGAGTGAGGGCAGAGCCAAGGATCAAATGGTGGAAGTTGAAAAAGGAAGACAGCAAGGCTGAGTTTAGTGAGGAGGTGAGACAGGCACTGGGTGGCAGTGAAGAGTTACTAGACAGCTGGGAAACTACAGCAGATGTAGTAAGGGTGACAGCAAGAAGGGTGCTTGGCGTAACATCTGGAAAGAGGAAGGAGGAAAAGGAAACCAGGTGGTGGAATGATGAAATACAGGAGAGTATACAGAGGAAGAGGATGGCAAAGAAGAAGTGGGATAGTCAGAGAGATGAAAGAAAGTAGACAAGAGTACAAGGAGATAAGGCAAGGTGAAGAGAGAGGTGGTGAAGGCTAAAGAAAAGGTATATGATGAGTTGTATGAGAGGTTGGACACCAAGGAGGGAGAAAAGGACCTGTACTGATTGGCTAGACAGAGGGATTGAGCTGGGAAAGATGTGCAGCATCTAAAGATGGAAATGTACTCACAAACGAGGAGGTTGTGTTGAGAAGATGGAAAGAGTATTTCAATAGGCTGATGAAGGAAGAGAACAAGAGAGAGAAGAGGTTGAGTGATGTGGAGATAGTGAATCAGGAAGTACAGTGGATTAGCAAGGAAGAAGTAAGGACAGTTATGAAGAGGATGAAGAATGCAAAAGCCGTTGGTCCAGATGACATACCTGTGGAAGCATGTAGGTGGTTAGGAGAGATGGCAGTGGAGTTTTTAACCAGATTGTTTAATGGAATCTTGGAAAGTGAGAGGATGCCTGAGGAGTGGAGAAGAAGTGTACTGGTGCCGATATTTAAGAATAAGGGGGATGTGCAGGACTGCAGTAACTACAGGGGGATAAAATTGATGAGCCACAGCATGAAGTTATGAGAAAGAGTAGTGGAAGCTATGTTAAGAAGTGAGGTGATGATTAGTGAGCAGCAGTATGGTTTCATGCCAAGAAAGAGCACCACAGATGTGATGTTTGCTCTGAGGATGTTGATGGAGAAGTATAGAGAAGGCCAGAAGGAGTTGCATTATGTCTTTGTGGACCTGGAGAAAGCATATGACAGGGTGCCTCCAGAGGAGTTGTGTTATTGCACCAAGAAGTCGGGAGTGGCTGAGAAGTACGTAAGAGTTGTACAGGATATGTACAAGGGAAGTGTGACAGTGGTGAGGTCTGCGGTAGGAGCGACAGATGCATTCAACGTGGAGGTGGGATTACATCAGGGATCGGCTCTGAGCCCTTTCTTATTTGCAATGGTGATGGACAGGTTGACAGACGAGATTAGACAGGAGTCCCCGTGGACTATGATGTTTGCTGATGACATTGTGATCTGTAGCGATAGTAGGGAGCAGGTTGAGGAGACCCTGGAGAGGTGGAGATATGCTCTAGAGAGGAGAGGAATGAAGGTCAGTAGGAACAAGACAGAATACATGTGTGTAAATGAGGGAGGTCAGTGGAATGGTGAGGATGCAGGGAGTAGAGTTGGCGAAGGTGGATGAGTTTAAATACTTGGGATCAACAGTACAGAGTAATGGGGATTGTGGAAGAGAGGTGAAAAAGAGAGTGCAGGCAGGGTGGAATGGGTGGAGAAGAGTGTCAGGAGTGATTTGTGACAGACGGATATCAGCAAGAGTGAAAGGGAAGGTCTACAGGATGGTAGTGAGACCAGCTATGTTATATGGGTTGGAGACGGTGGCACTGACCAGAAAGCAGGAGACAGAGCTGGAGGTGGCAGAGTTAAAGATGCTAAGATTTGCATTGGGTGTGACGAGGATGGATAGGATTAGAAATGAGGACATTAGAGGGTCAGCTCAAGTTGGACGGTTGGGAGACAAAGTCAGAGAGGCGAGATTGCGTTGGTTTGGACATGTGCAGAGGAGAGATGCTGGGTATATTGGGAGAAGGATGCTAAGGATAGAGCTGCCAGGGAAGAGGAAAAGAGGAAGGCCTAAGAGAAGGTTTATGGATGTGGTGAGAGAGGACATGCAGGTGATGGGTGTAACAGAGCAAGATGCAGAGGACAGGAAGATATAAAACAAGATAATCTGCTATGGCAATCCCTAACGGAAGCAGCCAAAAGAAGAAGAAGGAGGCAAGAAAATATGTCTTTCACAGACTGGTGTCCAAAACAGGACTGAGTAATAAAATAAAAATGGTGGTTATATAAGTGAACTGGAAGAAGTGATGTAAGAACGAAAAGAACCTAAAATGATGTCTGAATGACTGGAATCAGAAGTGATGTCCTTAGACACAGGAGGGATTTTCTACAGAAGAAAGAGAGAAAGGATCTGTGAAGACTGCCATCTCCTGGTCCGGTATGTAATTACATCCACTTGTGCCCTTTCGCTGCCTCCCATGCACACGTGTGACACTAGTCAGACTTTTAATGCAATTCCTAGGAGTAATCCTGAGATGCTTGATAAATATGGGCAGAGGTCTGATGAATCCTAGTTTACAACACTGCCCGGAAGACAAGGATTAGCTGAGCACTTTGTTAATCTATAGATCCATCCTGGCAGGTGTCAAGTCTAAGATGGCACTTTCTGAGGGCATGTAGCCTACAATGGACTGCCATCTTCTCCATGGTTAGTTCCTGTTCATCCCCTGATGCTGCCTTCGATACACTCCTGAGCGTTAATACTCTGCAACTGGATCAGGTTAAATGAAAGGATGCATGGATATCTAATTACTTGTATGCACACATTCCATTAGAGTATGTGCTTATGTTAAAAAACACCATTAACAGCATGGTACTTACAGGCCTAAAAATCTGCAAAACAAAACATATCGTAAATGAATAATCAGATATGATTTTTTGCAGGAAGTGTGCTTCCTAACTCTTGAAGACCTCTGTAATGTTGTACTCACTTTTGTGGTGGATACAGTCATTAGCAACCACTAGGAACATTTTGTCTCCATTGCAGCTGCCCTCCACCCTCTCGCTGACACATTCACATGCTCCTCAATGCACACATGCGCACGCTTCTCTTCTTGTTGATCCTCTTAGTGTGCTCCCAGTTATTTAAAGGCTGGGAACTCGGGCCACTTGCCCAGTTTAAAATAGCTGCACTTCATCTGCTTAATCTTTAAATGGGTCAGCTTTGCACTGAGCGTCATCAGTAAGTCTAGCAGTGCTCAATATTTATTACATCCTTTCATTTAATACAGCAGTTATGTTCCTTCAAAACACATTTCTATGTTTCCATATTTGCTATATGCAAAAATACTTTCTGAAACACTATGGGCTCTGACTCTTTTATGCTCATATTTCTCCCAAATTTTGCACTAAAAGTCCCACTGACTCTTTCATTAATTCAAAGAGTTTTTAGATTGTATTTTCCTATAGCTTAGATAGGATTTCCTTATAGATAGATAGATAGATAGATAGATAGATAGATAGATAGATAGATAGATAGATAGATAGATAGATAGATAGATAGATAGATAGATAGATAGATAGATAGATAGATAGATAGATAGCCTTTGTATGATCCTGAAATCTCGTCAAAGGTGTCAACTTTGGCCTTCCTTCCCTAACAGGGCTGTGTGCGCCTGCAAGCGCAGCAGAGGGAAGCCCTTAAGGGTCCTCTACACATTAAGCCCCTCTTCCCATAATCCACAGTGACTCATTGCTTACACTGAATGCCAATGATAGTTTTCTGTTTTTTTCCCTTTTCTTTCTTTATTTGTTGGGTTAATACAGCTGCCACATGTTTGGATTGAACTTCAAATACACAGTGAAGGGTATGAAGTTTGCATCCTAGTTTAAAAATAGTACAGCGTTTGTAAAATGAAGGAGAAATATTACAAACCAAATGCTGACACACATCAACAGAATTCCCTAAAAGTATTATGGTGACCTTTTAACTTAACACATGCAAAACAAATCAGACTAATTTCACTGCCAACAGAACTGTTCAGTTTTGGTGACTAGAAGCTGTTCCTTCATCTTTTAAAACTGCTGCAATAACCTCAATACTGACAAGACCTGGTGCTGATCCTACTAATTTCAGTAATTTTTGCCCTATCACTAACTTGCCCCTTAATCTCCAAAATTCTTGAAAAAATTCAGTTATCCAACTTCACTCCCACTTGTCTCATAATAATCAATATGAAGAGTTCCAGTCTGAGTTTGCCTCCTTCACAGTACAGAAATGGCACTTGTTAAAATGACCAAGGACCTTCTTATGGCTGCTGACACCAGTTTAATTACTGTTCTCATGCTCGTTGATTTGAGTGCGGCCTTTGATACTATTTGTCATATCACTCTCCTTAATAGATTATCTTTGATTGGAGTTACCCACACTTCACGTGATTGGTTCAGATCCTACCTCTCAGGCCGAACTTAGTCCATTCATCTTAAAACTTTCACATCCCAACCCACCGCTGTTACTTCTGGTGTGCCCCAGGGCTCTGTCCTGAGGCCTCTTCTTTTTATTTACCTTCTTCCCCTTGGCAATATCTTTTGTAAACATAACATTAATTTTCACTGTTATGCTGATGACACCCAGCTCTACATTGCTAGTAAACCCAACTCTTCTTTTCCACCATCTTTGCTTATTGACTGTATTGCTGAAATCAAATCCTGGTTTTCTTCACATTTTCTTACATTAAACAGTGACAAAACTGAGGTTCTTCTCATTGGTAAAAAATCAACATAATCTAAAGCTGAAAATCTTTCTCTTCTTATTGATAACTCCGTTGTTTCCCCATCACCTCAGGTCAAGAGTCTGGGTGTCATCCTCGACAGTACTCTGTCTTTCCAATCTCACATTAATAACATCACCCGGTCTGCTTATTTCCACCTACGTAATATTAATCACATTCGCCCCTCCCTCACTCCCCATACCACCGCCATTCTTGTTACTTCTCATCTGGACTACTGCAATTCACTCCTCTTTGGTCTCTCTAATAAATCTCTCCATAAGCTTCAGCTAGTCCAGAATTCTGCTGCTCACATCATTACTCGACTATTCACCATATTAGTCTGGTCTTGCAGCAGCTCCATTGGCTCCCAATTAAGTTTCAAATTGATTTTAAAAATTCTGCTGTTAACATTTAAGCCCATTCATAACCTCGCCCCTCCATATCTGTCTGACTTTCTTCATGTTGTCATTCCCTCCCGTAACCTTAGATCCTCTTCCTCCATCCACCTGACCGTCCCTCTCGCCCGTCTAACCTTCATGGGGAGAAGAGCATTCAGCCGTTCTGCTCCCAAGCTCTGGAATTCATTACCTGCCGAGCTTAGAAATATCGAATCATTTTCAACCTTTAAATGTAAACTTAAAATGCATCTGTTTAAAATGGGTTCTTCTCTATGATTACAGTGGCTTTGTTTAGTTTTAATTTTTATATTTTCTGTATTTTCCTATGTTTTAAGTTGTTTATAATGTGTTTTTTTATTTATTTATTTATTGTTTGCTCTGTGTCCTTGATTTCTTAGAAAGGCACCTTGTATAAATAAACTGTATTATTATTATTATTATTATTATTATTATTATTATTATTATTATTATTATTATTATTATAAGCTGTCACCCAGGACTGTTAAGAGACAGTGCCTTCTCTGCACTAAAATGGCATTTCAACAAATTATGAATGTGTAATACACTGTGGCCTACTAGCTAAGGAGCCTGACATGCCAAGCCTACAAACAGGATGAAGATGTAAAGTGTCTATAATCAACCATCTTCAGGTCTCTCCACAGGCGCTTTATGGAGTTTAAGTCTGGCCTTTGGCTGGGCCACTCACAGACAGTTAGACACTTGTCCCACACAGCTACACCAGCATCAGCTACATGCTTTTTGTCATTGTTATACTGAAAGGAGAACCGCTGACCCAGTCTGAGGTCATTTGCACTCTGGTTTTCTTCAAGGAC
The DNA here is from genome assembly GCF_016835505.1 of Polypterus senegalus. Classification (NCBI taxonomy): domain Eukaryota; kingdom Metazoa; phylum Chordata; class Cladistia; order Polypteriformes; family Polypteridae; genus Polypterus; species Polypterus senegalus. Next base: position 29,167,331 of record NC_053164.1, read on the forward strand.
CTCTCTGTATTTGGCTGCCTTCATCCTTTCCTCATTTGTGATCAGTCTCCCTCTCCCTGCTCTGCCATAACATGATGCTGCCACCACCATGGTTTACCATAGGGATGGTATTAGTCAGCTGATGAGCAGTGCCTGGTCTTTGACAGACATAGTGCTTGGGGTTTAGCCCAAAGAGTTCAATTTTTGTCCCATTAGACTGTGCCCTCAGGGTCTTTTAAATGTCACTTGTCATATTCTTCTGACTGATGGTGTTTTTTGAGATGGCCATTTTTCTAACAGGTTCTCCCATTAAAGCAGGGGGCTTCTGAAGTTCTGTTAGAGTGACCATTGGGTTCCTGGTCTTGCCTGGTTAGCCATTGCTACTAGACAGCAAACTATAGGAATAATCACATTTTTTCCAAGCTTTTTCCATTTCGCAATTACTGAAGCCACTGTGCTTCTGGGAACATGCAAAGCTTTACAAATGGCTTTATACCCTTTCCCTGATCTGTGCTTACCAGAATTTTATCAAGGAGGTCTGTAAAAAGTTCCTTGGACTTCATGGCTTGGTTTTTGTCCTGACATGAATTGTGAATTGTAGGATGCTATATACACAGCTCTATGCCTTTCTAAATGATGTCCGATCAAATCAGTTTACCACAGGGGGACTCCAATCAAGGAGAATTTAAGCAAACAGGGTGGAGAGAGAGATTTCAGGTTTTTTTATGTTTAACAAGTTTGCAGACCTTTGTCATTAAAGGTTTTTGAGTGCATCATAATAGGCAAATATGGAAAATGCATACATTTATAAATAAATCAAACACACAATAAAGTGTGCTGAAAGTGAAGGGGTCTGAATACTTTCTGAATTTAGAAAACAACTTAAAAGACCGCAGATTGTTTTGATACCTTTGGATGATCCTGAAATCCTGTCAAAGGTGTAAACTTTGGCCATCAATAGGAAAAGCCTCCCTTCCTTAACAGGGCTGTGTGTGCCAGCAAATGCAGTAAAGGAAACCCCTTATGGTTCCTCTACACAGGAAGCTTCTCTTCCCATAACCTATAGTGACTCATGGTTTTAGAAAATAGGATGTATGATCGTGAAACCAGTTCTTTTGATTTTGATTGGGTATAAGTAAGTTAAAACATTTGTCCTTTCTCCTTGAAGATCTCTCTACCCAATACCTGCTATGGTTTAACTGCCGTTCTGCCCCTTGTTTCTGTTTTCTTTTGTTGAATTTATTTATTTTGGTATTTTGTATTGATTGTTTTGTTTCTGGCAGTTTGTCTATGCAAGTGCTTTTGTGAATTACAGTCCATTGTTATTTTCATTTAATGTGTTTTGCGTGCCTAATTACTATGTACTGTAATTATATATATATATACTCAGCAAAAAAAGAAACGTCCTCTGACTTTCAACTGTTTTTACTTTCAGTAAACTTAATGTGTAAATATTTGTATGAACACTAAAAGAGTCAACACCATAAGACATAAACTAAAAATGTTTCACAATGTGTCCCTGAATGAAGGGAGGCTCAAAATCAAAAGTACCAGTCAGTATGTATCTGGTGTGGCCACCAGCTGCTTGAAGTACTGCAGTGCATCTCCTCCTCATGGACTGGACCAGATTTGTCAGTTCTTGCTGTGAGATGTTCCCCCACTCTTCCACCAAGGCACCTGCAAGTTCCTGGACATTTCTGGGGATTGGCCCTAGCCCTCACCCTGCGATCCAACAGGTCCCAGACGTGCTCAATGGGATTGGGATCCGGACTCTTCCACTGCGAGGATGATCAGCTGTCCTTCCTGTCTCCCTGTAGCGCTGTCTTAGGCGTCTCACAGTGCGGACATGGCAATTTATTGCCCTAGCCACATCAGCAGTCCTCATGCCTCCCTGCAGCATGCCTAATGCACGTTCACGCAGATGAGCTGGGACCCTGGGCATCTTTCTTTGGGTGTTTTTCACAGTCGGTAGACAAGTCTCTTTAGTGTCCTGCGTTTTTAGAACTGTGACCTTAAATGCCTACTTTCTGTAAGCTGTTAAGGTCTTAACGACCATTCCACAGATGCATGTTAATTGATTGATTATGGTTAATTGAACATGCATGGAAAACATTGTTTAAACCCTTTACAATGAAGATCTGTAAAGTTATTTGGATTTTTAAAACATTATTGTTGAAATACACAGTCCTGAAAAAGGAACGTTTCTTTTTTTGCTGAGTATATATATATATATATAAATATGTATATAAAATTATCTATCTATCTATCTATCTATCTATCTATCTATCTATCTATCTATCTATCTATCTATCTATACTAGGGGGCTCTGCCCTGCTCGCTTTGCTCGCTAACCCCCGGGCAGGCGCTACACGCTAGCCACTTCACAACTCTGCTGCTCACATATGGGGAAGCAGATGTACAATTTAAACAGATTGTTATTTTCATGGGAATTGTTACATATACATAATGGAACTAACTATTTTACACTACAGCGAGTAATTAACCATAGTAAAAAATAGTAAAACGTAATAAATTGAAAGAAAATTATGTTTCATGTTGCGTTAGAGGTATCGTTGCATTATACGCTTTCATTCTGTTTGGCTTTGAAATTAACGTGCAAATACTTTTTAAACGTACACTTTTACTGTAAAACTTCAGTAAAAACAATTTACAATTTAACTTTTTGTCAATATTGCATTGAATTTCGATTCCGTGTCTGGACTTACATCGTGACAACGAAAAGTGTAACTAAGTGAATATCATTTCTTTCTCTCTAATAAATAAACCGACTTTTTTGAATGTTTGTCCCTGTGATTCATTAATTGTCATAGCAAAATCTATTCTAACAGGAAACTGTAAAGGTTTTAATACGAGTATCATTTTACATGTCAGAATTGTTTGACCAATTTTGAATACAACTAATCTTGTCTAAAGGGACTCTGCTCTGTTGGGCCCTTGACCAAGGCCCTTAACCTGCAATTGCTCCATCCTAGGTATGACGTTAATCTGCAGCCATCCCTGCATGTAGGCCCTCCAACCTGCAGGGAAAAACTTGAGGGTTTGTGGCAGGATTGGCACTCCAGTCACCATAAAAAACCTAACACTGTTCCATTCCATCTGAACTAGTGTGGGGCTGAAGTATCACCCATTGCATGGCTGCACTTGGGTCCTAACCAGGGATCCTGAGTTGGTTTGTCGTGTGGAGGGGGCAGCAATGCACTGTATTAGTGTGTGCTCCTAAACCTCTCTCTCTCTAATCTTGTCAAAATGCATAGCCCATCACTCAATAACATTATGATACATCCTTCTTTCAACAGTAATTCAGCCGGTGGAAGACCGTACAGTGTTAACGGTTGTAGACATTCTTCGGGATATTGTAAGTTGATGTTTTCATCTTCCACACCATCACCACCAACTGTTTCAGCATAGTCTATTGATACGCATTTAACCAATTTGCTGTGTAACTGATCAACAATTTTTGCGTTAATTTGTTTGACTACATAGTTTCTTGGTGCTAGGATTGCCTGTGTACTCATTTCTTCTGTTCATAACCTTTGGGATGAAATTCTTCACTAAGGTTTGGACGTAATAAGTCCTCTTTTATTGGGAAAGTGAGGAAACTGTAAACATTTATAAGAGCTGAGAGCGCAGGAAGTGTGTCTGACAAAAGCACTCACACGATTGAGAGGTAAGAGGACTGTGTGCATAGTTGAAAATGGTTAAGAGGAGGTTGGGAATTGAAAAAAATCTCTTGGCAATAGTCTCATCTCAATATATATATTGTGGTAGACAGCCAGGGCCTTTACTATGGAAGGACACAGGGGATTTTCAAGACTGTTTGTTCTCCCCTGGACTGACAGAGGGCAGCCCTCCTGGCTTCCAATGGCGTATGACCTCTGCCAGGGGATACCTGGGCACCTGCAAGGCCCTATTTGGCAGCACTTCTGCCACACCCGGAAGTGCTGCAGGAAGAAGATTGTTGGGCACCTGGACTACTTCCGGGTGCCCTATGAAAGGAACCGGTCATCACCACTCACTGGCTGAGTCAGGAGGAAGTGGACGAAGCGAGTCAGGTGGAGTGGAGATGAAAGCACTGGCTCAGAGAAGGGACTGTGCTGTATGGACTGTGTTTCCTGTAAATAAACCATGTGCAGTGTGGCAAGTAGTGTCCTGCCTGTCTGTGTTGATGTTAGGGTGGCGTTACGTGCCCTTAGGCATCACAATATATATTGTGTACTGTATATATATATATATATATATATATATACATACTAGCAAAATACCCGAGCTTCGCAGGCGAAGTACTGCCTTAAATTTTTTATTAAGAAGAAAATTAAACCTTTTTAAACTTCAATACATAAGACACAATGTTCCTCCAGATATCAAGAGTGAGCCTGATATGGCCGTGCAATATGTAACACAGAGAATGGAAAAGGTAGGTGCCATCTTCGGGCATGGAAACCACTCGGTAAGCGACAGTTCTTTGATCGATGGTGATCACCTCAATAGACATGTAAATAGGGGTATGGTTGGAATGATAAAGGAAATGGGTACCTGAACAATGTAAAGTAAGTCTAAAATACCTAAACAATAACTATAATCGTAATAAATGAACAATAAAACAGCGGAGAAGCAGTGGATTAAATAAAAAGGCTGCAGTTATCAGCAGGGAGACGTGAATCCCGTGACGAAGTAAGAAAGGGAATGTAGAGAACGGAGCGACAGACGGCCTTATATAGACAGGCAGCCAACAATGTGGGAGGCGTTGGGATGGGGGACCCAACGCCACCTCACACAGTGACTGAGCTGCAGGCTATGGACATATATGTACGTAAGTAGGATTCAGTTAGCGTTGGGAACCTGCGTACCAAATTTCTTGAAGATGGGCCCATAAGTAACAAAGACCGTTGAAAAGTTCAATATGGTGGCCGACAGTGGCATCATACCACCTAAATAAGTAGGTACATTGGTTTCGGTTAGCGCAGGGAAGCCGCCTACCAAATTTCATGAAGATGGGGCCATAAATAAGAAAGTTCAACGTGGCGGACGTTGTCTACCGTTATGACCGTTACGCGTAGAATTTCGAAATGAAACCTGCTTAACTTTTGTAAATAAGCTGTAAGGAATGAGCATGTCAAATTTCAGCCTTCTACCTACACGGGAAGTTGTAGAATTAGTGACGCTGGAATGTTCAATATGGCGGCTGACAGTGGCGTCATGCCACCGAAATAAGTATGTACATTGGTTTCAGTTAGCGCAGGGAGGCCGCTTACCAAATTTCGTGAAGATGGGGCCATAAATAAGAAAGTTGAACATGGCGGACATTGTTGACCGTTATGACCGATACTCGTAGAATTTCGAAATGAAACCTGTTTAACTTTTGTAAGTAAGCTGTAAGGAATAAGCCTGCCAAATTTCAGCCTGCTACCTACACGGGAAGTTGGAGAATTAGTGACATTGGAAAGTTCAATATGGCGGCCGACAGTGGCGTCTTACCATCGAAATAAGTATGTACATCGGTTTCGGTTAGCGCAGGGAAGCTGCCTACCAAATTTCGTGAAGATGGGGCCATAAATAAGAAAGTTCAACATGGCGGATTTTGTCGACCGTTATCGACCGTTATGACCGTTACGTGTAGAATTTCGAAATGAAACCAGCTTACCTTTTGTAAGTAAGCTGTAAGGAATAAGCCTGCCAAATTTCAGCCTTCTACCTACACGGGAAGTTGGAGAATTAGTGATGAGTCAGTGAGTGAGTGAGTGAGTGAGTGAGTGAGGGCTTTGCCTTTTATTAGTATATATATATATACATATATATATACTAAGACATTTCTGTCTTTCATGCTAAAAGTCACACACCCCTGGCCTTTGAAGCTTGGCAGTTGACACCAGTCCTTTCACATCTTCAGCTAGTCATATGGTTGACGGTTTCTTTTTCCATAAGGTAAACAATTCTATCCTCAAATCATCTTGTGGGGTATGCAGTCTTTTTAGGATTTTTACCACCTACAGCGGATTCATAAAGTATTCAGACTCCTTAACTTTCTCACATTTTGTTATATTTCGCCTTAGTGTGAAATAATTTAAATTAATTTTTCCCCTCATTAGGGATCACTCAATATCCCACAATGATAAACAAGATTTTAGGAATCATTACAGATTTATTAAAAATAAAAACTGAAAAATCATGTTGACACAAGCATTAATACCCTTTACTCAGTTGTTAGTTGAAGCCTTATTTGTAGTGATTACATCTTGAAGTCGTCTCTTGTTTTTGATGCAACAAGTGTCACACACCTGGAATTGGGGATTTTTGTGTGACTCTTCTGCGCAGATCCTGGGCCACTCAAGGACATTCACAGGACTGTTGTTAAAACTCTCCTGTGTTGTCATTGCTTTTTGCAGGGGTTATTGATTGCCCTTTTAAAAAGTAAATTCAGCCCAGAGCTCTCTGGAGCAGGTTTTCAGTAAGGATATATCAGTGTTTTGCTCTGTTCATCTTGTCCTCAACCCCGCAGAGTCTCACGGCCACCACCCTGCTTCACAGTTGGAATTGTTTTCTCCTGGTGATGAGCGGTGCCTAGCTTCTTCCTTCAGGCATGACATCAATCTTGCCTTCATCAGACTGGAGAATCTTGTTCATCGCTGTCTGAGAGTCCTTTTGATGCCTTATGCAAACTTCAAGTAGGCTTCCATATGTTTTTTTTATCCTGAGAAGAAGCTACTGTCTTGCCACTCTGTCATAACGTCCAGATTAGTGGAGTGTTGCAGTGATGGCTATTCTTCTGAAAGTTTCTCACATCTCCACACCAGTTTTCTGGAGCTCAAACAGATTCAACATCAGGTTTTTGGTCATCTCTCTCTTACCATGGCCCTTCTCCCTCAATTGTTCAGCTTGGCCACATGGCCAACTCTACAAAGAGCTGTGGTTGTTCCAAACTTTTTTCATTTACAAATTATGAAGGCAACTATACTTTTGGGAACAGTCAGTGCTGCAGAATTTTTTGTAGCCTTCTTCATATCTGTGCATCTCCGCAGTCTCATCTCTAAGCTCTGCAGGAAATTCCTTTGACCTCATAGCTTGATTTCTCCTCTACTGTGACACCTTCTGTTGACAAGTGTATGATTTTCCTAATCATGTCCAATCAATTAAACTGTCCACAGGTGGACAACAAACAAGGTGTAGAAACACTTTAATGATGACCAAGACAATGGGATGCACCCTAACCAAATTTCAGGCATCAAAGAAAAGAGTCTGAAAATTGATGTCAGTGTGATTTTAAGGTTTTTTTATTTGTATTAAATTAACAATAAGGTGTAAAATCCCGTTTTTGCTTTTCATTCTGGAGTACTGAGTGTTGCTTGATGGTGTAACCACCAGGGTCGCTCCTGAGCCCCAAACCACAGACACAGTAATGCCCAACACAATTCTGGATTTAAATAAAAGGTATTTATTAATTCCCCGCACCTTTCCAAATACAACTTTTCAATAGATCAATAATTAATACACAAAATTCTGTCGATTCTTCCTCACTCAAAGAGCGTATCCTACTGACTCTGACTCCCCAATGTGAGGCGGTGGGCTTCTTTTCAAACCAAACCCTGCTTCTGATGTCACCGCATTACATGTTGTGAGTGATTCTGGGTCACCTACAAAACAATATTGTCATCCTCCAACAGCACCCTGTGGTGGCATGCAAGGACCCCAACAGGGCTACACTTCCACACACCCATTTCCATGCAACCCAGTAGATGTCCTGATTTGGATCAGGCTCTAGGAACACTGCTACCTTCTGTGTGGCGTCATGAACTGTTCCCATAATCCACATTCAACCAATTCACTCCTGATAGTGATTCCAGCCAGGACGAGGATTATGGGGCATTTTGGCCAGGTTGCGTCTCCAGCCCTGTGGTCTTTCCATTATGGAATCCTGTTCAGGTAAGAACTTAATCTCCATCCCAGTCAGGATGCCTGTGTATCCTACATAACATTTACAAGGGACAAAATGAATTTAAATAAGTTATTTTAGCACAATGCTGCAACATAATAAAAAGCAACAAAAGTAAAGGGGTCTGAAAACTTTCTGAAGGCACTCTATATTTCCCATTGTACATTACTTCATGCTTAAAGTGACATGTCAGGTCCAGAGAGCTCTGTGCTATAAAGGAATAGGCTAAATTTCTTTCATGGAGTAAGCATGAGTCAAAATACCAGGAGTGAGACGAAACTGAACATTAAAACTAGAAACACGAAGTAGAAGTCAGAATGATATTGGAGAAATGTCCTCACACTGGCTTGTATTACTTTCACCAAACTGTCACTAATTATTGTCACTTATGTTATGAATGCACATTGTAGAATTACCAGATTCAGTTTTGGTCATCCATCCATTTTCTGATGCTTATCTGGGTTTGGGTCATGAGGGCAACAGTCTAAGTGAAGATACCTAGACATCCGTTTTTCCTGCCACCTCTTCCAACTCTGCCAGGGGGATACTGAGGAATTCCTAGGCCAACCCAGAGATACATTCTCTCCACCACCTCCTTGTTTTGGCCCAAGGTCTCTTCCCGGTTGGACATGCCTGAAACACCTTCCCATGGAGGCATCCAGGATGCATCCTAATCAGATGCCTTGAACCACCTCAATTTGCTCCTTTTGATGTGCAGCAGCTCTACTTTGAGCTCCTCCTGAATGTCTGTGCACCTCACTCTATATCTAAGGAAAGACACCCTTTGAAAGAAGCTGACTTCTGCCGCTTGTATCCACAATCAAGTTCTTTTGGTCACTATCCACAGCTTGTGAACATAGGGGAGGATAAGAAGATAGATTGACTAGTAGATCGAGAGCTTTGTTTTTCCACTCAGCTCTCTCTTCGTCATGACTGCCCAGTACAAAGTCTGCATTACTGCAAATGCTGCTTCAATCTCCATGTCGACCTCCTGCTTCCTTCTTCCCTTACTCGTGAACAAGACCCTGAGATACTTAAACTCCTCTGCTTGAAGCAGCACCTCAACCCCAACTCTCTCTATCAGCTGAGAAGCAGGTGAGGGATGAGATGAATTTCCGTTCATAAGGCCATTATGGGAAAAATTCACAAGGATCCAGTACACTTGCCTGGAAAAGGGAAACCTGAGCCCCACTGTGGAGACAAGATATGGGAATGGGAACTGGAGGCTTGTCATCGAATGCTTGGTGGTCATGCCTTTCTTAATAAAAAAGGATCAGTAGATGAGATGAAACTCACAAAAAATAATACAAAGTGAAGATCATAACACTGGGCACAAACAGTGCGTTCTGAATTGTGAACTCATCGGCTTTTAGGCCAGAAGCTATAGCATCACCATGTTCCATAGACAAGAAATAACGATGAGTACATTAGGTAACTTCTGTGTCACGTGAGCAACAATGGGTGTAGGAACCAAAAATAACATAACTGCGCTCATACGATGATCATTTCATTATGGAGGTAACTATACCAAAACAAATTGCAAAATGGTGCTTTCATCTTAAAGGAATACTACACCCAAAAATATCTTTTTAAATGCTACTTACTCTGTGTAGTTTGTAGTGGTGGCGGAGAAAACTTTTCAGTTTCATCCTTTCATAGAAAATGGACATAATGAAGTTTGTGATAGAACAGGACACAATGGTGACCAGCTCTTGACAACAGCAAAAGAAAATAGAACAAAAAAATGAGGCTACATTTAGTTTAGATTGTATTCATTGGTTAAGAGTCCTGTCTTCACTTGAAAAATACTACTCTGTGTCTTCTTGTTTATGGACTACTTCATTCTCTGGAGTTAATCATTTAACAGTATTTCAGCAGAAAAACACAGTGACCCAACATTTGCGCGATAGACATATGAGCGCCGACAAAATAGCACCCATTAAAATGCGGCGTCAAAGTCGCGCCGACAAAATCGCGCAGACAAAATTGTGCCGACAAAATCGCAAAAGTTTCATTAAATATGAATTACTAGTTTAAAGCATATATAATAATGTTTATTTTAGAAGTCAATATTATGAGACGCGGCACGCAGATAGTCCTTAAGATCACGCCCTGCATATGTAGGAAGAATTGCAGCAAGACGTCTTGATAGTTGAGCGTATTTAGACTTGATGGCTGCCTGACTGCTGGTAATTCCGCTTTGTATACGATTGCGTCTCAATCGACCAACGTAATTGTCCTCCCAGTAATCATAAACATTCTGGAGATTGTCGGGTCTACTCTCACTCAGTTCATCGAAAGCGGACCCAACATCTTCCGGAGGAACGAAACTCAGTGCAATTAGCATGTTTGAATACAGTTATAACCTATAGCACATAATGTGTACATAATGTGCACGTACGCATCCCACTCTCTTGGCCTCTTTTGCAATTTTCTCGTGGCGATTTTGTAGGTGCGCATTTGTCGAAAACCAGTTAGCGAGTTTGTCGGCGCTCATTTTGTTGGGGCTCATACTGTATGTCTATCGTGATTTTGTCGGTGAACCGAAAAACGCATGTGTTTTGCATATTATGAGCATACAACTGGATAATTTGATGCATGGATATAACACAAGCAATGTGAGACAGTTTTCACAAACATTTTTGATAATGTTTGCTGTCTTCCAGCATTCACCACCATTGGGTCTTATGAGAAACTTTATTATTTTGGTTCTGAAAATACAACATTAAACGTTTTACTCAGCAACCACTACAAACTACATGAAGTAAGGAAAAATAACATCCCCCAAAAACTGCTGGCGCCCTTCTATCGCTGCTCTGTTGAGAGTATCCTGTGCTATCTGCCTGTGCTGTGGTTTGCCAGCTGCACAAGAGCGCAGAGATAAACACCTCAGTGGACTGTAAAGACTGCCCAGCAGATCACCGGCTGTTCTTCACCCTCTCTGGATGAGCTGCACAGCTCTCGCTGCCTCAGGAAAGCGGAAAACGTCTTAAAAGACTCCTCACACCCCGCTCATGACATGTTCCAACTGTTGCCATCAGGAAAAAATATAGGAGCATCAAAACAAAGACTAACATACTGAATAGCAGTTTCTACCCTGTTGCTGTTAGGGCACTGAATGCCACCTAATCACCTCCAATGCAGCAGTACAATAGAAGACATCTTGTGCAATAGTGTGTCATGTGCAATAAGGTCTTATGTTGAATGTTTGTGTTCTACCTCATTTCTTCTTAGCCTTTCCTATCCTTTTGTAACTATATTTATTTATATTTTGACACCGCAGTGACTGCACCTAATTTCATTGTATTTGTTACAATGACAATAGAGATATTCTGATTCTGATAAAAATCATGTTAGGTGGAGTATTCTTATAATAGTAAAATGATAAACAGCAAGATAATAAGTGTTATTTATTCAAAAACAGAATTATAGGGAGCCAAAACACAGATTCATTACAGCCTGGATTTTATTTATAGGGCAGCAGACCACCATTTTAAAAGAAAAACCAAAAGGGGAGAATTCCTTATAAAAAGACTATAGGTCTCTGACATCCCCTCTGCTCATTTTGGTACAAGGAACTGTTGATTTCAAATACATTTATGGAAATTGACATTTCAAGCTTATGCTCTAGTTGACAGCTATTGAAGGGAGCTTATTGGTCAAACAAATCAAACACTTTTTGTTTTGTAAAATATATTACTTTAAAAAAATGCAACGAACTTCAAAAAATGAATGCATGTCACAGAGCTGACTAACGTACCAGAAAGTAAATTCTGACCACAGAAATGCCTCACATTTCACAAGTCTCCATACGTCAAAAACTGCCGTGCCGTTACAGTTAACAAAGGGTCACTTTACCAGTTTGTCCCACTCACACGCAGCCCACGCCTTCGTTTATAATATCCATAAACGATAGGATTGCGGGGCTGAACAGATGAGTCTTTCTGCTGAATCTGAAAATTGCATACATTGCATTCTTAAAGACATTTTTGTTACAACTTGAATGAATGGATGGCTTACAGCCAAATGTGACCGGACATTGTGAACATACGTGTCACCATATGGGCCTGCTTCTACATGATGATTTGTCCAGCCACCACACTCCACCTCAGATCTCCCCATGTGACATAAGAACCGCGTGACCACAAGGTCCTCCTGCTGTGACAATGTGATGGTGCTTTTAGGAATTAATACCTCAAAGATACAGAAAGTTTAATAAATTTTAGTAGTGAAAGCAATTATAACAAGTTAATAAAGTTAAAATTTCTATCCAGTAGTTAGCAGTGATGGATCATTATTTATGATTGTTAATAAAGAAAGATATAAACAGGACGTATAAATCACAGTAAAATATTTAAAAGAATAAACAATGAAATATTCATAGAAAAACACAGTAATCAACAAATCAGTTAACAAAGTGAGAAAATAGAGACACACATGAAAATGATTCAGTACTGCAGAATAAAAAAAGCTAAAACAAATAATAAACATATATATAGATCTACAAAGATGGCAACAATTAACTAATGGCATAAATTAGTTGATGGCTGTCAATGAGTAAACATATATAATTTCAAAAAAACAATTACCAAATTATAAGTTACTAGCCATGTGCGCCCAACTATGTTGCGCGTGTTAAAGTTGTCTGTGAAGGGCTCCCTGTTTAAACTTGGCTGCCAGTCGTGATCTGGGCCCTTCGTCGCACAGCATTATGATTTTTTATAAGGGAAACAAAATTACAAAAGAAAACCCTTAGATATTGATTCGATAGGAACGTCCTACTTGGAATCACTGTCCAAATAGTAATTATGTGGTGGTGTGGGAGCATTTCTGCTTCTGTCCGTTCACAGTCCGTCTCGTTTTCACGATGCTGTCGTTTCCTCTCACGATGTATTCTCAACCTTTCTCCAATCTCGCAGGTTGCCTTGTGGCAATCCAAAGAGTAAGGCAATATACACGGAGCAATGGTTATAAAAGGGGGACACATAGGTATTCAGGCTCTTTAAAGCATAAATAGGGATCACTTCACTGACATGTGAGAAAGCCACGGTACAACTGTGAGACGCGCAGCACTCGCCGGCTACAACGTAACAATAATAATTTCCGGAACGTGCTGTTACGTTGTCATTCTTTTTACTGTCTTTCTTTCATTCATATGTTACGTAGGCACATACCTTTTATCTTCAGCAATCTCATTCTCTAACCAGGCCTCAGGAGCTAACCAGCGTAACAGTGTCCACAACCCCTTTCGTTATTCTGGCACATTGTTGACATCCGTGAGTAACAACAACGTACTAAACTGGAAGATGGTCTCGATGCTTGGAATTCGGACAAACAAAGATCAAGATCTAAATGAAGATCTCTTTAGTTAATTTAAAGCACAACAATTTGTTTAGTTTGAATGTCTGTGTTTTGAGGTGTGACTGGAGTACTACAGTCTTCAGTAGTATAAGCCTGGAGGAGATTCTTAATGCAATGCCTATGTTTTAGCTTCGAATTAATTCGCGGACAAACAAAGATCAAGATCCAAATGAAGATTATATATAGAGATTGTATACATCCAAAATAAACACATTATATATATATATATATATATATATATATATATATATATATATATATATATATATATATATCATCAAAATAATAACCAAAAATATAACTTTTTTTTTGGATTTTGGAGTTTTGACATGCATATATTTTTTAGATATTTCTTTCTTTTGGGTGTATTTGAGATGGCTTACTCATTGATAGACATAATTTAACACAGCGTATATCATTACTTCATTGTTGCCATCTTTCTAGGCCTATGTATATATGCTTATATTTATTATGTATTTATTAATTTTTTGCATTCTGGAGCACTTTTTCATTTTTATGTGTATATCCATCCATCCAAATCCATTATTTCGGTCCCGTGGCCTGGAACCCCTGCAGATTTTTTTTTTTTATCTCCAGCCGTCTGGATTTTTTTTTTTTTTTTTCTGTCCACCCTGGCCATCGGACCTTACTCCTTTTCTATGTTAACTAATGTTGTCTTATTTTAATTTCTTGTTTTGTCTTTTATTTTTCTTTTCTTCATTATGTAAAGCACTTTGAGCTACTTTTTGTATGAAAATGTGCTATATAAATAAATGTTGTTGTTGTTGTTGTTGTTCTATCCAACCCACTTTATCCTAACTACAGGGTCACGGGGATCTGCTGGAGCCAATCTCAGCCAACACAGGGCGCAAGGCAGGAAACAAACCCCGGGCAGGGCGCCAGCCCACCGCAGTTTATGTGTATATTCTCACTATATTAACAGATGAATACATCATTGTTTATTCTTTTAATTATTTTACTGTGATTTATACCTCCTGTGTATATCCTTCTTTATTAACAATTATCTGTTACTATAAACAGGATTATTTTTATTGTGACGGCTTAGTGCACAGATTATTATTTATGATGCCAGCAAAAGAAAAGGAAGAATTCACAACGTCAGACGTTTACAGATTCTTACTGATGACATGATAAATAAAACGCAAAACTTTTTGTACCCTCACAAAATTATGACCATGAATTTTCTGGTCCGCTCTCTCACTTAGAGGTTCGCAGGGGTCCGGCGCCTGTTCTGCCAATAGGGGGCACCAGGCACATTCAGGCCATACCGGATGGGCAACTCCGTTAACCTGGGATGCGCAAGAAATCAGAGAAAATTCACACAAACAACGTGAGACTCCACAGTCTGAATCTTAACGATACAAAAGCGCAAACAGATGAGCTAGCTGGCGGATGACTCTTTCTGTTTCCTTTAATTCACATTTACAACTTTTTTACTGCTTACCAGAGTACAATATTTTGGTGGCTTACTTTATTTCTGTTGTTAATATGTTTTCTTGGGTTCTTGTCTATATATTTAACAAACGCCAGTCCATCCGTTTTGTAAACGCGCTTAGCTTGAGCAGGTCACGGGGAAGCTGGAGCCTATCCCAGCATGCATTAGGAATCAAGGCTGTAACAATCCCTGAACGAAGCACCAGCAGATCGCAAATCTGGTGAACATGTTTAATATTTGGCTGGGAAAAATAAGCAGTAAAGTGGTTTTCTTTTCCAATTATTTATCATACACTGGTCCGACTTTTACCGCCTAAATAGGATTATTTCTTACAGTCGCTGCCTAGCAGAATGCTGGAGGATCCTCCTTATGTACTAGTTTGTGTATCTCTAGTTTGAATCGATCCTATCATTTCTGAACCGGGTTTGATAAGGGATGCAGTAAAATCTGTGCCATTTGCATAACCCGTGTTGTTCTTTAATTTAATTGCAATTTTACAGTAAAGCGGATGCTTGCGTCCCCCTGTATTGCATACCTACATCCGCTTATCAGTGCAGATCGTGCATTTCAAAGCGGGGATAAAGGAAAGACGCCAATCTGCCACCGCAGAGATAAGAAGTGTCAGTCCGCCTCTCCCTTTAGGAACTCGTTAGGGATGCGCATTTGCAAAACTTACCTGCGATAGCATTTCATTTTCGATGAAGCACGTGTGGACGTTGAAAACAGCCTTACGTATGTATAATAAAGTCGCGGTATTTTTCCTCAAATTTTATTTATATCGAAATGCGCTCCCCACAGAACAAATAATCAAGACAGGTCAGACCCCGAATGTGCAGTTACAACAATGGGGAATACACAGAAAACCCGAGTCAATATTAATATGGCGTTTTCAGTCCACGCGGATTGTATCTTCAACCACTGTCTGGAGGCAGAAACACAGAACGATCAAACCCTAACGCTGCGCCAGTGTGCTCTGGTGTCCCGTCCAGGACTGTTACTTTCTCCCCGTGATGACGTAAGCGACCAAACATGCTAAACGTGTCGCAATGATTACACCATTAGACAGGGCCGGACTAGGAAGCTTATTCAGACCGGGAATCCCAAGTCTAACCCCGGCCACACAATACACATCAGTTTTCTTGTACAGGCATAGACTCAAAAAAACAACAAACATGATTTTGTCTTGAAATTTTTTTATGAATGAGGAGACAGTAGATTCAGCTTTTACACATACATTCCACTCTTAAATATTAGTCTCAAGACAACTTCTGATAAAGTGTGGAACAACACTTCATAAATGTAAACACTTCATAAATATACAAAACATGTAATTCTATATTTATATCAAAACAAATGTGCAAAAAGCACTGAACAACAAAATGTAGTTGTCAGTGGAAGTCACAGTGCATAGATTATGTTTGCAATTTCAACTGTGAGTCTGGAATCTACACAGCAGCTGTCAGTGTCTGGATGGCAATGCTGACTTCCACAAAGTTTGAAGTGTTGGTCAAAAAAGACCACTTTTAATTTCTTCAATAGACAAAAGACTCAAAAAACGTCTCAGTACCACAGAATTCTGTCAAGCATTTTTTTTTAAAGAATACACTTCGTGTAACCTATTCAGCCACTCACTCATCATAGCGCTAAGGTTTACCTGTCACAGCGCGAGAGACACACTTTAAAAATATTAAAATAAAGCTAAAAACAAGACAAGTTAATTAACAAACTTATGATGAAATAAAGAACAGGTACATTTAAAAACACAAATCATTCCATTCACGTACATGTTTCATTAATAAAAAATAAAATAAAACATTTCCTATTCAGTCACTCTGAAGGAAAAAAGAAAAAAAAAATTTAAAATGTGAGCATACGCTACACATCATTAAAATTTGAAACAAAAATAAAATAAAAGAAATACACGGTAACAAACACCAAAACCAATACAACATCCAACTATAATTCAAAGTATATTATAAACTTTTAATCAATCTTCATGTATGACGTTAATCACAAAAGCACCAGACGTGTGCGCCTCTCATGACAAGCGCTCCTGTTTAACTGCCAGAGCGTGAGACTCACGCGAAGGGAAAACAAGAAACCATCCGACCAGAAACCAGAAAAGAAACCATCCAACGTTAAATCGAAAGGATTTGTGCCCACTACAGAGCAATAACGCCTGCTCGTTTTCAAGTATAAAAACAGTATATAATATCACTATTAGTTTACTTCACTGGTCGCTCTGAATGACAGGCCAGGCCCGGCCACCCGAAACGCTCCCACTGATTGTAAACGTCGGTCCGGCTCTTCCATTAGGTGGCAAATCCTAACGGACCTTACACTTAACATGTTTGTTTCAATGCCAATAAACATCTGGCGTCGAGATTATTATTGCACATTTCCTGAAGACTTGATCCAATATGACGTACACTTTCAGGATACAGTGCATTTGTTTATATACATTATTTACGAATTGCCCAGAGGAAAACTAAACTACGTGTTTGGGATTCAACAATGAGCCAGAGGCGGGGATTGAAACCACAGTGGTGGTGTTTAAGGTCCAGTGCAAGAGCCAGGCCACTCCAGACAAAACAATGACAATATAACAACAAAAATACGGAATTAATGTATATAGTGTAGCACTGGCCGCAAAGTGGTATACTGTATAGCACCTTTGATATATAATCGTCTATCATTATTTTGAGTAGTGTGTTTCATATCAATTTATCAATCCTTATTTAATATAGTAATTCTTATATTTATCTGTCATTATTTATATGAATGCCTTTCATATGTATCTATTTTTATATAGTGCTTTTCATATTATTACTTAGCTGATGTCTTTGCACTTATTACAGTTAAGATACAATTGGCTTCATTTTTTTCCTTGGTGAAGTGACTTGCTGATGGTGACACAGTGTCAGTAGTGGAATTTGAAGTGCAAAGATTTAACCACTTTACTTCATATTGCCTGCATGCGTATTTATTTATCTATGCTTTTTATATGTGTCCTTTAATCTTATACTGATTTTCAAATGTATCGGCTATATAGTGTCTTTCACATCTGTTTATCAGTATTTTGTATAGTATCGTTATCTATCCTTACTTAACATAGTGCCTTGCATATCTATTTCATTTGATGGTTTTCATATCTATATAATGCCTTTCATGTCTATTTGTCAATCACTATTTTACAGTGCCTTTCATATCTATCTGTTTGCCCTAATTTTATTCATTGATTGTCAAATCTACCTACAGTATTTATATAGTGTGTTTCATATTTATCTAACATTATGTATAGAGCCATTCATTTTTATCATTATTTTATATATTGCCTTTTATTACTATCCATCCATTATCTAACCCGCTATATCCTAACTACAGGGTCACGGGGGTCTGCAGGAGCCAATCCCAGCCAACACAGGGGCGCAAGGAAACAAACAGGTACACTGGGAACAATTTAGAATCGCCAATGTCTTTGGAACATGCAAACTCCACGCAGGGAAGCGAACCTGGGTCTCCTAACTGCGAGGCAGCAGCGCTACCCACTGCGCCACCATGTTTATCTTCATAATCTTCATACAAGATTTTTGTTTTTCCACTTATTAGAATCCAATTTCATATGCAAAGAACCCTTCCCAGAGTGAAATGATCGGCCTATCTATCGCGGTATTTTAAAATGTATGCTTGCCTCGCACATCAAACCTGTTCCTATTTTGCCAAGTGAGTAGTAAAGCTAAAATCTCTGGACGGGACGCTGGTATATCGCAGGGCACATTCTCATAGTCTGCACATCGAGTCTATTAACGGTTTCTGCCCTAATAGTGTAATTGTGTTTCTTGACCTTATTTATGTTAAAACATTAAGCGTCAATTCACAACGAGCAGGCTGTGACTGAAACTGCACCGATGTGTCACTACGCGACACGGACAGCAACGTGACCAGGTTTATTGCTAGTGTGGGGGGCTGCCGCAGGAACCCTCACAAAGGAGAGCTGTAGGAATGTGTTATGCATAAAATACTCGGCTAGAACTGTTAAGAATGAATTGGAGCATTTCCGATACGAGCCTCTCTTTTCAGCAAGGACTTCCAGTTTTCTCCAAGGCTATTTTAAATGCGAATTGCGGAGCCATTTTAAGGAAGAGAGTCGTGACTTAATTAAGTCATCGGCAGCCACCAAACAGCGAGGCAAAATAAATCAACAAAACCCCGAGGAGGACCAGCGACAAAAGCTGTTTGATGTTTGAGAAAAGGGTGTCTAGCAGACTCTTCTTAATCATCGGGTTTAAAGAATTTGTTAAATCTGCACACGTCCAGCATCTGAGATAAGAGGTCAGAGTGCATGCGGTCTCCACAGACAAGATTAATTAAGGACGATAAACTTTTATTGAGAGCTGCGCCAGGAATGTCTTCTGTTTGTGTGCATCGAGAATAGCAGCTGTCTTCCATCAATACAGCTTTTAGATCTTACGATTAATATTCCGGAAAAAAATGCATGCATATTGCAACAGACGAAACTATCATTTATTGCCCTTTATTCTTATTATTCCAGTTTCGCTTTGACCACGTGGCTGATTTACTGATCATAGCATCGCAACTCCTGAGGTGAATGTAATTAAGACAAACTTAGTTTACTGGATCTTTCTCTGCACGAAAGTTTCTTCTTATCACAATGTTCTTTACGGTTCCTAAATTCTGAGATAAGCTGCCAGTCCCAGTGATGATTCCAGCAAAACTGTGGTCAGGCAAACTCAGAAAGCGCCTATAAAGTCAAATAACGGCACGCGCAACGTGCGCGTGGCAGGGACACATGCAGTTTCAGGATAAATTCGGACTCTTCTTGGGTTATGGAGATTAGATACTTTCTAAATGACTGGCTGTTTCCGCGTTGGCTATTCATTTTATAACACATAGTGAAAATCAAGAACACCAGGCGTGGCATCCTAAAGATCAAGGGGAAAAAGATATACTGTAGTATATTACATATTTTCATGTTGCGCATGCCATAACATACTATTGTTCAAAAACATTAAGACAATAAGGGACAATTTTAACAATTTGAGGAAAGCGCGTGAATATACAAAACTAGTCTGTCAGATTAAACCACTGACTGCATGTGCACGTTACACGCAGAAATAAAGTTGCCAAATTGGTTCTTTAGAGCGATGCCATAGTGGAACCGTTTTTGGTTCCCAAAAGAGCCACCCACACGAAGGTTCCAGAAAGAGCCTTAAATTATTTCGATTGGTAACAGGCTCTATAAATAGCCATGAATAGACGATAACAGATTTACGAAGTATACAGATGGGTTCATGATGTCCTGCTGCATACAAAAACAAAGGCCACATTCAGGCATTCTTCATCTGTTGGTATCCTGCTAGGTTGCCTATTCAATACATTAAAGATTTTTATTTTGTCCACATATTAGGAACCTTTACAAACTCCAGGATCCAATTTATTATGCAAAGAAGCCTTCTCAGACTGAAATGAATCTTTGTCAATATAAGTTTCTATAAGAAAACACAACCCTGTAAAGTGCCATTAAGGAACCAGAGTTTAAAGGCACAGCCACCAGTCATTTTAATAGGGTATTGTTTGATTGTCTGTGTTATCTTTTATTATTTATTTCTAAAATATTTAATGACATATAAGATACATGTATCTTAATACACAACCTAGCATACATAGTCGTGAATCCATGTGATAGACAAGGAAGGCTTGTGCCTACACTCTTAATTCTTTAAGGGCACTTTACTGAGTTGTGACATTACTTGTAACCTTTGCCTGACGAAGAACCATTTCATTGTAACACATGGACAAACATTTTCATTATAGTAGGCTACCAAGCATGATACTAGCACATCAAGAAAATCTGAACCTGATTCTATTTTATTTAATGCAGTGAGAGCCTCTTTTAGAATCATGAGGCCATTAGTACTTCACAGATCTGTTATCATCTATTCAGGGTTGTTTATGGAGCCTGCTACAGATCTAAAGAAAGCACAGCAGAACCACCAGAGTTTAATAAACTTTTACAGTGTCAAATGAATTCTTAAAAGTGTGGAAGAGCTGACCCATACATACACTTAAAGTGTTCATTTACCACTTGTACATGATTTTTCTTTGGGTTCTTTCCAAAAATGTCTCCTCTGTGGCATTACTCTGAAGAACCACTTTGGCACCATAGCACTGGCAACAAGGCAGGAAACAGCTATGGACACAGAAGCAGTCCATCACAGAGCCCACCACATACACACAGCAACCAATGTGAAACCGACAGTTCACCCAACCAGCATGTCTCCGGGAATGTGCCACCGTCACACAGGGAGAACACAGACAAAGGACTGAGGTTGGACACAGTTCGATGGTGAGACCTACCCACTGAAACACCTGAAAGAATATATATAAGTGTGTGTGTGTCTGTGTAAGTGTGTGTGTGTGTGATTCTCCCAATCATTTCAAAAGCCAGGAGTCAGGAGAGAGAGTACCTGGCTTTATTCAGTTTGACAAAAGGCAAGAAAAAAGTTGGCAACACTTCCAACAGAGGTTACAACATGAGATGTGAATATTGTACTAAATATTTGAATAATATGAATGAGTTCTAAAATACTACTACTACTACTACTACTACTACTACTACTACTACTACTACTACTACTACTACTAATAATAATAATAATAATAATAATAATAATAATGAGCTGTCCTGGGATTCTTCCTGCCTTGCCACAGGATTCACTTTATTGTGGCCATTAAAAGTGTTTGAAAAATGAATGACAAACGACGTTTATAGATTGTGTATGTGTTAGGTCCTGCCACTTTTTTTTAGAAACAGTGCTATGAATTTCCAAAAACTGCAACTTTCACATTTCTTTCAAGGTAATCAGTGAAGGGGACACTGTGACCTCGGCTGATTGGTAGCGTCCAAGATAGCGGCAGTGTTGCACATTTATTAGTCATTAAAGTCAGCAGCCAGTCTTTGTGCTCGCAGGATGATTCGCGCCTCATAACAGCTGACAGGGCTATTTCTTCTTCTTCTTCTCTATTTTCAGGTTGCCCTAGACATGCGCAGAAGTATTGAAACAATAAAATAAATTACTTTTCCTCCCGATCCACTTAACCTTCATATATTAGAAGAGAGACTTGTTCTGAGGTCTGCAGTTTCCGAAAATTGTCACCGATCTCTTCGGAATTCGTTCATGTTAGCTATAACCTAAAGACGATTTTTTTTTTTTTTTACTGCACTGTGATTAACCATAACCTCTTATAAATTAAGGTGCCAGAGAGATTCAGAGCAATGCCGCTTGGGGACTATGCACAAGAAAGATCCATCCATCCATCATCCAACCCGCTATATCCTAATTACAGGGTCACGGGGGTCTGCTGGAGCCAATCCAAGCCAACATAGGGCGCAAGGCAGGAAACAAAACCCGGGCAGGGCGCCAGACCACCGCAGGGCACACACACACACACCTACACATCAAGCACTCACTAGGGACAATTTAGTATCGCCAATGCACCTAACCTGCATGTCTTTGGACTGTGGGAGGAAACCGGAGCACCCGGAGGAAACCCACGCAGACACGGGGAGAACATGCAAACTCCACGCAGGGAGGACTCCTAACTGCGAGGCAGCAGCGCTACCACTGCGCCACTGCGCCACCGTGCCGCCCCACAAGAAAGTTCTAGCATTGTAACATACACCACAAACAAGCACGAATAGATGATAACTAATTTTTAAAACCCCTGTAGGTTTCAGATCTTAAAAGCGCTCTTGCTGCTTACAATAACAGGCTAATTTCAGGTTTTCTTGATCTATGAAAAATTTCTGTTTTGTCCACCAACTTAGGAATCCTAAAAGAACAATCGAATTCCATCTGCAGCATGAAATGGATCTTTGTCAAGCAATGGTTCAGAGGAACCACACAACTCGGTAAAGAGCCATTTGAGAGTCAGTCTTTTTAAGAAAGTGTAGGCTGAGCGTGCATCTCTATGCAGACAATGAAGCCGCGTGACCCTTACGCTGCCAAATAGCTTATTTAAAAAAAAAAACACCTAAATGCTAATTTACCAATTCCACAAGGAACTGCACAGCCCAGAACGTTTCATTTAAGAGTACAGGTAGAACCCAATATGCAGTCAGTGAGGATACTGAAGTTTTAAGCTTCAATAAAGCTTACTTATTTTAAAAAGACGGTTTAAATTTGGACATTTGCTTTGTCTCCTTTGGATCTGTTTGTCTCTTTTTATCCCATCGACCAGGGTTGTTTCCAGCCTCGGGACAGTCTGTAGTTCGTCACCACCCTAATGGTCTAAGCGGGTCCAAATAATGAACGGATATATGGAAGTGTAGCTGTAAAACACTTTTAAGATGAATAGAAAATCAAAGGTCATATAAAATGGAAAGTCCATTAGCAAATACGGCGTTCCTTAAACTCTGAGGATTAGGTTTCTTGGTAGCCAGCTGCTGCCACTCAGCTCCAGTCTCCTGGGTTTAAAGCCTGGGGACCCTCGTGTCGTCGAAAGACGTGAATTTAGTTTAACTGGTAACTATCAATCTTAAAAAAATATTGGTACTAAAATGGCAGTTTACTGGCTTGTGTGGTTCGTCATGGAACCATTTCATTCTATAAGGATTCTCTTCTTATGAAATTGGTTCTTTGGATTATGAAAAGGTTCCCGATATTTGGACAAAACAGAAATCTTAACTGTGTAGTGGGCCATCTAACAAGATGCTGTCAGATCAAGAAAACCTAAAGTTAGCTTGTGTTACTGCATTCAGGGGGAGTCCTTTAAAATCCAGGAGCCCACTGGTATTTCACAAATCATGGAACCGTCTATAAAGGATCTTTATGAAATGTTCAAGTGGATCGTTCTTTTGGTTTCCCTATTCTCTCCTTTATTTGTAAGAGTGTAGATTGAGCCCGTGTGTGTCCTGCGAAGGAACGACCCCCGTCGAGTGGCTTATTTGTCAACACACAATCCTGAGGTAGATAGGAGAATTAAGGTGAAGGACTGACAGCCCCCTATTAACCCCAGAGACCATCGGGTCAGCCAAAGTGTTATTTAAAAAGAGTTCTATACTTAAATAACCATGTGATTATTTTTTATATTTGAACTTTTTGAAGACTTTGCTAATTACAAAAAAGGAAGTGGTTTACAAAATATTGTTTAGTTTAAGCCACCTTATGAAGTTAGTGTAAAACGGAAGGGAAAATAAAATATGAAGACGACAAAAGGTAAAGATTATTTCCTCGCCGAGAAAATCGAAAGGAGCTGAAGTACACGTTTTAAGATGTACATACTAGCCCAGGTTATATAGGAATTTGTCAAGGCGCTATACAAGTTAACAAATATCTCTGATCTTCGATGTATTAAGTTTATCAGGGTAAAGCGCAGCATTAAAACTCCACTCATTTCAATCAATCAATCAATCAACATTTATTTATATAGCACATATTCATACAAAAAAATGTAGCTCAAAGTGCTTTACAAAATGAATAGAAAAATAGAATACACAATAAAAAATAAACATTAATTAAGTCAACATTAATTAACATAGAATAAGAGTAAGGTCCGATGGCCAGGGTGGACAGAAAAAACAAAAAAAAAAAACTCCAAAGGCTGGATCATTTGATTTTTCAATGGATATATTTACGTTATGTCCTTGCCTTTATCATCGGTAACTATCTGTTATTTGTCAAATATTCGTAAATCTATGTAACAAGTTATTTTCGATACAATTCGGGAATGGATGGATGGCTAAACGCTTTGTCTTTTGCGTTTCATTCATTCATGTCGTATTTGAACGGGGTAGTTAGCAGCCACTCAGACTTATAGCTAATCACCAATCCTGAAAGTCCATTAATCGGCCATTTTAAAGAGTATACTCATATACATACCATTTGATCAATAATCTCATTCAGCTCTGATGACAGCAATCAGCTTTAAGTGGATTTAAGAGGAGGTAGATGAAAAAAACAGAAGACAGGTTCAAGTCCCAAGCCTGACTCGCAGCCCAATAAGCGTTGATCAATGGATTGTGAGAACATCTTATATTAGTCGTACACTTCTTTAAAGACTCGTGATGTTTTGGCAGGAAATATTGCAAATAAAACAGGTGTTGGATCAAATCATCCTTTAATTCCGATGTCGAATTTCCAAGTTGCAATATCCTGCAGGTAGAAAACTGAAAGGGAGTACAACAAATCATTTTACAGTATATTGTTATTTTCTCACTGTTTATCAGAGGTAAAGGGGATTTGAAACAATTGCTTTTTATTCAAGTACGTCAATTAGAGGCATCCATCAAAAACTAGCTGAATGGTCGGAGTTTATTGCATCTTAAGCGTTCGAGCCATCATTATCTCTCAATCAAATCTGCGAGTCGCGGTGGGGGTGTAATACACGTCGCGCTCTTTGCAGGGGTGATGAAAGTCACGCACGTCTCTGTGGGCTCTGGGGGTATAAGAAGGCCGGAGGGCTGATGAGGTGAGAACAGAAACTTCGGAGACTGACAACGGCGCAAAGTTCAGCCTGGCAGAAACGGGTCGGAGGGAACGACAGAACGGCGGCAGCTTCTGTAAGTCAAATCTTAAGGCATTCATTACATTCTGCTCATTTTCTCGTAATTCTGTTATTTCACTGAGCCGATGCATGTTTTGGAATATCGCTTTTTAATTATTGACCCCCAAGGCGACTCAGGGGCACAGGCAGGTGAAGTGACTTTCTCGTGGTCACACAGTGTCAGTAGCAGGATTTGAACCCACAGCCTCAAGGATCGAGGTTCAAATCTTTAACCATTTGCGATCTCTTATATACTGTACATGTTCCATTGTTTTAAAAGTTTAAAAAGTGTTGGTCATCGCTTAATGGTCTTCGGAGTGTTACGATGTTCGTTTACCTTACTGTAATTGGAGACATGCGCTGACTAACATCCGAGACTGAATGTTCTGTTTGTATTTAGCTAAACTTAAAAAACTGCACGTCGGCCGCGTTTTTTAACTGATCCATTTGATCTCACATTATTGGGGCCAGGGATCATGCTGGGCTTTAAAAATATTTATTAATACAGAACATTAAATTTCTCTCGGGTAACACGGACAATTAAGGATTAACGACAAAAAACGAAGGCTCCCAAGCTTCCACTCGAGTCTCCACTAGCTGGTAACCTGCTCCATGTGCCCTTGTTCACCATGTGAATAAATATTTTCTAAGCCCTGTGAGAAATATACCATATGATTTTGTTAAAAACGTGTTTTATACTAACAACTCACAAAAACCTTACTAATTCCTTGGGGAAATTCTGAGCACTTCCATCAGGTCTCCTCTCAGCCTTTCTTATCTTAAAATGACATGTTCATTTCCTTTGACATTTCATCTTCATTGTTTTTCCTCACAACTCTACTTTAGTGATAAAGTAAGTTTATTATTAGATTATTATTATTAAGTTTATTTATATATCTGTGGGCTGTGACAATTTAGTATCTGTCCTGTAGTACACTCTTGAAATCTTAATAATAATAATAATAAGTGGAAGGGTTGATTTTTAATTGTTTGGAGATCTTTTAAATCTCTAACCAGACTCATAGGCATTTAGAAAAATATAAGGGACACACTGCTTCTTCAGAGAAGTGTCATAGGAAAATCATTTTTGGTTCTTAAAAGAAGAATGTTCCAGAAGGACCTTTATTTATTTAGATCTGATACTGGCTCTCTAAATAAGCACGAATAGATGATAACAGCTCTGTACAACACCAGTGGGTTTCTGATTTTAAAAGCACTCTGGTCCCATTCCATCTGAAGGAGAAGGGAACACAATTTTGGTCTTTAGAGTTCTTCAAAACTTTGTTTTATTTTGGAAAACATTGGTAAATAGCATTTAGTGAGTTTTGTAGGGTCTATTTTTGTTAAAAATCATGCAATGTTCTAATAAATTCACTGTACAGACTTTCAAGTGTTAATTTGCCGTGTAAGCTCTAAAACCAGATGGCCTCTTTGACATTCCCACACTTTTTGCGTTGTGATGAATCGGCTCCAGGGTGTCAACCTTTGTATTTATGCCATGTAAGGTAAAACATGATGAGTAATTTCGGTCAATTTGATAAAAATTGTGTTCAGTCGTATGCATAGCCAGGTGTTCTCAGGATTTTGTGTCTGTCATTAAATACTTTTACTGAAAAGATGTCAGCCTTGAGTGCTGTGAAAATGTTGGACGGACGGCCATTGTTCAGTGATTCCATCCATTGCACAGGGTGAACCAAAATGAAGTAACACGTTTCAAACATTAATTCAACAAAAATGCTACAAGATAAAATCCATCCATTATCCAACCTGCTATATCCTTACTACAGGGTCACCGGGGTCTCCTTGAGCCAATCCCAGCGTGCAAGGCAGGAAACAAACCCTGGGCAGGTGCCAGCCCACCGCAGGGCACACACACTAGGGACAATTTACGATCACCACTGTATCTAACCTGCATGTCTTTGGACTGTGGGAGGAAACCCAAGCAGACGCGGGGAGAACATGCAAACTCCACGCAGGGAGGACCCAGGAAGTGAACCCAGGTCTCCATACTGTGAGGCAGCAGTGCTACCACTGCGCCACCATGCCGCCCACAAGATAAATTACATTTCTTTATGACACAAGATAGGGTATACAAAATAGAATCTGTTTTAAAAATGATGTCTTCAAGGTGGTGGCAGCGATTTCATGGTGAATAGCGTCCTTGATGGCTTCAAGGTTTTGAAGTTAGTGTGTGTACACCTTTGACTTGAGATAGCCCCACAAACATGAAGTTCCTGCACTACCATCATTTTGTGTAGAATGCAAAATCCTCCTCAAAGTCGTGTTGGAAATGCCTTAGGCAGAAGCATGTTTGTGCACTGAACATCTAGGAGACTGCAAAATTGATGCCCTTACACCTTAAATGTTTTCACCTGTCCGAGTACAGCCTGGAGATTTTCTGTTCAATGTTGTAACTGTCTCCCTAAATTTACCCACCCACCCACTGAAGAACTGATTTCCGATTTGGGATGTCACCATTCGGAGGAATGCTGAAGTGCATTCGGAAGGCGTGTTGCGTAGTGATGATGGATTCGTTGTTTTTGAAGAACGTTTTGACAGTGAAATCATGGTGCGCACAGGACCAAGGTATGTTGCCGACTGAAAACTACAAGGGTTCACCTATCAAAGGACCCCCACTGCATCCCACTCGCCTGCCTCGTGCAATGACCTACCTTGACAAATGTGGTACTTCACTTTGGTTCACCCTGTATATGCACTGTGGCCATCAAAACTGGATGTGTTGGTCTAATACTGCATGTGTGTGGCTTCATCCTGTTGCCCATTGAATCTGCTATTGCAAATTTTTTTTTCCTGGTACATGTTGTGAAAGTATTGTTGAACAAACACGAAACAGTGATGTGCTGCCATGCTAGAGGCATCTCATGTGGACAAAGTAGTCTGATGTCCTATGTATACTATAGGGTGGTCCAGATCTAATAATGCAATTTTCATTACGTTATAACTTATTAAGTTTATTACATAGAAAATAACCTGGACCATCGAGAAGTGTGAGAACCGACAACGTGAAGAATTGTCTTCATGCCAAACTGGAATCATCCCCGCATAAATCAAAGTCATCCAGACCATCTGGATCTGCATAATTAGTGTACCACAGGCCTACACCAACCCTGACCAGTGCATTCAATTGTGAAGAAAACTTATTTAAATTGATCCATGGTTTACACTTTACAAAAAAGTAATCACAGCAGAGTTCAAGGGTATCCTGCCTTGTACACTTCTGTTATTCAAGATAACAGTTTTCCTTACGTTTTAAGGAAACAACCCTATAAGCCTACAAATGTGCCACTCTTCTTGGTATATGTTCCAAAGCTGTGTTACCTGAGCCACTAATTCTTAAATATACGCATCCTTCCCTCCATCCATCCATCCATTTTCCAAACCCATTTCTCCAGAACAGGGTCACAATGAAGCTGTATCCTTATACCAGCAAAAGGCAGGAGCAATCGCCAGAGTAGATGCCAGCCCACCAGAGGATGAAGACATGCAGACACACATCAGGGGGCCGATAAAGCGTCACCTGTCCACCTAACCTGTTCATGCAAAACTGTTTAGATCTGCCATTCAGTGGATTCTTTATATTATACGAATATTTGAATGCTTGCTGGATCCTTGTGTGTTTTTATGCTTTCCTTAAAAGGTTTTATTTCCATAAGGTGCACTGAATGCTGAACCTTGGCTAATTTGTAGAATATTTGCATTATTTTATCTTCAGCTGCAAGGTGCACATAAAGCCGATTATTCAAGTTATTTTTTTTGGCAGCCTTGTCAATGTTCAAAGATGTGACTTTCTTGCAGTTTAATATTTTTCGCTTTGAAGACTTGTGGGACACTAAAACCATAGAGGTTATTAAAGAGCTTATTTCATTTTGAATTGGTGTCATCTCTACTGCCACATTCATAAAATGAAGATGTCCGAGTCAAATGACAGTTGCGGTTTTCATTAAATGTAATGAATTTGAAGGCAGCTTCCGTTTTTTTGTCTCCTGCAGTGATGCTGGCCAGGGAATAAGAAGTGGGGGTGGTGACATCCATCCTACTCAATCTGTCACTGATAACATTGTAAAGCCCCTCAATGTTTTAAGATACAATACTTGTCTTCAGCTCTACTCCTATACGAGTAAACAGTGAAAACAAGCTATAGACATCTTTGAAGTGATTCCATAAAACCGAGTCCATGTCCCTGCCACTTGTTTCTACCTACTTGTGCTTCGTGTGGCCGCTGCAAGGTGAAAAAGTGGTGCTTCTGAGCGATGCCATAAGAGAACCATTTTTGGTTTCCAAAAGAAGCAATCACAGGATGGTTCCAGAAAGAACCCTAATTTGTTTAGATTTGTCACAGCTTCCATACACAAGCATGAATAGATGAGAAGAGATATGTGCAGTAGCAATGGCGTCCTTATTTAAAGGGCTCTTACTACTTACAATGACTCATGTATTCTTGATGTCTCAGTATCCCGTTAGGCAGCCTACTTTCCAGTAAAGCTTTCGGTTTTTTCTACATAGAACCTTTTCAAAGCCCAAAGTGCCAACTTCATAAGCAGAGAGCCCTTCCCAGAATGAAATGGCTTTTTTTTTGTCAAATAAAACATCTATAAGGAACCATGCTACCCAGTAAAGTGACAATAAAGAATTGTGATTTTTAATAGTGTACTTCAGTTTTTAGGTTCCCCAGTTTCATTCTCCAGTTACGTTAAGGTGGTGTCCCTTCTTCTGATCCCTGCTTTCCTTCCATTATTTTAGGATTGGCTTCTGTGTTATACTAAACTAGTACCACACATTTGGAACAAAATTTTTAAACCAATACTCCAGATTTTGTCTAAATATATACAACAGGATAGTGTGTATGTGTGTGTGTGCCCTGCGGTGGGCTGGCGCCCTACACAGGCTTTGTTTCCTGCTTTGCGTCCTGTGTTGGCTGTGATTGGCTCCAGCAGACCCCGTGACCCTCTAGTTAGGATGTAGCGGGTTGGATAATGGATGGATGGATGGATGGAAAGGCTTTCATAAGTGGGACATGTATGTTATTTCTTTAAAACTTTTTGTCTTAAACTATAGGTTTAATTTGATGTAGCACAATGGTCAAAACTGGCGCCTTTTCACTGTCTTTGGAATTTAAGCATAATAAGAAATGTCTGCAGAAAATAACATTTTTGCTTAATGCTCTAATTCTAAGGGATGCTGCCTTTGCGAATGGACACACCGTTTTTTGTGACCCATGATTTTCTATTAATCTCAAAGTGCTTTCACCGCTCAGGCCATTAGGGTGGTGAAGGACTACAGCCTGTCCCAGCGGCATGAGTCGCCAGGTAGGAACCAACCCTGAAAGGTGGGAATGATACAAAAAGACCAGATTCGAAACAGGCTACAAACATCCAAATTTAAAACATTTATCGTTTTTATAAATTAAAAAAGCTGCATGGGAACATAAAGCTTCACTGACTGTATAGGTGTGCAGATTACTTACGTACTTAAAATAACGGTTCTACTGGGTTGTGTGATTCCTTGTAGAACTGGTAAATGACAATTTAAGGTTCTTTTTGTGTCAAACTGGGTCTTTGGGCTTTAAAGATGTTCCTAATAAGTGGATAAAATAGAAATCTTTTGTAAATTATAGTCTACCAAGCAAGATGCAACACATAAGAAAACCTGAACTTAGCCTGCGCGACTGTGTGCAACAAGAAAACCCAAATTTGATATTATCTATTGATGGCTATTTATGTTACCTGTTAAAGACCTACATCATTTTTTTCTTAATTCTGTTTTTTTTATTCATTTGGCATCTTTTTGTGTAAGGGTGTACACACATAACTTCACCCATGGAACTTGGTAAAAATGTATTAATGACATCCTTTTGGATAAGCGATTTCAGAATAGTTAAACCCTTCTTGCTTTTTCCCTGTTTTCACAAGGCTCAAATACAACATCACTCCCCTTTCCACATTAATCCTAGACGTTGCAAATCAGGGAATTTCTGTCCACCGCCTTTGTCTCGAAATCCGCGAAGGGAAACTGCGTGGCAGGAATTCCCGTCAGCGGATCCCATAATTGTAGCCTAATATCTGTTAAAGACGGCCAATGAGTCAGGATTAGAAGTGAAAGGCCCAAGCATTACGTCCGTCTGGAAACCAAAAACTTTGTTTTCTTGAAGACTGATATTTTTTTTTTTTTACAAATGATAGAAAAACTCCGTATTGCAAGAACGGAACGTGTGACATCACCTCTACGGAAAACGGACCGTTTAGGAGAGCCCATAGATTGCATTCGTAGTCGAACTGCACTGTCTGCCACCGTTAACAACAGCATTTCAGGTCAAGTGCATTCACCGGATTAACAACACAACTTTTCAGGAAAATAATTATATACTTGGAATAGACAGGGATCAAAAACGGGCCTGGAGTTCTGTCCAGGCTGATGCACCATAATCGGTACATACTGTATGTTATTGGCTATTAACTTGCAATTAAAGTAATACAGCATTACATCATACTCCAGCTCTCATCAGCAACTAGATTAGTGCAACAGGAGCTGCAGCTCAGGAGTTAAGTACTGTATATGTGTATGATGCATGTGTGAGGTGCGCTGAGGATGACATACGAGCCTCTCGCCCCCACTCTCTCTCTCGTCTATCGTGCGCTCGCTTGCTCTTTGTGTCTCTCAGTTTGTCGCGCAAAAGCTTAGAGAGAGAGAAAGAGAGAACACTCCGCCAGGAACTGACCCGTTTGTTCTATCTATCTATCTATCTATCTATCTATCTATCTATCTATCTATCTATCTATCTATCTATCTATCTATCTATCTATCTATCTATCTATCTATCTAAGCATATATGTGTATATAAATGTACCATATGCCTACAGTACAAGTGTATGTGTGTGTCTACAGGCGTTAAACTTTACTGGGTATTTAGTTCGTATCGTCTCTCATTCAGTCTCTGTATTGTTCTTCTATTGAATGTAGAGTTAAATCGGGGTGGAAGCCATAAGAACATAAAAAGTTTCACAATCGGTCTCACTTAATAAGCTAATAGCTCGCATTTTAGCTGGAAGGAAGGGGGCAGAGAATTTGTACTCCACATAAAGAACACTCAGTCTGGGGATCTGAACACATCACACGCCCTTTTGGTTTAGTTTATCTCTATAATTAAAAAGCTTTCAGCAGGCTGCAGACCTGGAGTAATTCATAATGACATCACATCATTGCGGAACAGTCGTCTTAAAGAAGAGATAAACCACGAGTGACACTAATATGAGTAACAGGTCTAATAGGACTAATCTGGATGTGTAACACTTTCCAGGCCGTTATTTTCATAGTCCTTTGTAGTTCTTCTGAAGTCGATTAGAGTGTCGATGCAAATATTCTATAGGCTGGGAGGCTCAATCAAACGGTGTTTGTGTATTGTGCGAAGGTGATTGTATATTTTGCTTGTAATGGCGTATTTCCTTTGACCCAAATAGTCGGAAAACGGCAATCGAAAGGGAACACATTAGCATGGCTGAGTTCGGGCACTGCAATCAGATGAATCAGAAAAGATGAGTAAACTCAAGGGTGGGAGGCACATCTGGATTCACTACTGCAGCTGTACCTGTTGACAATACATGTGTGTGTTTGTCACTGAAAGTTGTGAAAATTTTCCAGTTAGTTAATGAATTAGAATGAAGGACACAAATAAAGGATTGCGGAAAAAGGATGGAGAGGAATTGGAAAAATGTAATCGAGGACTAATGAGCGTGTGAGTGGAAATGCAAATGAAGGGTGACGAGCTGTAAACTCCAAGACGGCCAGGGATGCTTCTGACTCCGCCCTTGGCTCCTCCCACTCCCAATGCTTCTGGTCATTCACTCACTCGTCCGCCCTGCAGAGTCTGTCAGTCCGGCTGAGAGCCTAAGAGGATTACATCAGAGCGCTGAATGAAGTCAGCGGTACACTGAAAGGCAGATTTTGTAGGGTACCGACGGATTTCACTCCGGAGCCTCTACAGCGCTTCTCTCTCAAATATTACCTGCGCCACTTGGCGAGTCTCTGTGTCAGGCAAGTACAACTTTTAGAAACCTTTTAGGAGTCCTTTCGTAGCCAAAATAATTCGGTTTTGAATTTCTTTTTAATATTAAGTTGTTATAGTAGACTAGTGTAAACTACACCAGTTGCCAGTCTAATTTGTAAGTGTGGGAGATCCTGACGTTCTTGATTGCTCTGTTTCAGTATTCATTGATTATACAACCGCAGTCAAATATAGAACGCGCAGTCCGGATCAAGTTAAGTAGTAATTGCGTGGCATCGCTTCGACCCACAATGGACTGACGTCCCGTCCAAGCTTGGGTCCTACCAGTATATCTCTGCTAGTAAAACGAAAAATAAATTAGTGGACTCAAAATTTCGAAAATGCAATTGTCGTTAATAAAAAATGCGAAAGTAAAATAGTAGTTTAAATAAATGAGAGAGAAAAAGAGGTGGAGAAATATCAATGAAGCTTTTTGTAAATGCACCCTCTGTTATCAATCACGCCATTTGTTATATGTTTACAGTTAGTGTAGCCAGGTCTTTCTTTCTTTCTTTCTTTCTTTCTTTCTTTCTTTCTTTCTTTCTTTCTTTCTTTCTTTCTTTCGCTGATTTGATAAATATTCGCGAAAAGCCCCCCTTTCTGGCGACCCTGACTGCCATTTAAAAAAAAAGTTTGGAATATTACGATTTTTTTTAGAATAAAATCAACAGGATTATAAAATGGCAAAACAATGTCATTTCTAAGTTGATATCTTGTATTTGTCTTTGCCGCCCGGTACTTTGGTTCCCCTGTCATTTACAATAGTCGGTAAATTCAAGGATTTTAGATTTTAAACCATTTAAACAGACCTTCAGTGTGAGGAAACGTGGGAGTAAAACTAAATTTAGAGAATAATGAACAGTTGTGACAGTCGTTCAGATGTTTTTCTGATTTGACTGTACAGTATTTGATTTTCCGTATTTGGCTGTGTTCACTTCGGAGCTCAGTCTTTCGAAATCACCAGCTTTATGTTACTGATTGTATTTTAATGATGAGCAGTTTTACAAAGCAACATACCCAGAGTCATGCAGCGCTTAGATCTGAAATGAATGCCATTGGAGTGTCTTGAACGTAAAACAAAGAAATAAAGAGAGATAAATGCAAATATAAAGGTGTCAAAAGGGTTCTTCAGAGTGATGAATGTTCCAGAAGAAAATCTTAATTCCTTTAGGTCCAGAATAGGTTTCATAAATATTCATGAATAGATAGGAGCAGATTTGTGAAATACAATGCAATACAATGTATTTTTCTTGATCAGTTAGTGTCCTGCTAGTTCTCCGACTAAATATTTCTGTTTTGTCTACTTGTTAGGCGCCTTTTCAATGCCCAAAGAACCCATATCATATGTAAAGAACCCTTTGCAGATCTCTGACATTAATGGTTCTTCAAGGGACCACACAACCCAGTAAAGTGCCCACATCATTAAGAGTGTATTGAAGGACCTAAACTGACAGACACAGTGTATGGAAACACAAAGGCTTGTTCTCGTTGGAGACTTTAGGCAGCAAGGTCAGACTTGACTACCACCCTAATTGGATTATCTGTATGCTCTTTATAGGCTATTTATTTCAGGGGCACTAAAACTTGAGAGACAGAAAGAAGGCCGGGCTAAGGATCTTTGCGGTATCCAGAAGGTTGCTGGTTCGAATCCCCGTCACTGCCAAAAGAGATCCTACTCTGCTGGGCCCTTGAGCAAGGCCCTTAACCTGTAATTGCTCCAGGGGTGCTGTACAATGGCTGACCCTGCGCTCTGACCCCAAGGGATATTTGAAAACTAACAAATTTCTAATACAAGAAATTGTATAAAGTGACATAAAGAACAACAAAAAAAAAAAAAATATATATATATATATATATATATATATATATATATATATATATATATATATATATATATATATATATATATATCTGAAGCAGTCTAGATTTTCTTGAGTTGAAGAATGTTTATGTAATCTACAATATATCAAAGGTTCCAGAGCTCAGTCTTTCAAAATCACCACCATTATGTTATCCATCCATCCATCCATTTTCCAACTCGCTGAATCCGAACACAGGGTCGTTGGGGTCTGCTGGAGCCAGTCCCAGCCAACACAGGGCACAAGGCAGGAATCCAATCCCGGGCAGGGTGCCAACCCACCGCAGACCATTATGTTATCAATAAAATATTTCAGTTCAACGGTAATGGTAGTACTGGTACAAAGTAACTCAGACAGCAGCACAAACTATTAAGATATGAAATAAATACCACAATGTCTCTATTGCATGCAGAATTAAGCAGAGATTTGACTGAAAATTAATAAATCATCAAGTACCACAGGCTTTGAGTTGGGATTTGAAAGCACATCGACAGATACAGTATGGCGGTCAGCTCTCCAGATTAGATGTGAGTGCTGTAAGATGACGGGAATTTACGGGGGTCTCACCTCTCTGTTATATATGCTCTCACATTATAGAGTCTTCTTTAATTTAGTCTGACAGAAAAGAAGCTGCCCTCTTGAAGAGGTGAACTGGCTCTTCCTCCTTTCATTTCTTACACAAGTCTACATTTGGTGGTTAAGGCTGTGGTGGTTCAAACCCTGCTACTAACGCTGTGTGACCACGAGCAAGTCACTTCACCTGCCTGCATGGGCTCCACTTGGGGGGAAAAAAAGAAATGTAACCCCCTGGAGCTCCGATGGTGTACGTCGTGTGGGATAAAGGCATGAGCCAAGTAATGAGAAGTGAATGTGCACATGTATACAGTGTATCTTTTATTATCTTCTCTTATACGTGTTTGCTGTTGTTTCAATATGTTCATGCTTTTATTTGAATTATTTATGATTAGATTTGCGTGGTATTGAAAAGTCAAGCAAAATGACACCTTTTTTGTGTGGTTTTTAAATTTTATTCGTCTAAAATTATTATAAATTTGTATGAAAGAAATTATCTTTGTGACAGTGTGTTTACTTTTAATCTCTACGTATAAAAGTATAATTTATTTTTCTTCATTTATATGTTTTACTGTGTGCCATACCCAGTAACTTCTATATTTTGAAACCTTTTGTACGTTGCAGCTTTTAAACTCCTTCCTGTCTATTAGTTCCTCATTACTTTGAGTTGGCCCTTTCTCTTGGGGTGAAGTCTTTACATCTGTTATATTTTGTAGGATTAGCGCATGTTCTTGTAATTTTATAGTATCTACTGGCTCCCTGCATTCTTGCATGTAGTTGTTTCTCCTAATCATATGATATGATAAATGAGTTAAAAGTGAATGATGTGTGAAAGTTAATGGCACCTAAGGAAAAAGCTGAAAGACAACACTATTGTAACATTCATGTATATTATTTATGAGAGTCTCCCATGACTGTTTGAGTCTGATCAAGCCGCTTAAACTGTAGAAGAAAAGGGGGCCATTATAGTACACCTGTAGTAGTCACTCTGGGAGGCGCTATATAAAATTATAAGCTTTCCCCAATCTGTATGACATGTATGGAGTACCAGCTATATTTGCATTGTGTATGATGGTTATAGGGTGGCTGGGGCAGTGGGTAGCGCTGCTGCCTTTGCAATTAGGAGACCCGGGTTTGCTTTCTGGGTCCTCCCTGCGTGGAGTTTGCATGTTCTCCCCATGTTTGCGTAGTTTCTTCTCACCATCCAAAGACATGCAGGTTAGGTCCATTGGTGATTCTAAATTGGCCCTAGTGTGTGTGTGTGTGCTTGATGTGTGTGTGTGTGCCCTGCGGTGGACTGGCGCCCTGTACAGGGTTTGTTTCCTGCCTTGCGCCCTGTGTTGGCTGGGATTGGCTCCAGCAGACCCCCATGACCCTGTAGTTAGGATATAGAGGGGTGGATGTATGGATGATGGTTAGAATGTGCTCCTGGAGAAGCTGAGTTGAGGTCAGTCAGAAATTAAATATGGAGTTAAATTGCATGTTTTTCATTAGAGAATAGTATAAACAATTAGTGACCTGACATGAAAGTGGAAAAAGATTTTACAGGAATAAAAAGTATATATGTGTGTGTAAATGTATACAGTATGAAAAATATACACACAGAATACTACAAACTGTCTTAGTTATAAATATATATCTAAAAAATAATATCTGTGTGTGTGTGTCTATATACAGTATATATTTCTCCTATTTAGCCTTTTTATTATTGGCATCATAGTGGTGTAAATGTGTCACTGCTGCCTCACAACAAGAAAACTGGGGTTCACATCCCAGGTGCTCACTGCATGGAGTTTGCGTGTTCCCCGCATGTTCTCCCCGTGTGCGTGTGGCTTTGCTCTGCTTTACCCCCACAGTCTAGAGACACACAGATTAGGTGAAACTGTGTAGCTAATTTTCCTGCGATGGTCTGCCGCTCTGTCCAGGAGCTGCTCCTGCCTTGTGCCTGATGCCTGCTGGGATGACTCCAGCTGCCCTTTGACCCTGCTCAGGATAGACTGGTTTGAAAACAGATTATTGTTGTTATTGTCCTGCAGCCCAGTGTTTCAGAGGTGGCGCCCTCTGCTGGCAGTCCTCCCCTTTTAGATGGCCTCTTCATTCCTACCTTTAGGATGTGCAGCCTGCTAGCCTAGTCTCTCTCTTAATAAACATCCATCAGTTTCCCCTGAACCTGGTTATTTAGTTCAGGATCCGTTTACAGCTAAAGCACACTATTTATTTATTTGGCTGATTCCTTTATCCAAGGCAGTTTACAACATTTGAGACACAATTTCTTTAGTTTTTCCAACTGGAGCACAGGCAAGTGAAGTGACTTACTCAGGGTCACACCATGTCAGTAGGAGGATTTGAACCCACAACGTCAGGGTTTGAAGTCCAAAGCCTTCACCGCTATGTTCTTGCAGTTTCATTCACACAACTGGAGACGTCCCTGGATGACATGCCGGCCCATTTGAGGGTGCACTTATGCATACGCACTCCCACCAGACCACTTTAGAGTCTCTTATTTGCTTAATGCATGTGAGAAATCTTGGGGTACATCGGGGGAAAAGCCCCTGCAGGCACAGGGAGTATTTTCTATGTCCACAGGCAGTGGTGCGGTCAGGCTTTGAACCCATTCTCCGAATTGCCAAGTCATCAGTGCTATCTGCCTGAATAAACACAGCAGGTAGAAAGAATGGTTAACAAGAGAACTGCTAAAACACTGTCGTGCACTTGGAAAATGTATACTTCAGAAAAATGGATTAAAAGATTAAAAGAAAAGTGCTCCATTAAGAAAAGAGACAGGGCTGTTGGTTCAGTTCCTGCCAAGGATCTTTTCACCCCCAAGTAAGAAACCTTAGCTACCTGCACTCCCATTGTACAAAGTGTATGTGCGAGTAATTAGATTGTAATCTTGGATAAAGTTGTCCGCCACAGATAATGATAAGGATAACAATGGATCAGACTTGAGGTGTCCTCACGTCTCCATTCAGAGGTGTTCAGACAAGATGAGTCAGCCTAGTGCCGCATGAGGCTTGTGAGAGACTCTCTTTATGACAGACCTCTGCATCATTAAGTTATCGACCGCACCGTGGAGTAGGGCAGCCAGGTTGCATCCCACTGTTTTTTGAATTTGCTAAATCCTGTTCAGAGTCGAGGCCGAAACCAGGATGCCACTCCATCACAGGGCACACTCTTGTACTCACTCGCTCGCTCACTCACACACAGATAAGGGGCTGATTTTGAGCTGCCAATTTACCTTCCATGCATGTCTTTGGGATGTGGGAAGGAAAGCAGAGGGCCCACAATAAATCCCACCGAGGGACACGGGCAATGCTAGATTTATTAGGAGAGGGAAGTAAAGGGAGGAGAGGTTTGGCCAAAGGCCTTGGAGGGTCACTTCATTTCATTTTTATTTGTTTTTAAGATGCTTAAGCTGCATTCTTTCCCCTGCTGATAACATCTGCTAATTGGTATCCATTAGGGCTCCAGATGGGGTTATTTTTATTTCTTTAGTTTGGGCTTTTCTCCTGGGGCCTGACTGCCTGCAACAGGGAAATGCTAATGTCTCCAGGAGGTCAATGGCCCACACATTTAAAAAGCCCGCAGCTAGCAGGGGATTGGCCAATATGGCCTCCTTTCACTTGGCTAGGTCTGAGCAGGCTGTGCATTTCATCTCATGGTGGAGTAACCATAAGTAGAGGAAGACAAAATGCGGAAAAGCTTAGTGAGATAAAGCTTTGGAATTCTTCTCTCTGTGAAAGGTGTGCCATGTAGATGGGCATCACTTTTGATCCTTTCAGCCTGATATAGAAGGTTTGTGGTCAAGCTGGTTGGAATGCTCCTGTGCTATTCATTATAGAGATTTATGAAATATAATGCCTCCTGATGGCGCTGCATGATACTAAAAGGATTGGTGGCTTGATGAAATATGGCACCTCATTATGCCGCCTGCTATGAACAGTTGTTTTAGAAAGCTAGGTTGAATGGCAGCCTGATAAAGTGGCATTCCAGTGACAGTTATGAAGGGTAAGTGATGGGTGCCATATAAAATAAATATTGGGGAACCAACCTTTGCATTCCTCGCCTTGGAATGGTGTGGCTGGGCCTGGGGTAGCGTTAAGTATAGAGGACAGCTTGATTGCTACTGTCTTGTGATGATAAATTCTATGAAAGGCACTATATAACAACGACTGGGTAAGAAATAGGGGTAGTGTTTGATAGAGATGGCTGGTGCAGATTAATAAATGGAGCAGGGGATGATGTGATAAGACACATGTTTTAATGTTTTAATGGTCCTCCTTGTTAAAGGCACTACATAAAAGGAATTTTCATTGATTTAACGAGCAGGTAAATAGACAGAAACTCTTTACTTTTACTTATTTTGCTGACGCCTTTATGATAGAATTGGCTCCATTTCTTTTGGTTTTCCAATTGGAGCAGAGGCAGGTGAAGTGACTTACTCAGGGTCACACAGTGTCAGTAATGGGATTTGAACCCACAGCCTCAGGGTTTGAGGTCCAAAGCCTTAACCACTACACCACACTGCTTTAGGATTTATTAAGGGGTATTAATAATTAGAGAGATTAATTAGATCTTGCGGTATGGTATTGCCAAATCTCAGGAGGGTACAGGCAACAGGCACACTTTATTATCAAAAAGTAGGGCTACCTCAAGCATGTTTGCAGTGCCTTGTAGGGCACAGTTTAAGGACTGCCATGCTATCCTCAAGGGGCTCTTATCCTCATCATTTGTGATGTGTTTTTTTTTTTTTGTGAACTACCAAAGCCCCAAAGTTAAACACTTGAGGAACTCTGGTTGCTAAGTCCACACTATTCAGAAACTGACAAGACTTGATTTCATGAAAGGAGCTCTTGACATATTAAAGTTAAGTGGAGAATATACATGGAGAAAAGTAGGCTGAGATGTGTTTGACAAGAGGTGGGGGGCTTTTATTTGATGGATGGGCTGAATGTTTTCCTTCTTCCTGAGGATGAATATGTGAATGTCTTTTCTTTCTTACTGTGTGATACAGACATGGCTCCGCTATAGAATGTACACAAATGAGTCTCTGGGCAGCCCCATACTATTGTGTCCAACGAGCACACCAGCTGGTTTTGGGGTCCTATAAGATGACCAGTCCTTCACTTCACCCCATCCCTCCATCACTGAAAGGTGTGATAAGCTCTCCTTTAATAACAGCAGGCTGATTTCCCCTCTTATGACTCTTTAGGAGGTCCCTATCTTGATACGTGACTTGAAGAGTTTGTCCACAGTTCTCCAGCTGAGCATGAAGACATTTTTAAGACAATCTGCAGAGCCTTGTACTTCTGAAAACGCAGCCTCAGTGCTGTGATGTGAGTGGTGAAAATGCGGACTGTAATTGCGCTCTG
Source organism: Polypterus senegalus (assembly GCF_016835505.1). NCBI lineage: Eukaryota > Metazoa > Chordata > Cladistia > Polypteriformes > Polypteridae > Polypterus > Polypterus senegalus. The sequence goes on from NC_053164.1 coordinate 29,208,504, forward strand.
ATTTGTTTGTGCTTATTATGTGCCCCTTCCCTGACTGGATCCTGCTTATTACAATGTCTCATTCCCTGACTGGTCACCGTACATGGAAAACAAAATATCTCAACATAGCTGGCACAGAAGAGTTTTCCATGGTGCTTTTTATGTTTTCCTGCATGCATCTAAATTGCATTTTGCGCAATTCTGAATGCTGTATACAAGCACAAAAGGCAAATAATTTACCAGTCAGATAAATCCCAAGCTAGCTGTCCCTTTAAGGATTTTCCCAGTGTAGGCGAACATCTACGTCATATGTATTTTATGATCATTTTAGCGCGGATGGCGATACTGTCGTAAACAATGTGAAAATGCTACTGTGGGTGAAGGTCATTTTCATTTAAAAAAGCCATCGTAGTGTGGAAGTTGCCTCAGCGTCACATTTTTGTAGGTAATGGTGGTGGGCTCATTATGTTTTCTTTAACATTGCGCTTCAGCAATTAACAGCCTGCCAACACCTCAAGGTTAGAGGATCAAATCCGGCATCTGTGTATTTAAATCTGTGGCCTACAGGTTAAGGAGTTGGGCTGTAAATCCCTGACGGTGTCACGGTGTGACACCAAAAAGCGTCATGTGCTCCTAGTTTGTTGAAGTGGTTCCCTACATTCTGTGTAAAAACACTGAGTAGTTTAGAAAAGCACTGCATTAATGTACATTGTAATTCATTTTTATCATTTTGTACATCTCATTTTCATATCCACTTCTACTGGTGAGTGTCACTGTTATTACATTCATACATACTGTACATACATGCATGTCTCTCTGTTATAGAAAGAAATCTTGGAATGAGACGAGACTTTCTCAGAGAGAGACGAGACATGACTTTCTCAGAGAGGCACTTTCATGTCCCGTGATACAAGACAAGAGTAGATGACAAAGTAGAACGTCGTAAACAATTTAAAAACGTTGGCAGGGTACACATGCAGAGCAGGTTAGAGATAATGGAAGCACGAAAATTCCATCCATCCATCCATCCATCCATCCATCCATCCATCCTCTTCTGCTTATCTGAGATCAGGTCGCGGTGGCAGCAGCTTGAGATGCCCTGACTTCCCTCTCCCTGGCCACTTCTTCCAGCTCTTCCTGGGAGAATCCCGAGGCGTTCCCAGGCCAGCCAAGAGACATAGTTCTTCCAACATGTCCTGGGTCTTCCCCGGGGCCTCCTCCCGGTTAGACATGCCCAGAACACCTCACCAGGGAGGCGTCCAGGAGGCATCCTGATCAGATGCCCGAGCCACCTCATCTGACTCCTCTCGATGCGGAGGAGCAGCGGCTCTACTCGGAGTTCCTCCCAGATAACTAAGCTTCTCACCCTATCTTTAATGAGTTTCCTCCGCAGGGTGTTTGGACTTTGTCTTAAAGATAAGGTGAGAAGCTCAGTACGAAAATTCGAAAGTCTCAAAAAAAATAATAGTAATGATCACATTAGCGTAAACAAATGGAAATTATTACTTGGTGAAATAACGGAACAGTGAAAAGAGATGGAATATATTGTTTGAATTTAAACTTTAAGTTGGAGACTTGTAGATCGTGGTGTTTCCATCTGGAAAAAGTAGTGTTTCTTCCCAATGAAGAAGCGTATCCGCGAGAATTAAAAGATTTGTTGTTTGGTGAAAGAGAAACCCACACACGCTGTCGCGCTTGGGTCACAGAGTTGCGGATACACAGGAGATTTTAGAGACAGAAACGTTATTCAAACACTTCAAACAAACGTAAGTCTCAAGCAGTCTCTTTCAGGAGTGAATCGAGCTCCATGTGTAGTTGGGGACGTCGACAAGCGAACAGGGGGTGAAGCCCCCTAGTATATAAATCTAGTTATTCAGTATGTAGTGCTATTGTAACATGTACAGAGTACAGTGAAATTCTTACTTTCATGTTTGACCAACGTGCATCGTATTGCAACTTTCAAGTGCCTTTGATAAACAAAAACATAATTGTGAGTGTGTATGTATGTGTGTGTGTGTGTGTGTGTGTGGGTGGGTATAAGTGTGTTGTGGCCTGTAGGGGTGTCTCAGTGTCCCAATCCCCAGACACAACTACACAGACACAAGTCCCAGGCTCAAATAAATGCTTTAAAAACATACCATCAGAAAGGCACTAAACAATGCACTTGAATCCTCTTTGATGTTTGGGTTGCTTTACATTATACATGAATGCCCGGTTATTTGCGACGTCCTCCCAACACACCATGCTGACTGCATACCTTGAGCATCGTTCTCATAAAACATGCTTACAGTATGGTAAAGATTAGGGTCGTGGGAGAGTTATGAGATTAATGAATCATTATGACTGCCGAGTAGTTGTGTCTTGCGGAGGACATGTCATCAAGTATGACACTCTCTTGGGTAGTGACACGGTCATGTTGTGCTGCAGCCTTCTCAGGTTTTCTGCTTTGACATGTGACATAAATATGCAGTCTGATTGGCTGTTGAGAGAAGTTCTTGAATTTCAGAGCTCCAGATGTCTTTAGCTACACCCTTCTGCCTTTTATGCTGGACCCAGGAGGATTTCCAGTGTCACAACATTATACAGTGGAAGACCATCTGAATCAGGCGGAACCACCTGTGAACTTCCCCCTGGTGGCATCCACATCACCCAACCGGACTGTCCAACAGGGCTGAAATTCCCAGGTCACCCTGCAGATGTTCACACGGATGATCAAGCCAAGGGATGCCATGATCTAACAGTGTTGGGCATTGGGGGTGGGGTGGGGGGGGCATATAAGGGTCTCCTGTTGTCCTTTCTTTACACAGTCTTGTCTGGGAAAGTGAAAACAAACCATCCCGGCCAGCACATCCATTCATTCGTGTCCTCCGTCAATTATAAGGGACCTTTGGTTAAACAAGGAACCATCCAACCCTGGTGGACCAATCCAGTCCATACCTATCTTCCTTCCTTTATTTTATATACGATTGCCATAAAGGTGCTCTATGACAAAATGACTGCTTGTTGTTTCTGCTCATCTTGGGCTCTTTGCCTTTAGTTGTTGAAGCGGCCACAGATTTAAAAGTAAATAGTCTTTACATAATCTCCAGGCTTCACTAGAAACATTCCTCCTAATCTCCCTTTTCTAATAAAAGCACGTCATTCACGGCCACGTCAATTCCATCTCCTGCAGAAGTAAATCATATTCCACTCTGACAGCGGAAGGGAGGCCTGCTGACTCTGAAAATCCCTAGGATTAAAATCTACACCTAAAATCCGCTTCTGATTTATGACATCAAAGACTATTCCTTTTTTAAAACATTCTGTGTGGTGGCAGCCAGTGTTATGCTAATGGTTAAGATGCTGGACTGTAATCTACAGTAGAACTAGACAGATTGTTCAGGCCCAGTCTGGTCTACATTGAGTAACTCAGTATTAACATGGTGGAACTGAACTGGAGCTAAAACAAATGGTCTATACCTGCTAAGAACTGTGGGATGGAGTGATGTTCACAGTCCCTACTTCAGTTCATTCCCCACCATCATTCTATCTTGGATCAAGCCATTTAATCTTGCACTGCTTTCATTGTAGAAATGTGTAAACAGTTATAGTGTACTTTAAAACAGCCCTGCGATGGTGTCCACTGTGGAAGGCACTATATAAAACTACAAGTTCAGTCTTTACCACAGAGTCTGATAAGCTACTTAAACTACGAGCATTCACATGAAGTAAGATTAAAACTGAACTGTACCTGTAGAGCAGCCTGGCATGGCATTCAGTATGGAAACAACTGTAATAATGTAAGAAGGTCTGCAGTGAAATCATCGTAATGACTAATAAACAGGGTGTCCAGTGCAGAAAGCACCATATAAACTTTCTCAGTTTAATCTTCACCAGTCACTTACTCTGATCAAGCCAGTTAAAGTGTAGGTACTGATATGGTAGGATTAGGGGTACAATTGTCCTTTACTTTTAGAGCAGTCTGGCATGGCATTCAGTATAGAAGGCGCTTTATGAAATCCCAAAGGTTGCAGTGAAATCATCAGAACTGTCTCACTGTGATCCTGATCAAGCCACTTAAGCTTTGAGTAGGCACATTCAAGTAGTAAGGGAACAATTGTTCTCTAACTATAAGGGAATCTAAGAGGGAGTTCACTATGAAGACCACTACATAACGTCTCAAAATTTCAAGTTAATTTCTTATAACTAACTACTTGTGTAATTCTTCTAAGGCACTTAAGATGCTTGTACTTACAGTGTAGAAACAAGGAAAGAATTGTACAATACCTTGGAGATGTGGTTCCATGAACTATATAAAAGGTCGAGATTCTTCATTAAAATCCTCACTAATGACTAACGGCAATCAAGCCACTTACTTGCCAATACTTGCAATGAAAACGTCAGTAGTGTGTTACAACATATGAAGAGATCTGGAGTGGACTTTACTGTAAAGGGCACAATATAAAATCACAAAGTTTTCCATTCAAGCTCCACCATGAAATCAGTGTGTGACTCTGAGTAAGCCATTTAACTAGTCGGCACTTACTGTACAGAAATACGTAAGATAATTGTATTGAACCTGCAGAGGTCAAGATTCCAGGCACTATAAAAAATCAGTGTTCTCAGTATAATCCCCATTAATGACTCACTGGGTGTTTCTCATCAGTCTGCTTACTTGCCAATACTTACATTACACTAGTTGGATAAGAACTGAAACATAACAATCAAAGTTCATTCACAGTGGAAGGCACTCCAGGGTATAAAGGCTGCCAGCTCAAGCTGTGTCATTGACAATGAGCGACTCTGAGCACATTACTTAAGATGACTATGCTTACCCTGTAACGATATACAGCATTGGTCTCAAACTCTGCTCCTGGAGGGCTGTAGTGGCTGTGAATTGTCATTCTCACCTTTTCCTTAACTGGTGACCAGTTTTTGCTGCTTATTGACTCATTTTCCTTTCATTTTAATTGACTTGTTTTTTTAAGATTGGCTTCCCTGAATTTCTTTATCATTCCTCTAAATTGCTTCATTTCTTTCCTTAAATGGCACCCAAACAGAAATGAAATGTGAAGTGAATGAGAACACAACAGAAGACCAACTAAGTCAGGACCTCAAACTCCAACCAATTTCACTTTGTCCAGTTCCTTAATTAGGAGTCGATTCTTTTTGTTAATCAAATCCGTTCTTTAATTCCATGGCTTGTTGCTGCTCTCATTGTGTAATAGTAGACATTTCCGAAATTGTTGATTTTCTCTTTTCTAAGAGCACTGTGAAAATGTTTTGCGGACCCGAGCAGATCAATATTCTCGAGACCTTCATCTTTCTTTTATTTTCAGATATTGTATACTGGACACAGTTTTCTGGTCATGTTTTATATCTCGTTATTGTTTGGCTGCTAATTAAGGAAAAAGAAACAATTAAGGAGTCTGAAGATTCAAGAGAAAGTCAATTAAAATTAATTCAAAAGAAGATAATTAGCAGCAAAAACCGGTCACTAATTAAAAGTTTAGCATGAAAACCTGCAGCAACTGCAGCCCTCCAGGACCGGACTTGAGGACCCCTGGTCTACTCTATAAATGTATATGGACTTTGTATTGTTTACTATTTGTATAGCACACTTGCTGTAGTAAGGTCCCAGGTCCTCCTTGCATGGAGCTTGCTTTTTCTCCCCATGATGGTATGGGTTTCCTCCCATTGTCCAAAGACATGCAGGTGATGGCGATGCTGAATTGGCCCTAATGTGTGTTTGGTGTGAAGGTGTGTTTGTGTGTGTGTTCACCCTGCAATAGACTGGCACCCAGTGCTGGGCTGGTTCCTGCCACGTGTCGTGTGCTAGCTAGGATGCACTCCAGATTCATAAGCCTGGTCTGGATTAAGCGAGTTTGAGAATGACTTGACATGAAACTTACCACCGACTGGTGTTAGAAACTTATGATCTGATTTCACACAAATGTTAGAACGTTTTCTTGACACAAAGAATCATTGACAACGTGAAATAAATTACAAAGTAGTGTGGTGGAGAGTAAGACTTTAAGGACCTTCACATCTCGACTTGATGTTATTTTGATCAATCTAGGTGAATAGGATGGACAAGCTTATTGGGCTAAATGGCAGGCTCTTATTACAGTTGTTCTAATGATCTAATAAAGATAGTCCTCTTTGAACATGTGGTGAAGTTCCAAATGTTTAGTTAACAAATGTCAGTCTAGGTCTTGAAAGATGGAGGTATCACAGGCATGGGAACTTCCAAGTTACACTGGTCAAACTGTTTTCTTGGGGCAATTGTCTAGCTACAGTATGTTTTACAAGCTCAGATTTGGTAAATTGTCTTGAATGGACTTGTTGGACCAGTCATATCATTACTCCACAGTGTGTGGTCACAATACTGTTATGGACAGTACGGCTGGTCGTACCATCTGATTTACTCTGAGAGTTTTAACTGAACTGGAATGATTAGTTAACCAAATTGTTGTTTGGTTCTGGAATAGCCTTTGATTTCAGCATTATGATATGTTTTTCAAACATCTGTTTACAGTTTCAATCATTTTTGTGTTTCTTGGACTTCTGTATTTGTGTTGAGTAGGTTGCTAGACTGGCCATCGTATAACTTTACTAGAAAGACAAGAACCATCATTGTTGTGTGGTTTTGATTGACCTTCAATGCCTGTGGTCACATGGTTCAAATGACACCATACATGTGGAGTGGCTTGGAATAGAATTTACTGGGATGAAAAATAAAAGATAAATTTGGTTAATCTGAACAGACTGCCATCTCTGCTAGACTGACATATGGCCACCGACCAAAGTCTTCTTAGGGAGGCATGATGCCATTTATTTTAATAAAAGGTGCTCTTAATAAGCGCCTGGTCACCCCAAGTGATGAATGATCTTGCAGACCCCACTGCTCATTGTCAGTACATTTTAAAGTGTCTCTTTTGATATGGCTCATTCTCATCTTGGTTTCTCCTCTCTGTTTATTTTACAGGATTCCTGAACCACATACTGCTGTCAGATTCCACGGCTTTGCACAGCACGGAGTGGAATTTCTGGAACGTGAGGTCATACAGAGAGGCAAGTCTTTGCTGAGGTGGCTCACGTAGACAGATCCTGAGAAAAGAGAGAAGATCAAACTCAACGCCATCCAGACAGCAACGTTAGGCCCCTTGACTGGCCAGCTTTTTTTTGCTCCTGGTGTAATCCTTTGGACTTGCAGAGTTTAGTCTGCACTGTGACATTGATCATTTCCAGTCTTGTCCTTCCTCCATCATCCCACTACTAATGGCCAAGCTGACGGCTTGAAGCAAACTAAAGTTATTGTCATAGAGTGCAGAGAAGCAGAGTGGTCCTCTTTTTTCCTGATCCAATTTTGGTTGTTTAATTGAAACCAATTAAAGTCAAGGATCGGAAGCGAGAGACATCCTGTTATAATAATATAGCCACCTACTAACGTGCCGACCTGTAGAGGCTTAATTCTGGGCAACAATCTTGATCCAAAAATGCCAGCCAAGACACCAATGTACTTGAAGACCAACACTCCAAAAAAGGGCAAGAAGCTAAAGCTCCGAGATGTCTTGTCAGGGGACATGATTAGTCCACCTATGGGTGATTTCCGGCACAGTGCCCACATCGGGCCAGATGGAGAGCGGGACATGTTTGGTGATGTTGCCTTCTTGCAAGGGAAGCTGGATCTTCTTCCAAGTCTGAATCGCCACTCCTTCAATAAAGTGGTAACTCAGAGTGCAGCAACAGACCAACTGGACCATCTAATTGGTGACGAAAATGGGGTTTTCCACCACCACCCTCAGCAACACTCCACTCTTCTTAAAAGTACAGTCTCTTTACCATCATTTGTACAAGATCAGGCACCACCGAAACCTCCCAGACTGCACCTGGAGGAAGCTCACGGTCAGAGGTCCATGTCTGTAAGCAGCGAGAGTGGCCATTACTACAGTGGTGAGGAGATGATCTACTCTGCCTCCATTCCAGCCTTTAGGCACCTGGTTGCTTCCTCTTGTTCCTTTTCGGAGGCGTCTTCTGAGGACTCCATGATGGATGGTTGCCAGCCCCTAGACCCGAGAAGAGGTTTGAGTTTGGACTCTGATGCAGGCCTAAGCAATGAGGATTTGGTCAGTGAGAACAGTGAGTCTCTGGGCATCCCAAAATCAGAGTCCTTGTTCGGCCTAGATTTGGACCTGGGGCCTTCCATCTTGGAAGACGTTCTCCGAATTATGGATGAGTACAAGACACAAGATGTTCACTATGAGATCTAGAAGTGGTTGGTCACTAGGAACTCTTCTCAACTCGGACTCTTAGCTCCTTAGTGTGGAGCTGTATGTTGTTTCTTCTCATTAACTTTTTTTCTCTGTGAAATTGAAAATTGGGATGACCGCGGGTGACACGGACATAATTTAAGTGTTGTAAAAAATAATCAGCTGCAAAAACAAAGGGAAACAGGGAAGAACTAATCTAACTGGACTGGACGCATCACAAATGAAAGTGGACATGAGGGGGTGGTGGTGAAAGGATTTGTAATCCCACGACTCCGCAGGCCGGCAGTGACACCCCTTAGTAAATCTTTCACTTGTAGATAATTTTTTCCATTCATTTTATTTTTTTAGAAAACCAGATATTCTAAACCCATGTGTGTCTGGTAGGTATACGGGTGTATGATGACCATTGGGCATCCAGAGCAGAAACGATGCACACTTCATGGTGGGACTAGTTCTGGATGCCCCTTTCTTGTTTCACTGCCTCCAAATTTAGGGATTACTGGAATTTTCCAATGGTGAGATTACTTGAGGGACAGCATTGGAGACTCATGTTGGCCACTGTAAAGACTGTGATTGACTTCATGAGCAGGAGAAGAGCTTCATCATGAGATGTGAACCTGAATGTGTAAAGCAGGGGTAGTGAAGGGTGTTGTGATCAGAGGAAAGGAAATGGACACTGACGTTAATATAACGTAAAAGAGATGGAAGTGGAGGGGACTGTCCATGAGCTGGGAGCTCCTACACTGAATGTAACTGGAAAAGGTGAGCTTCCCACTTAGAAGAAATGTTTGGAAGTGAAACAAGAATAAATATCATGTTTTCAGATTAGATAGAAAAACATCTGAATTTTATAGGGCATTACAAAATGTCAGTTTCCTACTATTTTATAGTAAAAGAACAATTTGCTTAGTGTTTTTCTTTTGAGATGTTTACTTATAATATGTAAATTAAAGGAAATTTCAAAATAAACTTGGGATTTTTGTTTTTTCTGCTCACAGTGTGTTGATAGATTCCCTATCTGAAATTTAAATTCAAAACCATCCTCATGGATATGATAGCCATGCTCAGTGTCCTGGGGTGGTGATGACACCTTCCACTGATAACAGAGATGCAGGTCACCCAGACTTCATAGGTCAGCTGGCTTGTCTGTCCTGTCTCTGTCAGTGCGAGGACCCCAGTTCAACCCTTCTAGAAGGATATGTTGATACTAGAACTATTGATGAGCCCAATCTGAGTTACCAGATGACAACATCAAGACAGTGCACAGTCTGTCTGGTTATATATCACCTTTAATGAGTAGAATACAAATCAAGGGACGTTATGGTTAAGTTATCCAACAACAACAACCACGACAACATTTATTTCTATAGCACATTTTCATTTAACAATGTAGCTCAAAGTGCTTGCCAAGTATGACAAAAGTTGCAAGAAAAGAAAAACAATTAAGATGTGCAATAATATTTAAGAATAAGTAACAAAAAGGTAAGGTCAGATGGCCGGGAGGACCAGTTAGGCTGGAAAAAAAACCCAGAATCTGCAGGAGTTCCAAGGCCAAAAAGACCACCCAGACCCCACTGAGTATTCTACCTAACAAATGTTCCTAAATCAAACCTCTTGGATTTCATGCTTCTCATGATAGGATTTGATGAAGTTGGTCTCTTGGACAACTGAGACACTCACCTTCATTCTATCATCTCAGAGGGCTTCTTATGGGGCCCTGATCAGGTGGTGGTGATGCAGATTGCCTCTGCAGAAGAACTGGAAAAGACGGCAGAGAATATCAGAGATTAGAAAAGATTGAGGATCCCTGAAGAATATGATACTTCTATACTCATACAGTCTATTAGAAACTGAAATACCATATTAAAATCACACATTTTTATCAGTTTCTTCAAATATATAAGACACACTGAGGTCTCACCTGGAGTTCTGTGTGCAGTTGTGGTCTCCATATTACAAAACAGACATAGCAGTGCTAGAGAAAGCCCAGAGGAGAGCGACTAGGCTGATTCAGAACTGCGAGGTATGAGGAGACGTTGAACAAGTTGAACCCGTTTTAGTTTAAGCAATCAGAGATTAACAGGGAACATGGCTGAATGAGTTTAAAATAGTGAAAGGAATTAGTACAGTGGATCCAGGGCTCTTGGTTTAATTTTTGATTCTTCAACACAAGGATATGGTTGCAAACTTGTTAACGGTAGACTTTGTACAAATGTTAGAAACTTTTTCTTCACACGAAAGAGCCATTGACACATGGAATAAATAACAAAGTAATATGGTGGAGAGCAGGACTTTAAGGTCTGTAAAATAACTCAAAAGAAATGAAAAGAAGAGTTGAATCACTGGCGGGTGACTACGTCTAATGTTCAGTTTGGTTGGTTGGAAAGGAAAGGACGTGTCAGTTGTGATGTTTTGGCTCTCTGGAGACTTATTTCTTTGTTAAGGGCTTAGTTCAGAATGACTAGGACTACCTGGGTCAGGTGGGTTTAGGGGGGTGGAAGAGGAAGGAGAGGAGCGGATGCTGTCCTGGATGGAAGGGACATCATTAGCCTTCTGGATAGTTCTCCATTCCAGTTCACCATTCATTTTGTGTTACACTCTAATCTTTCTCCATAATATTAGTTGGCCTTCTATTGTGAGAGACATCCTAAGCTTGCATGTCTGACAGGACTTTAAGATTTTGACTAAATGTTATTTTAGACAATCTAGGTGAATAAATCTGGTCTGAATGTCCTGTCCTCATCACAATTGTTCAAATGTTCTGACAAATTCTGCTGATAAAGCAATGAGAATACAGTAATGATGGGCATTACTAAAAATCAATTACACAATGACCCGCTGATGTTAGTGTTTTCTTGACCATCTATGGACATATTCTCTTTTTTGGAGTGTTCATAGTCTACTCCTTGTTCTGTTAGTTCAGGAGATTTTTTTTTAATCCTCCTCTCCCAGCAGCACTTGGTGCAAAGTAGGAACCATCAAGGCAAGTGGCACTGATCTGACTTCATGAAAGGCCATTGGAGTTACCTAACCAGCCTCAGTTTAGCTGGCCACATTTACACTTTCCTCTTTTTAATCCTGTGATCTGGTGATGGAGAAGATTCATAAAAGTAAGTTGTGAACAAAAGTCTCCTTACTTAAATATCTTGCTCTTCAACTCTGAATTGGACAACCTTGCGAAGTTGTAAGTTTTCCATCTGATTCTCTTGCATTTTTACTTTCACTGTCTATTATGGGCTTAGCACACCAGCAAAGGCATTACAAAATACAAATCTGATTTTATACAAGGAACCCATCCTTACCACAATCCGTGTGAGGCTCATCTGTCTGTATTTTGGGATTTGAGTCCAAGGAGACACAGATCAATGAACCGTGCAGTCCAAGTGAAATCTCATATCGGAAAATGCTAGAAGCCTGTTATTTGGAGGTAAAGCTGATGTCACAGATTGCACGTTCTAGTGAGAGGGGATGCCTGACTTGACGAGTGAGGTTACTGAGCCCACTGCCCAAGTATGTCAGTTTCCACAACTAGAAATTGCTGGGCGTGTCATATGACTCGAGTGTGTGATGGCTCTTCAGTACGGTTTCACATTTCCCAGGTATCAAGAGCCCCCCTCTTTTTTTCTAACAGTCATTAATGTGCTGCCATAGAAGAGCCTGTGGCCATGTGAAAGGTTTTATACTGTAGTTATATTGAGTTCAGCTGCAGTCTCAACCCTTTATTTTCTTTTTTAACATTCTAGCGTGACATGTAAAACACACTGCATCAGACTAACTAGCTTCTTTTTCGTTTGTGGGGTTCAAATCACTTGCGTTCCTTATTTCTTGTAGCTGCCTACTATGTATTGTACTTCTGGCTCAGTTCTTGCTGGTTGCACACAAGCCCACCGCTATGCCTTAAAGACTAGTTAAAGTGGTCTGAAAGTCAGGCCACACAAATGGATGTCACAGGTAAGCACCGTGACAGCATATAGGAATGATTGACCTTTGAATGTTCATGAGACTCTCATTTAAGTTTCATTTAACAATCAGCTTTGTCACAGATGTTTCTCCTACAATTCCTTTGGAGAAAAAAACTTTAGACAAAACTGGATATCCGAGATACGACTGAGGTAAAAGGAGTAAAAAATGAGAACTTGGTTTGAAAAGCATGTTATATTCTGTGAGATCTCTTTCTAGCCTTGTTTTATGGTTAGGGTTAGGCTTAGGGTTAGACTTCTTATTTTCTTTTACTTATCATTGGATTGATGCCCTTATCTAAGGTGACTTCCAATATTTAGGCTATGATCTGTTATATTTCTTTTGTTTTTCCTATTGGAGGACAGGCAGATGACCTGACCTACTCGTGGTGACATAGTGGTGTCAGTAGTGGGATTTAAACTAAGACACTTAACCACTATGCCATACTGCCTGCCTTTTCTTTCAGAATGAGTTTGATCTAAGTGGAGCACAGCAATATAAATAAGAGGGGCTGATAGTATTCTTTAGAAGCAAGGACTACAGTTTGGTAATGTAGTAAAATGTTTTAATACCACAAACAACTGTCCACGCATTTCACCATACAGTGGTGTGAAAAACTATTTGCCCCCTTCCTGATTTCTTATTCTTTTGCATGTTTGTCACACAAAATGTTTCTGATCATCAAACACATTTAACCATTAGTCAAATATAACACAAGTAAACACAAAATGCAGTTTTAAATGATGGTTTTTATTATTTAGGGAGAAAAAAAATCCAAACCTACATGGCCCTGTGTGAAAAAGTAATTGCCCCCTGAACCTAATCACTGGTTGGGCCACCCTTAGCAGCAATAACTGCAATCAAGCGTTTGCGATAACTTGCAATGAGTCTTTTACAGCACTCTGGAGGAATTTTGGCCCACTCATCTTTGCAGAATTGTTGTAATTCAGCTTTATTTGAGGGTTTTCTAGCATGAACCGCCTTTTTAAGGTCATGCCATAGCATCTCAATTGGATTCAGGTCAGGACTTTGACTAGGCCACTCCAAAGTCTTCATTTTGTTTTTCTTCAGCCATTCAGAGGTGGATTTGCTGGTGTGTTTTGGGTCATTGTCCTGTTGCAGCACCCAAGATCGCTTCAGCTTGAGTTGACGAACAGATGGCCGGACATTCTCCTTCAGGATTTTTTGGTAGACAGTAGAATTCATGGTTCCATCTATCACAGCAAGCCTTCCAGGTCCTGAAGAAGCAAAACAACCCCAGACCATCACACTACCACCACCATATTTTACTGTTGGTATGATGTTCTTTTTCTGAAATGCTGTGTTCCTTTTACGCCAGATGTAACGGGACATTTGCCTTCCAAAAAGTTCAACTTTTGTCTCATCAGTCCACAAGGTATTTTCCCAAAAGTCTTAGCAATCATTGAGATGTTTCTTAGCAAAATTGAGACGAGCCCTAATGTTCTTTTGCTTAACAGTGGTTTGCGTCTTGGGAATCTGCCATGCAGGCCGGTTTTGCCCAGTCTCTTTCTTATGGTGGAGTCGTGAACACTGACCTTAATTGAGGCAAGTGAGGCCTGCAGTTCTTTAGACGTTGTCCTGGGGTCTTTGTGACCTCTCGGATGAGTCGTCTCTGCGCTCTTGGGGTAATTTTGGTCGGCCGGCCACTCCTGGGAAGGTTCACCACTGTTCCATGTTTTTGCCATTTGTGGATAATGGCTCTCACTGTGGTTCGCTGGAGTCCCAAAGCTTTAGAAATGGCTTTATAACCTTCACCAGACTGATAGATCTCAATTACTTCTGTTCTCATTTGTTCCTGAATTTCTTTGGATCTTGGCATGATGTCTAGCTTTTGAGGTGCTTTTGGTCTACTTCTCTGTGTCAGGCAGCTCCTATTTAAGTGATTTCTTGATTGAAACAGGTGTGGCAGTAATCAGGCCTGGGGTGGCTACGGAAATTGAACTCAGGTGTGATACACCACAGTTAGGTTATTTTTGAACAAGGGGCAATTACTTTTTCACACAGGGCCATGTAGGTTTGGATTTTTTTCTCCCTAAATAATAAAAACCATCATTTAAAAACTGCATTTTGTGTTTACTTGTGTTATATTTGACTAATGGTTAAATGTGTTTGATGATCAGAAACATTTTGTGTGACAAACATGCAAAAGAATAAGAAATCAGGAAGGGGGCAAATAGTTTTTCACACCACTGTATATTACTGAGCACACAATGCAAAAAAAAAATATATATATATATATATATATATATATATATATATATATATATATATATATATATATATATATATATATATTGTCAAGACACTACTTTGAAGATTTGAGCCCAATGAGTGACGTTGCTGAGATTTCTACTGAAACTCAAGAGAACCGGAGGAAAATCTGAAAAGAATGTGTGGACACCAGGGGTCGCTCTAGCTCCCCAAATATGTAATATAATTATGTTCAGGGCACAAGTTAAAAGTCAAAGAGTGTTTTATTCATGGGAAACTCTTTGAACTAAGTGTTTCCCACCAGCACAGCCACAATTACATGCAATCAGCAAAATAAGCACAATAAACATCAATACAACAATACTTTTTTTCTGTCTTTCTCTCTCTCTCTGTCCCTCCCTTGGTTGCTGCTTCCTCCAAACCTCCACGCAAGCTTTGTCCACCTCCTCCTCAGGCTTGTCTATCTGTTCCAGGCAGCTCCTTTAATCTTCCACCCAGTCTTCTGTAATGCGGTCTGAAAGCACTTCAGAGTTGAGACAGACGCTCCCCAGCCCTTCAGGGCCTACTGGCAACACCCATGGAAACCAACAGAGCTGAGATGAAGAACTCCATTTCCTATGCTGCCCTATGGGAATCCAAGGAATAGATGCAACCCAGGGGGGCTGCCATCTAGTGCCCCTAGAAAGATAATGCCCTGTGCACCCTCTCTCCTCTGGTCCTTCCATCCTCCGGGCTCTCTCTCACTCCTTACACATAAGACAAAAGAAAATGTCCCCATTATATTTTATTCTGATTTCATTGTTGTCTAAAAGAAACCAGAAAGATATGAAGGAGATCTCTTTTTGGATTTTTCATTGCTATGGGAGCCCTTGACTGTAAATGAAGTCTGAGATTGAAAAGTGCTGGAAAAGTCAGGAGATGTGACATGGCCTTTCCGGAGCTAATTATTAGGTGCTTTTTGCACTCATTTGTGCAACATTGACAGCACAACTGTGGCAAGAGAATGAACCTTTTTTTTCAGCACGATATGATTATTCCACATAGTAAAATACTGATATGCTGTACATCACTACTAAAATATTGCCAACACGTTACTGCTAACATCATGCTGTTATGTAGGTTAAGGCATGTGCTGGACACTTCAGATTTCTTTTTTTTTTTAATGTTTTACAACTAGACGCTCACCATCACAATGAATAAGAAGACGGAAAGCTTGGGTTTTCTCCGGAGTTACGATATCAGAATTGGATTGGACCAAAAAACAGATCTCAATGAAGAGTTCATAGAAAGTCTCACAGAATTTTTAGATGCAGCTGCAGTTCATTGATTCGATTCTCAGAATTGTAACCCCAACCCTGCACCCTGGGGTTATTTTGAGTCAAGACAGGAAAAGAAAGATGTTAGTTTAGTTAAAAGGGTTCAAGGGACGACCAGGACCAGCAGACTGAATTACACAATGGCTGCAGTGGAGTCCTGCCTGCCCTCCTTGTGATGTTGTCCATTGGCACTCGCTGCACTTTAGATTAGTAATAACAATAATAATAATACATTTTATTTATATAGTGCCTTTCCTATACTGCATGACTAATGCATCTACTTGCCCATAATCTGGGATTTAATGTCACATTCAACTGAAAACATAATTGGTTTTCTGTTTCAATTAAAAGAAACACTTCATGTAGCAGCAGAATTTGGGGGTATTATTATTATTATTATTATTGATAATTACTTTCTGTTCTTATTGTCCCTTGACTATCAGAGGGTATCTCGCTGTTGATTTATTACAGTAGTACAAGGAAGACGGGTCCTTACAGTCTCTAGAATGGCATGGTGGGGCGGCAGTATGACAAATTGATAGAAAAAGGTAACACACTGCGGATTTACTACTTTAATTTTCGACTTTACTAATTAGAAATGTACTGTATTTAACAATTGTTAAAGGATAAATCTAACATTTTACAGGTCAAAGTTATCTCTCCATGATATTTTTATTAAATTGCCACATAAAACTGTTCTAAAATTAAACGTTTTTTATAAATTTTAAAAAATACCTTGTCTGTTCTTGCAGTTTACAATGCGGCTGAAGGGTACTTGGGGTGCAAACATGAAAGAAAGTCATAAACTTACCAAATATGTCAATTTTTAAAGGCAAGAATGTTATCAGAAATTAGTTGGCATCTTGAGACTGCATAAATATTGTAGAACAGTGTAACCGCATCACTTTAGAAAGGAATAAAAAACTAAAAACAAACGACTTGTGAGATTCTGCCATTTTAAAAGTAAACAGACTCTGCACCTCATCTTCTTTATTGTCTTTTCTTCAACAGCACTGCGGGAATGGCAAGAAGTGGATGCCAGCCCATCACACAAATACAGTACCTGACATACACACACACACAATGCCATTCACGTGAACCTGGAATCACCATTTCAAATTGTCTTTATGGCACTACGCAAAGTCTGGAAGAACATGTAAACTCCACACGGACAATGAACAGGCACACGAGTCAAACTCATGGCGCAAGATCTGTGAAGCAGCACCACTACAACACTAACCACTCTACACAAGAGCTGCTCATCCACAGCTTGCTACGAAATGACATTTCTATTGTTAATATTCCACAGCTCTACATCTCAGCCGGCTTCGTTTGCAGCAGCAGTGAAATGACTCACCTGAAACATGTTTGGAACTGTGGTTGGCTTCAATAATGGCCGCTCACGAACACGTTTTCTTTTCCTCTTTGACTGCATGTTGTCATGAGTGCTACAGACTCAGAGGTCTGCTCTCAGTAGGTCTTCCATTCAAATTCCCACATCCAGTCTAAGCGCTGTAAGTCTGTGCTTCACAAACTCAGTGACTCCGGGTTTTTGTTCCAACCAGCTTCTGTTTTTAATTGGCTAATTAAGTGTTGTGTTATTTCCTAGATTCTGTGTTTTGTGAACAATATAGAAATTAGAAAACTAAGTTTGGTAAAAAAAAAAAAATAAAATAAAATGTACCAAGCAGTTATATAGGAATAATGTCTTTTTTTTCTTTTTAATAACTAGGGGGCTTCGCCCCCTGCTCACTTCGCTTGCCAACCCCCATGTTTGGTTTTCCGGATACACACTTTTAAGATTTTTTTTTCTTTGAATTGTTGCTATTTCATTAATTTCACTTTTATTTTAGAACTTCTGTAAAAACAATATTTGGAATCTTTGGAGTCCCAATATGCTGAATCTTTTAAATGAGGTCAATGAGACGTGTGTTTAATGACTTTGTACCATAATTCAGGATAGGTTTCTCTGTTTGGAATTTCAGTACAGACAAAATGATCTTCATCATCAGCAGTTAATCATTTTTTTTGCAAAGTAACCAATAAATGCATGTGAGGTAAACCCCGTTTTTGAAATTCTCTGACTTAAACTGCAAAGCCTTACAATATTTACATACTTCTGACATATCACCTGTGTCCATATATTTGATCTTGTGGTCCGGCCCGGGAGGACGTGAGGAGGGCTTGTGCCCAGGCGGCGCCCCAGGGCCTAATTATTCCGGGAGCCCGGCACTTTCGCCACACCAGGAAGTGCCGGGGGAAGACGACCGGGGAGACACGGACGACTTCCGGGTGCGCAGCCGGCACTTCCGCCACACAGGGGTGTGGCCACCGTTAAGTGCCGGGAAGCAGCTGGAGCCCATCTGACTCCCCATAAAAGGGGCCGCCTCCCTCCAGTCAGCAGTGGATGTCGGGAGGCAGTGTTGGCGAAGCTTGAGAGAGAGAGAGAGAGAGAGAGAGAGAGAGAGAGAGAGAGAGAGAGAGAGAGAGAGAGAGAGGACAGGAGGTGGCCAGGAAGGCACAAGAGACTGTGGGCCTGGACATTGGGGAAATCGGTGCGAGAAGGCACTGGGGGTGCACGTGAGCATAAAAACTGTACATAGTGTAAATAAACAGTGTGTGGGTGCAAAATATGTTGTCCGTCTGTCTGTGCCAGGGCCAGCGTTCACAGATCTCTATTCGCCTTTTCATTATTTCTCCGTGTAATAATTTCTCTTTCTTTGCACTAATGCGATGTTTACTTTCTTTTTTTTGTCGTTTTTTTCTGCTTTCATATTCTGTATCTTGCTCTGCATGGGTTTCGCGCCTACGTTTTTTTTGAGTCATTTGAATTCCAGTTTTCATTTTCTCTAACCTGCTCTTCATGTGTTTGGCCCCCTTGTTTTTTAACCTCTTTATGAAGTTTTACTTTGTTTTCTACTCTTTGTCTTTTATTTCTGACCTTTCTTTATCCTGCTTTTGTTTCAATGACACCTGGTCCGTAGTGATTGTTTTCCCTTTTTCAAGTAATAATTTCTGTTTGTTTGCGCTACTGCGATCTTTACTTTCTTTTTTTTTATACTTTCTAATTTTCCTACTTTCATCTTCTTTATCTTTCTCCACATGTGTATCGCACCAGCTTTTTTTTTTTTGAGCATTTCAAATTCCACTGCTTTCATAATCTCTAACCTGCTCTGCATGTGTATGGCGCCAACGTTTGTGAACGTGTTTATGAAGTTCTACTTTGTCTTTTACTCTCTGTCTTTTAATTCTGAGCCCGATTGGATGTGCCGTGTTTTAAATTCCACTTGTTACGGGCTGATAATTACTTTCCTTATTTTCTGAATTTGCACCGAGATTATTCTTTTTCTTTTTTGCTCTTTATTCTCTCCTTTTTTCTCCGTGCTGCTTTCTTCTTCGCTTAGTCGTCGTCGTTTCATTTATAACGTATTGTCCTTATATGCTTTATGTGCACTGAGAGCCCTGGATCTGTGTGTGCTCAAAGCCAAAACACGACTGAGTGTTTTGCTGCCTCTGGTCTTATTTGATATTGGTTGTAAGTAGGGCGTGTCTTGCAAGAATCTCATGTTCTACGTCATTGCGAGACGGTCCTGGGTCAATCTCTTGGCACAGAGTCTCGTATTTAAGGTCCCCGCGAGATGCTGCGTGGCCAATCTCTTTAGTCTTGTGGGTCTTTTAAGTGTCTTCTGTGATTTTAACGTGAAGATCACATCTTGTCTATCGTCTTTCTCTCCCAGGATTTTTCTTAATAATAGAGAGAGATATGTTCATCTTGATTTTCATTCTACTTTTCCAGGTGTTCTAATTGCTTAATTAATCCATTATTTACTAAGTAGTGGATCTGACGCTAAAGTAGTTGCAGCCTTTGATTATTCAGTGTGTTGTTTGCCAGCATGTCTGCTCTGCTCATTTTCAATTGTCATTAATATGATACAACGAAGGGGAAAAACTGCACAGAGAAAGGTCAAAATATAATGAAATCAACAAAAGGGAGGTAGGCATTTAAATCTCTAGCAAAAATGGAAATATTTTTTATTGTCTTATAAATGTAAAAATCATGCTAATATGCTTTTCTGAATGTAGAATAAGAGAAAAAAAATACCAGCTAATTAAACGAGATCAGTGTGATCAGGTGTTGTCACCGATTAGGAATCTGGTTGGAACAAAAACCTGATATCACAGGGGGTCCCCAAGACCGAGTTTGGGAGGCGCTGCTGTAAGCCATAACTTTAATGAAGTCGATTGCGACTGTTAATGCTTTGTTTTTTAAGTTTGGTTTTCATCCTGGACCTGTCCATTTTCAGGCCCATATCTTGAAAGACCAACTTGCTCTTGTAGCTCCAGACATGTGTTTGGTTTCGTGCTCATCAACTTCCTTATTTAAGTCTAAACTCCAACCATGATGACTGCTGTGAGCAGACAAATGAACAGGAAATGTATTTCTTACCTCAAATAAAATAGTGCCAAGAATCAGAATTGTAAGCTGCAACAATGGAGAAGGAATTTTTAAAATTTATAAAAAATGCTTTACTTTAGAAATAATGTTGTGAGTTGTGTTGTGAGTTGTTGCTTTTAATAATTTTTTCTTAGTCTCTCCTACATGAGTGGTCTTAGGAACCAAGGATTCTGATTTTCAAGTTAGCTTGTGCGTATAATGCTGTATTACAAAGATGAACGTTTTCATCATTTTGCTGTGCCGCCATTTTGAGACAATCGAATTCGGCTCTATCCTTGATAACATTACCCAGAATTCCCCAAATTACACGATGCTTCTGACATCATGGGAGCATAAAGATTAACCTGAGCGATTCTGGGGCATCTGAATTTGCTGATAAGTAGCTGCCTTTGCAAGTTTATTTGATTTAGACTTCCATGTTGTTGAAATGTTTGCCCCTTGTCCCTGGTTTTTGATTTTTGATCAGTGTTTAGGTTTTACCAAAACAATTGGCTTGACTCTTGGTATCGACCTGGACTTGATTTTTGTCAATGAGTATCTGCCGGTCATTTTTAATCATTATGTTTTGCAGATCTACAGCCTCCTCTACCAGACAGGTGTAGCAGGCAGTCGCATAAAGCAGCAAAGTTTTCCAACTATAATAGACATAGCCAACAGCACTGAGTTATCTTTGGACCACCAAAACTGCTCTCCCTCTAACTCTGTAATATGTATAGGAATTACCTTTATGACTCCCTGGTTTGGATTCCATATGTTCTGTTTTGTCAAGAGAAAGATAGCTCAATGAGAAGAGTGTTCGTTATCACTAAGGCTTTTTGTGATAGCCATTAAACCCCTAGCTCTTCATCTCATTGAGAAGCTGATTAAAAAGGGGATTATATAGGAAGAATTTGAACTGAAATGATTTCTTTATGCTGATAATACTGTGCTTTATATCGTAGACCGATGCTCATCTTTGCATTTGTTTTCAATTGGCCAGGAGAATTTCAGAAGATCTCTGGATTCAGAATGAATTTGAAGAACAGCTGCTTTTCCCAGTGATATCTCTCACACAACTGACTAGATCACTTTTCGATGATTGTACCAGAACAATTCAGCTCATTTCAGGTTACTTTTGTATAGTGCTCTTCAGCGAGTGGAGGCTCGAGTTGTCTGGTAGATACAAACACAAACTTTAACAAATGATTGATTACATAATGAGTAATCTGAATAACGCAGATTTGTTTAAATAGACAGAACAGTTTAATTACTTGGAAATATTACCGCAAGAAAACAAACATCTTTTAAAAAATCATTTTGGTAATATGATCAGATAGAGCATGGGTGTCAAACTCCGGCCCTGGAGGGCTGCAGTGGCTGCAGGTTTTCATTCTAACCATCTTCATTAGTGACCAGTTTTTGCTGCTAATTATCTTCTTTTGCCTTAGTTTTAATTAACTTGACTCAGGCCCCTTAGTTGTCTCTTTTTCCTGAATTAGCAGCCAAACAATAATGAGACACAAAATGAGCCACCACATGAACTGGGGGGTATTTTTCGTACGTGGATTACTCGTTTAGCCGAATGTAATAGTTGACGATTTGGCCTGATCCTGGATCTGTCGGTTTTTTAAAACTCTTGCTGGATGTCTTGTCATAGCAGCTCATGCAAATCCTCAAACCTGCTCGGAGCAGGTTTGATTTATGTAAACAAGGATTAGCTCCCACACTTAATCAGTGTCCGTGCATGGAATTCATTCAGTCATAGCTTCACCGTTCATGAATGAGCGACCAATTGCTATCGGTACGCAAATTATAAGAAGAGAATTTCATATAGAGAGGGTTTTGCGCGATCGGCAAGACCCTTTATTGTTCCCGGATGAAATTATTTTCGAAAGATACCGCTTTAGCTGGGTGGGAATATTGTACCTTAAAGATTTATTAGCACCTTCTATTCGAAGTCAAACTCGGCGAAGTCGGGCTCTCATGACTACACAGACAGTATGCATTGCTTTGAGGTTTTTTGCAAGCGGCACTTTTTTATATACTGTAGGCTATGCGGAAAATCGATCTAAAAGTGCAGTTTGCCAGGCAATTCGTAAAGTCTGTTTGGCTCTGAAATATTTCCTTCGGGTTTTCATAGTGTTTCCTGGACACCTGCGTGTGCAGACAATACAAGAGGCGTTTCATGCCATTGCAGGTACACAGGCCAAAACACCCACAGTTCCGTAAAGAATCTCACAATCTGCCTAACATTCTCATTACCCAGGATTTCCAAATGTGATTGGGGCACATGGGACTGATCAGAGTGGAGTTTGAGCAAACATTATTTGGAAAATGTATCTCTCCTCCTGATGAATAATCAGACACAGTGTCTTCATCAAATATTTGACCTCCGTCAATATCTCGTTGGTCAGACACAAGTTCTAGGAATATGACATTCACTGCAACTGACCCAACAAAAAAGAGGGCTATATGGAACCTACCTATAGCACACATTGTGGACAAATATATGCAATGACCATCCTTTACCTGAAATGAAGTGACCACTGCATCCTGCCACTGGTTCTGAGGACGAGCTTCCCACTGGAATGCCCTCAGAAACAGGGCGATGGGCATTTTGCTGGAGAGCCAACTCTTCCGCAGGGGTTAGGTCTGGACCGCGTGGACCTCCACCTGTTTTTTGCTCGTCTGCCTTCTTATTAGCTTTAAAATTAATGTTTTTTATATTATATATGATTCTTTATGTTAACAATTCTTTAAATAGTTATTTATCAATATTTACTAGTTTGAAGTATATTCTTGTACTTCACTTTAACCTGTCCCCATGTTCTCCTTGTGCTCACGTTTGATCTGGAATTATGACATATTAAATAATAATTAATCTGACACATAGGAAATGAAATTCTGCTTTCAGTAAGTTCAATGCACACGCGTTTAATCTGTCGGCAACTTTTTGCCAGCCGTCCTTTCTGGTTTGGGCTGCTTTTGCAGTGCTACCCCTTGTGCATATTAAATCTTGAAATCCTTCGAGTAACACGCACGCGCGCACAGCTTGTGTGAAAAAATATGCGCCCGTTCTTTCGTCATTTTGTTGCAGCCTATCAAAGACTTGCTGATCATGTTTTCTAGACTCAATATATATGGGCTTTTCAAACAGCGCGGCCGCGCGCATTCATCTCGGATGATTAGATCCAGCGAGACTAATCTACTACACCGCTGCGTTTGAAAAACCGACTTATCCCGGATGAGCTTCACCAAAATGAGGCATCTGATCTCGGATGATTTAAGCGACGTAAGGAAAATACCCCCCTGATCACCTGTGCCCATCACACAATATCTGAAAATTAAGAAAAGTGAATGTCACGGTAAGGTAGACCTCTCAGGTCCCCAAAACATTCTGACAGTGATCTTAGAAAAAACAGAAAAATCAATGCTTTTGGAAATGTCTGCTGTGGCAGAATGAGAGCAGCAACAGGCCATGGAATTCAATAACGGGTTTAATTAACCGCAAGAATGGGCTTCTCATTAAGAGACTGGTTGCAGTGAAATTGGTTGGAGTTTGAAATCTCAGTTTAGCTGTTCACCTGTTGGCTCGTTTCACGTCTCACTTCTGTTTGGCTGACATTTAAAGAAGAAACTAATCAATTCAGAGGACTGAATCCTTAAAAAGCAGGCTATTAAAATGAAGGGAAATTAAGTTAATTAGCAGTGAAAACTGATTAGGAAAAGAGTTAGAATGAAAACCTGCAGCCACTGCAGCCCACTAGGCCTGGAGTCCAACACCCCTGAGATAGTCAAGTGCTGAGTTTCATGGGTTGTCTTCAGAACATATTGTTGTATTTTCTGTGCATTTTTATTATTTTTGGATTCAATTGTCTTTTGTATTTCGTTTTGTTTTTTAATAGGCCTACTGCTAGTATGCTGTGATAGCACCAGAACTGGGGCTAGTTTGTATCTAAAGTTGTGGTCTGTTTTAGGTGGACGTTTCAGACCACGTAAGCGCACTTCAAATCTAGCATTTCCCTGCAATAGATCTCTTCAGCAGAAGCTGATGGCTGTCTTTTTCCTCTTTTTTTTTAAATTAGAGTTCCTGCTTACTCTTTTCTGCAGTCTCCAGAGGAATTTTAAACAGCCTTAGGAATTTCTCACTCCTCATTCCCAGAACTTCAAGTGACGGAAACTGTGCTCAGGATGTTATTCTAATAAAATTTTATTTTATATTCCCAATGAGATTTCTAGGAATTCCTCTTCAGCTTAATTTGCTGTCATTCTGCGTGTGAGAATGCGCTGTGATTGAGCAGAATCTCCGGTAGCTTCCTAGTTTGCATCTCATGTTGTCAGGACCCTAAAATTGGGCTAAGTGGTATTGCAAAATGGAGGAATGTCTGAGTGAATGGAAAGATGGATAAAAGAAATAAGGAATCAAGTCCTCAGTTTGCACACAGGTACAGTGTTGATAAATGTATTCACCCCACTGGAATTATTCACATTTTTTGTTATACAATGTTGAACCTCAGTGGATTTAATTTGGCCTTTTTGACACTGTTCAGCTTTAAAAAAGACTCTTTAATGTCAAATGGGGAAACAAATTTCTGCAAAGTGGTATAAATTACTGTAATTCAAAATATAAATCACAAAATAATTCCTGGGCGATACGGTGGCGCAGTGGGTAGCGCTGCTGCCTCGCAGTTCGGAGACCCGGGATCGCCTCGCCTCTACGTGGAGTTTGCATGTTCTCCCCGTGTCTGCGTGGCTTTCCTCCGGGTGCTCCGGTTTCCTCCCACAGTCCAAACAGGTTAGGTACATTGGCGTTTCTAAATTGTTCCCACTGTGTGCTTGGTGTATGTGTGTGTGTGCCCTGTGGTGGGCTTGCCCGGGGTTTGTTTCCTGCCTTGCGCCCTGTGTTGGCTGGGATTGGCTCCAGCAGACCCCTGTGACCATGTAGTTAGGAGATAGCGGGTTGGATAATAGATGGATGAAAACAATTCCTCCCACAAGTATTCACCGCCTACGAGTCAGTATTCAATAGATGGTGGCAATGGCAGCCTTGAGTCTGCGTGCACAGGTCTCTGTCTCCATCAGCTTTACACATCTGCCATTTCTCCCATTCTTCTTTGCACAACTGCTCAAACGCTGTCAGGTGTCAAGTCCACCCTCTCATTCTCCAGTTGATTGAGCTCTAGACTCTGACTCGGCCACTGCAGGACATTCACACCGTTGTTCTGAAGACAGTCCCCTGTAGCTTTGGCTTTATGCTTGTCATTGTTGTCACAAATCTTCTCCTAAGGCATTGTTGTTTTGCAGACTAGCTCAGGTTTTCTTCCAGAGTTTCCCTCTGTTTTGGTGGATTCATTTTCCTTTCACAAGCCTTCAATGACCTGCTGCCAAGAAGCACAGTCTGATGCTGCCACCACCACACTTCACATAAGGGATGGTGGGCTCTTGATAATGTGCAGTGCCTGGCTCATGTTTAACGTGGTCCTTAGTGTGATGTGCAGAAGTCTCAGTTTGGTCTCATCCAACCATAGAACCTTACTCTGGCAAACTCCAGCCAAAATGTCCTGTGCCTTTAATTTGTTTACATTTTTATTTCTGTTTTTTAACTGGATGGAATGGAGAATGCAAATTTCACATTTTTTGTGTAAAAATGACAAAATTAAAACCTTGTACCTCTTTGCCACTATCCCACAAAACAGAAACTGACGAAGCAGCACGTCAACAGTCTCTCCAGTCTCATCCATTGCAGCTTGAAATTCTCACAGGTCTCTTGGTGGTCTCCCTCGCTCATCTTCTTCTTGCATGACCACTCACAGTTTTTGAGCATGGCCTGCTCTGGCAGGTTGCCAGCTCTTCTTTACTCTTCCTACTCTTGTGAGTCTTTTGCTGTATTTTGTAATCAAAAAATGAATGATATTAGAAATAATTTAGTACATTTCCCTAATACTGATCCTCTTAAAATCCAGTACTCCTTTATAAACAAAGGAAATTCTTTCACCAGGATAGATTTACCTGATTTATATAAATTAATTTTTCAACTGAGACCCTCCACATGTGTCCTCGACCCAATACAAACAAGTTTTTTCAAAGAAGTATCAGGCGTGCTAATTGATAGTATTCTTGACATAGTAAACTTGTCATTAGATACGGGGGTCTTCCCAGACTGTCTTAAGACTGCTGTAGTTAAACCCCTGCTCAAGAAAAATAATCTTGACTCCTCTGCTTTTGAAAATTTTAGACCCATCTCTAACCTGCCTTTCTAAAGTAAAATCCTAGAGAAGGCAGTCATTATGCAGTTAAATGACCACCTCAATAAACATGCTATTCTTGATAAATTTCTGTCGGGTTGTAGAACAAATCACAGCACAGAAACTGCACTCGTTAAAGTAATAAATGACTTGTGGGTGAATGCAGACAGAGGCCATTTATCTGTTCTCATCCTCTTAGATCTGAGTGCTGCATTTGACACCATTGATCACAACATTCTTAGAAATCGCCTTAGTCAATGGGTGGGCCTCTCTGGCAGTGTCTTAAATTGGTTTGAATCCTACCTGACAGGGAGAAAATTCTTTGTTAGTTGTGGTAATTATACTTTAAAGACACATGATATTCTATATGGTGCTCCACAAGGCTCTATCCTGGGTCCTCTGCTCTTTTCAATCTACATGCTTCTGTTAGGTCAGATTATCTCGGGGCATAACGTGACCTACCAGAGCTATGCTGATTACACACAACTGTACTTATCAAGAGCACCTGATGACCCCGACTCTCTTGATTCACTGACACAATGTCTTACTTGTGTTTCTGTTTTTTTTTTTAAGTTTTATTAATTTTATTGCAGTCCATACAAATCAATCCATTTTTTACAAAAAGAAAAATTGAGTTAAGGACAAATCGATCCCCACCCCTGAGTCAGAGAGCAAGCCAAACTGCGTGAAATTTAAGGCTTGTAAACATACCTAAATTAATAAATTTGATAAGCCAATAGAGGAGAATGCAGAAGACAAAGAAATATGGAAATAATTGCTTCCTTTGTGCTTTAAGAGCTTATTTTCAAATATTACTGATTAGATCCTGCCATGTTTTGAAAAAAGCCTGTACAGATCCTCTAACTGAGTGATTTTTTCCAATTTCAAATAGTGTAACACATCAGTTTCCCACTGAAATAAAAGAGGAGAGTTTGGGTTCTTCCAGTTTATCAGAATAAGTCTGCGTGCCAACAGTGTAGTGAATGCAATCACAATTTGTTTGTCCTTCTCCACTTTAAGCCCCTCTGGAAGAACCCCAAACACAGCTGTTAGTGGATTAGGAGGGATTGTGAGTCCAATGCTGTCTGAGAGGTAATTAAAAATTTTTGTCCAGAATAATGTTAATTTGGTGCAGGCCCAGAACATGTGACCTAGTGAGGCTGGGACTTGGTTGCAGTGTTCGCAGGTTGGATCTGCCCTGGAAACATTTTGGAGAGTTTTAGACGAGACAGATGTGCTCGATATATAATTTTGAGTTGTATAATTGTATGCTTTGCGCATATGGAGCTCGAGTGAATTCTCTGCATTGCTACTTTCCACTCCTTTTCTGATATATTAATTGCGAGATCTTTTTCCCACTTTCTGAATGGATGAGTAGTAATTTTCTCAGACTAAATAAGGAGAAAACAGAAATTTTAGCGATTGGCAAAAATGGATATAATGAGGGTAATTAGAAAGAAACTTGATACATTTGGATTAAAAGTCAAGATGGCAGTAAAGAACATATGCGTAACTATTGATTCTGACCTGAATTTTATATCACATATTAATCAGATCACTAGGACAGCATTTTTTTACTTAAGAAATATAGCAAAAGTTAGACCTCTTATGTCATTGAAAGAGAGTTGAGAGTTCACGCTTTTGTTTTTAGTCGACTAGATTACTGTAACGCACTCCTCTCAGGACCACCCAAAAAGACATAAATCATTTGCAACGAGTGCAGAATGCAGCTGCTAGGATCTTAACTAGGAAAAGAAAATCCAAAAACTTTTCTCCAGTTTTGATGTTACTTCATTGGTTACGTGTGTCATTTAGAATTGACTTTAAAATCCTGCTTATGGTTTACAAAGCCTTAAATAATCTCACTCCATCTGATACTTCAGAATGCCTTTCACCTTACACTCCAAATCGTAACCTTAGATCTTCAGATGAGTGTCTCCTTATAATTCCAAGAGCTAAACTTAAAAGAAGTGGTGAGGCTGGCGGCCTTCTGCTGTTATGCACCTTAAATCTGGAATTGCCTGCCAATAGGAATTTGCCAGGCTAATACAGTGGAGCACTTTAAAAAAACTGCTAAAAACTCATTACTTTAACATGGCTTTCTCATAGCTTCATTTTAGTTTAATCTTGATGCACTGTATATTTAGTTAATTATCATTATTATTCATGGTGGCTTCAAAATCTTTGCTAACCCCTACTTTCTCTTCTTTTTCCGTTTATCTGCCGATCTGCGCCCCTACTACCTGATCAAAGCACCGTGATGTCCCTACATTGATGGATTAAAGGCCAGAAGTCCACGTGACCGTCATCATCAAGTTCTTCCATGTGAACCCTAAAAACAATGAGGACTAATTGAGGTCATTTATGTCAGGTAGAATGCCTCAAGAGGGCTGGGTGGTCTCGTGGCCTCAGAACCCCCTGCAGATTTTATTTTTATTTTATTTTTTTCTCCAGAAGTCTGAAGTTTTTTTTTTTTTTTTTCTGTCCCCCCTGGTCATCGGATTAGTGTTCCCTTGTTTTAATTCTTATTCATTTTGTCTTTTTCTCTCTTTCTTCATCCTGTAAAGCTCTTTGAGCTACATCATTTATATGAAAATGTGCTATAGAAATAAATGTTGTTGTTCCTATTTCTAAATGATTGATTTAGCTGGACTCCAAAGGATTATGAGTGACTTGGAGATTTTTTTTTTTATCTGCATACCCTCACATGTCCATTTCAATCCCCTGTTCAATGAGTTGCTTGATCTGTTATTTTGTCTTCATTGTGTAGGTCAGACCACCATTTTGACTTAACACAAGCTGGACCTCCCAGTGCATTTAAACTACAATCAAGTGAATCCCTCGACTACAGACAGGTGGTCTCCATTGAACTAATTCTGTTAATTCTAAAACTAATTGGCTGCACCAGTAAGGATTTAAGGTTGTCTTATTAAAGGGGTAAACAATTATAAGATGAATTATTTCAGGTTTTATTTTGTAAATAATTTAGACCACTTTGCAGAGATGTGTTTTCACTTTGACATTAAAGAGTCTTTTTGACTGATCAGTGTCAAAAAAGCCAAATAGATCCATTGTGATTCAATGTTGTAAATCTTCCAAGGGAGTGAATACTTTTTAAATGCACTGTGTAAATCATGCAGTGTCCTGGAAGGCATCACGATTGTGCATCAGACGATCACCTTCTGTGGCTCATTTGTGGTAAGTGATACCACTCCGGGGCGAGAGGGGGTGCTGTTGCTAACAATACCATCTCTTCTTTTACCTGCAGTGGCAAGCAGATGCCCAGTTAAGGCAACTTACTCTGCCCCATCCAGTCAGATCCCTGTAAAACCTTGGAAGCCCCCAAGAGAAATGTCTCAATCTGGACCCAAACTACGCAGAGGATGGAACTCCTGGTCAAGACACGCTATACCGAGCTGTTAGTTCACAAAAGCCAAGAAGGCTGCCTTTAAATTCTGTTGTGTGCCCTATTTTATGCCATCAAGTATCTATTTTCTTAAATAATAAATAACTTAAACTCTTAAAAATACAAGTTCTTGAATTGCATTTTATGGATCTTTACTGGGTTGTGTGGTTACTCGTAGAGCCATTGCTTGACCAAGTATCTTTTTATTCTAGGAAGAGTTCTTTGCATGTGAAGTTGGTTCTTTGTGTTTTGAAAAACTCGCTAATATGTAGAAAAATAATTTGGATGTCAGCTTCAGTAGGCTTTGTGCCCCAGGAACCAAATTACCCAAACTATTCTATAACATTTGTGATGGACGGCCGGCGTTTCAGTCTGGCCGGGACATCCTTCAACTAAAAAAAAGAGCCTTTTTAGGACACTACATCCCCCGGGACGCTAGATGGCAGCTCCCCTGGACGGAAATGGTTGCCAGGATTCCTGCAGGGCAGCATGGGACATGGAGTCCGTTTCTTCAGCCCTGTTGGGTACCGTGAGTGCCGCCAAGGGGAGCTCACCAAGAACCTGGGGATTATTATGGTGACGTCAACCCGGAAGTAGTTAGGAGTCATGAGGATGGAAACCCACAGTACTTCTGGGACACCTGAAGAAGGCGTTTGACCCATAGACGAAATACTTCTGGGTCAGAGACTTTAAAAGGATTCTGGGAAACCCCAGCAGATGGAGCTGGAGTTGGGTGGTAGAGGACAGAGCTGCTGGGAGTGGAGGATTATGTGTTATTGTTAGTGATTATTGATTATTATTATTATTGGATGGAAGAATTGTGGAGTGTGCAGTGCACTTTATTGGAAGAAAACAATTAAAGAATCTTATTGTGCTTTTACACGTGTGTCTGGGACATCTGTCTGTTGGGTTCAACGGGGCAACAGCGACCCCCAGCGTCCACACATTTCAGTAAATATTTACCTCTCTGATGCTAATTTCTGATCATAAAATAGGTCATCACAATAGCAACTGGCAAGAAATATTCAAAATTAATTGCAGTATTACAGTATTTGAGGGTCCCTCTAGAGCAGGGGTCCCCAACTCCAGTCCTGGAGTTTCATTCTAACCCTTTTCTTAATTAGTAACCTGTTTTTGCTGCTAACCAACTTATTTTGAATTCATTTTATTTGACTGCTATTGAAGACTCAGACCCCCTAATTGTTTCTTCTTTCGTATTTAGCAGCCAAACAATAACAAAATATAAAATGAGCCAAAACATGACCAGCAAACTGTGTCCATCACACAATATCTGAAAATAAAGAAAGATGGAGGTCTCAGGAATGCTGATCTGCTCAGGTCCCCAAAACATTTTAACACTTTTCTTAGAAAAGAGAAAGTCAACAATTTCAGAAATGTCTGCTATCACACAATGAGAGGAGCAACAAGCCATGGAATTAAAGAATGGGTTTAATCAACAACAAGGCAGGAACCAGTCCTGAGCAGGGTGCCAACCCACCGCAGGACACACACACACACACCCACACACCAAGTACAC
Source organism: Polypterus senegalus (assembly GCF_016835505.1). NCBI lineage: Eukaryota > Metazoa > Chordata > Cladistia > Polypteriformes > Polypteridae > Polypterus > Polypterus senegalus. Next base: position 29,239,866 of record NC_053164.1, read on the forward strand.
ACTAAGGACAATCACCAATGCACCTAACCTGCATGTCTTTGGACTGTGGGAGGAAACCCACGCAGACACGGGGCGAACATGCAAACTCCACGCAGGGAGGACCTGGGAAGCGAAACCCGGGTCTCCTAACTGCGAGGCATCTCATCATCTATTTATGGTTATTTACTGTATGGAGGCTCTTATGGATCTGAATAAATAGAAGGTTCTTTCTGAAAACTTCATATAGAAGGGAAACCATAAATATTCCAGAACCACTCTGGCACCTTTATTTTTAAGAATGTAGGAGTAAATAGGGTGACCAGGCTGGTATCCCAACATGTCCTTGAAGTCCTCAAGTGTCCTTCTATCCATCCACAAAGGGAACATTTTGATTTATCACACCTCTAACTCTATTTTTAGACCTGCATGCCTGTAAAATTTGATTGATAAGGCTTACAAAATACTGTACATTGAGAAGCTGGACAAAGTAATAAGTGTGTCAGAGTGGATTAGACCATCACTACCTTCTATTTGTCTCTTGTATTTCCCTCAAAAAACTGTTAGCACTGCTGCTTCACAGATCCAGTACCATGGATTCAAATCCCACTCCCAGCTGGACTTTTCTATTTCTTCACCTTTCTGTTCAGAGATTCCTCCCACATTCCCAAAAACTATCTGCTTAGGATGATTGGAGATTCCAAACTGGCATGTATGTGTGTGAGAGTGGGACCTGCAATAGACTGGTGATCCATCTTGGGCTGACTTCTACCTGGAATCCAGTGCAGCTGGGATGGGCTCTGGCCCCCGTGATGGATTAAGAGGGTCTGAGAATGTTAGTCACTTCATGATGGACCCACACAAGTGCAAATGGCATCATCATGGCTTCACGTTGAGCATCATAGATAAAGTCGGTTGAGTATGAATAGAATGGTGATTTGAAAAAACTAAAAACAGATTCAAATTATGGAAAAGCAACTATGAAAAAAAAAACCAAGTTACTCTTTGTGTGCCTGTCATGTAGCGAGAAATAACTGGTGTAGAAAGGCGCTATATAGCGCCTGAGCGGACACAGATTGGACACTGGAGGCACATGTAAAATAACCAGACTTTTACTTATCTTCAGCTGGAGGGCACATCTTCCCCGTAATCCCTCCAGCCACAACACAGTCCCAAACACCAGTAACCAACAGTACAGCACAAGCACTTTTCTCTTCCTTGGCACCACAACCACTCCTCCCTAGCAACCTTGTCCTCCTCCACCCGACTCTGGCCGATGAGTGGTGGTTGCTGGCTCCCTTTTGTAGGTCACCTGGAAGTGCTCCAGGTGTTTGATCACCAAGATCCGGCGGCACTTCCAGGTGTGACGAATCTGTTGCCCACACAGGCTCAGGAGTCCCAAACACAGCACCCCCTGGCGGTACCTGCGGGTCCCAACAGGGCTGCACCCAACTCCAATTCCCTGGGAGCCCTGTGGGAAACCGAGGCACTTCTCCAGCCCTGGGGGAAGCCATCTAGCGTCCAGGGCTGCTCCCCCGAATGTAGTGTGCAGGGGTGTCCCAGCTGGGCATGGATGGCAGCCAGCTGCCACACTGATGAGACACACGTTTCAAAGAAGCAAAGCATTTCAAAACTCAGGAGATTAGTGGGAGAGGCTTCTGTTTAAACTTGTAGCGAACCACAAAGAAAAGCTTCTTAGAGATGGCCACAGGTGTCTGTTTAACATTTGCTTTAAACTTTTGTCTTTGTCTATTAAGCAAAGTTTGTTCACAACAGATTCTCTAATTTAAAGCCACAATTATTGTGTTTTTCATGTTAACACATAGGAAAGATTTTGTATAAGATAAGATATTATCTTCATTTTATTTCATTGAAAAGGTTTACATCCTCCTCATAACTCACACCTTTTAGTATCGCAGCTTAGGCGCTCTGAACCTTCTCTACTGCTGCTATGTCTTTTTTGTAATTTGAAGACCAAGAACTGTACACAAAGCTCCATACAAACAGTGTATAGAGAGAACAATGCGTCTAGTCTGTTACTTTAAGACCTTTGTGGGCATTCAAAAATCAACTAGACAGACAGACAGACAGACAGACAGACAGATAGATAGATAGATAGATAGATAGATAGATAGATAGATAGATAGATAGATAGATAGATAGATAGATAGATAGAGTCATGCATGTTTGTCTGGAGTTCATCTTCCTGGCTCTAGTGAGGTAAATACATCCACCCCGGGACATTGGGTACCCGTGCAACCTTCCTGATGAGGGGAGCATCCTCCACTAACCCTAACCCTGCACTGATGCATAGAGATGGCTCCTCCCCTTTCAAGCCCAGCCCTTTAATGTGGCCCACGCCCAGAAGGTAGCGTCAGATGTTTGACTGAAGATAGATAGGAAGGAAAAGCCCTATATGATAGATAGATAGATAGATAGATAGATAGATAGATAGATAGATAGATAGATAAGGTATTATATAATAGATAGATAGATAGATAGATAGATAGATAGATAGATAGATAGATAGATAGATAGATAGATAGATAGATAGAAAGGGAAGTATAAATTGATTTAGATGGGGTTCAGTTTCAAATCCTAAACACACAGATGTGCTGTTAGGATGCCTTTTTTAATACCAACCATTAATGCTCTTAGTGGCTGCCATGTTCCTGAACCTCTCCTCCTTTACCCATGGACCAAATTTGCCAGGTCCTCATTATTATCGTGAGAAGGAAAAGTGCTTATAAAAGTCACATGTCACCCTGTTTACTACCACATCAGCTCTGCTGTAATCTGTTTTGCATTAATGTAACGGTTAAAACCCAATCCTGTGGATTTGACTTTTCAAATCTCTTACAGGCTATAATATTTCTTAAAATTCATATCTTTGCTTAAGCAGGAGCTTTTCCAGAGCTACTCACGGCCTTGAAATAAGTGCTGCCGACCCCTCTGCAGACTGAACATTTTCATGATTCTGAGTAAAAGCCCTGGACCTTTAGGTTGCAATTTGAACTGTACACTTTCGATCCATTTCTGAAAAAATGAGAAGAGATTTGCATTACTGTATCATTTTTACACAGTGCACTATATAATTACTGTGATAAAAAAACAAAAGATTGCTGACAAATTTTACCAAATACATCATGAGATGGAATCACAGGCAGCTTTTGAAGAAGTAATAAGATCCAAAAGTGAAGATCAATAATATTCAGGGCATGCATCATTGTGGTCTTCTGTGTATTTAGTAAGATTTGAACACCTAAAAGTAGCTTTTATTTAGACTTATTAATATTGTTATGTTACACGGTTTGCTTACCCTTTTCGTTTTCATCATTATGCTGTATCACTCTATGGACAGTATTTCTTGGGTTCTAACAGGAGAACACTGAATTTTGAAGCTCCTAGTTAGACACTGATTGGCTTAGCAATATTGATCCAACGTAATAAAATAAGGAGTATCTGTGTGTCTGTCTGTCCGTCTGGTTGATTTGTCTCTGCCATTCCAAAAGATTTAATTGGTTCTGATCTGTTTTTTTTAGTAATGAAATTCATTGCATTGTCATTCCAACAGATGGCACATGACAAACATTAACACTGCTTTTACTAATTTCATACCAATTGGCATATAACAGAGACATGTAATGCTTTAGTTATTTCAGCAGATGGCGTATAACAAGCATTTGTAGTAATGCATTGTATTGATGAAAATGTTTGTGATGGGCCATCTGTTGGAATGACAAATGCTGTGCATTTTCTTACTACTGGCATTACAAAATACATTCCTATAGATCAGGGGTGGCAAAATCCAGTCCTGGAGGGCCGCAGTGGCTGCAGGTTTTCATTCTAACCCTTTTCTGAATCAGTGACCAGTTTTCACTGCTAATTAACTTCTTTTCCCTTCATTTTAATAGCCCTGTTTGAAGGATCCAGTCCTCTGAATTGATTTTTTTCTTCATTAAATGGCAGCCAAACAGAAATGAGATGTGAAACGAGCCGACAGATTACCAACTAAACTGGGGCTTCACACTCCAATTCATTTCACTCCAACCAGTTTCTTAATAAGAAGATGTGTATAAAAGTTTATCCCCTCAATATAGAGTAACATTCTCTAAAGTAAAGTCGTTAGTGTGTCTCACACACGTGCAATTAGGACGTGGTACTTACCTGAATCTCTTCTCTCTACAGAAAAACTGATGAAAAATAATTTCCTCCACTTCCGGGTTCCAAAATGGCCGCCATGACGGCACTTCCGGCGACTCGATATGACGTCACATCTGGCCATCACAACTGACTTCACTTCCGGTTCCACCAAGATGACGCTGTTTTTCGACTCCTGCATTCAACGTCACTTCCTGCCAACCATTTCTTCCATCCAACCATCCATTTTCTAACCCGCTGAAACCGAACACAGGGTCACGGGGGTCTGCTGGAGCCAATCCCAGCCAACACAGGGCACAAGGCAGGAACCAATCCTGAGCAGGGTGCCAACCCACCGCAGGACACACACAAACACACCCACACACCAAGCCCAATTCAGAATCGCCAATCCACCTAACCCGCATGTCTTTGGATTGGGGGAGGAAACCGGAGCGCCCAGAGGAAACCCACGCAGACACGGGGAGAACATGCAAACTCCACGCAGGGAGGACCCGGGAAGTGAACCCGGGTCTCCTAACTGCGAGGCAGCAGCGCTACCACTGCGCCACCGTGCCGCCCGCCAACCATTTCTTGTTCCCATAATTCATTACTGTATTTAAACGCCATTTTGTACTATACACTTTGTCAATTGTTACCTCTCAGGACTTTTGATCATTTATTTTTGCATTTTTGCTTTAATTGTCCGCAGGACAATATACAGTGACGGTTCCCAAAACTTTATTTTTGTGGAGTTTCTTCTTTTTTTTGGGATATATTTCCACATGTGCCAAAAGCAGCAGCAATGCAAACGGATGTGGCCATTTATCACAGTATGTAGAGAGTTGGAAAAAAAACAGAACACTCGGAAATAAATTTAGAAAACAATGAGGGAGTAAAAAGACTTAAAAGGTTAAATGAGACCGAGAGAAAAGAGGCATCCTTATTCATCTTGTTACTTATTTTAACGATTCAATCACTCATTTGATTTCAATGGTACTTAAATGAGTTAAGGCCTATTCTGCCTCCAGGTTGTTAGATGGGCGCTCCTCACACGGGTGGTATAGAGTGGAGTACGGCAAATAGAGGAAGAATAAATCTGCCTGTTGTGAAGCGGACAGCAGCTCAACGCGTGTGCTCTCTCAATTCTTTATCACAGTCTCACACACCAGCCGGACAGGAGAACAGCAGCTCTCTGACTCTGAATGTTTAGGGAGGTAACATACACAATCTGGATGGAGAGCACATCTTCTTGCTAGAATTTGGGCACTCAGTGTGCTATGCTATCAGGTGGCTTTTAAAGTCTTGCATTGAACTATTAAACTTACATGTCTGGATGGACTCAGTAGAAGGACAGAGGAAAGAAGACAAGATGATAGTGTGCCCAGTATTTAGGCCGCCCTTGTTCTTCCTTACTCTATCCCTTGGATTAATATGGCTTTGTAGTTTAGGGGCAAACTCCCTTCCTGTGTTCCTATGCCTCTGAACCAATTCTTGCTAGACACAACCTGTGTTCTCATACCCTCTACCAACTGGCTTATCACTTGTGGCTGTGGGCTAGAGTTAAACATTTCTTTTTGTCTTGCTGCTTCCAGTTGGACAACCCCATGTTTCTCTTTTAATTTGGTTCTGACCTGTTATGAGATAGGAGCTGTCAAGCTCTTCTTATAAACTAACTAAAAAGCAACAACACAAAGCGTTCTTTCAAACATTAAAGTTCTCTAATACATATTTTATCACTATAAGGATACCAGTGAAATAATCTATTATAATATGAAAGCAGATAGACCAATCAATTATTCAAATTCTATCCCCATATCACCTTCTCAACTCTGGACTTTCTGCCTTCCACAAACTTCTATCGTCCAAACTTCTATACACTCTGATAGCACCTGGAGAAGACAACAGCCAGAGCACAGAGAGCACCTCAGCCGGCATCCTGAGCATCCAGACAGCTACAGAACATTTACCCTTCAGTGGGGGTATCCATGTAGAACCTATTGTGGATTGTATTTTGTAAAATTCCTTAATACAAGCCCAGTAAAAAAAAATACTATCTGCCTTGTGATTGTTTTCTCTTTGTTGTTGTAGTTATGTGGCCTCTGTTGTGACTTTGAGATGGTACTCTCAGAACAATGACCATACACAACATTGAACCTGGTCAATTTCTGGAGCTGATGCTTCCTGTTGGACACGGAAAGCTACACTTTACACTGTTAAATTCTAGTTTTCAATATTTTTGTGCTAAATACAGCAAATATATTGTGTGTGTATACATTCACCACCTTGCCAGTACCAGCTTGGATCCCCTTTTGCCTTCAGAACTGCCATAATTGTTCATTGCATAGATTCAACAAGGTGCTGGAAACATTCCTCTTGGATTTTGGTCCACATTGACATGATAGCATCAGCAGATTTGTCAGCAGCAAATCTCCGTTCCACCACATCCCAAAGGTGCTCTATTGGATTGAGATCTGATGACTGTGGAGGCCATTTGAGTACAGTGAACTCATTGCCATGTTCATGCAACCAGTTTGAGATGATCTGAGGTTTGTGATGTGGTGCAGCTGGAAATAGCCACTCGAAGATGTGTATACTGCAGTCCTAAAGGATATGGTCAGCAACAATACTCAGTAGGCTGGTGCATTTAAACAATGCTCAGTTGGTACTAAGGGGCCCAAAGTGTGCCATGAAAATATCCCACACACCATTACACCACCACCAACTTTAATACGAATGGCATATCAAGATCTCCTTTGGTGTGTAATGTTATCCGCAGGAGATGTACATTACCTTACTTGGATACATCCTTCGTTCTACAGTAATTCGTGCAGATGGTGTTAACGATTGTAGACATTCTTCGTGATATTGTAAGTTGTTGTTTTCCTCTTCTGCACAATCATCACCAACTGTTTCAGCATAGTCTATTGATATGCGTTTAACCATTTTGCCATGTTACTGATCAACATTTTTGGCGTAAATTCGTTTGACTTCCTCGTTTCTCTGTGTTAGGAATGTCCGTGTACTTATTTTTTTTTTGGATAACCCTCTGTGATGAAATTATTCAATAAGATTTGGACATAAGTCTTCTTTAATTGGGAACTTAAAGTGAGGAAAATGTGCATAAGAGCTGAGAGTGCAGGAAGTGTGTCTGACAAAAGCATTCACAAGACTGAGAGGTGAGAGGACTGTGGTCTTGTTTGAAAATGGTTGTAAGTAGGACGTGACTTGAAAGAATCTCATATTAAAAGTCTCCATCTTGCGGGACTTCATTTCAAAAAGGCTCTTCAAAATGTCACGTCTGGTCACAGGATAAAAAGTCTCGTCTCACAAGATTTTTTTATTATTATAGATATATATTCACATGTTAAACTTTCAATGTCTGAATGATTTTCCACTTAGCCTTCACAACACCCCAACATCTGCTCTGGCTGTACCTTGCTCCAACTTTTCTGGTCATCATTCCTGCCTACAGTTACTGGTTGTCCAAGATGGTGTTGGTCCCACAATCCAGACCATCACAACAATGATAGGATGATACGACCAAGAAAACATTTTGCCTGCTCTACTGTATTGTTCTGGGATAGTTTGTACAATCTGGTGGTAACCATCAAAAGGAGTGCTTCACTTGTGGACCTCTTTTCTTCATTATTGCATAAAAAATTAAAGATAATGAGAAGAGTAACACAATATGATTGTTTATGGATAAACATAAACAGCAATTAGAATTTAAGAAGTGTATGATTTGTAGGTTTTTGTATTGCTAAACTCATTTGATGAAATAAGGAAAAAGGCTAAGCGTAAGGCAGGAGACAGACCATTCATGGCTCGCTCACACACACAAAGACAATTTAGCTAACCTTAGTGTTTTTAGTATCTGCAGAGCAAACCACACTGACATGGAGAGATCATGTAGAGTTCATGCAAACTTTCAGGGGGTTTAGGATTTGAAGCCATGAGGATGTAGTCTTAACCACTATACATACATTTGTGGGGCAAGGAAGGTTTATAGATGAGGGACAAGACAAAGAGCGGTTCAGAAAACCTCCTATGATGCATACAAACATTGGATGGCGTTTTCCCTCATCCGGACATGGGTCAACGGGGCCCCCCTCTGGAGCCATACCTAGAGGTTGGGCTCAATGGCGAGCGCCTGGTGGCCAGGCCTGCACCCATGGGGCTCGGCCAGGCACAGCCCAAAGAGGCAAAGAGGGTCCCCCTTCCTATGGGCTCACCACCTGTAGGAGGGGCCAGGGAGGTTGGGTGCAGTGTGAGTCGGGTGGTGGCCGAAGGTGGGGACCTTTGTGGTCCGATCCTCAGCTACAGAAGCTGGCTCTTGGGATGTGGAATGTCATCTCTGTGAATGGAAAGGAGCCTGAGCTAGTGCGCGAGGTTGAGAGGGGCTGGACTCTCTACCACTCTGGAGTTGCCCCCAGTGAGAGGTGCCGAGCGGGTGTGGGCATACTTATTGCCCCCTGACTTGGAGCCTGTTCATTGGGTGGTGGGGTGGGGTAACGGGTCCTAACTGTTGTTTGCACGTTCGTGCCAAACAGCAGTCTGGAGTACCTACCCTTTTTAGAGTCCCTGGAGGGGGTGCTAGAGGGTGCACCTGCTGGGGACTCCCTCGTTCTGCTGGGAGACTTCAATGCTCATGTGGGTAAAGACAATGAGACCTGGAACGGCGTGATTGGGAGGAATGGCCCCCCGATCTGAACCTAAGTGGTGTTTTGTTATTGGACTTCTGTGCTGTCACGGATTGTCCATAATGAACACCATGTTCAAGCATAGGGGTGTTCAAATGTGCACCTGGCACAAGGACACCCTAGGCCTCAGTTTGATGATTGACTTTGTGGTTGTGTCATCGGACTTGCAGCCACATGTCCTGGACACTCGGGTGAAAAGAGGGGCGGAGCTGTCAACTGATCACCACCTGGTGGTGAGTTGGCTTCGATGGTGGGGGAGGATGTCGGTCAGGCCTAGTAGGCCCAAATGTATTGTGAGGGTCTGCTGGGAACGTCTGTCCCCTGTCAGAAGAAGCTTCAACTCCCGAGGGAGGTGGGGGACATTGAGTCCGAATGGGCCATGTTCCATGCCTCTATTGTTGAGGCAGCTGACTGGACCTGTGGCCGTAAGGTGGTCGGTGCCTGTCATGGTGGCAATCCCCAAACCCGTTGGTGGACACTGGCAGTGAGGGATGCCGTCAAGCTGAAGAAGGAGTCCTACAGGACCCTTTTGTTCTGTGGGACTCCAGAAGTGGCTAACAGGTACCAGCAGGCTAAGTGGAATGCGGCTTCGGTGGTTGCTGAGGCAAAAACTCGGGCATGGGAGGAGTTTGGGGAGGCCATGGAGAACGACTTTCGGACGGCTCTGAGGAGATTCTGGTCCACCATCCGGCGTCTCAGGAGGGGGAAGCAGTGCAGTGTCAACACTGTATATGGTGGGGATGGTGCGCTGCTGACCTCGACTCGGGACATTGTGGGTCGGTGGGGGGAGTACTTCGAAGACCTCCTCAATCCCATTAACATGCCTTCCAATAAGGAAGCACAGCCTGGGGACTCCGAGGTGGGCTCCCCTATCTCTGGGGCTGAGGTCACCGAGGTGGTCAAAAAACTCCTTGGTGGCAGGGCCCCGGGGGTGGATGAAATATGCCCGAAGTTCCTCAAGGCTCTGGATGTTTTAGGACTGTCTTGGTTGACACGTCTCTGCAACATCGCATGGACAGACTGCGGTGATGGTCCCCCTCTTTGAGAAGGGGGACCGGAGGGTGTGTTTCACTCCTCAGCATTCCTGGAAAAATCTATTTGGGGATCCTATCTGTTAGATAGTCAAACCTGGGAGTCAGGAGTAACAGTTTGGTTTTCATCCTGGTCACAGAACAGTGGACCAGCTCTACACCCTTAGCAGGGTCCTGGAGGGTGCATGGGAGTTTGCCCATCCAGTCTACGTGTGTTTTGTGGACTTGGAAACGGAGTTCTTCTGTGTCCCTCGCGGAATCCTGTGGGGGGTGCTCCGGGAGTATGGGGTACCGGACCCCCTGATAAGAGCTGTTCGGTCCCGGTACAACCAGTGTCAGAGCTTGGTCTGCATTGCCGGCAGTAGTCGAGCCCGTTTCCAGTGAGAGTTGGACTCCGCCAGGGCTGCCCTTTGTCACCGATTCTGTTCAGAACTTTTATGGACAGAATTTCTAGGTGCAGCCAGGGTGTTGAGCGGGTTCTGTTTAGTGGGCTCAGGATTGGGTCACTGCTTTTTGCAGATGATGTTGTCCTGTTTGCTTCATCAGGCCGTGATCTTCAGCTCTCTCTGGATTGGTTCGCAGCTGAGTGTGAAGCGGCTGGGATGGGAATCAGCACCTCCAAATCCGAGACCATGATCCTCAGCCGGAAGAGGGTGGAGTGCCCTCTCAGGGTTGGGGGAGAGATCTTGCCCCAAGTGGAGGAGTTCAAGTATCTCGGGATCTTGTTCATGAGTGAGGGAAGAATGGAGCATTAGATCGACAGGCAGATCGGTGCGGCATCCGCAGTGATGCGGGCTCTGCATCAGTCTGTCGTGGTCAAAAAGGAGCTGAGCTGTAAGGCAAAGCTCTCAATTTACCAGTCGATCTACGCTCCTACCCTCACCTATGGTCATGAGCTGTGGGTAGTGACCGAAAGAACAAGATCGCGAATACAAGCGGCTGAAATGAGTTTCCTCCGCATGGTGTCTGGGTTTTTCCTTAAAGATAGGGTGAGAAGCTCAGTCATCTGGGAGGAGTTCAGAATAGAGCCACTGCTCGGGATTCCCCCGGAAGAGCTAGAAGAAGTTCCTGGGGAGAGGGAAGTGTGGGCATCTCTACTCAAGCTGCTGCCCCCGCGACCCAACCTTAGATAAGCAGAAGAGGATGGATGGATGGAAGGAAACTGGAATTCCCAGAGGAAAATCCCCTGCAGACTTCACACAGACAACAGTTTGGTCTGGGAGTCAAACCTAAGATGCTGGAAATGTGATGGAGCAGCACTAGCCACTGTACCACCATGCTATGACAGTGATTGTTGATTTCTTCTTTTTAGATAGACAGAGATAAATAGAACTTTATTTGTGCCTATGGGGAAATTTAGCTTTTTTCAGAAGTGCCAGAAATAATATAACAAATGAGAATAACAACCGCTGAAATACACCAGAATTACAAAGAAAAGAAAACCTTTGACTTGTCTGTAGATAAGCAAGCAGCCACAGTAAGGCACAGTAAGGCACAATAAAGGTGTATTACTAGGTATGGAGGAGCTCCAGTAGTGTAACCCTGCTCATGTTGTCTAAAAGTCCCTGCATGTAGGATATGCAGCATTGTTCATGATGACCATCAGTTTTGTCTTCATTCTCTCCTCCACTGCTAACTCCAAGGGGTTCAGAGTGAGTCCCATAACTGATTCGCTTTTTTTTTTAATTGATTGGCGTTTTCCCTCATCCGGACATAGGTCAACAGGCTTCCCCTCTGGATGTTGATTCAGCAGGCCTCACTTGAAGTGATGGCACCAGCCAAGCACACCACAATGTACAAAATCACCCTGGACATAACAGAGTTATAGAACATGTAAAGGATGTCACAACCCACATTAGAGGAGAGCAGTCTCCTAAGGAAATAATGAATTCCAAATAAACATGTATGGTGTCAATGTGCTTAGCACTTCTTCATCACAAGTCTGTGAGGAGTCTACTTATTCACATTGTATCTTCATGGTGTTTAATCCCTCATATGAAAAAAGTGTAGTGGACTGATGAGAATTAATGTACAACTGCGCCCTCTGGTGTCCACTCTTGGATTGTTTTCTTGTTAATATTCAGTCCTGATGCTTTATTGTCTTCATAAGAATTACTTATGAGCATTCTGAAATCACTTCAACGGTGCCTCCTGACTCACCAGTACGAAAAATATGACACACCATCTGACTCATCTTGATGTCTAATTATACAATACTTTAAGCCTTTAGGGTTTCCCCCTATTTTTGCTGATCCAGACCCAAATCCCCTAATTTATAGTCCATTTTTGGACAAAGGTTTGTGTAGGAAATTACACCCTTGTAATAAATAGCAAAGCTGTATGTGTCTGAACGAAAATGACGAGAAGGACTTGAAGTTGTGCATGCCACATCAAAAGACCCCCTCACGGGATACAAGGGGTCAAAGTTATTCCTTTTCACAAAACTTTAACAAAATGGGAATCAGTAATATATGAATGGGGAGTGTCATTTTATGCTAATTAAGGATGCTGATCATGAATATAACAATATTTTAATATTTGATTCTTTATTGGAGGTCCTAGCCCTGTAGAAGCCACTTCCAGAAGGTTAACATTTTCAAACATGAGCATGTGGGCTATCATAAGGTTGGTGATTATGAATGATGTGATGTTTGATCTTTGACCCCTTAGAGCTCTAGTTCCCTATGGACCTCCATCAGAGGGTGAAAGTGACAAAATTACTACTGTATTACAATCGAGAATATTTAGACTTTAAACACTTAAATTGAAATGCGTTTTGTAGTATTTTAAATATTTGATGGAATTATTCTTATTTATTATGTACTTCTACCTCAGGGCGGCACAGTGGCACAGTAGTAGCGCTGCTTCCTCGCAGTAAGGAGACCCGGGTTCGCTTCCCGGGTCCTCCCTGCGTGGAGTTTGCATGTTCTCCTCGTGTCTGCGTGGGTTTCCTCCCACAGTCCAAAGACATGCATGTTAGGTGCATTGGTGATCCTAAATTGTGCTTGGTGTTTGTGTGTGTCCTGTGGTGGGCTGGTGCCCTGCCCGGGATTTGTTCCTGCCTTGTGCCCTGTGCTGGCTGGGATTGGCTCCAGCAGATCCCCGTGACCCTGTGTTAGGATGTAGCGGGTTGGGAACTGACTAACTTCTACCTCAGTCATCACATTTCTTATGAACACCACAAATTAACTTATGTTAATTCAGACTTTCTGAGTATCTGAGACTAGAATATTAATAAATGAATGAACATTAGTTGTGCTGTGAATGCAGAACCCCGGGTTCAATTCCTGGTTACTCCCCTAATGGGGCTGCCACATTCTCTTCATGTCTGTTTAGGTTTTTCTCCTACATACCTGAAAAGTGTGTGATATTAATTGGCTTTTCCAGAACGCCTGAATGTATGCGATCCCTGTGATGGTTAAGCATCCTCTCTCGCCCAGTGCTGAGATGAAAGGCTCTGATTCCCCTCCTTAACTGGATTAAGAGGATTTGAGAATGTGTGTGTAAATATGAATCGGTCATTGGTCTCTCTTTGAGCTGCCTTTCCCAAGGTTTCATCCATTTTTTCCCTACAAGGGTTTTATTTTGGGAGTTTTTCCTTGTCTTCTTAGAGAATCAAGACTGGGGGGCTGTCAAGAGGCAGGGCCTGTTAAAGCCCATTGCCGCACTTGTTGTGTGATTTTGGGCTATACAAAAAATAAATAAATTGTAAACTGTAATTGTAAATCATATCACTGGGGATCAAACTGGCACATGCATTGGCTGGCACTGCTACCTTAAGAGCTTGTCGATCCTTGAATCAGCCCAGGCAGGTGGATGGCAATGAGGATTTTGCACACATTCTCACGAGGAGCCCCCAGCAACCCAAAGACATTCTAGCAACTGTTCAACTGGTTCAATGTATATAGCGCCCTCCTTGGTCTTGGCTCAGCCAAATCAGAATTGAGAAACTGGCGGGCAGCATTTCTTGGTGATCTGTTCTTAAGGCCACAAAGTGCAAATATTGTGAACTAAAAGACTGGAGGAGTGAAAGTGAAGTTTGGAAAAGAGAAGGAGAAAAATAAAAAAAGAGGTTTAAAGTCTCTGATCCCCTGCTGATCTGGTCTCAGTACATTTTCACGGTAATAAGACTAACTTTGGGATGAACGGCATTGCAGTGTGCCTCAGAGCTGTGGACCATAAGTCGACCGAGACTGAAGACTACAACCAGCGGCAAGGGGCTTCTTGTAGTCGGAGAAGGTGAACAAAGTGCTTGTACTAACTTAGACCACCTCACGAGCAGGTTCAGTGGACTTAGCATGGTGGGTAATGTCATAAAATCAATTCCGCACACATCAGACAGTCTCTTATGGATGTGACAAAGTGCAGAAATTGCACTAAACAATAAGGAAATTGATATTTAGATTTGGGCTGAAGTACAGTGTGATACTGAATCAGATATATTTAACTCAATACTAAAGAACAAGGCAAGCAATACATGGAAATGTAAGGAATAAAATAATGCAGATCAAGATTCATTCAACTGTTAATCTATATATATAAAAGCCAAATACCACTGACTCACTCATCACGAAATCTCCTGAACTGTAAGGACTTGGGACTTGAAATTTGGACTGTAGGTTACCCTTGGCCCATAGGTACTCACTAAGAAACGGTTTTAAAAATTTCGTGGTCCAAGTGCAAAATTTCTTATAGTTTTTTACACCCGTTTGGATGTCTGTCTGCTTTTCACGAGAGAACTACTTAACAGATTTAGATCGGGTTTTTTTCTCTAATTTGCTTGAACGGTCCATCGATTTTGCGACTTTCTCATCGCACTAAGTATCATAATTTGCTTGTGGAACCGATTTATTAGCGTGAATCCAAGAGAGACTCATCGGGCTGTGGGGAGGGTGGAGAGTGAAGTCAGTGGTAGAGAGCTGGGCCGGGCCCTCCTCACTGTCCTGTTTCACTAATACACGGGTGAAGCCGCGGGGGATAGCTGGTCTTCAATAAAAAGACACAGAGTTGGTGTCCCTAATTAAGAAACTGCATGGTTGTAGGTTCTACAAGTGTGCATTAAAAGATGCCGCAGTCTCGTCCATGCAGTATTGCATCAGAGTGTCATGGAGGTATCTTAGCAGATGTCCGGCAGATCTGAGATCTCTCACATGGTGGATTACATATAGAGCTAGTGCTCTACTCTGAAGTCAATCTTTATGAATTGTCCAGCCTCTGACCAGAAATTTTATACACTTTAGTTCGATTAATTCAGTTATTAACAAAAACTGGGCATGCAATGAATGACAAGTAGCAACTCTACTACAAACGTAATTGGCAAATTAGTTGGACAAACACACTTCAGATATGGTTCTACTAATGTGTACCTCTCATCATCACTACTTTCCATTTACAGATTTAAGGGCCTTTTCATACACTTGAAGTTAATAACGTTTACAATAATGACAGACAATCTAATGGAGCTTAATGATTGCATTTTTATTTAGTTTATATGAGGATGTACTTTTCCCCCCCGAGTGTTCTATCTGTTTAAATCAAGAGGAATGTGTAGCGACACACCATTACCTGAGAGAGGGCGAGATGTAAATTGTTGGCATGTCACTGTTAATGAGAAATCAGACACCCGTTTGAGCAAACCTAGGAGAACGATGAAGCCAAAGCAAGACTAGCTGTTGTGAAAGCCAGCCCGACCACAGACAGACTGACACCGTTTTTCCAGTCTACCACACTTGATTTATTTACAGTATTTACAAAGTTCAATAGTCCCAAGTCCCGCACAGCACACGGTGCTCCAGCACCAAACACCCTTTTCTTCAGGCCGCCTTCTCCCACTCTCCAAAGCCTTGTCTTCTGCCACCCGACACCAGCTCCCTGACTGTTGGAAGGTGGCCCCTTTTATGTTGCCCCGGATTTGTTCCAGGTGCCCCTCGATGAACTTCCGCTGGCACTTCCTGGTGTAGCGGAAGTGCCGGCTGAGCAGCCGGAAGCACTCCGGGTGACCCTGGAATACCTTCCGCCAGAACTTCCTGTTGTGGCGGAAGTGCTGATGTCCAGAGCTTCAGGATCCAGAACCCGCCCCCTGGCGGTGGCCATGGGCCATTATAGGGTTGAGCTTCCCAGCTCAGTTCCCGAGACCCCCATAGCAACCAAGGCAGCTGTCTTCTCATGGCCTGGGGGAGGTATAATTCCTCTCCCAGTCCTTCCCGGCGTCCCAGCTGGATATGGCACCCAGCCACCCGTGACACTGTATATAAGTCAAACTTTGGACTGATCTTGTTCTGCTGTTTACTGAGACAGCACTTAGTCCTGATGAACATCTACTCTGTAGTTACCATATTACTGTTATGACCCGAAGAGGTCCCAATCACAAAAGTTCCAAAAGTACACAAAATGTCCACAAGGTGTAAATACCTGCAAAAATCTGGCTAGTTGTACAAAGGACAACGTGGAATCTTTATAAATTAAAGATTCATTTAAAGGGAAAAGGTCTGTAAAACAGTAATGAGCACAAAAGGCACAGCAGGGAGTGCCTGAAAAAGCCAAGACAATCCAAAGCAAACAAGTCCCAATAACAGATCAAATAACAAATTCAAAAACAGCGCATAAAGTAAAAAAAAAAAACAGAAAATTTACAAAAATAATCCAAAAGCACAATATACAGGCGAACTCACCACCACCACCACAGGGACATTCAATGAACCGCAAAGGACTGTACATTGCCCCCACTTTTTTTTAGGACCAGCCATTTTGCCACCTGTCAAGTTGGCCGTATGTCTGTAACAAAGTGTACAGGTCATTGAAAGTGAGGCTCTGTGGGTCTGGTGTGGGTCACCGGTGTTCATACTTTAACTGCAAAGTGACCTTCATGTCTTGGCAACCGCACACCGGGTCCGATTGTATCTCAACCTGAGCCGCTGATGGATAAAGAGTGGGTCTCAGTGGGTCGCCTAAATGATTGGCACTGCATTGTGATATGTCTCCCTGTTTCCAAGTGAATTTGTTTCACCAAAGGCAGACCCCCAATCGAGCTCTTTTCACTGCAGGCACAGGTTGAAATTGCATCTAGTGGGTCATCAATTACATTTGAAAAAGGAAAAACTTGATCGCAAGATTATAAAGGTTGAGAAACACCGCCTGGTTCATACTTACCATGTGTAAATAAAGAAATCGGTTCCAAATACAGAAGATGGCTCTGTGTTTAGCTAAAACCTAAAGATTATGAGAAAAGTGCTGTGCTCTTCTGCACTTCTGTACTCTCGGTCTGCACGTTTCTACGAGGCGAGGTAGTAAAAAGGCTTTGGCGTGAGTGTCTTGAGAAATCATGTCACAGCATTTCACATTCATTACAAACTGGGCTAGCTGACTGATGGCATTATTATTAAAACGATTCTTTCATGTTATGAGCACGGGAAATGTGCCATATTAACAACAACAACAACAACAACAATAATAATAATAATAATAATAATAATAATAATAATAATAATAATAATAATAATAATAATACTGTGGTGGGCTGGTTTCCTCCCACAGTCCAAAGACATGCAGGTTAGATGCATTGGCGATTCTAAATTGTCCCTAGTGTGTGCTTGGCATGTGTGTGTGTGCGCGTGTGCGCCCTGCCCAGGGTTTGTTTCCTGCCTTGCGTCCTGTGTTGGCTGGAATTGGCTCCAGCAGACCCCCGTGACCCTGTAGGAAGGATATAGCGGGTTGGATGATGGATGGATTAATTGAACCTAATGAGAATATTATGAGTGCCGCCATAATAATAATAATAATAATAATAATAATAATATAATAATAATAATAATAATTATTATTATTATTATTATTAATATTATTATTATTATAAGTAGTAGTAGTCCTTCAGGTTCAGTGTTTAATCCATATTGTATGTTGAATATACCACTACCGATTAAATTAAGGTTATTTTCTGGAGTAGAAGACATTGATTCTCATAAGTCATGCTTGTTGAGTTAAATAATCATTTTTTTCAGTGTGGATAAGCGGGTTTTGAAGATGGATGGAGGTTTATAGGGTCGTTATTGTCTCATGTGTAGAGCGCATTGAATTTTTCCCTGCATATGCTAATTCTCAGCTTTCCCGTTCCACCTGAACAGCCACTCCGATTTTCTTCTGGAGGCTTTAGGGACTGGATTAATGAATCAGCATCCATCACGCAGGGCAAGAAGTGCATTAAAAGCAACAGTTTTTATTGTTAATCAATTCTCATTTAGAGTATACAACTCGATTTGCTTTACGAGTGCAACTTACAGTTCAAATATTTTTGCGATTAGATCACAGGACGTGGAGTAGTCACTCAGCGATAATAAAGAGTTTATGAAAGTAATAACTAGACGCTTTGAATTAAATGCGCGTTCACGTGTGAGTCACTTCATTGTACAGATAGCTGACGTCACGGAACACGATGACATATTTTACGCCTTGTTATTATAGCTGAGCCATAAAAGCACTCCCTCGGAGACATTCGGCGGAAAGTAAAGTCACGCATCTTTATTTTCTTGGTACATAAATTCACTTAAGCGAGCTGAATACAAACAAGTCCATCAAGCTGACTTGTCGCTTTTTCCTGCCCTCGTTATCTGAACCCACTGACGCGACAAATAAGGCTAACAAACATCTGCGCAAACAGCGGGCTCTCCCACAGGACATCTGCCGGCCGGGGGAGGTCGTTGTGTTCTCCGGAGATCATGAGAGGGAGTTGACTTTTTTCCCTCTACACTCAGCAGGTCTCCGGAAAGGATGACCAAAGAATTCGGGTCAGCAGATATAAAGTGTGCTAGGAGGGCGGCCAACGTTCTGTAAGGCGCTAACCGGAGCAGAGTCGAGTCCCCTGCCAGTCCACCTCTAAACAAAGCAGACTAATGTTTAGTCTTCGGCGATATGTCTGTATATCAGTATACTGTATTAAGAGTACGCTCTGTTGAAACGCACCATTACAATATTAGTACAAATATACGCCCTGTGGTGCAGTAGTTAGCGCTTTTACCTCAAAACTGGACAGAACTCTTTGCGAAAACATGCACTGCATTGAGACACCATCTGGTGTGCATGTCCTCGCTGTTTCCATGTTTGGTTTTTCTTAGAATGCTCCTTCCCGGACACATCAGGGCAGGGGCAGATCTTCCATCAGGGAGTTCTGAGTGTGTGCCCATGGGGTCCTTGATAGCAAAGTGCCACTTTCATCTTACAACCACCTAGACACCCACTTGCCCAGGTCATTGAAATGATCAAGTGTCCGAAATCAACTAGGGGGAAGCTGAATGAAATGATTTCAGCCAGTTGGATATTTTTAACATTATGCCTTTTGGTGATCAGTTCACCCTCTGCTCATTTAACTATTCACAGTAACAAACATTTTAAGCAAGGGTGCCCAAACTTTTGCATGCCTATGTATGTATGTATGTATGTATGTATGTATGTATGTATGTATGTATGTATGTATGTATCACAGGAGTGTTGTTGGGGGATGAACTTCGAGGGGCAGCCACTAATGAGCTTATCCCCCGAGTTTAAATACTGGATGAGGTTTTGTTTCATCCCAAAGTGTTTACGGCATCTCAACGCACAGTCCTAATGGCAGCCGCGGACGCGCTTGATGTTCATATAAATAGTGAAGCTCGCTTCCTTTTTCTTTATATTAACTTAAGGGAAATGTCATCGGAATAAAAAAAAAACCAAAACACTAACCAATCTTTCCGTACAGTCATGTAAAACAGTAACATATAATTTCTAACATATGTGTGCATATCAAGCTTTATAGCAAACATCATGCCGCATTTACATTTTGTAGACCACGTTTACATTTTGTGTAATTTAAATACACAAAAACGTTGCATGTGGAGAAAACAAGCAAATTCTTATATTTATCACTTCCTCAAATAACCAGATGAGGTGTAATTGATTAAACGTTTTAAACCAGATTTCATTCCAGAACTGAAAAATTCACATATAAATGTAAAGTTATGTTGTCACTTAAAGCATTAAATTAGAGAAGTAAACGTCCATTATATTAGAATGGGAATAGAAATATACGTATATAGTATTTAGATTGGCAATGTTCAGTTCCCTTTTAAGGTGTGCTTTGTATGTTAGAAAATGGTGTTTATAAAGTTAAGCATTGAAGATCTGGGAAGATATGTGAGAGGAAGTAAGATTGTTACTGTTTTGATTTGGCCTGACCATGCGCTAGCAGCCGCAGAGAGTACAGCGTTTATTTTTGAGACAGAAATCTGCCTCCATCCAGTTCTTTTTGTTCCCAAAAAGGATTCCATCCATTTTAGAAAAGAAGCCTTGTTACATAAATAATGTATACCTGGATTCGCTTCCCGGGTTCTCCCTGAGTGAAGTTTGCATGTTCTCCCCGTGTCTGCGTCGGTTTTCTCCTGGTGCTCCGGTTTCCTCCCACAGTCCAAAGACATGAAGGTTAGGTGCACTGGCGATTCTAAATTGACCCTAATGTATGTGGGTGGGTGTGTGTGCGCCCTGCCCGGGGTTTGTTTCCTGCCTTGCGCCCTGTGTTGGCTGGGATTGGCTCCAGCAGACCCCGTGACCCTGTAGTTAGGATATTGCGGGCTGGATAATGGATGGATATTTATAACCTTTGAAGAAACGGACATTTAAGGTTTTTGGAATTACGTGATTCGTTCTGCAAGTGCAGCCTCGTCTTCTTCCGAGTAAAAGTCACAATCTTTAATGGCTACTGAAGTTCCTTTGCCTCAGCTGGTTAGACTGCTTGCCAGGCGCATCATAAGTCGTATTGGGGGCATTCGGTGCTGCTTATTGTCTTGCAGTTTATGGTTGAGAACGTCCGAGTGTGACAGCTGACAGGATAGACAGCTGGACCCCCCCAAGCTCTCCTCCCCCTACCAACAAACCCTTTACTCCCGGTCCTTGTGCGACTCCGCCTCGAGAATGACTTGGACGAAGCAGCTGAAAGAAAAGAACGAATGGAATAGCGACACCTTGTGGCCGTTATGAAAGTTAATACAACTATCTTCATACAAAAAAGGATGTCTTGTATGTCTGTAGTAGTAGGGCGTTGTACCGGGTTAGCCATTATGAAAGTAGTGAGAAGTCAAGCAAGATGCTTTCCTGAAGAAAGGAACTAAGTTGCCTCGAAAGCTTGCATATTGTAATCTTTTAAGTTAGACAATAAAGTGTCATTTTAATAGACTTCTTACTACAAAAAAGTTTGAAAACAACAAAAAAAGTGCAGCATCCTAATACAGTTGACTTCAAAGAAGCGAGTCACAGATCACACGAAAAAGTTAAGAGGAGACTGCAAACATCAAATAGTCGAAACGCTAAGGAAATTATTTTGTTTCCTTTCTTTATTAATTTTATTGCAATCCATACAAATCAATCAAGTTTTTACAAAAAGAAAAATTGAGTTAAGGACAGATCGATCCCGACCCCTGAGAGAGAGAGCAAGGCAAACGGCGTGAAATTTAAGGAAACGATTTAATGTGATGGAAAATAACCTAAACTTAGAAAAAATAAATAAATAAACATAAAATGAGCATGCATTCTGCAGTTCATATTGTAGAATCAACATAAATTTTAAGACAGAAAGTCACTTCAGTTCATTTGAAAACTGAAGATCTGCTACAGGAGAAAGTAGGGTGAAATGACACCTTTTATTGGCTAACTAAATAGATTACAAATGGAAGCCAATAAAAGGTGTCATTTCACCCTACTTTCTCTTGTATCAATCTATGGCTAACACGGTACAACACTTTACTGCTATAAAGATCTGGTAGGCAGTCCTGATCATAATATGGTTGGAGGCTTTGACTCAAGATGGACTGAGAAGGGACGTGCTGTCCATCTGTAGACCTTCAGCATCGGCGTCAACAGACTTCCAGAAAAGTCGAACACGCAGCCTTACTTGTCTACTTACTGGACTGTGAGAGAGAGCAGAGCGCGTCGTTCTGGCAGCCAGAGGTGGGAGACGAGGGAGGGCGTCACTTCTGCACCGAGGCACAATCTACACAGAGACCACTTCTCGGACTGGGATCTGCGCAGAGGAAGTGGTTAGGTAAGGAAAAAAAAAAAATCATCCCGAAACCTAACAGAGGTCAAGCGTGCTGATATGTGTGTGCAGCCAATCGAGTAGACCTTACAATGAAATCCTCCCTTCACTGCAGTCTCTTTAAATCATCCACATCTACAATCTGCATACCTTTACCGTGAAAATGAAAATGAACAACATGTCAATCGTTAGTTGTACTTAAAGGATTACTCCATCCAAAAATATTAAAATGTGTATACTGTATTTTGCTTTTAACCCCATGTAGTGATGACCGAGAAAAAAAAAATCATCTCATGTTTTCTTGGAGAACGGAGATTTAAAAAAACAGTTTATGATGTAGTAGGAGTCAAGTGACCAATGCTGTACAACGAGAAACGATGTTTGAAACGCCAATGGAAAAAAGGACATCACATTCAATATTTCTAATTTCTAGTGTTCAATAGATACTTCTAGAAAAATCAGCGCACACCATAGACAGGACACTCAGTTCACATGTTACTGTGGTTTTGAATGCAATGAATGAAGGGGAGAGGTGGACCTCCAATTCAAAACTTCAATCCCATGCTTTTCCTATTCATGATGTACAGCCGCTTATCTTTTGAACACCATTGAGATTTTCACGTCATGAGTGTACAAATGGATAACATGACCTGTAGATTATAAGACACAAGTAACGCCAGATTTTTTTCCTCATTTTCTACATGGTTGTTTTTTCACATCATTGTTCCTGTTGTACAGTATTGGTCACTATTAGTGACGATCAGCAAAATTCAACAAAGAATTTTTTTCAGCGAGCATGCTGATTTACAGGTGGTCTTGTTCGCCAGATATTTTCTGTAAATTCTCCTTGCCGCTGGTTTGGATGGACGTGTTTTTGTTCCGACGCCCTTCGATGCTTTGCCGGTCCAGTATGACATCACAGAGCTGTAGCAGCCATGCGCTGAACTGTAAGCTGCTTCCAGACACGATCAACAACAACAAAAAAAAATAGTATTTTAATTTGTGGGGTACATTAATTGACCCGGGTGGCACGGTGGCGCAGTGGGTAGCACTGCTGGCAGTTAGGAGACCTGGGTTCACTTCCCGGGTTCTCCCTGCGTGGAGTTTGCATGTTCTCCTCGTGTCTGTGTGGGTTTCCCTCGGGTGCTCCGGTTTCCTCCCACAGTCCGAAGACATGCAGGTTAGGCGCATTGGCGATCCTAAATTGTCCATAGTGTGTGATTGGTGGTGGGGTAGTGTTTCCTGCCTTACGCCCTGTGTTGGCTGGGATTGGTTTCAGCAGACCCCCGTGACTCTGTAGTTAGGATATAGCGGGTTGGATGATGGATGGATGGATGGATGGATTAATTGACCCTGATGAGAATATTATGAGTGCCGCCACCTGATATGTACCACTGATCCTTATGAGCCGCTCAGTCACTGGCAGCCAGCACCACATGGCTACCTGTGAAATAATAATAATAATAATAATAATAATAATAATAATAATAATAATAATAACAAAAAAAGATTTATTACAGTTACAAGGCATTTATATCTTCTACATAGAAGAAAAAATGCAAGACATCTGCAGGATTACACAGGACGTCAAATAATTGAAGGAGCCAGTCTCACTGCCCAACTTCATGGCAGCTTAAATAATTGGAACGACGATTTAAATTATCACTAGTGTGTTGAGTTATGTTTGCGGTTTTCGTTCCGTCTGTCTTTTGTTGTATGAGGTATGCTGGCACAGTGGTTGGCACTGCTGCCTCACAGCTCACATGACATTTGTGGCCACAACAATCAGTCCCGCACAGTTGGCAGATGTTTCCCTAACTCTCAGGGATAATTTAAGCCCTGTTGCTCCAGCATAAACCACTCTAAACGAGTTTGGCTTCTCATTTCCCATTGGGTTCAAAGCATTTTGAAGTTCGTAATCATTTCAGTGGTTTTTCATGAACTCGCCACTAAGCGAACTCGGCAGGGTTCACTCATCACTAATGTTGATTAGAGAGTTTCGCCAAAGCGTTATTTACAGACAATTTGCTGTATTCGTGTTAGCCATTGTTCATCAAAATACTGTATTTACTGATAAGTCGTCTGGTTTAGGAGAACTGTTTTCCGCAACGCCTCATAATGCTTTGCGCCTTACCCGGAGCTGTAACAGCCAACAATAGAAGCAATCATTTGCATTACAGACGCTGTGGAACTTAGTGGTTTAGTAGGAAATGCAGATTGTCAAAATTTTATTTTTATAAAACATCTCTGCAAATGTGCAGGTCGATCTTCAAGTTCCACGTCAGTATTAGAGAACGAGACGCGTGCCTTATGCATACGTAATTAGGCACATGGAGATAAAAAAACAAACCTTAAAGGAACCTGACACCCCCCCAGCACAGGATACTCCATGATATTATAATAATAATGAAATATTTATTACTATGTAGAAGACTTTTCTATCTTTTTGACAGAAGAAAAAGTGCAATGCATGTTTTCTGACTTTTGACTACGATTTTGGCATTTCCGCTTTGTTTTCACGAAATACAGTAATCCTTCCTCGATCGCGGGGGTTGCGTTCCAGAACCCCCCGCAATAGATGAAAATCCGCGAAGTAGAAACCATATGTTTGTATGGTTATTTTTATATATTTTAAGCCCTTATAAACTCTCCCACACTGTTAACATTAGAGCCCTCTAGACATGAAATAACACCCTTTAGTCAAAAGTTTAAACTGTCCTCCATGACAAGACAGAGATGGCAGTTCTTTCTCACAATTAAAAGAATGCAAATAGATCTTCTCTTCAAAGGAGCAGAGAATTTCAGAGAGAGAGAGAGCGCTCGCAAAGAAAAGCAAACAATCAAAAAATCAATATGTGCTTCTGTGCTTTTAAGTATGCAATAAATAAGCACCGCAATAAAGCGGCATTTCTTAGAGGAGCGTCCGTATCCACTAGGCAAACAGCTTCTGTGCAAACAGCACCTCTGCTCACAGCCCCTCCGTCAGGCGCAGAGAATGTCAGAGAGGGTGAGAGAGAGGCAGAGACAAGCAAACAATCGAGCGCCGCGCGGGATGCATATCTTATAGCATTGAGGAATTTTAGTTAATATGTAATACATGCTCTGATTGGGTAGCTTCTAAGCCATCCGCCAATAGCGTCCCTTGTATGAAATCTACTGGGCAAACAAACAGAGGAAGCGTGTAGCATAAATTAAAAGACCCACTGTCTGCAGAAATCCGCGAACCAGCGAAAAATCCGTGATATATATTTAGATGTGCTTACATTTAAAATCCGCGATGGAGTGAAGCTGCGAAAGTCGAAGCGCGATATAGCGAGGGATTACTGTATAGGATTGCGTGTCTCTGGCTGCGTTCTTTGATATCATGGAAGCATAGTGGTGCTCAGGTCACCTTTTTTGCCACAATACTCGGCCCAGTATAGTTGGCAGACATTTTCCTAGTTCCTCGGGGACACTTTAAAGGTGATTACACCATTATGATCCAGTCAAGTCTATTCAGTTTATCCTTCGCCATTGACTTCAATGCAGTTCGCTGAGTTCCGTGATATTCGCGAATACTTCCGAACTTGAAGCGAACACCTCGGAGTTCGCTCATTACTTCTCCTCACTAGTCACTATAGACACCCACTATGATAATAAAAGTCTTTTTTTATCTCCATTCTACATGAAAACATGAGATTAATTTTATTTTTCGGTCATCACTACAAAACACATGTGGAAAGTAACATAAAAAATATCATTTTTTGGGTGCAGTATTCCTTTAATTGCATTAATGCCTTTGCGAAAATACACCATTTTAAAATACTATTTAATTCCAAGTCTCTATCACTGTAAGTACCTGGAAGTTTTTGATTATTTGGTGAGAAACTGAACCAAACGGATACAGGGCGTGCTATTTTTCTTACTTTTCCACCAGCCTTCCATCAGCACTGCCACACCTCTTCTGAACTTTACAGTGATATTTCATAATTATGCTGTAAGTTTGTATTTTTGTATGTCACTG
Organism: Polypterus senegalus; assembly: GCF_016835505.1. NCBI lineage: Eukaryota > Metazoa > Chordata > Cladistia > Polypteriformes > Polypteridae > Polypterus > Polypterus senegalus. The sequence continues at coordinate 29,265,771 of NC_053164.1, forward strand.
CCCTAAAATGTGACTAAGAGCCAAATTAGGCCGCACTCACTGCCAACTCCCAAAACTTCAGTTTTATTAATGAAGTCCCCCAGTAACAAACAGTGTCCTGTTATCATCTTCTTTGTCACCAGTGTCACCTCCAAAGAATAACAACAGGGCCCATCTTTCAATGTGGCTACCCTCACCAGCCTTCACCGCTGCCCCAGTAATACTGCAGCCCTTTCTGTCTCTCTCACCCTCCTGAAGCTCCTCCAGCTCATAAGCATTCGAGCCCTGTGACCTCTCACTTGAAGATGTGTCTGATGTTCACAAGGCTGAGATGTTCCAGTGTCTGCCTGCCAACAGATGTTTTCCACCTTTGCAGACCCCTGGTGGTCCCACAGGTCCCAGTAATACACGTGTCAGCTAAGGGTGCCTGTAGTTCTTGTGAACGCGACTTCCCTGTTCAGTGCCTCATTTAGACCGCTGGCCCCTAGCAGGAAGTGCGATTGAGTAGTAAGCCACCAGACGGTAACCCACAAGCTTGCTAGTTCAGTTCAGGTGCATCGTGAGCTTGAGCAGATATCAAGGCCCTAGCGCCTTACCCAAACCCCCTGATTATTGTACAAGTTGTAAATCAGATCAAAGAGTGCGTTTCCACACAAAGCTCAAGGGCTGGGTGCCAGAGATAAGGGACTCGAGCCACGGCAGCCCCCAAGTGATGCCACTGAGTCTGTCCGCCTACTGGTACAATATGTGACATTTGATGAGTGACCACCTACTAGTAAACCACAGACAGAAATATGAGAACAAGCACATTGTATGTGTGGTCATTGTAGCGCCATAGATAGATCCTCAAATCGGCCTAAGCATAGGGTGCCCAAAGGTCAGGAGGGCCTTCATGGAAATGAAACCAACTTGACATTTGAAGGCAGTCTTTCTAATGGCCATGAAGAGACTCTTTGATGATATTAGTGAGGAAAAAAGCAATAGAGAAGTCTCTGTGAAGCAGAACCACTGACTAACAAATTGTTATTTTAGATTTGATCTCTACACGTATTTCTAATGCATCTACACCTGGTATTTGGTGTTGGTTAATATGGGATGCTTGAGTTTGGATATTAAACTGAGACGATGATGATGGTGGCCATGACATTGCTAGTGTTTGCTCAGGTACTCCTCACTGCAGCCTGTTCAGAGAGGAGCTTGTGAGTGTTCACAAAATGCAGCGGCGCTCCGTTCATTCAGCTTTGGCAAAGGCCGTCTCGGTTTGCCTGAACGAGTGATTGTGATATTTGTGGGGAAAGAAGGCTGCATGTAATGGTGGGGTTTTACTGCATTTGTGTTTATTATGGAATGAACAGTTAGACAATGGTGTTTTTCCCAACTGGCACCTCTTCATTTAATGTCCGCTAATGCCAACACAATGCCCAGTAACGAACTGGCACCCTGTCAAGGGCTTGTTCCCCTCCTTGTTCCCTTTGCTGGCTCTTATAGGCTCCAGCAGCCCCCCATGACCCTGTTCAGGACAAAGTGGGTTAGGAAATGGCTGACTGACTGACTAATGCCAACACTTATTGTAGTTGTGTAAAATCATGTGCTATGTGCTGTCTGCTCAGCTAATATAATGAAGTTATTAGATTGTGCTTGATGTCCTACAAATGCAAATTAACAAGCGCCTGGTGGAATAAGACACTCTTATTGGATGGGGCTGTAGGTTGGCGCTGGTTGACAAGCCCAGGGGGGCCCATAGACTTGGAATCTGTCCCTGGGCACTAAATGAATTAATGGGTGGTGCTGAGCAATTAACTTAACCTAACTTCAATCTTAGAAATATTAAGTAACTACAATTTAATTATTAACAGTTTGAATAAGGACATCACAAAAACACGTACCCAGTAAATCCATCCATCCATCCATTTTCTAACCCGCTGAATCCGAATACAGGGTCACGGGGGTCTGCTGGAGCCAATTCCAGCCAACACAGGAACCAATCCTGGGCAGGGTGCCAACCCACCACAGGACACACACAAACCCACCCACACACCAAGCACACACTATGGACAATTTAGAATCGCCAATCCACCTAACCTGCATGTCTTTGGATTGTGGGAGGAAACCCACGCAGACACGGGGAGAACATGCAAACTCCACGCAGGGAGGACCTGGGAAGCGAACCCGGGTCCCCTAACTGCGAGGCAGCAGCGCTACCACTGTGCCACCGTGCCGCCCTACCCAGTAAATAAGAAAGTCAAATATGTTTGTGGGTAAGTTTTAATTTTTAAGTCAAACTTATTTCTTCAAAGGATGGAATATATGTATTTGCCATGTGAAACTGTATTCTAAATTTAGGAATTGTCAATAAATTAAATATTATATATAACAAATATATAGCTTGTCCTGGCCTTTATAATGGAAGTCATAGAGCATGGGGACCACCGGAAACAAGAGCATAAAAAACTTCTTGAATATGTCCACTTTGAACACTGCAAAAAATGAGATCTAAGCAAGTGAAAACTATTCATATGAGGGGCGTTCAAAAAGTTTCCGCAATTTTATATTTTCTTTTTTTTGTTTTTTATTAAAAAATGATTATAAAAATTATTATAATTATTATAATTTTTTTTATTAAAATCAAAAAACATTCTATACATGCAAGTCAAGTTTAACAAAACAAATCAACTCCCACCCATGAGAAAGAGAGCTAGGTTAGCAGAGTAGCACTTCAATAATAGTAAAAATATGTAAATGAATAAATAAAGATAGATAAACTAGAAAAAGAGGGGGAGAACCTGCTTCCTCAATTTAAATGCTTATTCTCAGATGTTATTTATCAGATCCTGCCAGGTTTTGCACAGATCCTCTAAGTGAGAATTTGATTTTTTTCCAGTTTCACGTAATATAAGACATCAGTGACCCACTGACTTAAAAGAGGAGAGTTTGGATTCTTCCGGTTTAGCAAGATAGTCTAGTAAAGGCAATCACAGTTTGTTTGTCCTTCTCCACTTTAAGCCCCTCTGGGAGCCCACCACGCGCAGCTGTTAGTGGGTTAGAAGGGATTGTGACACCAAGACTGTCTGAGAGGCATTGGTCTAAAATGATGTTAATTTGGCGCAGGCCCAGAACATGTGACCCAGTGAGGCAGGGACTTGATTGCAAAATTCGCAGGTTGGATCTGCCCTGGAAACATTTTGGACAACTTAAAACAGACAGATGTGCTCAATATTTAATTTTAAGTTGAATAATTGTATGCGGGTGGCAAGGTGGCCCAGTGGGTAGCACTGCTGCCTCGCAGTTAGGAGACCCGGGTTCACTTCCCGGGTCCTCCCTGCGTGGAGTGTGCATGTTCTTCCTGTGTCTCTGGTTTCCTCCCACAGTCCAAAGACATGCAGGGTAGGTGCATTGACACTCCTAAACTGTGCCCTGTGGTGGGTTGGCACCTGCCCGGGGTTTGTATCCTGTCTTGCACCCTGTGTTGGATGAGATTGGCTCCAGCCAAGTACAGACCACAGTGACCCTGTAGTTAGGATATAGCGGGTTGGATAATTGTATGCTTTGTGCATATAGAGCTCGAGTGAATTCTATGCATTGCTACCTTCCCTGTCGTTGGAAATGGTGAAGGCAGGAGGAGCAGTAATTGGGTGTTAAGAAGGTGGTACGACGCTGAGAAGATGGCATTGCAAATGAAGGGGACTACGTAGAAAAGTGTTGTCATTTGTTTTTGAAATTCATAATAAATAGAGTTAAAAAAAGTGTGGAAACGTTTTGAATGACCCTCGTATCATAACATTTAATCTTGTTTTCAGTATAGTAAGAACTATTGACTTATCAAAGAATGTGTATTTACGATTATTTAGCTTATTTGGTGGAGTGGTGGCTCTGAGGCTAGGGATCTGCACTGACAATCGTAAGGTTGCCGGTTCAAATCCTGTAAATGCCAAAAAGGGGCTCTGCTCTGTTGGGCCCTTGAGCAGGGCTCTTAACCTGCAATTGCTGAGCGCTTTGAGTAGTGAGAAAAGTGTTTTATAAATGCAAAGAATTATTATTAAGAAATCTAGTTAGGAACATTTTTGCTTACCCCATTGGCTTTTTTTTTTTTTTTTGCTAAATAAAAGCAAAACAACGCCCATGTAAAGTTTTTTGTCTGGGTTTTGCACAAGCGTTGTTTGCAGTGAATCAGAAAAGGTTTCGCTACAAAGAGGCCTTCCTCCCGTGTTTCCGATGCGTGTTTGTGACAACACAAGGGGTGTGGAAATATTCATTTTATCACATACTCCTGGCTCTATTGTCCTTGCGGTGAGGATGTGATTTCTGTTTACTTATGTGATAGCCGTGGCTTCCTGGGACGAGTCCTCTCTTAAATTTAGAAGTAAATCAACACAACACCAAGCACATGGCACCAGTGGTTTACTGTGATTTTGCCTTTTGATAGGAAACCACACGCCATGGGGTGAAAGATTAGTGCAGGCAAAGACGAGCGCATAGCTGATAACTGATCTTCTTTTAAAATAGCTGAATTTCACCATATTGGTGTTTTTTTTGTTTTAAATGAACATGTATAAGCTATTTTGCAGTGTGTGTGTGTAATCTCAAGACACCAACAGTACTTAATAACTTGGGCATATTGGGTAAGTTTTTAAGATTTCGTTTTCCGGTGGTGTGCCATGCTCCATGACTTCCATTATAAAACACCACTACAGGCTCTGAATTTTTATAGAAAATATTTAACTTTAGAACACAATTTCAGGTGGCAAATGTCCATATACCCTGTTTGTGAAGAAATAACCTTGACTTGAAAAATACCAGACCTTAACACAGGAAGATAAAGATTCAACAAAACGCTCCATTAAATTAGAGGAGAAGTGTCTGCAAGCTGCCATCTTCAGGTCTCTCCACAGATGTGGGCTTTGGCTGGACCACTCAAGGACAGTCAGAGATTTTGTCCTGAAGCCACTCCAGTGTTGTCTTGGCTGTGTGCTTCAGGTCATTGTCATTCAATCCATTGCCCCAGTCTGAGGTCACATGCACTCTGGAGGAGGTTTTCTTCAAGGACCTCTCTGTATTTGACCCCATTCATCCTTCCCTTAATTCTGGGCCGTCTCCCTGTCCCTGACACTGAGACGCACCCCACCATATTATGATGCTGCCACCACCATGCTTCACCCCAGAGATGTTATTAGGCAGATGATCAGCACTGCCTGGGCTTTAGCAGACATAGTGATTGGAGTTCTGCCCACAGAGTTTAATGGTCATCAGACCAGAGGACGGTTTCCCTCGTGCCCTCTGAGTCCTTTAAATGCTCTCATATCACTTTTTCTCAAGAGTGGCTTCCATCTTGCTACTCTACCACAAACGCCTGACTGGTGGAGAGCTGCAACAGGCTCCCCCATCTCTGTTAGAGTAACCATTGAATTCTTGGTGACCTCTCTGACCAAGGCCCTTCTTGCCCATTTTCTCAGTTTGGCCAGATGACCAACACTGGGATGAGTCTGTGTGACTCTAAACATCTTCTATTTCACATTTTTTGAGGTCTGTGCCATTGGTGATGCTTAACTAATCTGGTGGAGTCACTTTTGAGGACTGATTGCAGTGAGAGGTCAAGCAAAATGACACCTTTTATTGCCTAGCTAAAAAGATTACAATATGCAAGCTTTCCAGGCAACTCGGGCCCCTTCTTCAGGCTGTCATCCTTCCAGAAGGTCATGGATTGTTCAAAGTCCTTTCTTATCAAAAGACACCCCCAGCCAGCCACACACCTTACGCCCCCAGCACAACAAACATGGGCCTAAAATAACCTACAGTGGGCTTAATGTTGGGGTTAATGGCTCCACCTGATAACAGAATGAGAGCTCTAAAGAAAGGCAAACAGAAAAAGCTCCTTTTATCAGAGACGGTCACACCTGCGTTGAATTTCTCTAAAGCCCTCCTATGAGTGATTCAGACTTAGCTGCCTGGAGGGTCACACTTTCTTTAGGTAAATGACCTGATTATGTGTCCCATGGTTTGGGTCTCATCGCCAAGACTCATATAGAATTCACCATCTTGGATTTCCAAGTGTTGTTGGTGCCCCAAGCTTCATGGAGTCCTGCCTTTGGTACTTTTATGATTTGCTGGCCTGGAGCAGCTTTGAGCACAAAGGGAGCACTGAGGCTTTGGTATCAGAGTCACGGGTCACATTTGTCTGACAGGACGTCCTGCTCTGTGAGAGGGTCACAGTGGCTTGACTCTCTTTAAACGGCCAAGTGATTTTTGTTATCAGATTTTTATTCAAATGTGTGAGTGAGTGTGTCTGTTTTGCTTTGGTGCTTGATGAAGTGACTGCAAAAGACAGATGTCCGATGCTCTTAAATATCTCGCAGACATGTCCAGCCCCACATGAGATGCTGGCGCTGCTGGACCTCTGGAGTGATGCTCTGTATGTGCCTTTGCAGTCCCGTCTGATCATTTTATTCTTAGCCATAACAGCTTTCTCCATATTCAGGCATTGGCAAAGCAACCAGGCCGCTTTTACAGGCTGAAGCAGTCCTCGGAGTTATTTTAATGAATGGGCAGTTCATGAAGAAAATATTGAAAAATCAGTCTTCAAATTTTTGGAACTTCGTTTACAGAAATAAGTGCCTTGAAGAGGCCGCAGCCTATCGGGGGCATACATCCACATTCTGTCATTGACTAGGAGTCCCAAAGCACAGGACACAGGACACTCGCAACAGGGTGTCGGCAGACGTTGTAGCGGGGCTACATAGAAATAGTGTCAAATGTTAGTACTGAGTGCGTCTTGTTTCCATCGTCCCGTTTGCTGTTTGTGTGCGTCAGTAAATGTCGTCCCCGTAAATACAAAGGGGGACAGATGATGGAAGGAAACCGCGGCTCCAAAAAGCGCCAAGGAATCACGGTGAGGTTGCTCCATTTGCCGGGAAATTCAAACAACTCACTTATCTCTCGTACAGTCATCTGTCTGCAGGACAGTTTTTATAACCGGATTATAATTCACGATCGTTCATTCCGTTTATCATTCATTGTTGTTATTCGTTGTTTGTTATATGTTACAGGGGCAAGGGAGGTTTTGTTGTATTTATATATGGTGGTGTCACGTTGTTGCTGTTGTGGAGGGTTACATTTTTTTCTATTTATTTATTTTGCATATTTCTTGTTTCATTTAATAGAATTAATCAGGTTAATTTTACATATCTGCATTTCTGTTGTGCTTGTATTTACACCGTCGATTGTGGGGAAAAAGTTTATTTGTTAGAGGTACGGCTTGATATTTAGATTCAACTTCAGTAAATTATCCAGGCCACAGGTCTTGGAGGTATAGCTGCCGGCTGGGAAAGGGGTCGGCCGTTACAAGGTGGGTAGTAACAAGTTACATTTACTCCATTATATTTACTTGGGTAACTTTTTTAAAAAAATGTACTTCTAAGAGTAGTTTTACTGCACCATACTTTTTACGTTTACTTGAGTACATTAGTGAAGAAGAAACGCTACTCTTACTCCGCTACATTGGGCAACACTCGACTCGTCACTTTTTTCCATTTATACATTGAACTATATTTTTGCAAGAGAGAAGTTGCCAGTGGATCTACTGCATGACAGTTTCACCAACCAGACGTAGCCATGCAGTCTTGCAGCCTGTGAGAGACTTTTTGGTCATGCGGGGCTCCTGTTCACTGCTTGTGAATTTCCCCTTGAGATTAATAAAGTATCTATCTATCTATCTATCTATCTATCTATCTATCTATCTATCTATCTATCTATCTATCTATCTATCTATCTATCTATCTAAATGGTCACTGCAAGAACCAGATCGTGGTTCCCAAGCCGGCCGTTCATGTCTTTTAACCTCATGTCTGTTCTCCTTTTCTTTGATTCCCCCTTCTTTTTTGTGCTGACCCGTATATATACACTCCCGTCTCCGTGGGCTTTAATCACACGGCGCAGGAAGCCAATAAATCAATTGAGAACGATCAGACCCGCACATGCAGGTGCGACTCGCTCCAACTACCTCATTAACTCCCCGCGGTCGTGCAATTGTGCCAACAGAGGGTGACACGGCTTTATGGATTTGAAACTGGCCTTTATTTTTTTTTTGAAGCCGCGGACCCGCTACACCACACAGTGCATATGAAGTATTATACTGTCAGCATACTGGATATCTTGTCACTTTAAGTAGTTTGCACTGTTCAAACATACATGTTACCTACTGTAGGTATCGGCTTCCAAAGCTTTGTTATGAAAAACTGACATTTGGAACGTTGTGTTATTTGTGCATCTTTATTTTGTAAAGATGTGATTTATTTTTACTCATTTTTTATTTTATTATTTGGAAATAGCAGAATTTGCACATTATTTTATATTTTTGTCTGTCTTATTACAACATTTCTAAAAAATAAATCATTTATTATGTTCAAACAGTTACTCAGTACTCGAGTAGTCTTTTCACCAAGTACTTTTTTACTCTTACTTGTGTAATTTTTTGGATGACTACTTTTTACTTCTACTTGAGTAATATTATTTTGAAGTAACGCTACTCTTACTTGAGTACAATGTTTGGCTACTCTACCCACCTCTGGGTGTCGGTAAAACACAAGGAAGTTTCAGGAAGGCTTAATTTTAAACAGTCACAAAAGGACTGAAGATTCTTTATTGAAGATTTGTGTTGCATTCATAACAAACATAACGTAACTCGGCCTTACTGAACTGCTCTGCACCACCTGCTAAGCCCCTGGCACATTTCCTGCACTCCATACACCCGCCAGAGATGCGTCCTCTGTATGCAGTCAGACTGGCTCTGTCTTTCTTACAGCTTGTCTGATTTCAGATGTTCTAAAAATGTACTTCAGGTATTTTAAAAGCAGCAGCAGGTCACGCTGCTCAGACATGCATCCACTATGTTTACTGAGTAAACTAAAGCCAACATTGAAGTTAGACAGGAAATACAAGTCCCATCAGAAAGCGTTATTGGGTCAAGTCATACAGGAATTATGGGAGCTGTTAAAGGACAAGTAGCTGCCTAATTTATGATGTACAGTGGACTGTAAACCCCAATTTTACGAGCGGAGTCCCAGCATTGGATTTGCTCAAGCAATTGTGATATATGAATTATTTTACTTAAGCAGGTCAGTACCGTGGCATGGTGGTCAGCTACCTCATGGATGGAGTGTCCTCTGTGCACTCCAACATGGTGTTTGAGACAATTGGTGTCATAAGTGTTTCTGATGCCTCAGGTGGGTTTCAATGCTTCATAAGATACCTCAGCTTGCTTTTACCCTTTGGAGTCTGTAGTTGCCATTGTTAAACATGAGAACAAGAGCTGTGCCAATGAAAGTCAAAGAAGTGAGGATGAAAAACAAGCATAAAAGCAGTAGAGACATCCGTAAAACCTTAGAATTACCTAAATCAACTGTCTGGAATATCATTAAGAAGAAAGAATGCATTGGTGGGCTCAATAACCTCAAAGGTATTGGTAGGCCAAGGAAGTGACAGAAGAATCCTCACTTTGGTAAAGAAAAAGTCCCCAACACCTGTCCGACAGATCAGAAACAGTCTTCGGGAGGCAGATATGTCTACTATCTGCAAAGGACTTCATGAACAGAAATACAGAGGCCACACCACACGATGCAAACCCACAAAAACAGGACGGCCAGATTACAGTTTGAGAAAAAGGACATAAAAGAGCCTGCAGAATTCTGGAAAAAAGTCTTGGGGACAGATGAGACAAAGATGTCAGAGCAAAGGGTGGAGATGAAAAGGAACTGTCCAAGAACCAAAGTAGACCACCTCATCTGTTAAACGTGGTGGTGGTGTGTTATGGCTTGTGCACGTATGGCTCCCACAGGTCCTGGCACACTTCTGTTCATCGATGACAGAACTGCTGACGGCAGTGGCACAATATTTTTAGGAAGTCACTGAGCACTGGAGAGATTCCGAAGGACTGGAAAATGACAAATATCATCCCATTATATAAAAAGGGTGACAGGGCTGATCCAAGCAACTATAGGCCAGTAAGCTTAACATGCATCACAGGAAAATTAATGGAAGGAATTATTAAGGATAAGATTGAGCAACACATGGCAAGGACAGGAGTTATTCTGAACAGTCAGCATGGGTTCAGAAGAGGGAGGTCGTTTTTTACTAACATGTTGGAATTCTATGAGGTTGCAACAAAAGCATACGATCAAAGTGGAGCTTATGATATTATTTATCTGGACTTTCAGAAAGCATTTGATAAGGTGCCACAAGAGAGGTTGGGCATCAAGTTAAAAGAAGTGGGAGTTCAGGGTGATGTTTTTAGATGGGTGCAGAATTGGCTCAGACACAGGAAGCAGAGGGTGATGGTGCGAGGAACCTCATCAGAACTGGCCGATGTTAAGAGTGGTGTTCCACAGGGGTCAGTGCTAGGGCCGCTGCTATTTTTAATATATAGAAATAATTTAGATAGGAATATAAGTAACAAGCTGGTTAAGTTTGCAGATGATACCAAGATAGGTGGATTAGCAGATAATTTGGAATCCATTATATCATTACAGAAGGACTTGGATAGCATACAGGCTTGGGCAGATTTGTGGCAGATGAAATTTAATGTCAGTAAATGTAAAATATTACACATAGGAAGTAAAAATATTAGGTTTGAATACACAATGGGCGGTCGGAAAATGGAGAGTACACCTTATGAGAAGGATTTAGGAGTCATAGTGGACTCTAAGCTATCAACTTCCCGACTTCAGTGTTCAGAAGCCATTAAGAAGGCTAACAGAAAGTCAGGATATATAGCGCCTTGATGTGTGGAGTACAAGTCCAAGGAAGTTCTGCTCAACCTTTATAACACACTGGTGAGGTCTCATCTTGAGCACTGTGTGCAGTTTTGGTCACCAGGCTACAAAAAGGACATAGCAGCGCTAGAAAAGGTCCAGAGAAGAGCAACTAGGCTGATTCCAGGACTACAGGGGTTGAATTATGAGGAAAGATTAAAAGAGCTGAGCCTTTACAGTTTGAGCAAAAGAAGATTAAGAGGTGACATGATTGAAGTATTTAAAATTATGAAGGGAATTAGTACAGTGGATCGAGACTTGTATTTTAAAATGAGTTCATCAAGAACACGGGGACACAGTTGGAAACTTGGTTTTTTTTTTTTATTAATTAATTTTATTGCACTCCATACAAAGCAATCAAGTTTTTACAAAAAGAAAAATAGAGTTAAGAACAGATCGATCCCCACCCTTGAGAGAGAGAGCAAGCGGCATAAAAATTTTACAGCTTTTAAACATACCTAAATTAATAAATTCTCTGTGCTTCATGAACTTATTTTAAAATATTACTGATTAGATCCTGCCATGTTTTGAAAAAGTCTGTACGGATCCTCTAACTGAGTATTTGATTTTTTCCAATTTCAAATAATATAACACATCGGTTTCCCACTGACTTAAAAGAGGAGAGTTTGGGTTCTTCCAGTTTATCAGAATAAGTCTGCGTGCCAAAGTGTAGTGAATGCAATCACAATTTGTTTGTCTTTCTCCACTTTAAACCCATCTGGAAGAACCCCAAACACAGCTGTTAATGGGTTAGGAGGGATTGTGAGTCCAAGACTGTCTGAAGGTAATTAAAATTTTTGTCCAGAATAATGCTAATTTGGTGCAGGCCCAGAACATGTGACCCAATGAGGCTGGGACTTGGTTGCAGCGTTCGCAGGTTGGATCATGCCCTGGAAACATTTTGAGAGTTTTAGTCGAGACAGATGTGCTCGATATATAATTTTGAGTTGTATAATTGTATGCTTTGCGCATATGGAGCTCGAGTGAATTCTCTGCATTGCTACTTTCCACTCCTTTTCTGATATATTAATTGAGAGATCTTTTTCCCAGTGTCCTCTTGGATCTTTGAAAGGGAGGGATTGTAAAATGATTTTATATATTGTAGAGATGGAGTCTAAGTCCTTGAGATTGAGCAATATTATTTCCAGCATGGACGAGGGTGCAAGATGAGGAAAATCTGGAAGGTTCTGTTTAACAAAGTTCCTGATTTGAAGATAGTGAAAGAAATGTGTAGCTGGAATGTTAAATTTGGAATGTAATTGTTCATAGGATGCAAAGACGTTGTCTATATAAAGATCTCTAAGCAAGTTAATTCCAAATTTTTCCAGATATTAAAAACTGCATATGTTTGTGAAGGTTGAAAGAGGTGGTTCTCTTGCAAGGGTGCCACAGATAGAAGCTTCTCCGTCTTAAAATGCTTTCTACATTGGTTCCAGATTCTAAGTGAGTGGAGCACAATTGGGTTATTAGTGTATTGCCGATAACGTGTGTTTATTGGAGCACAGAGCAAGGAATACAAAGAAGTACTGCAGGATTTTACTTCTATTGCGTCCAAGCCTGTGTATGTTCTTCTATTTGTGTCCAGGTTCTTATGCCTGTATATTTGCTGCCCAGTAATAAAACTGGAAGTTAGGTAGAGCCATGCCACCTTCTGCCTTTTGTCTTTGTAGGGTCGCTCTTTTGATGCGTGGATGTTTTGAATTCCAAATAAATGAGGTTATTGTTGAATCTAATTGCCTAAAGAATGATTTATTAATGTATATTGGGATGTTTTGAAATAAAAAAAGGAGCTTAGGAAGAATATTCATCTTAACAGTGTTAATTCTTCCAGCTAGTGTGAGATGAAGGGTTGACCATCTATGCAAGTCTTGTTTAATTTTTTCCATGCAGACTAAATTTTGTTGATAAAGAGCTTTATGTTTACTTGTGATGTTTACCCCGAGGTATTTAAACTGTTCTGCAATGATAAAAGGTAGGGTGTCTAATCTAATATTATATGCTTGAGAATTCACTGGAAAGAGTACACTTTTATTCAGATTAATTCTGAGACCAGAGATCTTTTGAAATTCTGTGAGTGCTGCTAAGACTGCAGGCACAGAATTTTCTGGGTCCGATATATACAGTACCATGTCATCTGCATATAATGAGATTTTCTGTTCCAGTCCTTCTCTGCTAATCCCCTTTATCTGATCAGTATTTCGACAATGTATTGCCAGTGGTTCAATGGCAATCGCAAACAGCAGTGGTGACAAAGGGCATCCTTGTCTGGTGCCACGTTCTAGTTTAAAGTAGTCTGAGCAAATGTTATTGATGCAAACTGAAGCCTCTGGGTTAGTATACAGTAATTTAATCCATGCACAAATGTTTGGGCCAAACCCAAACTTCTTCAATGTAGTAAAAAGGTATTTCCATTCAATCATGTCGAATGCTTTTTCTGCATCCAATGATAATAATATTTCTGGGGTGTTTGATTTAGTTGGTGAGTATATTACATTAAACAGGCGTCGAAGATTTGAAGATAAGTGTCGGCCCCTAATAAATCCAGTTTGGTCTTGTGATAATACCGAGGGGAGCACTTTCTCCATCCTTCTAGCTATGATTTTAGAGAGTATTTTAACGTCATTATTCAGAAGTGAAATTGGTTGGAAACTTGTTAAGGGTAAATTTCGCACAAACGTTAGGAAGTTTTTCTTTACACAAAGAACGATAGACACTTGGAATAAGCTGCCAAGTAGTGTGGTGGACAGTAAGACGTTAGGGACTTTCAAAACTCGACTTGATGTGTTTTTGGAAGAAATAAGTGGATAGGACTGGCAAGCTTTGTTGGGCTGAATGGCCTGTTCTCGACTAGAGTGTTTTAATGTTCTAATTGAAACCCAGTTTTGTGAGTTATCCTCACTGCCAATGGCTTCTTGTTTCTGGACATCTCTTCAGTTTGCTATTCAAGTTAATGTAGTTTGAACAGCTCAGTACATTTTGTCAAATTTTTAATGTCTGATTGCTACTCTAGTAGCCCATTCAAACAAGTCTAACAAATCGGTTTGGAAGGATGTTCCTTTCATAAACACGTGCTGGCTGTTATTTAGTTGATTATTTTCACACATGTACTCTTCTAATTAACGTTTGATAACATTTTCTATCATTTTGCATGAATGAGAAGCAGGCCTTATTGATTTAATTCACTTTGTAGACGGAAGTCACTCTGGCAGCTTTTGTCTTTACTTGAAGTGACTTTGAAGATTATGTCTAATAAAAAATTACAAATAATGTGTTACATTTATTTTGAATCAACCAGTAAAGTCTCTTCAAGTCTGGGCTTTTTGTTAAAAGCTTTACTGAATCAAAGGCCTGAAGCTCACCAGACTCATTTATTTGAAAATCTGTAAACTCACTGATGGCTGAGGGGCTTCCTTTCGTTTCATCTTTTATACATATACAGAAGTATTTGTTTAGTAAAATCCCTCTTTGCTCCTCACTTTCACTGCCTTCTCCTTGTTCTTCTGTCATGTGTCGTTTGTCAATATTCAAAACAATTCTTATTTTACTGTTGCCATGCCCCCCCGAGTCTGGAGAGTGTGTTCCAGGGGTCACTGTAAAAACACATGGTAACTGAGGAAGAAAATCACGGGGGTCTGTAACTATTTCTGAATTTACCTTTCTGGCTGGAAGAATAACAGACAGGTGATATTTGATGACATCACTGCCAGACGATCAGCCAATCACGGCCTTTCTGGTTTCTCTGAGTATAAAGATGGCCTCGGCTGCGATGAAAGGGTCAGTTGATGGACCACCTCCAAGGAAGAAACGATCGCTGCTGAAGTAAGCAGAATTTCTCGTAGATTACAACTGCTGCTTTGCCACCCATTCAGGCAAAATATAGACAGACATTTCTACTAGTGAGGCACGAATTCAGTTTGCAGTGTAAGTTTGTGTTTTACTTCACAAAAAAATCAATTTTTATTACGTCTTCAGTGAAATTCATTTCTTTGCCACCAGCAGAAAAGTGTATAATTTCTACCTGGAAGTGTTTTCACTCACAAATTCTGCACTCAGTTGCTTGTCGTTTAGCGTTTGTATAAGTACAAAAGAGTACAAAACACAGTAATGTACCACAATGGTGTGTTTTTACAAGTCTTTGTATCGAAAATATGCAGCGTGTCGTATTTTAAAGTCACGTACTGATGGCAATGAGAGACCTTCATTTTATTGGTGTGGTTTGGACCTTATGGTCCATTCAGCTGCAGAGCAGAACACAGGTAAACACGCAAGGGTGAATGTGGCTTTAGGGGGCCGATATTCCTTGTTTTCCATTCAAAAAACTAGTAGCGAGTTTCAATTTGCGAAAATGACCTGCAAAATTTTAGCATCTATTTCGTGAAAATGTATGTGAGTTGAACCTAGCCTGTTGTGTTCACATTGCACGAGAACGGCTACTTCTTCCACTGTTGTCTTGTAACTGTGAAGTCCGCTGCAGCTCAGCAGAGTCTTCTCAGCACGGTTTCGTTTGTGTTATACCTTTCAGAATAGAGAGCCTTCATGCTGCCTCACAGCTTCAGAAGATGAAACATCAAATCCGGGCCTGGCTACAGTTTACTTTAGTTTGCATTTGTCACATTTAGTTTCTACATCTTAAACGTATTAGGTTGAGGTTGATTTGAGACTCTTATGTTGGATTGGGCCCATGCGTTTGCTAGATCTGCCAACTCTCCTCGGTCGACTCCCGTCATGTTTGCTCATCTAATGCCTGTAGGATACCCGGCACCTCCAAAGACTTCTATAAAACATTCATTCACTTGGCTTTGCCGCTCACTAGAAAACTCTACCTCTGTATCTGTCCATGAAGATTGTAACAGGAGGCACACGCAGTAAGTATGAGAGGGGGCCGTGACCCAAGAAGCGCCACCTAATAAGCTGAGGCTGCTTTTCTCTTTAAACAAAAACGATCTCCATCCACACTGCAGCTTCTGTGTCTTTTACAACAGTATCTCTGCGAACATGAAAATGACCAGAAATAAGTGTGACAAAGAGATTCACCAACATCGGCGGTAAACTCTATGAGGAAATTGTGTTGTGATACACTCAGAGCCTGGCAGGCTTTACATGCTTTCAAAAGTATCAACGCTTGTCGGACTCTGATAGCGCGTTCGCAGTATACAAAATGAAAGAAATTTGCAGTGAAGTGCCCCGTGTCACATTACTACACTAATCATAATTATAAAAAAATTGGGGTAATAAATAAATAAATAAATCTCTCTATTATATAAAAAAATCCTGCGACGAGACAAGACTTTTTTGAAGAGATTTTTTCAAGTCCCGTGAGATAAGAGATTGTTTCAAGTCACGCCCTCCTCTCAACCACATTCAAACACGTACACGGTCCACTCACATCTCATTCGTGTGAATGCTTTTGACAGACACAGTTCCTGATCTCTCAGCTCAGCTCATAATTTTTTATGTTTTCCTCACTTTAAGTTCCCATTTAAAGAAGACTTATTATGTCCAAATCTTATTGAAGACTTTCATCCCGAAGGGATATCAACAGAAAAAATGAGTACATTGGCAATCCTAGCACTGAGAAAAGATGAAGTCAAATGAATTAACACGAAAATTGTCGATTGGTTACACGGCAAATTGATTAAATGCAGATCGATAGACTATGCTGAAACAGTTGGTGGTGATCGTGCAGAAGATGAAAACATCAACTTACAATATCATGAAGAATATCTACAACTGTTAACACCAGACAGTCTTCCTCCGCACAAATTACTATAGAAAGAAGAATATATACAAGAAAGGTAATGTAGTATATCTCCTGCGGATAACATTACACACCAAAGGAGATCTTGATATGCCATTCGTATCAAAATGTTAACAATTTCCAGTTACAATAGCTTTTGCTAATTGACAATTAACAAATCACAGAGACAAACATTTGAAAAAGTCGTTTTATTTAATAGAGAGAAAGAAACAAAATTCATTCATGTCCAGTTATATGTGGTGTTGTCACGATGAAAGTCCAAAAATTCAATGCGATATTGACGAAAATTGAATTCAAAAAATAGTTTTTAACTTAAGTTTTACAGTGAAAGTGTAAGTTTTAAAAGGATTTGCATGTTAATTTCAAAGCCAAACAGAACAAAATCGTATTACGCAACGAATAACTCTAACACAACATGAAACACAATTTACTTTCAAATTATTACGTTTTAATATTTTTTAATATGGTTAATTACTCACTGTAATGTAAAATAGTTAGTAAATTGTACATCCGCATCCCCATATGCGAACGGCAGACCCGCAAAGAGGCTAACGTGTAGTGTAAGCATGGGGGTTAGTAAGCAGAGGGCAAAGCCCCCTAGTCCGTAATTTGAAAATGAAACAAATCAGAAGGCCCTCTGAGATCTCAACACTACACAGTGATATGGTGACTGATGTTCATGTATCAGTGAAACCTCCATGTAGAGATTCCCAACAGTCTGAGGTCTCAAGCCGGGCTGTAGATAATAAGACCCTGGGCATGCTGGGATGCAAAGTGCCCCCTTAACTTCTCATCTGGTTTTAATATACTTATGAATCTGAGTGTTTTCCCCTGTAAAAATGAATTACCAGGGCATGGTAGACATCATATAAATTTCTAAATCGACTAAATGAAACTCTCTATGGCCTTCTTCTGTATTTTGTCTCATTTCAATAAGCACTCATAAACACTGATGAAGGGGATTTTGAGGTGTGAAGGGTTGGCAGACTCAATAATGAACAGTAGTTGGACAAACAACAGGCTAAAAAGAAGGAGATACAGTGTGGGGAGCAATGGGGAACACCAGGCAGCAGGTATGCCTTATAGCTGCAGGTGCCCAGGAAGCGATTTACCTGAAGGAACAAAGGGTTAGCAAGAAGTTAAGGCGCAGTGGTGGCTCTGAGGATAGGGATCTGCACTGGCAATCGGAAGGTTGCCGGTTTGAATTCCGTAAATGCTAAGAGGGACTCTGCTCTGTTGGGCCCTTGAGCAAAACCCTCAACCTGCAATTGCTGAGCGCTTTGAGTAGTGAGAAAAGTGCTATATAAATGCAAAGAATTATTAAGTTAGAATACCTCTTCAGCAGTGGGGCCATCGGAACGAATTAGGAGTGGTATTCTTCATAAATGTTTAATGTTTTGTTATGACAAACTTCTGGATAATTATAATGCAATACAATTTATTTTTGTATAGCCCAAAATCACACAAGGAGTGCTGCAATGGGCTTCAACAGGCCCTGCCATTTGATATCCCCCCAGTCTTGACTCTCTAGGAAGACAAGAAAAAACTCCCAGAAAACAGCTGTTGAAGGGGAAAAAAATGGAAGATACCTTGGGAAAGGCAGTTCAAAGAGAAACCCCTTTCCAGGTAGGTAGGGTGTGCAGTGGGTGTCAAAAAGAAGGGGTAATTAACCCTAACGCTAACCTTAATACAATACACAGAGCAGGACAAAGTAATCCTCAATACAATATAATAGTGCAATAGAAATGTTACAAGTACAGAGCAGAATTCAACAATAGATAATATCACAGAATACGATTTGGATTTTTTAAAGTCCTGGAGACCTTGGCCATCAAGCTGCCTCCCTCCATTGGCCATGCCACAGCTGAGTCAGCACTGGGCCAGCCAATCCGATGAAAGGACCCCTCTGCCCCATGATTCCTGCCATCCTCCTTCAGAGATGACTTTACCACAGGCAGGCAAAACAACTTGGCATGTGGGCAGTGGCATCAAGTGCCACATTTGAGTACCAAGAAGCGAAACAGAATAGGTGAGGGTTAATAACAAATTATAACTTCAATGTTACTTATGCCCCATGACCCTGTAGTTAGGATATAGCGGCTTGGATAATGGATGTTACTTATGTTTTAGTGCTACAGTAATGACTAACAACAGAGCAGCAGTCTGCACAGTTAATCAGCAGTTCTAGTCAGGATATGCTAAACTGACGTCAGTGAGTTTACAGCCAGGATTTGAAAGCCGAGACGGAATCTCTTCTAGGGGTTGAAACTCCGGGATTCTGATTCTGAAGATGTATTTTTGAGGAATGTATAATTTATTAGAAACTTGTCACAACCCCATTTTGTGGATTCCATCATCAAGATGTTACTGCTGATTACTAGGGGGAAGACCTTCAGGGTTACGACTTTGAGGGCTCAATTAAAGAACACCTCGATGGCCATTTTCCATCAGAGTTGTTGGATGATCTTATTTTGTGACATTTAAGTCCTTTATTTTGGATTTCCAGTTTCTCAAGTCTTAGGCCCTCATCCCTGACCTTTGATGTTGGCTCTCGTTTTGGTTTTGTTGATAGATCTGATGACTTCCGGCTTTGCGTTATCTCTTGGTCCTTTAGATAAGAATAAATCATTCCCCCTCTTTGAGTCAGTAAAGAATCATGCTGCCCTTTTAAAGGTAGAGTGCAGGAGAACTGGCCTGAGGTCAGCCTTCATCCATGATGACACACAGCTGTACTTATCAATAGCACCTGATGACCCCGACTCTCTTGATTCACTAACACAATGTCTTACTGGTATTTCTGAATGGATGAATAGTAATTTTCTCAAACTAAATAAAGAGAAAACTGAAATTTTAGTAATTGGCAATAATGGATTCAGTGAGGTTATCAGAAATAAACTTGATGCACTAGGATTAGAAGTTAAGACGGAAGTAAAAAATTTAGGGGTAACCGTTGACTGTAATCTGAATTTTAAATCGCATATTCATCAGACCACTAGGACAGCATTTTTTCACTTAAGAAACATAGCTAAAGTTAGACCTCTTATATCATTGAAAGATGCTGAGAAATTAATTCACGCTTTTGTTTTCAGTCGACTAGATTACTGTAACGCACTCCTCTCAGGACTACCCAAAAAAAGACATAAAGAAAGACGAGTGCAGAATGGAGCTGCTAGAATCCTAACTGGGAAAAGATGAACACATCTCTCCAGTTTTGATGTCACTACACTGGTTGCCTGTGTCATTCAGGATTGACTTTAAAATTCTGCTTGTGGTTTATAAAGCCTTAAATAATCTCGCCCCATCTTATATATCGGAATGTCTGACACCTTATTTTCCAAATCGTAACCTCAGATCCTCACATGAGTGTCTCCTTAGAATTCCAAGAACAAAACTTAAAAGAAGTGGTGAGGCGGCCTTCTGCTGTTATGCACCTAAAATCTGGAATAGCCTGCCAATAGGAATTCGCCAGGCTGATACAGTGGAGCACTTTAAAACACTGCTGAAAACACATTACTTTAACATGGCCTTCTCATAACTTCACTTTAACTTAATACTGATACTCTGTATGTTCAATTCTTCATAATAATTATTCACAGTGGCTCTAAAATCCATACTGACCCCAACTCTCTCTTCTGTTTCTTTTTCCGGCCTGCGCCACCACCTCCTACTCAAAGCATCATGAGGCACCAACATTGATGGACTGAAAGCCAGAAGTCTATGTGACCATCATCTTCAGGTCCTTCCATGAAAACCCTAAATACAAAGAGGACTGTTTCATTTATGTTAGGTAGATTGCCCAGAGGGGACTGGGCGGTCTCGTGGTCTGGAACCCCTACAGATTTTATTTTTTTTCTCCAGCCTTTGGAGTTTTTTTTGTTTTGTTTTTTCTGTCCACCCTGGCCATCGGACCTTACTCTTATTCTATGTTAATTAATGTTGACTTATGTTTATCTTTTATTGTGTCTTCTATTTCTCTATTCATTTTGTAAAGCACTTTGAGCTACATTTTTTTGTATGAATATGTGCTATATAAATAAATGTTGATTGATTGATTGATTGATTAGATTGAGGACAGGACTAAAGTTGTGGGTCTGAGGTGCCTTCAAAGGGCATGCAGCCCAGGAACTGCCCAGCAGACTTGCTCCTTTAGGGGCTGCTGAATGGGCTCATTGGTCTGCTGCCCCTGTAGTCAAAGAAGGCCCTTCCAATTGCTGTAAGTGATTGTGGGACTTGGTCAGCAGTGGCAACCATGGGTAAAGGTTAAAGTCACCTCAGACCACAGATCAAATGGAGTGTGAAGTTGGGAGGAGAATTTGGGGTGAAGGCTCCCTGGAGGGAGGAAGAGAGGCCAAGGTTATGACATTGTAGCAGACAATGTTTTAGTAGATATACAGGGCCTTTTTATTGGTTTTGTCCAATTTTTTTGTCCTTCTTGGCATTAGTTAGCATTTGGGTATACACCCTGTCCTTTTCGAGCTTAAAATGATGACAAATACGAAGGCATGCACTGCAGTAATACATTGGTATCTTTATTTAATAAATTGTGTTTACAGGTAATCACTGTGTGTCAGTGGTGTAAATGAAAGCTTTACAGAACATCGTTACGAAACAGGAGGTGAAAGAGATCATTACAAATGGCCACACTCATAAATCTAAAAAGACCAAAGGAAAGTTAGTAGCAAACGGCTGTCCAGGGTTGACTGAATTCGACCAACCTTAAAGCAGACAGACAAGAATGAAAAGAGATTAAGGAAAAACAAAACAAACAAACAAACAAACAAAAACGCTCTTTCGCAGTACTTCACTCTACAAACTTTTCAAAATTGCATTTCAGACCACCACCATTGGAGATCACCAAAACAGGGTGGGGGAACGGGACGGGACCGGGGTAGGGGTGATACGAAGTGTTAAACAATGGCTCCAGATCACAGAAAAGATAAGAGTCTGCCAGCATTACCATTGCATGGAGACAATGATAGTTTGGGATTTAGGGCTTTTGACTTGGATTTTAAATCTGGAAAGATGGCAATGGCTTGCATTCCTAAGCTCAATGGTCCAACACAGTTTGTAAAGGGAGGTGCGCTTGTGCCATTTACAATAACAGTCATGGAAAGTAATTTATTGGAATCCTTAGGGTGGTTTATTTAATCCAATTTATAAACTAAAAATAAATGTTCTGTTTATTTGTCAGACACTCGCTCATCAACATACATGGAACATATAAATACGTATAAACACATGCACACATTGCACAATAGAATACAATACAGAATACATTTATATATACTGTATACACACACACTGATGAGCTAAAACATTCTGACCACTTCCATATAAAGGGATAAACGCCGACTATCTCGAGCGAATGTCAAAGTCAGAAACATATCAGATGGTAAGCTGATGTTAGGTATGCATGGTCCACATGTGGAATGATCAGGTGTGAAGAGCTGAAGGATGTTGTAAAGGATCAAATCCTTACAGCCAGACGACTGGGTCAGGACATTTCCAAAATGGCAAGGCTTGTGGGGTGCTCATAGTTAAGCAGGGAGGGAAAAAAAAAAAAAACAGAAACTGCCAACAGGGGTGTTTAGTAGCCAAGACTCATTGCTGTGAGAGGCCTGCAATGGCTACATGTCTGGTATGAACCAAAAGAAGGGCTACTGTGGCATAAATCACAGATGGTTTTAATGAAGGTTAAGGGAGTAGTGTGTCAAGATGCACAGTGTATCAAACCCTGTATCTGCAGGCCAGAGTGTCCATACAAACCTTTGACTCCTTAGATAGTGGCTGCAAAGGGCATGCAAGCATCAGAGGTGGACCTTGGATCAATGGAGGAAGGTTTCCTAGTCTGACGAGTTCTGTTTTCTGTTGCATCACCAGGATTGTTGGCTACTTGTGTGTGTGGTTTACCTGGGGATGACAAGCTGGCAGAGAGAGTGTGAATTGTTGGACAAAGTTATTCTGGGAACCCCTGGGCTCAAACATTCAAATGGACATTAAATTGACACGTACCAGATCCATAAGTATCATTGCCAACCAGATAAACCGTTTCATGGCAACAATGATTCTCCATGGAAGTGGCATTTTTCACCAGGATAATGTGCTGCACCACACTACAAAAATTGTTTGGGAATGAATTGAGGAACATCATACAGAGTTGAAGATGTTGCCATAGTCTCCCAGATGTCAACCCTAATAGACCATCTGTGGGAATACTGGATATACAGCTCTACCTTGCAACTTATAGCAGTTCAAGGATCTGCCAGAAATGTCCTGGTGCCACATACCATCTTTGGAGGAGCAACAGGATACTAGGAAGGTGGTCATAATGCTTTGTCTCAAAATATTTATATATATAAAATGCTAAGACAGCGTTTCTCAATGCTTGTGGTGTCAAACCAGTTTTCTACATGCCAGTGTGTTCATTAATTCAGCATGATTGTCTTGAGTGCGGTGGTGTCTCTCAGTGAATCGACTATGATCAAGCCCCTTTTTGATTTGAGCATGCTTGTCAGAGTGGGAGTTTTGGATGTCATTCAAGACCATCCGCAATCCACCTGTGATGCTGCCACTGTGAACCGAGTGCCATGCTTGGACCAGTGGATTGGGTTTCATCCAGAGATTGCTGGGTTTCACCTCCAATTCTGCTGCTGTGACAGGAATTTGCTCGTTGGAGGGGCGTGTATGTTTTTTACAGGGTTGAGGTTATGTTTGGGGTCAGCCACAGCCCACCTTCAATGCCACCAAGGCCAAAGGGCTGGGAAACGCAATGCTAAGGGTTGTTCATCTGTCATGTAATTACTTGTGACCCCCTGGGGCTAGAACTTTTACCTTGCTAATAATTAAAACGTTATGATACGTAATATGAGTTGGGAAGGAAAAAGATATGGCTAACAGCAATGACCGCCTAGTTATCAGGGTTCACGTCTTTCTTATGGCAAACTGATCAAGTACAGGATATTGCAGGAAGAAAAAAAAAAAAAGGTGGCAACATCTGCTGAGCATAGAGCAAATTGAAGAAGATGATTACGTGACAGGAAGGAGGAGGACAGCATTGGCATCTGCTGTGCATCAAGCATACAAAGCAAAAAACTGCTGGTGTTGGAACCTTGATGGGAAGAGTGATGGAGGTCCACATGTTTTCTAGAATTTTATTTTATATATATATATACACATACATATATATATATATATATATACATATATATATATATATATATATATATATATATATATATATATATATATATATATATATATATATATATATATATATATATATATATATATATATATATATATATATATATACACATATATATATACATATATATATATATATATATATATATACATACATATACATACATACATATACATACATACATACATATACACACACACACACACAGTTGTCCTGTAAAATGTCAGTACTAAATGTTCTGCTCAAAATTCTTTCACAAAAGGAGGAGATCCAAACTTTACCTCACTGGGTCGCATGCTTTTGGTTGAATACATAATTTATTACAGTGTTGAAAAATCTACATCAAAAACTAAAAAGAAAAAACAAATACTGTACATTCAGATTAAAACAGTAAAAAAAAGGCAGTAAAATTTGGCATTAAATGCATTCAGTATATAAGAAGAATCCAAAGTGCCCATCGCCCTTTGCTGAGAAGCACTACTTGGCACAACTCAAAGCTGCGATATTCAGCAGGCTGCTCCGAGTGTCGAGTAATTCATTTAATTCGCTGTATATGAGCTTTGCTTTATTAAAACACAGTGAAGAAGCTGCAGCCGCAAATAAGCAGACTGCGCCTTTGAGAAACAGTGATATGAACAGTAGGAGGCAGTATGTTGGTGGAAAAAGACTGGACTAGTGCTTGGCAGTTGTAAAGGTTGGGGTTAGTGGGGTGAATTTCAATTTATCATCTTTTTGGATTTTGAAGAGTAAAAAAGAGACACTCTTGGTGAATTTTTTTTTTGGCCAGAGTTTAAGCCCAGCATACAGTGCCTTTATTTAAATATGCCAGGCGCGAGTATAACGTGTGCTGCTGCCACACCTTCCCTTACCCAAAAATGAGAACATGCCTGATACGAGTGGGATCCTTTCACAACCAGACAGTCTTTCAGGGTTGGAGACTTGTGCAAGCAGGTGGACAGGGTGGGCCCTGTGTGTACATATAAGATTAA
Source organism: Polypterus senegalus (assembly GCF_016835505.1). Taxonomy (NCBI): domain Eukaryota; kingdom Metazoa; phylum Chordata; class Cladistia; order Polypteriformes; family Polypteridae; genus Polypterus; species Polypterus senegalus. The sequence goes on from NC_053164.1 coordinate 29,290,500, forward strand.
ATTAATATTAAAAAAATGAAAAAAAAACCAGACCAACCCCACACACCCCCCTTTAACCATCAAGACGACGGAAAGTTCAGCTGATTTCTCCTCTTCTTCACTGCTCATCACCTTCAGCCTTCCCTACATCAACCATTTCCCTAGTTGTGGGGTTCCATCCCGCTGTTGTGAAGAACATCCTGCTTTTGAAGTCCATGAAGCTTGAAGATGAGCTCACGAATGAATACCTGAGGAACAGAAGTAAAAAAATTTATTATTTGGCTGACAGAATTATCACAGGTGACTGACAACATTTGAGATACAAATGGTTTAATTTGTTTTTGTTTTTCCAATTGGAGGACAGGCAGGTGAAGCGGCTTGCTCAGGGTCACACAGTGCGAGTCGTGGAATTTGAAACCACAATTTCAAAGCTTGAAGTACAAAGCCTTAATTACTATGTTACACTGCCTATATAAATGAGTATTTAATAATAATAAAAAAAAAAACAACATCTATGAGTGGTGAGTACAGATTATCCCAGCCAGGGCCTTTATTTCTAGCTAGGAGAGCATGGGCACACCAGGACAGGCTGGAATTCGACTAACAGCTTTCATCAAGCCTTCCAGCCTGCACATTTTTTAATTTTTTTTTTTTTTTAAACTAAAAACTGTGATTCATCCTTTGCCCTGCCAAAACAACAAAGACAGGCTGACCGCTGCCATTTAGAACTCAAAAAACCAAATGAAACAAAGCCACCTTGTGAGCCGAATGTGCCAATGCCCTGTTTTATCTTGGTCGGGCTCCTAGTGTCAGTTACAAAGTGCAGATGGGAGACATGAACAATTGGTTCTGTGTGAAGTGGGGTGGATTCTGTGAATAGCAAGTTTAGGATTATACCCACTGTTAAAGGTGGTGAACAAAGAAAAAAAGCCTTCTGAATAAGGGTTTTTAAGTAGTGATTACAATCCACCTTAATAAAAGGATTAAATGTCTGTGTATATCTGTCTGGTTGTCTTTGTCATTCCAAAAGATGGCACAACACAAACACTTTTAATAATAAAATGCATTGTACTTGCACATCACAATTATTAACACTGCTTCTACGAATCCCATAACAAATGGCATATAACAGAGACATACGTATTGCACAGTGCCCTGCAACTGTTAAAACTGAAGTCGACAATGATTACTTACAACCCATCTTAGACTGGTAGCACAGCTAGTGTACAATAAAGGCATAAGCATGTAAGTGACAGTCATTACTGTTATAGGTGCTATATAAACCAAGGTCTGACTACACTGTAATGGCTGGAATAAAAGACAGTATGGTGGTACAGTAAATGGCACTGTGTTTCATATGCTGCTGTAGATGCTAAATGGTGTGTTGCCTGATCAGATGCCAAAATCCCATTTGAAATATCGACTGGTATGCTCCCAGGACAGAACAACATTATAATGCATGATTTAATATAAAAACAGTCCTCTTGGTGGCAACCGCTATTTAATGAAGTTGCAGTTCAATCAGACAGACCCATCAACAGAGAAGCGTGGGAGCTGCTTGAGGCTGCTGAAACAATACAGTCCCAAGTACCCTTGTTAGCTTTTAGAAGGACCCGGAAGTGTTTAATGTCAGCACAATAATGGGTTGAATCCCAGGGAGGAGGAACACGAGGAGGCTGGTATAACTGTGAAGAAAACATTGGAAGTTAGGAAGGAGCTTTACCATGGGCTAAATTAATAAGGGTCGGGCAAAGAATGCCTATTCTGTTGTTTAGGAGGCCTCAGAGAGACCTAGTGTATTCATTTTTTTAATTCACACTGTTGTATTGACTCTTGTTAGACTCTTGAATAGAAAGGGACTAAAATGGTTTTTCAGAGCTAAACCAGCTATTACTCCCGAAGGAATGTACTACATGAAGGATCCAGAAAGAACCTTTATTTATTTTAATCCAGAACACATTTCATAAATTACCATAATCAGATCATAAGAAGTTTATAAAATGCCAATGGGCTCCTGAAAGAGCCTTTATTTTTAGATCTGGAACAGGATCTAACCATCCAAGAATAGATGATAAAAAGTTTGTAAAATACCAATGGGTTTCTGATTTTTAAACAGACTCCTGCTGCACAAAATAACACAGGCTAAGGCTATGTCTATAAATTAGCTGTTAGGTGGTGAAGGGGTGAGAGATAGTTAGCCAATTAGAGACAGGGAATGATTAGGGGGCCAGAATGATGAGGCCATAATTTAGGAAGGACATCGGGATCCAACCTGCTCTTTGCAAAAGATGCCCAGGGATCTTTTATGACCACAAAGAGTCAGGACCTCAGTTTTATGTCTCATCCAAAGGATGGCGCCACTTTTATAGCACAGTGTCCCCATCTCTGCACTACGGCATTGGGATCCACATTCAGACCACAGGGTATGTGCCCCCATGCCGGTATCACCAACAACCATACCAGCAGCAACCCAAGCTTTCCCTAGATGGTCTACCATCCAAGTACTGACAAGGCCTAAACTTGCTTAGCTTCAGGTAGATGAGCTTTTCTGAAGTAAAAGTGGTATGGCCACTGGCTACTGGATTAGATTTTTGTTTTAAAAATGCAGATATTACTTGGCCACTAAAATGAGGTTTTTTGAAAACATTTTCCATAGCCATGTATTTCTGAAAATGCTGTATCAGCATTTCAGTGTGGATGGGTTAAAGTGGAGTTTGAAAACAAATTCTAATCACGATCTGATTGGTTTGTTCTTATTACGTGGCCCATACCTGATTGGACAAGATTGTATTCCTTGTAACACTGCAAAATGTTACTGTACTTGCACTGAAATGAATCCCACGATGTATTCTCAGATGCTTTGCTCGCTTCCACCTCATTGTGAGCCCAAACAAAATTTGTTTTGTTTTTTTTTGCTTTTCACATTCTCCATTGCTGTACTGCATATGTAAATTCAAGCTACAAATGAATGTGTAAGACCCCAACATTTCATCTTGACTTGGTTCTTTCCACAAAGGTGTAGTCGGCAGGATTTGCGATTGAGAACCCATCCCAACCGGCTCTGCAAACACTGGTACCCCAACTGTAGTCTGAGAGCTACAAATGCAGGTAGCAATGCAGGAAATGAACTTTGTGGAGGCTGAGGTATGCTGCACCACGGAGGAAGCACTTGGAGCAAAGAAAACCCATGGGCTCTCTCTGGCACTGATGCCGCTGCAACCACATGATGATATTGATGCGTTTTTTTGATTTTTGAGGGCACCACTATCCATCAGTGGCTGCAGTAGGAGTGGGCCAGCATTCTAGTCCCATTCCTGACCAGGGAGGGCCAGAAGGCCTACTACGAGCTGGGTGCATGAATGGTCACTGAACATGCCATTATTCCATGGTCTTCTGACTGAGGGCTTCTGTGGGCTAGGTTGATAAATGCTAACTTCTGATCATCTTGTTTCTTAGACAGGGACAAGAACCCTCAGTGCAGTTTGTAAGCGAGGTTAGTGCTTTTGTGTGTGTTCCTCCTCTGTTCTTTGGGCTGGAAGAGAGGTTAATAAGTGCAATTCAGCAAAACATGTTCCTGGCTTCAACTCTTGCGCAGTGTTTATAATACACTCCCACAAAGCATACCTACAAATACACCTCTGCCACTAAGCACTGTACCATCCCAATTTAATGGTCTCCAAGCCATTACATTCTGAAAAGGTTTCACTTATTTGTTGACATTCCACATTTTTGAAACATTTTCAGTTTGCTTCAGAATTAAAACTGGAGACTTGCACAACCCGTTTTGCAAAACATGTGGACAGACAACATTCCTTAATGGTATGTTCATAATAAAGTATGGATTCACTTTTGATATATGAATCACAAAACCTTGAATTTCAAACAAAATAAAGCCAGAGAGAGATTCAGAGCAAAATATGGAAAGTATTTTGAATATAAGACTTTCCACACATTAAAAGATGACAGAGACTGTAAGACAGACAGAAGCAGCCCATCTGATTACTTATGATTTTACACAGAAACCCATAAGGCTGGTTTAGCCATACAATTTCTCTGCCCATCAAAACAATGACTAAATGATGAGGTATAAAAGTTACCTCGCTGCCAGCAATGCTATGAGGGTGTGGGAGAAAGTGACAGGAATGTAGAAAGAGTGGTCATATATTAGTTTGTGGGCAGGGCCACGATCCTGCATAGGAAGCCCAGGTAGGCTAATGTTTATGACCTTCCTTCTTTAACTCCCTGTGTGCTTTATCTTGTCAACAAAGACACCAGTTTTGCAACTGTATCTGTTACGTTTGTAGAAAGGTGATCTGATGTTACAACTCATACCCACTGAAACAAAAGTCAATGAAGAAAGATGTGGATGAGACCAAGTAATTACTATATGAAAGCCCATCATGGTAAGGCTTTACTGGATCTTTCTTCTCATCCTTACTAAAGTTTTTGACTGGACTCTTGCACATGAACTTAGCCTTTTAAAGATGCATAAGAGAGCATGTAAGGAAAAACAAAAAGTCCAAAATGAACTGTGTGTGTACATTACATCCAAAAAAAGGAGAGACACATCAGTTTCCTTTAATGACAAACTCTGACCATAAACAGCCAGCATTGCTGAAGTATGGCTGTATGGGTTTCATTCCAATAGAGAACTTAAAATGTGAACAAGACTCACTATTAGAAAAAAGAAAAAAAAAAAAAAGGCTTGGGTTAGACCAGCATGGTAATTATTGGTTGTTAACATTGCAGAATCCGTGGTACCATTAAGGATGATGGGGAAGGCCAGCGAGATAACCATGCTAGTGACTCTGTTTTTGTAACTGACCACGGACCCCCTTGTAGCGGTGCCACATAGTTAGTGTTTAAATGTCAGTTCTGAGTGTGTCTCGTTTCATTGTCCCATTGGCTGTGTGTATGTGTATCAGTTAATGCTGTCCCGTAAAGGAGGACGGATGATGGGAGGAGTTCACAACCACAAATCTGGAAAACACCTGTGTCAAATTAACCAATTACTACCGTCACCGACTATTTAAGTGGAAGGAAGGAGGAGAGAGAAAAGACCCGTTTTTGTGTTCACTACTACAACTTGCTTGCTGACTCATTTTATTGCGCTTGATTCCAATTTGTTTTTCATTCATCCGGACTGTCTTTCAACCTGCATCTGCTGAGACCCCGGGGTCGATTCATCATCCACCATACGCCGAGGAATCACGGTGAGGTTGCTCCAAATGCCGGGAAATTCAAACACCACAATTGCCGCTAATCAGTCATCCGTATTCAGGACATTTTTCACTTTCGGACTCAAGTTCACAATCATTCTGTTTGCTAGTCATTTTGTCGTTTGCGTGGTGTGTGTTATATGTTACAAGGACAAGGGAGGGGTTTTGTATGTATATTTTTTGGTGTTGTTTTGGGATTGCTGGGGTGGAGGAATATTTATGTGTGCATTTGTTTTGTGGCATGTCTCGTCTCATTTAATACATTTACTCCGGTTAATTTTACATCCTGCCTTTGTGTTATTGCATTTAAACCGTCGATTGTGGGGGAAAGTTTATTTTTGTAGGAGTACGGCTTGACAGGTAAGGTTTCTCAGTAAATTATCCAGGCCACAGGTCTTGGAGGTGTAGCTGCCGGCTGGGTAAAAGGGGTCGGCCGTTACACCCTTTGTTGTTTATTTTCTCCATTAAAGCTGCTGATTTGAGTTTTTGTTTTCCTCTCCTTCAATGGCAAATAGTCAAATCACAGTTATAATGTTGGTGGACTTTATAGTGTCAAGATTCTTTCATGTTGATCACAGAGATTCATTACGTTTTTCTTTGTATTCAATGTATTTGGTGTATTAATGTAGTACAGTATATAGAAATGTTGTATGGTTTAACAAAATAATTTTTAACACAAATGTCCAGTATTTATCAATTTAGTTATTGCTTCACAATCATGGCATATATTAAATAGCCACATAAAACTGTTATAAAGGGAAGATTTTTTTATTATTGTGTTTTTCAGTGATTTGTTAATCCTTTTATCACCATATACAATTTCTTATATTAGGAATTTGTAATTTTTTGCTTACCCCAACTTACTCTCCAGGGTGTTTTGGGGTCAGAGCACAGGGTCAGCTATTTTTACAGCACCCATGGAGCAATTGCAGGTTAAGGGCCTTGCTCAAGGGTCCAACAGAATAGAATTCCTTCTGTCACTGCTGGGATTTGAACCAGCAACCTTTGTATACAAATTTTAAAAATACATTATCTGTTCTTGCAGTTTTCAATGGGGCTGAAGTGCACCAGAGTCCAAACATGAATAAAATGTAAAACAGTTTATCCACATCGCATTTTAAAAGTAAACTGGCTCTGCACCTCATATCTCTAATTGTCTTTCAATCCATAGCACAATGTGAAAGGCAAGAACAACTGACTCACACAGTCAGAATGCCATTCACGCTAACCTGGAATCGCACCAAGCCATAAAGACAATTTGAAATGGTATGAGTTTAAGAAAGCACACTACACTAAGTCTGGGAGAATTTGTAAAATCGACACAGACAATGACTAGGCAAACGATTCACACTCATGGCACTAGATCCATGAAGCAGTACCACTACCAATTGTTTTACCTTGCTGCCCTATGTAAGAGTCACTCATTCGTACAGTATTCAGTTTGCTGGTAAACACCATATCTATTGGTCTACGGCTGTACAGTTCAGCTGTAGAGAACTGGCTCACCATAAATATTCTTGGAACTGCAGCTGGCTTCAATAATGGACGAATCAAGAACAAGTTTTCATCCACAGAGAAATAAGCACTGCAAATTTTGTTTACATACTGGATGTGCGCATTTTCAAACCATTTTCTCAAAAGATAAAATTGCTCTAAACAGTTTCATGTGAATCAACTTTTTTACCATGATTGTGAAGAAACCAACTTGACTTAAAAAAATACTAAACTTACTGTATACTTTAAGCGCTCTGAACCTATACTCATTTAGGAAAAAATGAAGAATTATACAGAGGGAGTTTTATGCCAAAATGTGCTGACACTGCACATTAATTTTACATAGTGCCTTTCTGTCACAATTCCATGGGGATTTAGAGGTCCACTATACTAAATTGTTTTTGACAACTTGAGCACTTGCTTTGGATCACACAGGGGAAGGACACTGAAACCACAGGCTTGCCGTCTAAAGACTAACACTTTAAGGCCCCCTCACATTACACTTTTCCAGCGACTTTTAGCCATAGACTTTATTTACATAATATCTTAGTGAGTTGAAGGCAGGTGCTGCATACTTGTGTCACTTTAAGTTGTGTAGTCTGACACGGTCCAAACAGTCTGTGACTCACCCAGGCAAAAATCAAATGGGCTCTGTGTGTGCAAAAGCTAACAGCCAATATGTGCTCAGCCAGGTGTACAATGCATATAATGCAGCTAAAAGGTATGAGAAGCAAGGGTATTTTGAACCTCCCAAACAGAACAGAAGATCTCTGTCTGATGTCTTGTGCTGTACAGTACCTACTATGACAGAATGGAAAAAAGGCCAAGTTTGAAAAACATTTGTACAGCAAAAGCTCTGTCACGCAGCACTTTATTTGCTATAAGAAAAAGGGGTGAGCAAAAGTGTCGTCACTAGGGTTGGTGTCATCCAGTGAGGTAGCCAGGACCTAGTTGATGAAATAGCTCCTTATCATAGAGTTGATCATGCTTTAAATAATGCCACATGCAGACAACCGGCTGTTTAATGCAGCATGGTTATTTCCCACCTTATTAGCACACAGACCCCAATAATTTCATCCTGTATTCTCCCTTGGTCTGCGATGGGCTGGCGCCCTGCCCGGGGTTTTTTTCCTGCCCTGCGCCCTGTGTTGGCTGGGATTGGCTCCAGCAGACCCCCGTGACCCTTGTGGCAAGCGGCTGGGGGTGGTACCCAGCTGGGATGCCCAGGAGGACCGGAAGAGGGTTTGCGCCTCCTCCAGACCACGAGGGGGTGACCGCCCTGGCTGCTTTGGGGACCACAGGTAGAGAGCATTGAAGCTCAGCCCTGTAGGGGCTTATGGTCGCCACCAGGGGCTGCCCCAATGCCTGGAGAGCCCTGGGTCCTATTCCAATAAATCCTAACATGTCATTTTCACAGTACTGTTCAAGGTAATTTCCTCCAGTTTCAATTACATAAAAAGGCAATCTATCATTTCATAGGCTTAAAACATAATCACTCACCAATGAAAGGCATGATTATTTATTGTTTTACGAGCTCTGGTCAAACAAAAGTGGAAAAGCAGAGAGGGACTGGAAGTTATGCATGACATTTCATAGGCTGTCAGCCACTGAATTAACCGAAAAAACCCATCAACCTAGCTTTCAGGTGTGTGCCCCCAAAAAAGAAACAAAACAAAAAAGCAGGTACTTACTTCTGTGTTGTTGTTACAGTTATGCAAAATATCCTGAAAGGAGAGAAAAAAACAAGAATAAAGGTACTCATATTTGATAAAGTTACAACAATTAACTGATTGAATTAGCATGAAGAAGGCTGATGCTGCCGGGATAGACATATACAGTGCCTATAAAAAGTATTCAGTCTTTGGATGTTATCACATTTTATAATTATACAAAACTGAATCTTAACACTAGAATTACCAAAGCCTATGAAAAAACTCAAATCCGGCCCACCTTAAATCCCTTCGCACCTTTCTGCCAGTGTCTTTGTGTGTCTTTTGTCTTGTAAATGTGCTGATCAAGACAAGCAGCCTGCCATTCCACCCCCCACTGCAGAAGAACAGGCACAAATTTCTCCCAGTTCAAGCTTTGATAATCTGGGAGTGAAGTGCTGGAGTTTTACAACGGAAATAGATCGTTATTTGGAACACATGCATTTCATGGGTGTTCCGTTTCTACAATAATCTGTGTAAAAACATTGTTAAAACAAACGTTTTCATATTTTAGTAATAAATGACAAAATGTAGACAAACTATGTAATGTGTGAATCCTGAAGTCCAACAATCAAATAAACACTTTCACAAAAGGTTCAAGGATAATGCAACAGCTTCCGTGGCGCAGTGGTAAGAATTGCTGACTTGTAATCAAGAGCCCACCAGTTCGATCCTGACTGCCTCGTATATATTTACTGTTTTGAGTAGTGAGCTGCTCTTATTGTTAACATTATACAATAAAAACATACATTTGATTTGTGATTAACAGTCACTGTAAATTTATAGTATTTGTAAAAGTTAGATGTTTTTCACTTTTATTCTCTCACTCACTGGGAATAACTGTAGATGTGAGTGGTGTTTTGAGACAATCGAAGTAGAAATTCTCTGATCTAGATGGATAAAAGCTGACACACAAACACTGGTGAATCTGCCTTCTTCCTATCACATTGTCACTTGAATTTTATTTTATTCAATTTTACTGAGTGTTCCTGCTTACGCTGAATTAGTATGCACCTTATGGTCCATGATGTCAAAGCTGCACTGTCAAAAAACAGAGACATAGGTATATATGATATTTGAAATTATTCATTTTATGACCATTTTGGAAAATACTGTGACACGGATGCAACATTATTCATATAATTCATATTCATTCGCATACCATCTTGCGGTTGTAATCAGTGACCACGTGTTTTTTTTTTTTTTCCCCGATCTTGGCCAATCGCCATATTTTCTTTTGTACTGCAGGACATGCAGAGGAAAGAATAGTACAGAGAGGTCAGTTCCACACTATATGCAATCATCAGTTTCAAATGTTAACAGTTCCCACACACCCAAGGATCGTCTTTCTTACATTTACGATATGTGTACCTGTTGCAGTGTACACACTTCTCTCAATGCTGTCACTACAATTACTGACACTGACTGAGCTTGCTTTCCTGGGGGAAGTGGCGGTCTTGGAACAGAAGCTTGCCGATGTTGCATCCTCCTTTTCTTTTTCCATCATCTTTTCTTGTAAGAAGCGACAACAAAGCTGCTCTGCAAGGTGAGCCATGAACACTCTTTTCTCAGTGGACCCCGTACATGCCTTGCACAGTACATGTGCGTTAATCGCCGCCAGGTCAAGCTTGTTATAGCACAAGCAACCGGCCACCTGCGTGTTCCTGTTTGCACTGAATAAGCTCACGCCTTCTGGTGCATGATGTCAAAGCAGCACCGGAGAAACAAAAGACAGACACCACAAATAGATACCCTCAGTGCAGATGAATTGGATAAACATCTGGCGCTATCAGAATTACTAGATGCTATAAAGTCACTTCAGAGTGGGAAAGCAGCAGGCCCAGATGGCTACCCTGCTGAATTTTATAAGAAATTCTCCATTCAGCTAGCTCCCCTTTTATTAGCAACATTTACATAAGAGGGAGACAATAAAATTCTACCTCAAACGTTTTGCCAAGCATTAATCACCGGTTTTCCTAAACAAAATAATGACTTCATACAGACCAATTTCACTTCTGAATAATGTTAAGATACTCTCCAAAGTCCTAGCTAGAATGATGGAGAAAGTGCTGCTTTCGGTAATATCACAGGATCTAACAGGATTTATTAAAGGCCGGCACTTAGTTTCCAATCTTCGACGCCTGTTTAATATAATATATTCACCCGCAAAGTCAAATAACCCAGAGATGATATTACTGTTGGATGCAGAAAAAGCATTCAATATGATTGAATGGAACTACCTTTTCACTACATTGGAGAAATGTGGGTTTTGCCCGAACATTTGTGCATGGATCAAACTACTGTATACCAATCTAAAAGCTTCAGTTTGTATTAACAACATTAATTCAGACTACTTTAAACTAGAACGTGGTACCAGACAAGGATGCCCCTTGTCACCACTGCTTTTTGCAATCGCCATTGAGCCACTGGCAGTTCATTGTAGAAATGCTTATGAGATAAAAGGGGATTATCAGAGAAGGACTTGAACAGAAAATTTCTCTATATGCAGATGATATGGTACTGTATATTAGATTCCCAAAATATTGTGCCTGCATTCCTAACAGCACTTACAGAATTTCAAAAGATTTCTGGTCTCAGAATTAATTTGACTAAAAGTGTGCTCTTTCCAGTGAATTATCAAGCACACAATGTTAGATTGGACACCTTCCCTTTTATCATTGCAGATCAGTTTAAATACCTAGGGGTAAACATTACAAGTAGACATAAAGCTCTCTATTAACAAAATTCCACTGTCTGTATGGAAAAATTAAGCAAACCTTGCACAGATGGTCAACCCTTCATCTCACTTTAGCTGGAAGAATTAACATTGTTAAGATGAATATCCTTCCTAAGCTTCTCTTTTTATTTCAAAACATTCCAATATCCATCAATAAATCATTTTTGAAGAAATTAGATTCAACCATAACCTCATTTATTTGTAATTCAACACATCCACATATCCAAAGAGTGACCCTAAGGCAGAAGGTGGAATGGCTCTACCCAGCTTTCAATTTTATTACTTGCCAGTAAATATACAAGCTATAAAAACCTGGCCATGGACACAAATAGATGAACATACACAGGCTTGGTCGGCAATAGAAATAAAATCCTTTATATTCTTTGCCTTGTACCCCAATAGATGCAAGTTATCTCCAATATACTAACAACCCTATTGTGCTTCACTCACTCAGAACATGGAAACAATGTAGAAAGCATTTTAAGATAAAGAAGCTTTTAACTGTGGCACCTCTGCATGACAGCCATGCATCGTGAGTGAGAGAATAAGAGAGTAAAAAAAAAAAAAACAAAAAAAAAACCCTGCTAACTTTTAAAATTACTATAAATTTACAGTGACTGTTACAGACGCATATCAAATGTATGTTTTTATTGTATAATATTAACAATAAGAGCAGCTCACTACTCAAAACGGTAAATATATGAGGCAGTCAGGATCGAACCGGGGGACTCTTGATTACAGGTCCGAAATTCTTACCACTGTGCCACGGACGCTGTTGCATTATCCTTGAACCTTTTGTGAAAGTGTTTATTTGATTGTTGGACTTCAGGATTCACACATTACATAGTTTGTCTACATTTTGTCATTTATTACTAAAATATGAAAAACGTTTCTGTTTTAATGATGTGTTTACACAGATTATTGTAGAAACGGAACACACATGAAATTCATGTGTTCCAAATAACGATCTATTTCCATTCAAAAACTCCAGCACTTCACTCCCAGATAATTAAGGCTGGAAATGGGAGAACTTTGTGCCCGTTCTAAGACAGTGGGGGGATGAAATAGTACAAAATACACTGACAGAGAGGTGCAAAGGGATTTACGTGTTTTTTCGTAGGCTTTGGTAATTCTAGTGTTAATGGATTTAGTTTGACTTTTATATACTAATAAATAGAAAAAGACTCTGAAGTCAAAAGTGAAAACAAATGTCTGCAAAGTGAACTATTTGAATAAGAAATACAAATTGCAAAATAATTGTTTCCATAAGCATTCCCTCCCTTTATTATGACACCCCTAAATCTTCACTGGTGCAGCAAATTTACTTTAGAAGTCACAGAAATAGTGGAATGGTGGGCACTTGTCTGATATCTTAATTGACTGTCATATAAACGCTCCAGAATATGGAGGGTCCAACTTGTATGGAGTCAGTACGGTAGCCTAACCTTGACAATAAGTGCAAAAAAAACTAAAAGGTACTCTAAAAAGATGACTGAAAAGCATAAGTCAGGGGATGGAGACAAGAAAATACCCAAGTCACTTATTATCCCTTGGAGACTAATTAAATAAGCCATTAAGAAATGGAATGAGTATGACGTAGTAGGAAATCTGCTATAGCAGGCCGTACACAAAAACTGTGAGTGAGGGAGGCCACCAAGACACCTGTGAGAACTCTGAAGGAGACACAAGCTACAGTGGCCGAGACTGGAGAAACTCTGCAGAAGATAATTGCTACCCAGGTGCTTCACCACTTGCAGCTTCATGGGAGAGTGGCAAAGAGAGAAAAGAGAAAAAAAAACAAACACATTAAATCTTGGTAGAAGATTGGAGTGGAGATAGTGAAAGGCACATCATGATCTGCTGCCGTATGAGAGCAGAAGACTGTGATGTTTTCATATATACAACATTTTAGGGACTACACTGACTAAGTGGTCATATCTCTAAAGCAGCCAACTTGTACTCTGTTGGTATAATGTGGGCCACCTTTCAGGAAATGAGGTTCTAGCTGGCCATAACCATGCACATGGTTCACCCCTGAATTCCTTATTTCCTTTCCAGGACTTAGCACACCATATTGAGTGAACTCTGTGGTGTGTGTAGTTGCTATAGCCTGATAGGAACAAAGGCACAGTCGAATGCCATTTTCAATCTTGTACTTTATTAAGGTTTTAGATAGAAAATATTATGTACATTTACTGTATACATAAAAATGGGCTGCAAACATGTCTGTGTTTTGAATAGATTTCTTATCTTCCACCCCAGATGATACACTTTTGAAGAAGTCAAATTGATTTTGAATTGAAGCAGCACCAGCACCCTTCTCTGTAGCAGAGTGATGAATATGAGAAACTGAATGGCAAGTAGCAGGTGAAGTCAGGACTGTGCAGCGTCAAGCAAAAATGCCTATTTCTTGAATACTGCTTATCTCCCACCACAGATTTGTAGGCTTTATAATGAAACTCAAAGGATTTTGAATTTAAGTGGCACTTTCATTTCTCAAAGTACCAGAGCACTGTTTCTGCAACTTCAAACCCGCTGAACTGATAGCTGGAAATAAAACCAGGACTGTCTGGACAGTGTCAACTTCCAATCAGTGTTTACCTGCAGTTGTCTGGCCCTTTCCTCATCACTAGGAAGGTCGAGCAAGCTGTCAATATTCACTTCTTCTGGCATCTCTGCTTCCTGCAAAACAAGATTGTAAACTGTTGTCAGAAATATTTCATTCCACCAGACTACTCCAAAATATGAAAGTAACGTCTTTTAGACACTAGGAGAGGCCTGGCCAAGTGACAGCAGCATACTAAGTAAAGACAATGTGTTAGCAGATGGCCTATTGGAACATCTCCCTAGAGTCTGGAGTGCTGCTTACTCCTTACCTTTAAAGTCAGCTTTGTGAATGCACCGAGATCGTTTGAAATCTCACCACTGCCAAGCTTAACCAATGCTGAAACCCTTCACCATCCTCACTCCAAGTTATACATATCCATCCCACAGCTCACATGCACAACACACAATTTTTTTGTAAAAAGTTCCAAAACAATGCATGCCAATGCTGGAGGTAGTCCTTGGCACCCCTTCTCTTTTAGAATGACAACACACAATTAGCAAATGTTCCACAATGTGCCACAGTGAGTCAAAGCAAGACAGGATGTCATTCATTTTGATAAGCATGCCTGAGAGTTGAAGCACAGCAAGATAGCGCATTTACTCTAATAATCATACAAAGCAGTCAAAACAAGACAAGACACTACTGAATCCAATAGCTACGTACAGGCCTATGAGGACCATGGCTTTCTCACAATAACGATAAGGCAGATAACAAAAATACTTTCCTTGTACTGTTACAGTAAGTAATACTGTTAAATCAGGTTTTTGATACAGGAAGGCTACACTCTGTTCAGCTTTGGAAGCAGCATACTTCTGACAATCCGAATCATTAACATTTTCTATATACACATAAATATACTTATATACATATACATACAGTGGACTCGGAAAGTATTCAGACCCCTTCACTTTCTGCACATTTTATTATGTTGTATATTTAAATGGATGCACTTGCCATTTTTGCTTACCAATATACACTTAATAACCCATGACACAGTGAAAATATGTTTTTAGAAAAGATCTGCAAATTTATTAAAACAAACTAATTTCATATTCATAAAAGTATTCAGAACTCTAATTTAGAATTATGTAAAAGCCCCTTTGGAAGCAATTCCAGCTTTGAGTCTTCCTGGTTAAGTTTCAACAAGCTTTGCACGCCTGGATTTGAGCAGTTTATGCCATTCTTCATGACAGATCCTCTAAAGCTTTGTTGGGTTGGATGGTAAGCTTCTGTAAACTGCTGCTTTTAGTTTTTTTCATAGAAGGTTTATGGGCTTAGTCTGGGCCACTGAGGGATAGTCAGAGACTTGTCCCAAAGATACTCTAGCATTAACTTGGCTGTATGGTTTAAATTATTGTAGTGCTGATAGGTGAATCGTCACCTCAATCTGAGGTCATGTGCAAATTGGTGCAGGCTTTCTTCAAGAACCTCTTCTCTACTTGGCTGCACTTATCCTTCCCTCAATCTTGACCAGTCCCCCATCCCTGCTACCAAGAAGAGCCACCACCATTCTTCACCACAGGGATGGCATTAGGCAGATGATAATCAGTGCCTGGTCTTCACCAGACACAATGAATGGAGTTTATCCCAAAGAGTTCCATTTTCGTTTCCCACATGCTCTGAGACTCTTTTACTCAAGAGTGGCTTCCAGGGGTTTTACAATTACTGAAGCCACTGTGGTCATTCAAGCATGCAAAGATTTAAAAATTTGATCACAGAGGTCTACAGAGAGTTCCTTCGACTTCATGGCTTGGCTTTTGTCCCGACATGCAGCATGAAATGTGGACCTTTTATACAGACGTGTGTGCCTTATTAAATGATGTCCAAAAATGATCTATTTTAAATTAAATCTACAACACCATAAAGTGTGCAGAAAGTGAAGGGGTCTTAAAACTTTCTGAATTCACTGTATAGCAGCAAGACAAAACAAGAAAAAGGGACTAGAGACTCAGCATGAAAATCAAACACACAAAAGGATGCAGTGTTACACTCTCACTCTCAGCTGACTCAGTGGCAGAAGGATAAATGATCCAAAGCTCAGGAAAGAAACTGAATATCTCTGCGATGTACTGCATCATGGCTGACCCACCCTTGTAATCATAAAAAACATGGATAAAAAAAAAAAACAAAACACACACACACACAGTTAAAAAGACCTGACCTCAATTACCACCAACATTAAAAACACACACACACACAGACAACACAGTAATAAAGTGAACTTGAATTATTTTCTTGGGCAATTGTAGTATCATAACACTTATGTTTCAGCCACGGTTTGGTTCAGTTATAATTTCTCTCTTATTTAACCGTATCATTCTGAATGTTATTTTGAATAGTGTTCTAATTCCTGTTTTTGATTTTTTTCCAGTGCTTTAGCTATTTAATATTGTGATTTACATCAATTGTTTTCCTGTTTTGTAGTCTGTTTTCATGTTTTAGTTTGGTTTATCTGCCCTGCCTCAAGTATGTTGAGTCAAAGTACTGTATGTGCAGTCTCCAACAAGTATTTAAAGAAATGCTGTTCTGGAAGTTGTAGATTTTTATTTGGTTTTGATTTTTATCTCCTCACTTTGTTTTTTGGTAAGCTTTCTGGCATTTTTGACCCCGTTTCATTAAAGGTACAGTCTCAAATATGTAATAATTTCTTGCCATCTTTTCCCTGCCTTGCGTTTTGATTGATAATAAACACACACACCAGAATGACAAATAAAAAGGATGAAAATTAAAAGGAAAGAAAATGTCTGACTTGGCTGTCCGAAGTATATCGCTGTTGGTATTAAGGAGTCCCATTAGCTTTGCTTGACACACTTCTGCTGAATAATTTGTTGACTGAAAGTCCTCAGTGTTAGTGTGTCAGAGAGAGCATGTGCAGCATTATTTATAATAGCACTCAGTTTTGGTTTCATACTCTACTACTACCTCCAAATGATTTAGAGTGTGTCCCATAATTTAACTTGCCCTTTAAATTATGTTTATTTGGTCGGCCTTTCTTGAAGTGATGTCACCGGCCTAACAAACCACAGTGTATTGTAAGATGTGAAGGATTTCATTATCCACATTAAAAGAACACGGTCTCCTTTAAACAAACCTGCTCTGACCTTTCATGATGGTTTCTCTGTGTTATGAGACCAGTCCAACCTGTCATTGGTGTGGACTCCTAAGTATTTGTAGGACTGGACCACCTCTACATCCACTCCCTGAATAGTGACCACACATAGAGGCTCTTTGGTATGGTGAAAGTCAATAACCAGTTCCTTGGTTTTGCTGATGTTACGCTGCAGACAATTCTCTTTGTACCAAGAAGTAAAGTTCTCCACCGGACTCCTCTCCTCTGTCTCATCCCACAAGTGTAGAATCATCTGAGAATTTCTGTAAATGACATGAGCTTGTGTACAGAGTGAAGAGAAAAGGAGACACGGTGCTCCAATGTTGCTCACATCCATGTCAGAAACACAGTTCTCGAGTCTCACAAACTACAGTTTGCCTGACAGATAGTCCATCATCCAGGACCCCATAGGCTCCACCACCTGCATGTCTCTGACCTTACACCTTAAAAGAGATGGATGGTTGGTTGGTACTAAACGCCTGTAGTCATTAGGTGAAGGTTCAAAGGCTTTAGGAACTCGAGGACTGACTCCATCTTGTCCCATTGCTTCTCCTGTATCTTCAATTGTCTTCTTGCTTGACCTTCAGTTATGGACAGCCCATACTGATGGTCAGAGGTAGATTTGTCGCTGGCCATTTGAATTGAAGGGGTAGCAATTGTGATGTAGTAAGGATAAATGGGGGGGACTGGTCATTGGAAGAACCTGGAAGTGGAAAGGAAATATTAAAAAATTGGTTCACATCCCTTTTTAGCACCTGAGCACTGGACTTCGAGTCCCATAAATATGCCCAGTCCATTCCAGACATCCTTCATGTTATTCTGAGGGAGTTTCGTTTTGATTTTAGTTTTGTAATCTCTCTTTCCTTCACTCAGCTTTATCTTTAGCACATGCTGTACAGTACATCCTTCAGAGCTTATTTGTCACTGGATTTGAATGATCTCTTTTTCTTGTTCAGGAAACCTTTTAGCTTCTTACTAATTTAGGGCTGCTTGCTAGGAAAGCTTTACACTGTTTGTGGGTCTCTCTGTGGTGACACAGATGTCAATATAGTCTGTGACACAGTACCAGAATCCCTCAGTATCACCCCCATATGAGTTGAACATTATTTCTCAGTCTGATGTTTGGAAGAAGTCATTCAGAGCCATTTAGGCCTCCAACAACAAAAACATTTATTTATATTGCACATTTTCAAACAAATAATGTAGCTCAAAATGCTTTACAGGCACCACTTCCTCATTATCCTGGTGGTAACAGGTTGTCATATAATAAAAGGCTTGTAGCTGGGAATAAGGTAAATCAGGCTGTGGTCAGATCTGATCAATGGTGGCAAAAGTTCACAATTAAGGGCATCTTTAACATTTGAATAGAGCCGGTTCAGCTCTTTCTTAGAGTGGAACATGACAAAAATTGATGAAGTCACATGATTTAAATTGCCATATAACTACAGGGTCTGAGTGAGTCATTATTAATGTATTGATGTCCGAGTGAATCACTTCCATTGCTGATTCCCCATTTGCAGAGGGAGGAATATAAACAGTAAAAAGGATGATGCAACTTATCTCCCTTGACAAATAATGTGGACAACAGCTAGAATTTAAAATGTCAAAAATACTACTGTAGTTTCAACTGTAATATGCCCCCTTTTACACCATTCTTCATTCACATACAAGTAGATGACCAGTCCCACTCCTGTCATTTTTTTTCTACACCACACTGAGTCTCTGTCTGCTGGAATAAGATGAAATCCGTGCAGCATTAACACAGTGTGTGGTATATCAGGTTTAAGCCAGCCACTCAAAATAAAAAACAAAATGCCACCAGTATGTACCATGACCAACTATGAGAGCAGATTGGAACATTGCCCATTACAAAGGTTGGAAGGTCCGTTCTGAATCCTTTTTGCCATCTTGTTTCCCTCTTCATCTTTAGATAAACAGCTTTTGTGGAAAACTGAAACTGAACTGGTTAGGTGCTTGAGATCACAAGGCAAGTAGCAAACTACAGGAGAATTTAATATATCCTGCTTTTGTTTTGTCAGTGTTTCTTGAATTTTCAGGTTTTGCAATCAAAAGGTACTGTGGTCTTCTTCACAATCCTTCCCAAGTTCACATCTCATTCGAAGGGCAGTTAAGGCGAATCAACATCTGGGTTTGCATTGAGTGCAGATCTTTGGTAAATTTAAAATCCATTAAGCTGATTTCTAGCGGCTACTGTCAGTGACAAGTCAGAAGACAGATAAAACCTAATCATAACAAAAGTATTTTTGCTTTCTAAAGTAAATCCTTTTGCTTATAAAAGAACTTTGCTAGATTTAAATTTGGTCTGCTCCATTTTTGTGATCTTCTGTGCTATTTATGAACATTTTTTGAACTTTAACAGGCTTAAGGCTATGCCGCTAGGTGTAATTTTCTGTCATAGACTTTATTCATATAATCTTAGAGAGTCTGAGGCAATTGGTGGAACGCTCCTGTAAGCTGGTCATGTAGTCTGGCATACCCAGTGACTTACTACAAACAGGTTTAATTTGGTCTTTAGCTGTAGGAGAGGGCTAAGTGTGCATGAGAGTTGACAACCAATGAATGTTTATCCAGAAGTCCAATTTATATAATGCAGCAATTAAAAATAAGGAATGTGGGTGTTTTGGGTCTTACAAACACCAGAAATGCTCATCTGTCCATTGGGTTTTACATACTATGTCAGAATGAAAAAAAGAGAAAAAAAGGCAGGAATTGAGGCTGAATTCACTGTTTCTATTAACCCTTTGTTCAGTACCAACTTCATCACACTGCGTGTTACAAGCTGTCACAAAAAAGATTATGTTCACTTGACCAAGCTGAAGTAACGGACTCAAATTCAAATTTTTGCCTTAATGTGACACAAATCTGATAGTCACTTTCATATGTTTTTACAGATTGATGTGTATCTAATTTGAAGCCATGCAACATGAATGAGAATGGACAGTTTGGAATTCATGTGCGTTTTTTTTCCTCCTATACGCATGGGTTGAGTGCCGTCATCATGACCTAACACCACCAGTCTGGCAAAAAACAAATGAAGAAAGCACAACAGTCATGGTCCCACCTGTGCCGGCTCGTTTCCCACACCCATATATCTCCTGGTGCAACAATGCCAGCAATAGCTGTGAAAACAGCAAAATCTAGCCATCTGTCCTTTCCACCTTCTCGACCTAATCATGTACAGCCAATAAACTCCAGCACAAAATCGTTACTAGAGTGTCCATCTTATCGATTTCAATATCACGAGTTATCTCACAAATATTTTTTGCTGCTGGTGACACAGATGACTTGTGCACAAACTTATAGCGAAAGCCATTTCAAAGGACAAATGTGTTCACATTAAAGTTAGATACAGGTCATTTGTAGTTGTGAATGTAACTGTCAAGATAGTAAAATTAGATCCGAGTGAAAAATCTGAATTGAGCAATGAGACTTGTAACGTAAATATAGTGCTAATATTCTTAATTGCTAAATGTGACATGATTTTCATTTGTTAAAACAGATTGTCCAGTGAGCAGATTAGTAACTGAGGTTGGCAAGTCTGATATATCACATGACTAGCAGTCACATAATTTAACATCAGCTTTAGCTCCATTTCTGGGCACAATACATTATAGACCAAAGAACACATGACTATAGGAATCAGGAGTCCAAACTAACCATAAACAAGGAAGAATAGAAATACAAAGAGTCCCACTGTACCCAGTTCCTGGAGGTTGATCAATTGATGCAACATCCTGCAGACACATCAGGAAGAAGGAGGCAAAACATCATCTAATATCCCAATGTAAACCCATGATCAGATATGTACGACAGAAGAAAGCTAGCCCTTAAACCAGCAATGGTAAAAAAAGACCTAGGCCAATGAAGATAGGCAAGTCCATATAAGAAGACAGCAATATCAAGGAAGGTAACTGTACATTAAGGTAATAGTAGCAAATGATGGATCAAAGAAGAGCAGGAGATGACAGTTTTGAAACCTCCATCATCATTATACAAGTCTGCAGGTGATTCTTACACCAAAGTAACAGGCTAAAAATTTATGGTAACAAAGGGACCAAACCTGTGGGGAAACATGGGGGCAGAGTAACAAACACCAATCAATGTGGGAAAAGCAAAGTGCCATGTGCGAACAAGAAATTTGAGCTGCCATTATACTAAATACATGGAGGTAACCTGGAAATTGTCAATAGCCTCCAGAGCTGGCTTTGGGTCATAAATCACATTTACAGAGGCAAGAGGACACTTGAGACAAACCAGATATAGGAGACAAGGATACACTTCATGTTTTGAGGTACACAAATGTAATTGTATGTTCTTATTTGGCTACTTGCCTGTCCAAACACGGTGGATGCAAAAACGTCACTGCAGGAAGGTTAGAGGACCTCTGTCTAGGACATTATTAATTTCAAGGCTGCGTAAAGCACACAAATTGAGGAGCTATCCTTCTAGTGCCTTTTTTGGGAAAATGCAGTCTGATCACAACCACAAGTAGTTTTTGCCCACAAGCGTGACATTCATCTCTCCCCCTCCTTCCTCACATTTTACTTGGTATTTAGCTAATGGATAAGAATGCTATGGGCTGGTGGGAAAGTCTCTCCTACGCAGATGTTAACACCACTAATGGAAGAGACTGTCTGGAAGTTTACAAACTACTACGCAGATGACCTTGGATGACCTGCATGTGAACAAGAGCAGGAGTAAAACATTGAAAAAATAAATATAATGTGCACGTATACACCAGAATAAACGGTATTCCCCTGAATTGTTAGATTTTGTGTTATTTTCTGCCACTCCTTCCAATTTTCATTACTATCTGCAATCTTCCTTGTTTGTTTTCTAAGCAGAACATTTATTGGTTTTCTTTCAACAACCTTATGGCCTTCAATGACGCCACTGGCTGCATTTTGTGTCACTGTAAATGTGGAAATCTCTTGTCCAGAGGCTGCCAGTGACACAAGCTTAGCCTTGTGACCTTTTAACTCTTTGATGTCCACTGAAAATCAAAACGGCACCACCATCTCTCCCATGGCAAGTACTAAAAGAACCATGGATCCTGCAGTGGGGTTGGCTGGGTGTGCACAGACACATGTTGTCCTCTTGATAGCATTTTACTGATTGATCTTTAGTGACCTTACTTTGATTTTGAAAGGTCAGAGAAAGAGACAAAGAAAAAAAGGTACACATTGGCACTGCCAGGATAAAAGGTTGGCAGAGCCCAACAGTATTATCATACAAACAAACTTATTTATACATGGTTTCAGAAATTGGGAGCATAACTGTACAAGTGATATTGCAATGGGGTAAGGGGGTACACAGCCGGTAGGCAGATTTCAGTTTTCTCTTAAAAGAAGCAGATATCAATTTTAATAAATTACTTGTTATGGTGCCAATGAGCCATGAGGTGTTGCATGTTGGTAGGACATGGAGTATATACTCATAACTCATGCCGTGACTAAAGCCTGGCTATGTTTTCTGAAAGGAGGTTAAGATTCACTTGCAATACCTTAACAGTGGCCAGGACTGGCTACTAGACAGGAGGCAAGATTTTGCTGTATCAAATTGTTGTGACAAAAAATACTCCCATCCATCCATCCATCCATCCATCCTCTTCCGCTTATCCGAGGTCGGGTCGCGGGGGCAGCAGCTTAAGCAGAGAGGCCCAGACTTCCCTCTCCCTGGCCACTTCTTCCAGCTCTTCCGGGAGAATCCCAAGGCGTTTCCAGGCCAGCCGGGAGACATAGTCCCTCCAGCGTGTCCTGGGTCTTCCCCGGGGCCTCCTCCCGGTTGGACGTGCCCGGAACACCTCACCAGGGAGGCGTCCAGGAGGCATCCTGATCAGATGCCCGAGCCACCTCATCTGACTCCTCTCGATGCGGAGGAGCAGCGGCTCTACTCTGAGCCCATCTCGGATGACTGAGCTTCTCACCCTATCTTTAAGGGAAAGCCCAGACACCCTGCGGAGGAAACTCATTTCAGCCGCTTGTATTCGCGATCTCGTTCTTTCGGTCACTACCCATAGCTCATGACCATAGGTGAGGGTAGGAGCGTAGATTGACTGGTAAATTGAGAGCTTTGCCTTACGGCTCAGCTCCTTTTTCACCACGACAGACCGATGCAGAGCCCGCATCACTGCGGATGCCGCACCGATCCGCCTGTCGATCTCACGCTCCATTCTTCCCTCACTCGTGAACAAGACCCCAAGATACTTGAACTCCTCCACTTGGGGCAGGATCTCTCCCCCAACCCTGAGAGGGCACTCCACCCTTTTCCGGCTGATGATAAAATACTGCCAATATAAAATGTGAAGTTGTACTGTGAATTTTATGATGAAAATGTTTTTGTCGAAAGCAGATGTCACACACGTGCGCATTGGACACAGCTGAAGGGCTCTTTCGATGGCAATCATCCTCCAGACCAAGGGTTGGTGCTGTTGCCCGATGCCTTTCTTCTTTCACTCTCTGCAGAGCGGAAGACTGACAGCCAGACTATCTGTGACATTGCTTCCATCATCCTCCCTCCTAGACCCGCATCCTTCCTGTGTGGAGCATTAAAAACTAACTGCAACACCATCTTTGAAAGTCCACAATACAACTTGTGTCTAGGAAGATGTTCTTTGTTACTTAACACCAGCAATTATTCGAGTTCGCTTCAGTGTCCCAATCCATTATGATCTTCTTTTGTCGTTTGTTAAACAAGAAATTATTGAAGGTATGCCATAACAAACCGAGTGCACTTTGGCAAAACTGTTATTGACAAATTGTATAATGATGGGAAGATGAAAGTTGTCGGCACACAACACACATCACTATATGTGAAAGTGGTCCGGAACTGCAGGTTAAATATTTCATACACATATTTAATTTAATGACACACATCCTCAGTGTACAGCGAACTACAATGTTTCATGAATGCACCATTGCATCCACAGACTTGTTTTTAAATCAAACTTTATTGGGACTGGCAAAGGACAAACTTGCAATTGTATTGGAGCAATTCTCATGCTATACTCAAATTGGACAAGACAGCGAATTCTTGAGGCATCGATACAACTTTCACTGATACTAATTCAGAATCGAAGTATTTGGATTACAGTAAAGGAGAAATATACAGCAGAGAATCTTGTGCTGCACTTAACAGTAATCAACTATCATGATGGAGAGAGAAAGCAGCCATATTCACAATTCTTGCCTTTCTACTCAAACAATACATCTGTCCCTGCTATATGTGTAGCGAATGAGTAAAGGGGATACTGTCATAACAGAGATGTCTCTGTTTCATGCAGGCTGGTGACATTCTTATTTTTCTTTAAAGCAATTCCAGTATTATAAGATCTTTACACATCCAGTCAGGACCCACACCTAATGGGTCAGTCGGTCACTGTTGGGGCAGTGTTTGGTTAACTCAGAAACTAACATGAAAAGCTTTAAATTTGGATGGTTCTGCAGTCAGTAACTTTATATTATACTCATAAAAGTTCATTGTCACGTGTACAGAGTAAAGTGAAATTCATACTTGCATATGCGAATTAACTTGCAACATACATGTTACTGCAGTGCAAATATTTTATGCTAATGTTACTGTAGTCAGCAGACGATACGATCTTTCATCGTTAAAAAGCGCACCCGTTCTTGAGCTTGAGCTTAACTGTCATTTGGTGTATGCCTTTCCATCGCAGTGCTCTTTACAATATTTAAGATTTTATTTTAATGCAAAAGACTTACAAAAACATACCTTAAAACCTGCACATTTGTATACTGATTTGAATTTATTTTGCAATGTTTTGATCAATGAATATCTAATAACAAGTAACACTAAACCTACAGTACATTTCTTTAATTAAGATTTCATATTGTATCGTGAAGCCTCATTTGCAATACGAATCTTGTCTCATGCCTACTGGCTACTTTGATTTCCTAAGACTCAAAATACCTTAGCAGAATGCCTGGAAGTGCTACAAGAGCTCTGCTTGAGCCACTCATTCCCACCCACAGCCCCAAAGAGTATAAGTTAATCAAGGAGGAGTGAAGGTACAGGTACATACAGGAGAAACTATGTGGTCATAAAGTAAAGCTCTTATCCAGGTAGGTCCAAACAAGACGTATATACAATTGCAACTTAGAAACGCCCGAGATGAATGCACCATTAATTCTAGCAGCAGATGGCTCAAGAGGCACAGAGAGTAAGGAGATTTCTGAGACTTACTGTATATACTTGCGTACAAGTTGGGTCTTGAAACCTGAAAAATCGATCATAAAAATCAGACCCTGACTTATACGCCCATTTAAAAATGCAAAACTTATTTATTTATTTTTTTTTTTTAACATCTTCTTGCCTCCTCCAATCTTGCATTAGTTTTTTAGCTGCATTGAATTTTGTTGCAGCAGCGCAGTTACTAATTTATTTCGCTACTTCAACGACATTTAATTAAAACCAGCTTCATATTTTCTTCTGATCGAAAGCTCCATCGTAGATAAGGGATGCTCTTACAATAAAGATGTATGAGGGTATGAGATACAAAAAACACAAATCAGTGGAAACAACACTTCGGAATAGTTCAGGTATTATCGTGTAGTCATGTAGGAACAATACATAGAAAAAAAAAAGGCAGTGTGCTCTGTGGTTACTCTCTGAGGTGGGCGTTAGCATATCAATCTCTTGGAGCAAGAAGTGCGAGTTTTCCTGCATTTGACTTATACGACCGACATTATAAAATACTCGACTTTATTCTTGTCATAAGCTTCGAGATTAAAGTGGAAATTTCGAGAATAAAGTCAACATGTCATCACACTATTACACAGTACCCAGGTACATTACACAGTATTGAAAAAAATACAACTTGGCTTGCAGTATTATCCAGTAGTATAGAAACAGTATTCACACATTTGAACATAATGGTTCAGATCCAGCCTTTTAAATCCAAAGTATCTCCAGACAATAGACTTGACTCCTTTTTCCAGCAAAAGTTCTTCTGTGTCATCATGTTGAACTTTGTCTGTTACAGCTTCAGTTTCAGAATGTTCTCTGTCTATTTTCACCGCGCAATACCTCTACTAATGCATGTACTGTACTCCGGTTGTATGCTTGTTTAGCGGTGAAGCAGTGAAAAAGAGCCCCTTGTGCAACACCTCTGTGGCATGTGTTTAGCGGTGTAGCAGTGAAAAAGGTCCCCCTTAAACAGTTCCCCGCTGCGCCACGTTCCGAATGCCGTTTAGGCAATTTAAAACGGTTTTGCGGTATAAGAAAAATCCATATCATAACAAAAATAAAAAACGGTTTTCGGTATGAACCGGTATACTGCCCAGCACTAATGATACCAAGTATTGACATTTGATACCATTTTTGATACCCCCCATTGTAACATGTATGTATTGTAACTCGAAAAAAAAAAAAACTAAATAAATTGCAATTCTGTATGCATTAATATCTTTAAATTGAGGAAAACAAACAGAAATTGTAGTTATTAAATGCAAATACTTCAAGTAATGTTCTGAGACCTGAGCTATAAAAAAATATAACACAAGGGTGACAATGCCACTCTCTGCCCAGCCCAGGAGTGAGGTAGGGTTACCTCCTATATGGAGACTGGAGTTATTAAAAATGGGGGTTTGTGAGTGCAAACTTAGGAAGGGACCTATATGTTTATCTACTTTGCACCAAACTGTGAGTGCATATGAGATGAATGGATCTAATTTAAGGGACTGCTGTATTATGTTCACAGAAGTTAACGAATGCAAGTAGTAATAAAATGCATTGCTTCTACTTTTCCATACATGTCCAAATAATCTCTAATCCCTTGTACTCATTTTATCAATGCTAAATTACAAAGAATATACTGCAATGCTCCACTGTACTGATATTTTCCACCACCAAGTGTCCACGAGCTTTTGTTTATCCCATTTAGGACCTACACTTTCTACTTTCATGTTCTTCTTCCTTGTATGTCCCCTGCCAGGGCTATTTATAGGATAAACAGGTTGTCTCTCAAATATATTTATTGATAATAAAACCATAAACTGCACTCCTCAAAGGGTTGTCACCCTTTACTACAGCAGGAATTTATCTGCCGTCACCTGTAAAGTAGGAAGTGGAGTACTGAATTCAGGTCATTGGCTAAACCAGCCACAATGTGGAAAGATGGAGGGCATCAGGGTTAAATCTGTCAACTCGGCTGTCTCACCTTTCTCACACCTTTTCTGGAGGACACACAAAGAAACCGTGCCTTATATTTTTGTCCCTGCCTGAGGGCCTGTGTCAAATCTGAACTCATGTGACATCCATGAAACACTATATTAAAGCTTCAACTCATACAGGAAATCACTCAATAAGCAGATACCGAAGTTCTAGATTTACTGTATGTCATACTAGCCTTTATTGATGTGCTGCTTAGCCCTGGAAACTCCCTGGAGCAGCAGAAGCCTAACAAGCTGAACGAAGAATCACTTAGACTGGTGTGTCAGCTCAGATCTGCTAACCAGAAACCCAGAGCCAGATGGACGGAGCTCCGGTGGACTCTCCACAGGGAGACGGTGGGGGTGGGGGAGGTGTCATTCTGAAGCTAATGGACTGATGGCGTTATTCACAGGATGTCCTCCAACTACAAAATGACACTCCAGGGATAATGGGGGAAAAAAATGAAAAAAAAAAACAAAAAAAACACACATGGCTGTGTGTGTGTTGTCTGAAGTTTAGCCCATATGTCACTAGGAAGAATGATAACAAAAGCACATTCCCATGTAAACCATGATCTGCCTTTGATGAACCTCAGGGGACTGGGAGGTAGGTGGGAGGCTTGTGTAGCTTACATTAGCATCGAAATACATTCCAGAAGCTTACTCAAAACACTCTCACTGCCCTTTAAGCTGCATTTCTGTTTTTTCTCCTCCTTCATGCTTTATTGCTTTTTTTGGAAAGACAAACAGACAAAGCTTTACATAGAAAGTGACATCAGCAGTTTAGTCCTTTTTGTTTGTCATTTAAATGACGCAATCAGACATAAATGACAGATCACTCTTACCACCAAAACCCATCCATCCATTTTCTAACCTGCTAAATACGAACACAGGGTCACGGGGGTCTGCTGGAGCCAATCCCAGCCAACACAGGGCACAAGGCAGGAACCAATCCCGGGCAGGGTGCCAACCCGCCGCAGCCACCAAAACCCATTCTTTAAAAATAAAAACATTTTCTATCCGTTCTCTGGTGAAATGCAGTCTTTCCTTCCTAGTCCCAGAAGTATGTTAAAGGTCTCAAAACATGAAGTAAAACGCTTCTGCAGGCACACCCCAGTCTCATTTCATAGTTTTAATAGTAAACCTATTCATCATTCTTATTTATTCTCTGAAACATTTAACTAGATAAGCATGTTAAAATGAATGGATGAATTTGTTTTTTTTGCTCAGAGTCAAAACAACAGAGAATGACTTTTTTTGTCTGTAAGGATGTTGGTTAAAACCAGGCAGACCTGGAACGAGCAGGATACAGAATGTAGCTAGATTTTGTTTAAGGAAATGAAAAAAATATTAGTGTAATGTCAGAAGTTCTTGGCAGCATGCCACATCCCAAGAAGGACGAGATCTTAGAGGCTTCTCCTGCTTTAGATGGTAGGATCACAAACTTGTATTACACGATCAGTAAATTAAGGTTAAGATCTATGAATATTAGCATTATACCACAGCAAATTATAGAGGAATGTGTAGTCCGAGGCATCATGACAACAAAACAGAATAAAAATCAGATTGATAGGAATTGTAAAATAGTGGATTGGTCTTCAGTTTGACAAAGTAGTGAAGTATTTAAATGACTATCGCCTAATTTCTCTCACAATTATGAAGCGTTTTGAGAAATTGGTCCCCTCAGCATCAAATCCATCATCTCCCCACATCTGGACCAACAGCAGTTGACCTACCGTGCCAACCGATTTACAGAGGGCACAGTCTCAACTGCACTCCATATGGTTCTGAAACACCACAGCCAAACACCTACATGAGGATCCTATTTGTGGACTTTAGCTCTGCCTTTATTGCCCCACAAACTTGTGAATAAATTGAGCAGTTTAGGTTTGGACACTTCTTTCTGCTCTTGGGCCATGGGTTCTCCCCTGAACAGACCATAGGGCATCAAGATTGGGAATCACACTTGTTCTACTCTGATCCTGATCACTGGAACCCCGCAGAGGTGCACGTTAAGCCTAAGGCTGGTTTATACTTCACGCAACATGTGCACCTGCAGATGCTGCTGCTATGCAAGTGTTGTAGTATTTATACTCGCACGCGTACCTTACATAAATCTGGAAGATTCCAACAGCTGGTAGTGCGAGATTCTATGGTGAGAAAACGTTCGGCTTCGCTGTGTTGTGAATTGCCTAAAACGTCCATTAAATTCTGAGGACACCTTGCCACAGTATCTCTGAAAAGGATGCTTAATGATTACATCCATCAATCCAGGTATGCGCCCATTCTATCAAGCATCAGGCACGAGGCAGAAACAATCCATGAACAGGGCATCAGCTCATTGCAAGGTGCACTGCACACAAGAACGCGCATACACTAGTGTTATTTTAGCATCACCAAATCTCCAAACCTTTATGTCTTTGGAAGGAAACCAACAGGAAAACATGCAAACTCCCTGCAGGGAACAGCAGGGGCGTGATTCCCAGTAAGACAGCAGTGCTACCACTCTGCCACTGTGCTGCTCCCACATGTGTAATTATTAACAATATTCATCATTTAAATGAAGTTAATGATTTATCTGTAAAATGTAAAATACATTAATGCATTTATCATGAAAGTGAAAATATATTCTGTGTGGCAATTTCTGCTTGTCAGCACAGGAGGAAGCCCCAGAAGCATGTAGTGATTAACAACTGGGTCGGTTTTAAGATGACGTTTACGACGGTCTACATAAATGATAAAGTAAACTATGAGATTAAAGTGGACATTTCCAGATTAAAGCAGAAATTTCCACTTTAATCACTTTTTTTTCACTGTGTCCCTAGTTTTTTTCTCTGCCTCAAATATGCTGCCGTACATTTTGATGCTGTTGTGAAGGTGCAAAAAAAAAAAAAGAAAAAAAAGTATGTCATTACATTGGGGTGATGCTGGAATATAAAAGAATATGGACGCTGGAATATGTGACACTTGAATATAAAAGTACCACAAATGCATTTGTATGTCAGCATTATGCTTCACCACATTGAACCATCCATAAAACATCAAAACATTCACATCTATCCTTTAGGATGTGGAAAGCGGGTTGCTGTCATGTTGATAGTAAACAGAGACTCTGACATCACATTCCAACTTGATGACACTGCACCCCTTGATTTTTTTTTTTGCTGGTACTGCAACTCGTACGCACATTGTGTTAATTTCTGAGGATGTGCTCAAAGGACACATCAAATGAATGCTGGGAACACAAGGCAGCCATGATGAGTGTGGAGTATAAAACCGGCCCTAATGCTCTTTACTTTCTATCAATGACTGCACCCCCATTCACCCATCCAATACCATATTTAAATTCACTGATGACACCACAATAGTGAGACTAATTTAAGACAGGGAAGAAGTGGTAAGAGTAGTGTAAGGACAAAAAAAAACCTGGTCCTAAATATCACCAAAACAAAGTAGATCATCAAAGACTTCATAAGAACTAAGAAAACAGGCTACCTCCTCTCCTCACATTTATGGAGAAGTAGTGGAATTTGTGCAAAGTTTCAAGTTCCTTGGAGTTTACATATAAAACCAATGTGGTTCCTTAACACCACTTACCTGGTGAAAAAGGTCAAAGCGTCCAATTCCTTAGGAAACTGAAACAGGCCCAACTTCCTCAACAACTCTTGGTGAACTTCAACCACAGCACAACTGAGAGAATCCTCACCCATTGCATGGCTTTGTAGTATGCCAGCTGCACGGCTGATGAGTGCATGGATCTGAATTGTGTGATGAAGATGTCTCAATGAATTATTTGGATGGGTCTCTTGCATCTGGACAGTGCCTATGTTGTCCGATTGAACAAGGTGGCAAGTACCATTAGCAGAGACAAAACGCACCCTGGGCGTTCACTGTTTGACCCATCACTGCCCTATAGGGTGATCCAATCCAATGCAAACAGACTAAAAAATGACCTTTTCCCCCAAGGCTGTAGTCTTCATTGCTCCCATGTCCAACTGCTGAGAACTGATTTTAAACCCTGCCTTGGACAAGTGTACGTATACACATACACACACACACACACACACACACACACTTCAGACTTCAAATGCCAAATCTATTTATTTACTGGTAGTTATTATTTTACAGCACTTACTTTTGTACATATGTAAAGTTGGGTTATTTTCCATTTATATATTGCTGCTTTTATAAAGAGATGTCATACCAAATTTCATATTGTAATTTTTTTAGTTAGCCAATAAAAGGTGTCATTTGCTTGACTTCTCACTATATTTTTCAAACATAATGACAAAGATTTCTTCTGCTCCTGTTTCACACAGGCTGCCTAGGATCCTGGAACTGGGAGCAAAATCCAACAGGATTAAGGAGAAGATCAAAGAAGCTGATCTGTGCGTTTTCGAATAAAATAAAGATATGCATTTTAACACATTCTTGCTTATTCTGGCACCGGAGACTAGCGTTGTGTTGCATGTTGGTAAGATATACATGTAAAAAATTTCCTATACTCTGCGGATGGGACAATACTAAAGGCTATCAGAAATTCTAGGTAAGAAATGCAGAAACGACCAAGACTACTAATGGGATGTTAGTTTACTGTATATATCATAATGTGTGGAGTACAATTCAGGGGAGGTTAGGCTTAGGTTACATACACTACGTGGCCAAAAGTTTATACACACTTGACCATCACAACTATGAGAATATTAGATAACCCATTCCCAAACCATGGACATTAATATGAAGTTGGCTCCAGCTTTGCATCTCTAACATCCTACACTCTTCTGGGAAGGCATTCCACAAGATTTTGGAGTGTGCCTGTGGGAATTTATGCCCATGGAACCAAATAGCATTTATGAAGTCATGTGATTATAGTGGACAAGAAGAACTGGTTCCCAGCTGGAATTAAAATTCATCCTAAACCTGTTCAGCAGAGATCTACACAGGCCACTCAAGTTCCTCCATGTCTTTATGGACCTGGCTTTGAGCACAGGGGCAAAGTAATGCTGGAACATAAAGGGCCCATACCAAACTGTTGTCACAAAGTTGGAAGCATACAATTGTCTGAAATGTCTTTGTGTGGTATAGCATTAACAGCACCCTTCACTCTAACCTAGGTGTCTAGCCCAAACCCCGAAAAGCAGATTTAGAACATTATCCCCCTTCCACCAAACTTTAAAGTACCCATTTTAGTGCAGAACGTTGCATTCTTCTGGGATTCACTAAACCCAGACTCATCCATCAGACTGCCAGACATTGAAATGCAATTTATCACTCCAGAAAACATATTTCTTCTGTTCCAGAGTCCTATGGCAGCATGCTTTATACAAAGTCAGCCAACTTTTGGCATTGTGAATAGTGACCTTAGGCTTTTATGCAGCTGCCTGGGCACAGAAACAAATTTCATGATGCTTCTGTGACACAGTTCTTGTGCAGATGTTGCTTCTAGAAATTTGGAACTCTGTTGTGAGTGATACCACAGCGGGTTAGGCAATTTTTACATGCTATGCATTTCAGCAATTGGTGGCTCTTTGTGAGTTTGCGTGGTCTACATTGTCAAAGCAGAGCTATTGTTTCTCCTCAACAACAATATTTATTTAAATTTATATAGCATGTTTTCATACAAATGATGTAGCTCAAAGTGTTTTACAGGATGAAGAAAGAGAAAAAAAGACAAAATATAAAAATAAAATTAGGCAATACTAATTAACATAGAATAAAAGTAAGGCCCAATGGCCAGGGAGGACAGAAAAAACAAAAAAAAAAAAAACCTCCAGAAGGCTAGAGAAAAAAAAACAAAACAAACAAACCACCACATCACAATAAAACTACCCAGTTGACAAGAGAAGCTGAAATTTTCACGGCTGACTTATGACAAAGATGCCATCCTATGACAGGGCCATGTTTAACACTAGAATTACCAGAGCCTACGAAAAAACTCGTAATTCCGTCCCACCTTAAATCGCTTCTTAAATCCCTTCACACCTCTCCGCCAGCGTCCTTTATCCTCTAAATGTGTTGATAAAGAGAAGCTAGGAGCAGCCGGCTATTCCATCCCCCCACCAATTTATAACCTGCACGAACTTCTCTCAGCTCATGCCTTGATTGAGTATCTGGGAGTGAAGTGGAGTTTTAGAGTGGAAATAATAGATCGTTATTTGGAACACATGCATTTCATGTCTGTTCCGTTTCTACAGTAATCTGTGTAAACACATTGTTAAAACAGAAACATTTTTTATATTCTACTAGTAGATGACAAAATGTAGGCATAAACTATATAATGTATGAAGCCTGAAGTCCAAATATCAAAGAAACATTTTCACAAAAGATACAAATATAACACAACAATTGCGCTTTTATTGAAAAATATAACTGCAGAAACAAAAGGCCACCTTAACATGCGACATTGACAACCATTTATTGTAACTGCCTCCATGGTGCAATAGAATCAGTTCCCGCCTGGGAATCAAAAGGTTGTGAGTTCGATCCTGCACCACTCTGTTTTGAGAAGTAAACTGCTCTTAGTCTTACTATTTTAGAATAAAAGCATACATTTGATTTCAGTCTGTAATAGCCGGTGCAATTTATCATCCTTGTAAAGGTTAGCTTTTTTTTTATTCACTTTTCATTCTCTCAGTCGCGTTCAGAATCAATCCATACAACCCCATTTGACACGGCTGTTTTCACATAAAGACGCGCTATAGCTCTGCAGTGTACCACGATGCATACTAACGCCCCCCGCCAAAAAGGGTTCTGACACACAGACGCTGGCGAAGCTGCCTTCTTCGTATCTCACCGTCACTTGATTTCTTTTTATTCAGTTTTATTGAGTGTTCCTGCCAGTCCCCGCATGTTGCTGTATGCTGTTTCTTTTGTACTCCAGGACATGCAGAGGAGAGAATGGTAAAGAGCAGTAACTTCGGCACTATATGCAATATTTTATTTGTAATAGAACGTAGATGACAGATCAAACGTTTAATCCGAGTAAATGTATCATTTTAAAGGAAAAATATGTTGATTCAAAATTTCACGGTGTCAACAAATCCCAAAAAAGTTGGGACAAGTAGCAATAAGAGGCTGGAAAAAGTAAATTTGAGCATAACAAAGAGCTGGAAGACCAATAAACACTAATTAGGCCAATTGGCAACATGATTGGGTATAAAAAGAGCTTCTCAGAGTGGCAGTGTCTCTCAGAAGCCAAGATGGGTAGAGGATCACCAATTCCCACAATGTTGCGCAGAAAGATAGTGGAGCAATATCAGAAAGGTGTTACCCAGCGAAAAATTGCAAAGACTTTGCATCTATCATCATCAACTGTGCATAACATCATCCGAAGATTCAGAGAATCTGGAACAATCTCTGTGCGTAAGGGTCAAGGCCGTAAAACCATACTGGATGCCCGTGATCTCCGGGCCCTTAAACGACACTGCACCACAAACAGGAATGCTACTGTAAAGGAAATCACAGAATGGGCTCAGGAATACTTCCAGAAACCATTGTCAGTGAACACAATCCACGTGCCATCCGCCGTTGCCAGCTGAAACTCTACAGTGCAAAGAAGAAGCCATTTCTAAGCAAGATCCACAAGCTCAGGCGTTGTCACTGGGCCAGGGATCATTTAAAATGGAGTGTGGCAAAATGGAAGACTGTTCTGTGGTCAGACGAGTCACGATTCGAAGTTCTTTTTGGAAATCTGGGACGCCAGAGGACAAGGACAACCCAAGTTGTTATCAACGCTCAGTTCAGAAGCCTGCATCTCTGATGGTATGGGGTTGCATGAGTGCGTGTGGCATGGGCAGCTTGCATGTCTGGAAAGGCACCATCAATGCAGAAAAATATATTCAGGTTCTAGAACAACATATGCTCCCATCCAGACGTCATCTCTTTCAGGAAGACCCTGCATTTTTCAACAAGATAATGCCAGACCACATTCTGCATCAATCACAACATCATGGCTGTGTAGGAGAAGGATCCGGTACTGAAATGGCCAGTCTGCAGTCCAGATCTTTCACCTGTAGAGAACATTTGGCGCATCATAAAGAGGAAGGTGCGACAAAGAAGGCCCAAGACGATTGAACAGTTAGAGGCCTGTATTAGACAAGAATGGGAGAGCATTCCTATTTCTAAACTTGAGAAACTGGTCTCCTCGGTCCCCAGACGTCTGTTGAGTGTTGTAAGAAGGGGAGATGCCACACAGTGGTGAAAATGGCCTTGTCCCAACTTTTTTGGGATTTGTTGACACCATGAAATTCTGAATCAACATATTTTTCG
Source organism: Polypterus senegalus (assembly GCF_016835505.1). Lineage (NCBI taxonomy): Eukaryota > Metazoa > Chordata > Cladistia > Polypteriformes > Polypteridae > Polypterus > Polypterus senegalus. The sequence goes on from NC_053164.1 coordinate 29,325,813, forward strand.
ATTAAAATGATACATTTTCTCAGTTTAAACTTTTGTTCCGTGATTTATGTTCTATTGTGAATAAAATATTAGAAGTTGGCACCTCCACATCATTGCATTCAGTTTTTAGTCACGATTTGTATAGAGTCCCAACTTTTTTGGAATCCGGTTTGTATAACAGACAACTAAAAATTCAGTCTTTTTTATTTAGCTATAAGATAAAGGCGGTTACTAGATTTTTGGGGGCTCTGTGATGAACCTCAGGAGAGTTGGGGGGAGGGGGTTGGTAGCTTACATTAGCATCAAAATATAGCTTATTCAATGCACTCTCAGGTTTTCTTTATGCTTTATTGTATTTTTCCCCCAAAGATAAACAGGCCCAGTTTTACCAATAAGATATCATATTACAGGGCACCAGGGTGGTGCAGTGGTACTGCTGCTGCCTTGTAGCAAGGATGCAGAGGTTCAAGTCCAAGGTCCTCCCTGCATGTAGTGTGCATGTTCTCCATATGTCTGTGCATTTCCTCCGGGGGCGCTGGTTTCCTCCCATAGTCCAAAGGCATGGGGACAAGTGGAAATCACAATGAATCTAAAACAAGTCTTAATAAATAACATTCTCAATCCTATTGATCAGCCTGCCATGATAGTCTTCTAAATTGATGGACTGAAAAGAGTGCCAACTGGAAATAGCTGGATTTTATTTTCTTCAGATTTGCAAAAAAATAATGTATGTGTTGAAAATAAAAGCTTTGCTCTGCCTGCACAGAAATACAGAACAGATTGAATGCTTGTTGAGTTAAAATGGTGATAACATCAAAACAACTTAAGATATAAAGTAGCATTACATTTTGATATTTTCCCCCCAAATTCTCTAAAAATGGAACATATTTCTATTTTAAGATATAATTATTTGAAATCTCTGAGATCTTTTTGGTGACTCTGTATCAATATATATATATAAATAATTTTCTCAAGGGTCACCTCCTCAAGACAGGATTCAAGGCATGTTATACCAATACTTTGTCCTCATTTTATAAAACTGCCATCAAGTAGCAGGAAGGAAAAAAAAATGTATTATATATAGTTATACTGTATATAAAGCTAAAATAAATATAGAAAAGTAAGTCAGTACTGAAGTCCAATTCTGTTAAACATCTAATGCTAATAATCAAATACTAATAAATCAAACACTGTCATGTGAAGCAATGCTAAGTTAGCTCCAGTGAGTGAGCCATTGTCTGTGTGTTTTTCCTGTGATGGACTGATGTCCTTATCCAGCGATTGTTCTTGCCTTGTGCCGTATGCTTGTTGGGACAGGCTTCAGTTTCCCCATAACCCTTCTCAGGACAAAAGCAGGTTTGGAAGAAGGATGGATAACATACTGCACCACCCAATTCTCAAACCTTCTTAATACAGTTCAGGGTTGGGGGGTTGTGGTGGTTGGAGCCTATCCTGGTAGCACTGGTGGAAAGGCAAAAACCAACCCTAAATGGGATGCCAGTTGATTGTAGGGCTCACTCACACACACTGCTTTACGCAGTGTAGCTATTTTGAGATACTCTCCTCTATTTTCTGTCCCCACTGTCCATGTGTTAAAAACTTGCACAGACATATAAGCCCCCCATACTCACATGGACCAATTTACCTAACGCACAAATTTAGGAAGAAAACCAAAGTACCTGGAGGAAAACGAATGTAATGTGTGTGTACAGGGCATGGGATTCAAATTCATGATGCTAGATATGGCGGCAGCACTAATCACTGTGTTACATTAAATATAAAAAGCTGCCTTCTTGAATGCTTTCATAAGAAGAAATAGGTTAACAGCCCTTGAATATTTTAAAGATGAGTGTCAGACGGAATCTTCTTCCTTTTAAAAAATGCACATTTATTTGACATATGCACAAAGGAAAAAAAATGCTCTCAGAAGCATTGGTGCAGTTCACACAAAATTCTGATAAAGGTGGTAAGCATAGACGGGTACTCAAATCATTAGGTTTAAGTGCCACCTAATTTCATAGACCCTGCATTCTGCATTTATTTAAATAACTGGGTTTGAAAAGAGATGAATCAATATTTATCATGACCACTAGTGTCTCTGAGGGACCATGCAGTAAGTCAGTAGTCTCAAATTCCGGTCCTGGAGGGCCGCACTGGCTGCAGGCTTTCATTCTAACCCTTTTCTTAATTAGTGACCAGTTTTTACTGCTAATTAACTTTTTTTGAAATAATTTTAATTGGCTTGTTCTTGAAGACTCAGGCCCCTCAATTGTTTCTTTTTCCTTAATTAGCAGTCAAACAATAATGAGATATAAAATGATCCAAAACATGACCAGCAAACTGTGTCCATCACACAATATCTGAAAATAAAGAAAGATGAAGGTCTCAGGAATGCTGATCTGCTCAGGTCCACAAAACATTAATAGTTCTCTTAGAAAAGAGAAAATCAATAATTTTGGAAATGTATGCTGCACAATGAGAGCAGCAACAAGCCTTGAAGTTAAAGAATGGGTTTAATTAACAAGAATCAGAGCCTAATTAAGCAACCTGTTGGAGTTTGAGAAACCTGACTTATGTTGGTTCACTCACTTCATGTTTCATTTCTGTTTTGGTGCAATTAAGAGGAACAATGAAGAAATTCAAGGGAACAAATCTTAAAAAACAAGTCAATTAAATAAAAGAAAAATGAATTAATTAGCATCAAAACTGGTCACCAATTAAGAAAAGGGTTACAATGAAACCTGCAGTCACTGCAATAAGTCTTAAAACGTGTCTGATCGTGATGACCATGAGAACCCTATATTGCTGACACAGCCCACCACATGCATCACCCAAATGAGGAAATGACCAAGTATGACAGGGTTTGAAACATCTGTCAGGCCAGATAGTCTGCCGGGACTGTAGGTATGTGAGTTTATGACACTGTGGTGCAGGGAGTATTACTACTTCCTCATGGACTTAGCGTGTGAGGTTCAAATTCTGAACTCTGCCGAGGTCTGTGAGGGTTTTTTGCAGATCCTCTGGTGTATCTCGCACATCCAGAAAACAAACAAGTTAGTAGCTCTAAATTGTCCAGTGTGAGTACAAGTAGGCCTAAAGTACTGAGACTGATTCAAGAATTATACCAAACGTTACTGGGATAGGCTCCAGGACTCCACACAACAAACAACTAGATTAAGTGGGTTAGAGAATGTTACGCTACATTAATGGCTGCAAGATGGCTCTCATACTTGTCCTGAAGTACCATGGAAGGAACTGAGGAGTCTGTAACAACCCATCATAGTGTCCATACCAAGCCTTTTCCAAAATTTAAAGAGAAATGATGTCCTTAACAGATTTCTACATAATGCTTCAGACAAGGGGCTGACAACCTGTAGGAGTAAAATACCATCCATGACATTCATTGTATAGTCTAGTGACAGCTCACCATTATTACTGACATACTATTGTTGAACTTAGGCAGCCTTGGTTGGCATTATGTCTTCATTAGTGATAAGCTCCACTTCTCCTCTGGGAATGCTGAACACCAGCTTTACAAATGGAGATGAAGAAGAAAAAAACTGCAATTTGGTCAATGTTTTCAAAAGCAGTGGGCCGTGGTTTTCCACAATAACAAGAAGCAGAAGGGACTGCCTAAGGACAGACTAACGACCACACAACAAAAAATTAAAGAGATCCTATCATCTCCAAGGACTGTGTTCTCCCCAGAGGAGCATTTAAAGAGTCCTTGGTGTGATGTGGCACATGGTAACATTTAGCATATGTTATAATGCATAGCTGCTTGAATCCCCAACCACGGGGGTTTTACCTTATTTTAATGGCCTCCATAGGCAACTTTGTTCTGGACAGATATAAATTTAATTTAAAATGCTATTTCTCACATATAAAACTAAGTTGCTTAGCCCAAAAACCCCTTAGCTTACACAACTTTAGTGTCCACACCCTGAGGTGTACATAGATCAAGATGTAGACCTCATTAAAATTCAGAGGATAAATAAAAATAGCGATAATCGTCACCGTACTGACTCACTACAAATGGTGAATATTTATCTGTTATTTTGTGCTATATATGTGTAATTAATTTAGACCACTTTGCGGAGTTCTGTTTTCACTTTGACATTAGTTTTTTTTCTGCAACCTGCATGACCACCACCACCTGATTTAGGGACCATGCAGTCCCCTGTGTTGGACTTAGGGCAGGTGTACTAGCTGTCCACAAGACCAAAATCATCAATTACTATAAAGTGAAGCAGAAAAATAAAGAGGACTGTTTTAGGAACATTTATATTAGGTAGAATGTCCAGATGGGGCTGGGTGGCCATTTTGGCTTTGGAACAAATGTAAATTTTGTGGGGTTTTTTCTTCAGCCTAACTGGAGGTTATTTTTTTTCCCTTCCTGGCCATCTAACTTAACCTTATTCTTTGTTAGTTACTCTTTAATATTATTGCCTAATCTTATTTATTTTTTGTTTCATGCAACTTTCTTTTTGTCATCTTGTAAAGCACTTTGAGCTGCATTGTTTGTATGAAAGTGTGCTATACAAATAAATGTTGTTGTTGATCAAAATTAAAGAAGTCAAGTTAAATCCCACGTGGTTCCTTGTTGTACAAGAAAATAATACGAAGACTTCCAAGGAGGTGAACACTTTATATGCTTCCATGAGAATACTAATGCACATACTGTATACTGTAAGGAAGCATTTGTGCTAGTCAATTTGAAATGGCTTTATTTCACTGTGTGATCAGCCTTTGCACTGAGTAAAGGTTTAGACCATAGCTAAACAAAAATAAATTGAACTGAATATTTTTATTTATTGCATTTCACATTGGGGTCATACATTGAATAATAATGAAATAAATAATATCCAATCAGATTTTTGTCAAGCAAACTGTACTTATCCTTCTGGGTGCAACTATTCAATCTGTCTCCTTTGACTCCTTGAAGTATTTATCTATCTACAGACTCAGAATAGTTACACACATTACAACTAGAATTAGATCAGTAAACTATAAAACCAGGGGTGAGCAACATCAGTCCTGGAGTGCCACAATGGCTGCAGGTTTTTGTTCCAACGTAGTTTCTTAATTAGAAGTTATTGCTGATAAAACACTTATCTACATGCCTCATTTGTTCCTGTTATTTCCTTTCAGTTTTAGTAACAAGATGCAAATGACAAAGAAGCCTCTAACTTGTTTCCATGTATACCTGTGTGTATTAATCATGAACTGTCTGGTTTAATTAATTTAATTTTTAAGATTCTTTTATTGTATTAATAAATCTTATCTAATCTAATAAAATATTTAAAAGGAAATTGAAGACACAAAAGTGGACAGAAAATCACTTATCCTTTTTTAGGGTTCAAATCATTTGGATGATATCCTCTAAAAGGAAAAACATACAATAATACATGACAATAAAAGGATGTGCTAACACGGCAAAGTTAAAACTCTAACAAGTCATGATATTAAATAAGACCTGTTATTGCCATGGATTGGTTTCTAATTTAGCAACTGGTCTAGAACATAAATAAAATATTATTAACAAAAACCTGCAGCCCTCCAGACATTGCTCACCCTTACAATAAAATAATACAACATATATACACAAACACACAATAAAATATAAATGAACAGAGTCTGTCAGTCAGTCACTATCCAACCCGCTATATCCTAACACAGGGTCACGGGGGTCTGCTGGAGCCAATCCCTGCCAACACAGGGCACAAGACAGAAACAAATCCTGGGCAGGGTGCCAGCCAACTGCAGGGCACACACACACACACACCCCAAGCACACACTAGGGACAATTTAGGATTGCCAATGCATCTAACCTGCATGTCTTAGGACTGTGGGAGGAAACCGGAGCACCCGGAGGAAACCTTCGCAGACACTGGGAGAACATGCAAACTCCACGCAGGAGTAACAGAGTTATTAACAAAAACAAATCACAGCAACATACAATCCCACTAATATAATAGTTCTGATGTGGCCAGGTGACAATGGAAGAGCATTAAGAATTATGGGTATGCTGCGTATTCATTTATCTTAAACCCCTACCAAGGGTGGACCACCCAAATGAGCCCACTGAGACCAAGCAAAAGGAATGACTGAGGAGGGTGTGTAATGTGGAAACGAGACATTCATATTTGCCCGTTTCCTCCCTGGTCTAGAAATTGCTAACCCGGAAAAAGATCTGTGATCCCTGGCTAAGTCTGTCTGTGTCCCCTACCTCTAAAAGTCATGTCAAAGAACCATAACAGGAAGGAGATTCACTGGTTATCCCACATGCATTTTCTAATATTGTTGAATGAAGTTCTCCGTATTAAATGGGACTTTTTCAACTGGGACACCAACTCTTTTTCCTGTATTTATGTTCTTATTTTATACCATATCAAGGCAGTTCAGGCTCACTGGGACTGGAACTCCACATAACAGAATCAGGACATACACAGGAAGCAACCCACTATATGCACAGGGCCAAGTTATGCAAACACTCACATTGGGCCAGTTTAGAGTTGCTAGTTAACCATCCAACCTACTGGTTTCTATGGATGTGGTTGGAAAATCAGAGTACCTAAAGAAAAATCCACACAGACACGGAGAGAATGTGAAAGCTCCGCATAGACTGTCATCAAGCCAGGATTCAAACAGAGGTCTCTGGGATTATGAGACAGACAGCCCTAACCACAATGCCTCCATGTTGCCAAAAACGCAGTATACCTAGGACAAAATTCATAAAATGTGTTCTATAGAAAATACTAGATTCAAAGCTTTGCCAAAACTGAAGGGCCACCCTCAAAGTTGATTTCCCCTTACGGATTAACAAAGTACATCAAATCAAACAAAAAAAACATCTAAAGTTTTTCTCTATAGTCTGCTCTTTGTTACTAGTGACATTTTTGTTAAAATAGTTTATGGCACTGGGAAGAAAACAATCCCTGTTGAAATTTTTAAAGCAATCATCTGTCTAGTTTACTGACAGATAAGTGTGGTACCCAAGAAATGGCACTTTTTGAAGGAGAAATTTTATTTTCTTCAGAACTGTCATCAGGCACATGCTGACCACTCACCCACATTCTCACTAACAAACAAAATGTCCTGTTTGGCAAAACTACTATAGTTTTAGTAACTATGGTTTGTTTAGGGCCATTTCACCAGGCAAAGTCTCACAACATGATGGCCCCACACACTTTGAATACTATAAGCTAAGCACCAACATCTCTTGCAGAAGACCTTTCTTCTGCATTAATACTTATCGGTTCTAAGGGATTTGTATTTGTCACCACTTTCAACTACTCCTCCTCCAGACACAAGAAAAAAAGTGAAAATATAAGATACACGCTTGAATTATTTTTTTATACTGAGTGAAAAAAAAAAAAAAAATGGTGGCTCTTGCACCATTGAGCTAAAAGAAATAAGACCTTCATCCTGCCAACATGGTTTCATTTACAAAGTGCATAATGGAACAATAGTTATTGTTCTGTCTCATTGTTCTGTTGTGTACACAGTAAACAGCATATCTGACAAAATGCTACCATGAGAACCCCTCTACTATATGTCAGGCTAAATGCCAATGAAGCAGATTGCGCCATTACAACAAGTTCCTGTCTAGCTTACATATCATTACATGAAACGTTCAAACCCGCTTAAACCAGTTCAGGCCGAATATAGGCAGAATGTGACTGGCAGGTCACTTTTGCGGTGCTAAGAGTGCAAAAACAGCAGGAAAAACAAGAAAAGGATCAGGAGAAACAGAGTCAAGAGAGGATCCTAACCAGAAAGACAAAAAATTGTGCTTCTAATCTTCTAATCAAAAGAGAGAGAGGGGGTTGGGAGCATGCACTGATATAGCCGTTGCCACACCCACCACACAGTGACCCACCTCAGGACCTGAGCACATCCACGCAATGAGTGACACTTCAGCATCACACTCACTTGAATGAAGCAGTGTGCGCGCATTTGTATATATATATATATATATATATATATATATATAAAAAAAAGTGACTGGAGTGCCGCTCCTGCCACCACCCCCAAAAAAGATGTGCTAAAATACAGAATATGATATTAAAGAATCACTAGAATGAGCACAGTTATCCGCACTCTTGTGTTGTGTAGAAATCTTCGATGATTACACCGCAGCAAATGCAAAATATTTTAGCAAAGTGGTTTCTAAAATGTAGCTAGGATATAATGGGTTGGATAATGGATGGATAGATGGTTTCTGAGATATCTGTCCAGAATCACGAGAATCTATATACAACATTAACTTCCAAAAATATTCACCTATCATTTTCCAACAAGTTACATTGTGTTTGCCTTATTACAGACTTCAGGCCTCTCATTTTTGGTTCAGATTGGTCCTTTACTTTATCCCATATCCTTCAGAAAAGTTTAATGTACAGTATGACCAAAGATAGCTGCCGAGAAATTGTTAAATTTAATCAGGTAGTCAGAGTGTAATTTTGTAGTCTACCCCGTTTAGTCATGATACCAGGCACACTGATTTGCAAATTTTTGCACGAGTAGCTTCTGAGATATGTAAATTTATTTACAAATACATGTACACACACGGTGGCACATACAAAAGTACACACACACTCAAAGAAATCTGTAAGTGAAGATAGCCGACACCTTGTTTGCCCTACCAGAGTACACGCCTGATGACGACAAGAAAGAAATACTCACAAACTGCAAAATAGATCTGTAGAGGTCAACACACACAAAGGCATTAATGCATTTATCTGTACACCTTGTTAACTTAATTTGACCCATTTGCTTAGTTTCAAATTTTAAGTTTTTCATGGATCCTAGCAATTCTAGACCAATTAGTCTTACTTCTGTACCATGCAAAATTATGGAAACGGCAATAAGAAATCAATTAGAGAAATATATAAAACCAAAAATAATACTGTAAACAGCAAGCAAGCATGGGTGTATGACTGGAAGGTCTTGCCAAACCAATCTTTAAAAATTTTGCTGAAGCAGCAACTGGAATAGTTGACAAAAACAAAGCATACAACATAATTTACCTTGACTTTACAAAAGCATTTGATACAGTCCAACACCAAAGATTAACTTTAAAACTAGAAGCTGTAGGTATCAGAGATAATCTACAAAACTGGATCTCTAGTTGGCAAACTGACAGGAGAAAGAGTGCAGGTAACAAAAGAATGCTCCCCATGGAGGGAGTTCATCAGTGGAGTCCCTCAGGGCTATGTCCTTGGACTGTTAATTTTTCTTATTTATATTAATGATATTGATTCTGGTATGGGCAAAACACCTAGGGCCTCATGTATAAACGATGCATACACACAAAAATGTTGCGCAAGAACGTTTCCACGTTCAAATCACGATGAATAAAACCTAAACTTGGCGTAAAGCCATGCACATTTCCATGGTACCTCATACCCTGTCGTACGCAAGTGCTCCGCTCAGTTTTGCAGACTGGCGGCACCCAGTGTCAAAGCAGTACTACTATTCATGTGTGGTTATCCTTTCCTTTCCTGATGCGGCTTTATAAATACACTAAAATTAATCGCATATTGTTTATTAGCGTAATGCATCTGATTGTAATTAACCTGTAACAACATAATGGTCCAGGGAATAGCTATAGTATCCCAAATACCATAACTGCTTTAGCATTGTTACTCTCACTTCTTCTTCTTCTTTCAGCTGCTCCCGTTAGGAGTTGCCACAGCGGATCATCTTTTTCCATATTACTCTCCTTTCACCACTCTGTGTATTTATAATCACTGTATCTAAGTGTGAATCACAACAGCAGCTGATCAGAAAGAGAATTAATCGGTATATAGCATCAAACACACGCTGTCTCAGCCATGGCAAAACGTTTCAAAGCCTGTCCTGTACGGACCTCGCGGTTCAGAAACAGTTTCATCCCAAGAACTATAAACGTACTCAATCAATTACTCCTTGTAGAACTATCTGTACTTATAAGTTGAATTACCTCACTGTAAACTTGCACTACAGTTGTAATATTGCACAACCTGAGCCACTTTATAAAGCGCATATTTACATATGATGACGATATCATTTTTAAAATCAAGTGCAGCAAAATATGTTTATTATACAGATAAAACTTTAACTTCATTTAAATAATCTATATTGTTAATAATTAAAGGTTGTTCCTGCCTCACACTGTATGCTTCACTGGGACTGGCGTGAAGGATAGAAGAATTAAACATATACTACGAAGATATTTCAATGTTCCCTAAACTTTTTGAAGAATTGGCGCTCTAAGCTTACAGATGGCTTAACGTCTATTACAGAGCTGATTGTGTGGCGATCGGTTACTTGTAGAAAGAAAAGCAAGGACTGCAGGGGCGGCCACGCCAATATACATTGAATATAAAACAGAAAGAAAAAATAACACAGCTAAAAAAGCAGCGGCAAATTTCTACAAAAGTTAAACACTTGTGTCATGAGCACGAAGCAGCAATGCAGTGTCCGCCACGGACGTGGCCATCCACTGTGCGTAAGATACCATATTGATATTGTCGGGCGAAGGGGCTACCGATTCTCTCTCTGCCCAGGGCCGCCATGAGCCTAGAGCCGCCCATGAGTACTGCTGCAATAAATAATTTCATCGAAGGTCGCGCACAATCACTGTGCCACTGCGAAACCCATGTTTAATAACGTGCTTTAACTCCTATCATCATGAAAATGATATCATGTATACATCTCAGTATTTTAGTTATTCAGAGAGCTGTAGTATCACGAATGCAATGGATTCTGTGTCCTGTCGGAGGAAGAGAGTCGGTTTAAAAAGCACGTAGTGCTTCACACACATAGAGCACATAGAAAATCACATACAAAACAAAGCACTTAACGTGCTACTTTAATTACGATGTGATTTGAGAAACTGGTTAATTAAAAGATTTTAACATGACGTTTATGATGTTCTACTTTAATGACAAAATAAACTACATGATTAAAGTGGAAATTTCGAGATTGAAGTTGACATTTTGTGCTTTTTCCCCACTGTATGCCTTTTTTTTTCTCTGTACCCTAATAAGCTTTCATATGACACTCGGATGGTGGGCTACGATTCGCATTTTTACAGCGACTCTGATATCTGACAACTTCTTTTTTTATTTCCGGCACTGTGTGACTTTGTAAACTTCAGCTTTCAAGTTTCTCCAACATGCTAGATCACTTGATCAACTTCCTTTTGTTGATTATACCACGGTTTAAATCAACAAATAGTATGTTTTTCCCTTGCCTCCAATTGGTATTCGCTGAAATTCTTATATTTTCCCCCGTGCTTTTCCCATTGCCTTTTCACAGAAGGATGAGATTAAGGGCTATTTATATTGATTTGCATTTTCAAAGAGGCGTAATTCTGGGAGGAATTGGGGCGGGACAGCACACGCGTGCATGATCGCTACTTTTCACGCTGACTGGAATTTATGTAGTGGAAGAACATGGAAGTTGGAGTATGCACAGATTCCTGCAACTGAATTTTTCTGTGCGTAAACACATTTCGGCTTTTGTGCTTACGTCATGTTATAGTGCGAATTCTACGTATGGTGTTATGCATGAGGCCCCTGGAAAATACAGTTTAACATACAAAAGTACAAAGTGCTACATGTGGGCAAAATGAACATCAATCATAAATAAAAGATAGGAGACACTGTCATACAAGAAGCAACCTCTGAAAAGGATTTAGGGGTTCATGTTGATGCAACATTTTAAATCGACTAAGCAATGCACAGAAGCAATTAAAAAGGAAAAAAAATGTTAGGTTGCATCATACAAAATGGTGAATTTAAGATGAGGGATGTTAAGCTCAAACTATACAATGCACTCTTAAGAACACATCTGGAGTATTATGTGCTGTTCTGGTCACCATGTTACAATTAAGACATAGCAGCACTTGAAGGTGTGCAGAGGAGAGCAAACAAGAGTATCACGGGACTTCAGGACATGTCTGACTATGACAGACTCAGAGAATTAAACCTCTTTCGTCTCAAGCAGAGGAGACTGCGTGTGGACCTATTCCAGGTCTTGTCAGGCTAATGTACTTGATTCTATATTATTGTTCTGTACAATTGGTTACACTGTATTGTAAAATCTTCTATTGAGTGATTTCCTGTGACCTCCATGTAATTTATATGGAAGTACTATATGGACCGAAGAGCTGAAGTAATTTAAGAGGTGATCACGTGTTTAGAAAAGGTATTAATGGCAGTCACACAGTAAGCTGGACTTGTTACTTCTCCCTCATCTGCATATTAAGTGAGCAGGTCAGTCAATCAG